>NC_143557.1:23896666-24545833 GCF_054136105.1 Typopeltis vanoorti | reverse complement strand
CATTTTACTTCAAAGCATGGAAAATATTGGAACCATACTCTTTCAATAGATATCAATTTTCATTTCAAGCGCTGTGAGAAAGGTCTTGCTCAAGGTTGACCGCACAAATAAAGTTTGTTCCAATGAACTGAGCTGACTCATTCGTAATGCAATATAAATTTGCGTGGTTATCATTTATCTATCAATATTTATTTAATTTTATATTAAAGATAATTTCTTCGAAAGAAGTAAATTTACTGTATTTCAGTTGACATTAATAATCGAGAAGAAATAAGATTAGCGAGAATGATCACTTAAAGCAGGGCTGTCCAACCTTAGGTAATCCGAGGACCGCATTAAAAAAATATATTTATCCGAGGGCCGCATCACAGTGCGTATCTAGTAGTTTGGTGACAGCAGCGACACAACCTCGATAGCTGAACATACGAACATCACTAATCGCGCGCTCACGTTTCTCGTGAGCGCTCGGAGCATGCGCGTTGGAACAAAACAGTGTAAGAACGCTTCTTTGACACATCTAATATTTGAAAAACACGTGGGTATATAGCGATGTAAAACACTAAATAAAATTACCAACATCGAGATTATCGATTCGTGGTAAAATTAAAATATCGAATATGCATTCGATTCAAATTTTTATTTATTTTTTCGCTCGTGAAAATCAAAACCCACAGGCGGCCGCACAAAATCGCACCGCGGGCCTCATCCTGCCGTGGACAGTGCTTTGGACAGCCCTGACAGGATCACTCAATCAAAATTGAATAATGCAAATACTGTACGTATGTCTAAACCAGGCCTGTCAAACTCGCTTACCTCCAAGGGCCAAATTAAGAATTATACATCAAATCGCGGGCCGCAACAGAAAAAAAATCTCGAAATAAAGAGGAAACAGATTTTTTAAATATTAACATTAGAGTATATGATTACAAAATACAACCGTGTTACAAAAATATATATAAAATATAAAGTTTACATATTTAAATAAAATTATACATGTCATTTTTTTTAAGAAACTTGACTTTTTCATTAACGAAATCTTCCAATTTTTCAATATTGCTTGCACATGCGGGTCTGTTAATCTCGAGTTTTACGCACTTTTATTCTTTAAAGTTGAAAATAGTTGTTCGCATAAATATGTGCTACCGAACATAGATAAAATACGCCTAATTGCACATAACACATTGGGGTATCGATCGACTGATAAATAATTATAGAACTTTGGAATTCCACCGTCCATATATTTTTGTTTCAATACGGAATCACCCTGAATTTCGATTGATTCCAACTGTAAATCAACAGTTTCAACATCAATCGATAGAGGAGAAGTAAAGAGGTGAAACTGATTTTCATATTTCTTAAAATCTTCTTTCGAATTTCTAATAACTTAATTTCATTGGCATATTTGAAAATTTCAATTTCGATGATTTTTGTAATAATGATTGAAAACATTCCAAATGGGATAAATTTTATTTTTGAATTTGTTTTTGCCAAAGTAATCATTTCTGTTTGAAAATGTTAATATTGTCAAATAACATGGTAACTGTCTTGTAGCTTAAGATTAAGTTGACTTGTAATGTCAACTGAAAAAGCCAGGTCCTTTATCCATTGATCATTTTTTAATATTTCACATTCAGAATTTTTCGATTCTAAAAAAATGGTAATTTCGTCCAGCAGTTCGAAGAATCGCTTTAAAACTTTGACTGGAAAGCCATCTAGTTTCTGTATAATGAGGTAGATCGCTATATTCACTTTGTATATCTTCTAAAAAGTTACTAAATTGGAGATGATTAAGTCCACGTGCACGAATATAATTTACAATTTTACTGACATTTTTTAGGACATGTCTAACATTTAAAACTTTGGAGCATAGTGTTTGCTGATGAATGCTGAAAATTATTATTACCTTGTTCTTTGCATTTTTCTTTTAAATTTGTAAAACTCCTTTAACACCACCAGTCATGGCAGAGCGATATCCCTTACATCTGTACTTTCGTCAGTTGAAAGGGAATAGGTCTGAAATGTTGGAATTATTTATTTAAGTTGATTCCTTAAGTTCCCGGCTATATCATCAATTCTGCTAGCAATGGTATTTCGAAATAAGCTTATATTTTTAAATTTCTTTAATTGATCAGGACACAACACTTTGACTGTTTTAATAATACATTCGCGAATAAATTCCCCTTCAGTGAATGGTTTCGACTTGTTTGCAATTAAATGTGATAACAAATAACTGGTTTTTACCGTAGCTCTATTATCTTCAATAGGTTTGGTAAATACACTTTGTTGATTTTGAAGTGTCAACTTTAATTCTGACAATTTATCTTCACGAAGTTTCGCAACATATACGTCATAGTTTTCTTTATGATTTGTATCGTAATGCCTTTTAATATTGTATTCTTTGCAAACTGCAATAGTTTCTACATATCAGCCATCAAAATTTTTTCCCTTGAATACAAAAATATTGAAACTTCCATTTTTCTTGAAAACTACGATGTTCTTCTTCAATGAATCATTTTTTACTCATACTGCCTGAAGGTTTCGATATTATTTTTATAAATTCTCTATTAATTATAAAGAAAATACTACACTTTCTTACTACTTGAAAATTGCTAACGGCTAGCCTCCGATTGCTGTGGTTAGTGATGTAGCCGCGTATGTACGTAGACTTGCTACGTTAAAATTCGGTATTTATACCGAATTTTAAACGTAGATTTTTTGAAATGACAAACAGAACATTATTTCCTTTAGAAATTGCAGATTGGCGTATAAAATAATCTGAAGTGGAAATGATAATTTTTTTTCAATATGTTTATTTAATTCGGTGTTGTCAATGTTAAATAATCATATTGGTTACAAAGTTTGGGGGGGCCGCATATTACTTGCCCGCGTTTTTGACATGGCTGGTCTAAACTATCGAAATATAAAGATTGTATAAACAAAAATAATTAGAATGTAACCGTGTGATTTGTGGGTATAAACACCTTCTCGGTATACTCTTTTTCTCTAAAAGCATCAAAATACTTTTTGGAGAATACTTTTAATGTCAATGCAAGAAAAAAAAAAAAAAAAGAAACCATTCCAAAAGTGCATAACGGGAATCCAGAGCATATAAGTGCTTAGATGGACTCTACGTACGCTGGAAGGAGCTTAATCATTCTAAAAGCCTAATAGACAGCTTTTGCAGTGACACGGAAATAATTATGCCTTACACTATATTACATGAATAATTTTTCTTGACATTAAAGTCTGCTTAGCTGACCCAAATGATTTTATTCTGATACAAGCATCCTGCAAATTAAACCCAGTCTGACGCCTAACCAAAAAACATTGCGGCAGGCGTTAAAGGACAATTATTGCGATGTGTAAATTAGATCATAAGGGGCATCTAAACTGCTGATGTTGTACACAATGGAAATCAATGTTTTCCTGCATGAACAGGTAAAATATTTAGAGATTCTTAACGCAATGTCTGCCGAACGAATGGCTTCAATCGAAGCGACGCAATTGCGACCTAGCATAGAAGAATAGTTCAGTGACTTGACTCTTTTCAAGGGATTTACTTTTCACTTGGAATGAAGTTTTCTTGGTTCAAAGTCATCATGCCTGAGTCAACTTTTGAAGTAATTGTACAACTCCTTTGGGGTCTTAACTTCGTGAATTAAGATTCAGAAATATATATCACGTGTGGAATGTTTCTTGATCATTTCTATTTTTCTTGTTAAATAAAGTTTCAACTTTAACATAAAATGTATTATATGATTTGTCACATTCACAGTTATATACAGATTGAGTTCGACACAAGTCCCACGACATCCTTGAAAAATTCCTTGGCAAGCCGCAGTCCTTTTTGGAATTCCTGACCTAGATATTCATACAGATAGCGAACCCAGACTGATGCTCCACATCACTCTAAATGTCAGTAGTGCAATTATTTATATGTTGGTAAACTAAAGTTATTTTTGTAGGCAGTACTATATTTATCGCAAATAAAACTACCCACTTAAATACGTGAATATTATAATTTAGGGTGGCAAATAGACTGAGCATGAAGGAAGCTAACATTAAATTTTAAAAATGGGAAACATTTTTATGTTTCTTCTCCTCCTTATATATAAAAGATGCAGATATACTCACTTAAGATTCACAAACATCCAAGGTATCAGTATACGACGATATGTATGGCTCCGATCTTCGCTACGTAATCAAGCGGGTGGAACTGTGCGACCTCTACGGGAGTGACGTTGCACAACTCCACCACACTCTTAGGGCCGCCAAGCCCTCCAGAGCTAATCTAACCATTTAAAGTCAGTGAAACACAAATCACCACAACACAAAACAAAAAACACCTGAAAAACAGGGAAAAAACAAAATTGCAGATGTGGCCAACGGAGAACCAAATACATCTTGTCTGTGGGCCCTCGGAGACCAGGGTAAACCAACCACCTATAAAACACCCATCTCCTTTGCAAACATCGCCGTATGTAACGTCATAAAGGACGCCGCTATGCCGTTCCTCCCACCTGAAAACACCCTACCACCTTCCACAACATACCCCCACGCAGCTCAAAAAGAGCCAAAAAATATATCCCCTGCGGGCACATCGCCGGAAGTGATAAATCAAAGTGCGATCAACAAGACGTGCTCGCACCCACCCATTTACACCTGAAAACCACCCACCCCGGTCTTTACTTTCAACGACACATCTATCCCTCTTTAATAAAACATCCCACATCAAAAACACCTCCATCTGCCCTCCTTACGTTTTCCCCAAAACATATCCATCTCCTCAAAAATCCACCCGTCCTGTCCGACCTCAAAACACTTCTATACAATCCTGCCAACACACGCATATGCCCTTCTGATGACGCCATATTGATCATAAAAAAGTAAACTCTAATTCCTAATAGAACACTAAAATCCATAATAATACTAACAAAGCATTCATTGCGAACAAGGGCTCATTAAAAAAGTATTACAACCAACTTTAAAACCACACGAAAGAAAAGCACGAACAAATATAATCTGAAAGAAAAAAAAAAAAATCTGTGTAGCACACTCTCC
The DNA here is from genome assembly GCF_054136105.1 of Typopeltis vanoorti. Classification (NCBI taxonomy): domain Eukaryota; kingdom Metazoa; phylum Arthropoda; class Arachnida; order Uropygi; family Thelyphonidae; genus Typopeltis; species Typopeltis vanoorti. Next base: position 24,540,772 of record NC_143557.1, on the reverse strand, counting down.
CTCGATGAGTCTTTGGACTCCCTAGAGATGTCAAATAATAATAATAATAATAACAGTTCCTTTTATTTCGCAAGTTGACGCATTATGGTTCTTGGTCTTCCGCTTGGTGCCGTGCGGATCGCCATAACATCAAACCGGTGACGTCAGATCGTACCGCCTACTAGAGCAGGTAACCGTTACGTAGAGAGTATTGGAGACAGGGTCATGTCAGTAGCGGATTATGTTCCTTTGAGGACAGAGGCGCAAATAAATAATAAATATTAACGTTCACTAAATTTTAGAGGTATATTATCTTTTTGCCATGTAATGTTTGAAGCCTCTCGAGACGACGAGGCCCTAGGCGCGCCTATTGAGTAATCCCTATTGAGTTGAAGTATGTGTCAGGTAGTGAGATAGTTATGGTTGAAGAAAGCTAGAATTGCCAGAATGTGAGTGAAAATAGTGACTTGATAGAGAATTGCGATGTACAAGATGGCAATGAGAGCGGTGATCTAAGAAAGAGTGAAAGCAACCATACAGAGAGAGAAAATGGTTTAAATGATAAAAATAATGAGAAATTATTTGTAGGAAGTGAGATCGCTAGGTTGCGCGCAGTGATACAAAATGCGCAGCGTCAATTAGAGCACCTGCAAAACTCTTTCCAGAGTGATTCGGCTAACGTAAAAAAACAGTGTAAGAATGAGAGAGTTTCTGAAATGAAGGAAAGAGTGTTGTATGGTGACTCGTTATTAAGAGGGGTGAGAGATGGCAGTGTAACTAAATCGTACTTACCGGGTGCGAAATTTAAGGATGTAAGTGAGAGTATTAGAGTGCAAAAACAGAGGGTGAAAGAATTAATAATTGTGGCGGGTACGAATGAATTGAAAGGTGATAAATTTTTTATGAGAGAGGTCTTGAAAGTATTGTTAAAGGTAGCGAAAGAAAAGAGTGACAGAGTTAGAATGGTTAGTCTGTTGCCGCGGTATGACAGAGAGGAGTTTAGGAGGAGGGCCATAATTGCAAATGACATTATGCGTAGGTTATGCAGACGGTGTGGTGTGGAATGAATTTGAAGGGTGAAAGGACTTATACAAGATGGATGGCCTGCATTTGAATGGACTTGGTGTGCGGAGACTGGAAAGAGTGTTGCTGAATGAAGTGAAAATGGGTGTGCAAAACCAGGGAAACTAGAACTACCAAGGAGGGGGGTGGGAATGGATATGCAGACATCAGTGAGACAGATGAGTGTAAGAATGTATATAATGTACCCGAGCCAGCACTAAGGACAAAAATGGGAATGGGTCATTTAGAATAACGTATCAATATAGGGGTGGGACTAAGGGATCACTGCATTTCATGTATACTAATACCAGGAGTATTAGGAACAAGAAGGAAGAATTTTTGGCCTTGATTGGCTCTTCCTGGACACAGGTTATTGGCATTAGTGAAACATGGCTGACGGAAGATGATATAGTTAGTGGGATAGAATGTGTAGGTTATAGTGTGTTTAGGAGGGACAGAGAGAATAAAATGGGGGGAGGAGTGTTATTGATGATAGCTGATGAACTGCAGCTAAGGAGAATTGAAGTAGTATTGCAGGATAGCGAAAGGAGCTCATTTGAGGCTATTTGGTGTGAGATTGAGACTAGCAGAACAAAATATACAGTTGGGTGCTGCTATAGACCAGGTGATGGAATAGATGGTGGAGATAGTATGCATAGGGAAATTGATGAAATGAGTGGAAGGAGGGTAATTATTATGGGGGATTTCAACTATGGTAACATTGATTTGAAGGAGGAGAGGACACATATGAGGAAGGAAAAGGATTTTATTCAATTATTAAGGGATAACTATCTGAGAGAGCTTGTATTGAAAATACTAGGGGTGTGAGAGTGCTTGACCTGGTAATAGCATCTGAGAATTTGACTGTAATGAATATGACCATGTTGCCACCTATTGGTGAGAGTGATCATAAGGTCTTGACCTGGGAGGCGGCTAAAGGTGTGGAATTTTCGATTAAGACAGGATATATGTGGAATTACCGTGCTGGCAAGTATGACAAGCTTAGGAGATTGCTTGGATCAGTGCCATGGCATGTACAACTGCAAGGGCTGGACGTCGATAGAGCATGGGAAGTGGTCAAGGAGCATTTACAGGAGGTAATGGCTGATTGTATACCTAGGGTCCGAATAGTAAAACAAGTAGGGGGTTAAATGGATGAATAACACCATTAAGCTTGAGCTGCAAAAAAAGAAACAACTGTGGAGGGAATTTAAAGAAAGGGGTGACCTGCAGGCACACGAACGGTATAAAGTGCAGGCCAGAAAGGTAACGAGTGTGGTAAAAAAAAAGCAAAAGCGGATTATGAAAGGAAACTAGCTTTGCAAGCAAAAGAGAATCCAAAACAGTTCTTTCAATATGCTGCAAGCAAGAAAAAAACTGTACACGGCAAAATGATTTTAAGGAATGACGATGGTAAGGAGGTCACTGAATCAGTCGATATAGTGGAGTTACTGAGCGCGCACTTTGCAAAAGCATATCATCCAGGTGGTGACATTGAAAAAGTGAAGGAACCATTAGTTTATACGGGAATAGTGATGAATGAAGTGGAGGTGACTAGTCTATTACAGAACCTTAATGTGAACACATCTGTGGGATTGGATGGTATACCCGCACGGGTCTTGCGTGAAGCGGCTAAAGAATTATCAGTGCCCTTGACCACGTTGTTTAATCTGAGTCTCAGGTCTGACTTAGTCCCGAAGGCGTGGAAAGAGGGGAAAATAGTTTCACTGCATAAAGGAGGATCCAAGACTACGGTTGCAAATTATCGACCGATCAGCATATCAGGAGTCGTTGTCAAGGTCTTAGAGAAAGTAGTCAAGGGAAAAATACAGGAATGGATTGATGAAAACGAGATACTGTACAGGGGACAGCATGGCTTTGTGAAGGGTAGATCATGCTTCAGTAACTTGCTCAAGTTTTATAACAAGGTGACGGCTGAACTGGATAAGGGAAATGGGTTTACAGTGATACTGCTGGACCTGGCAAAGGCGTTTGACAGGATACCACATGGAATACTAATCCGTAAACTACAACATATGGGAATGGATATAGGGTTGGTGAGATGGATAGGTGGTTGGTTGATGGAGAGATATCAAAGAGTAGTTTATTCAGGAGTAGAGTCCAAAAGATGGCCTGTGACTAGTGGTGTGCCGCAGGGTTCTGTTTTTGGACCACTGCTGTTTAATCTGTTCATTAACGATATAGGGAAGGATCTAAGTGGAACAATTCATTTGTTCGCTGATGATGCAAAGTTGGGTAGGGCAATAGTGAATGCAGAAGATGTCAAAGCCTTGCAGGATGACTTAGATAGACTGGAGTTCTGGGCTAAGGAGAATGGATGTCAATTTAATGTGACAAAATGTGAGGTTATGCATTTTGGGGTGAAAAGATTAGCAGCAGTATACCACATTGGTAGAACTGTACTCCAAGAGATTGACGAGGCCAGGGACTTGGGAGTGTTGGTGGATAAGGAGATGAAGTTTAGGGGACACACTGCAAAAGTAGCTAAATCAGCTCATCAACTCACTTGGTTGTTGAAAAATACCTTGACGAGCAGAGACAAGCAAGTTATTGTACCTCTGTACCGAGCCTTGATAAGACCTAATCTCGATTACTGTGCCCAGATTTGGTCACCTCGGTTCCTTCTTGATGGGGAGGAGGTGGAGAGGATCCAGAGGCGAGTGACTAAGATAACAGGTCTATGGAATGAACCATATGAAAACAGGTTGAAGATTTGTGGGTTGCAGAAACTAGTTGATAGGCGGAGGAGGGGTGATATGACTGAGATATTCAAATTATTGAAGGGTTTCTATAAGATTAATTCAGAAGATATTTTTGAGAATAGGACTGATAGTGGGTGGACTAGAGCCATCCATGGAAGCTTGGTAAGTGTGTGGTTAGCAAGGGTGTTAGAACTGGGTTCTTTACTTTTAGAGTGGTAAATGAGTGGAATAAGCTGCCAGAGTCTGTTGTGGGTGCTATGACGTTGAACGAGTTCAAGACAAGGTATGATAGATACTGTGAGAATGTAATCGCATAGTTGTGTGGACATGATGTTTAGGGCCTCCCTCGATGAGTCTAAGGATTCCTGGAGTCGCCCGAAATAATAATAATAATCCGCCACTGGCTACCGTCTTAAACTCAGACCGAGGTTTTATGCTAATTCCATCACAAGAACTGTTGATGTACAAGTTTAGCAGTCGTTTAAGGGTAACCTACTTAGGCAATATTGCACTATAATATTCACAAAAAGTTAATATTATAAACATCATAATATTTTTATAAAACTTTAATATTCTAAACATAATAATGTTTAGAATATTAAAAAGCACAGTGTCGAAAACCGAAATATTCTAAAATCCAGTTTGAGACAATTGCAGAATATGTTGCTTGTGGCGCCATCTCTTAACTAATTAGAAAACTATTTTTCAAAAAGATTGGTATTTGAAAATATTGCTATGCGTATCTATTTTTCAAATAGATACATAAGTATGTGAATGAACAGTCCTACTGAAAAGAAGAAGAAACAGATACGCGAATAATAAACAAGTGGTTGTTATCTAGACGAACTGCAGATCACCGTTCCAAAATATATTCCAAGAATTTTAGAACAGTCTGAAATATATTTAGGACTGCATGGTGGTGCCCCTATAATAATAGTAACTGCAGTTGGCATGTATGCCTCTTAAAAATTTGTCGTATGTATCTGATCGTTCAACTCGGGCATTTTATTCTGTAAAATAGCAAACCGCATTTTACGGAGGTCTCATAATCTTGAGTTATTCAGTCGTATTTTCAAATCGATACTATTAGAAAGGAAATCAGGCTCATCTGATCCAGAAGATGTGTTGGAAAAATCATACTCCCTAAACTTTTTTTTTTTTTTTAATATCTTTCCCGGTGTAATTTTCCGAGTTGATAGCGCCAGTGGAGACTGACTTACAATCGTACAAAAGTTGTAAGCATGCTTGAGAGGCTACGTGGTCATGCAACGTCGCTTCCCCCTTAGAATGATTTTCCATAAAACACCGGCACCAGACTAAATTGTGGAGATCGTGGGATCCCAGTTATGGTACTTATGACAAATCATGACAGTGACCACACGATCGTTGTGCATTTGTAGGAACGGATTCCTCGGACTTTGTTCAAATGTTGCTTAGAATACCGTTCGAAGCTGCATTTTCTGAAACATGCCCACAACTGTAATGCTATTTGCTTGTTAATAACCATTAAGACATGCAGGTCCACTTATTTACTTGCATGTGTTTTTTCTAACTAGTTTTCACATGAGACTCAATAACGCATGAGACTCTTTAAAGTATTATGCCGTTCAAATCAGAGTCTATAAATATTTCTTGTGCTCTAGACGCGGTTCGAATGACTGTGGTGGTATTCACTCGCACGCGCAAATATCCTAGTTGGAATTTCTCCATTTCTTGGGTGAGAAATTCCTAACTATTCGCAAGAACGCCTTTTTAAGCAAACAATATCTTATATACTTTTTTCAGTGATGACATTCTGCAGAATTTGCTACTGCCTTTAAAGAAGTTTTGAGCATATGCCCCCCCCCCCCCGATACGTTGGCAATTTCTTTCTGCGTCTGCTTTTTATACTGCGAATGAGGAGTGGTATGCAAATTATGCGGTCACTGAATTGGATCTGTGGTCTCTCGGAGATTCTCAATCTTCCCAGTTGAAGATCGTGGAAATGCAGCATTTCATTATGTTAGTAAATTTACAGGTGAACAATAATTTTATTTTTATCCTGCGACATTTTACATTTTTTAATGGAATATTTAAAATAATCTCCATGATGGAAAGTTTTTTTTTTTATATACTATTATAAAATTATTGTATTACTTTACGGGTCACCTAGACTTGCAATACATGCAGGCACAAACTTGACTTATTCGTCTGTTTGCTTACTTGGAAAATGGAGTAGAACCAGGTTTAAAATAGCTTGGTATCTTTAACAATCTCCATGATGTTTCAACTGTGTATTTTTTTTTTACTTAGTTTAAAACATATTATTTAAGAATAAGTGTTTGTTAACTGGCTTAACTCCAAAAATGTGAAAAGAAAATCAAAAAACGACAGCAAAACTACAGCGACTATAAATCATATTTTATATGGTTTTATAAGATATGTACTCAAATGATTATTCGTCCACAAGTGATTAATTTGTTACCTTTTTTTTTTCTTAATTAAATCCAAAAGGCGTTAATAATACATCGAAAACGTCTAATAAATTCATTGTAACACCTTTCCAATGTGTTCAAATTAAAATATCTAAGAATTATTTCCACTTCAGTGCATTGAAAAATTTAAATTCAGCAGGACGACACCCCCCCCCTCTCTTTAAAGTATTATGCCGCACAATCTCAAATGAAAAATCGTCACAGCCCAATTAGTAAGAGAAACATTTCAAATCGGTCGGTGTCCTTCAGCTAAAAATGTTCACAGGACATGCAAGTTATCTTACCTGCAAAAGAAGTTGATCTCCACACCAGAAACATTTTCTACGAAGACAGAATGGATCAATAATCCTGCAGAAAAGGGGGAAACATTCTATATCGTCTGATTCTAATCCAAACATCTTTCTCGAGGCGAATAATCAGTTCTAACCAATTTAAATTATCGTTAATCTAACCTGATCAAACACCCACAAGAGTTTGCACGCACTGCACATCAAAAGGAAGTATTTCGCAAAATTCACTTCTCACAAATGCATCGAAAATAAAGTCGAAATTGGGGACTTCTTTCCAATAAAAAATGTCGTAACTATATGTGCTACACTACGCCTCTAATCCTTATTTCTTCTTTCCTGTTCTCGTACGTTTTTTTTTTTTAATCTATGCGCATGCGCGAGTTTAGAATAGTAAATTATTAGACCATATCCTTCTCAGGAATTCGTGTGAATACGTAGAAAAACTGACTGCGAAAATTTAGAGATATTAAGGGAAAATTATGCAGAAATATCTTACTCGCCTGGCATAATTTATTTAGAGAGTCATAATTTACATTTTTTACTTCAAATCATCAAAAATAACAGAAGTGTTGAGTTGTCTGTTATAATTTTGATAAAGGAATTCACATAATTTGATTCAACAAATTTAAATTACTATCTCTTCAATGTTTCACGTAACGATTGCAGTAATTGTGTTCAAAAAGTTCGATCATTTTCTCAAAACTAGCCTGTTGAATAAGTCAAGCACGTTATGGAAACAATTCGCAAAGTTTCCACTAATATAATTAGCAACCATTTCAGGTTGCAGTAAGTTTCAGAAGAGATTTGTTTGTTAGATAGCAAATTATATCATTAATTTTTTGTCGAGTGCTGCGATACACTTGTCTTGGTAGAACGGTAATTTCGTAAACAACATCGCTTAAGTAATTAAAAGAAACAAAAAGGAACAACGGAAGCTGGAGATAGGCTCCAATCTGAAAGCCGTGACTCAGTCAACTAGCCGCTTCTAAATTGGATCTCCAGCTTTCTCAGTACTTGGCATGCATTTTTAAAAATATATGTTAAAAATGTATCAATCTGGTCATAATCCGTTTAATTCTGCTATGCTCGCGGTGTATGAGACACTTTTCTCTCTTCTTCCTTTATAACATAACATATGATCTACTTTGGTTCTGTTGTTCAAAAACAGACGGGAGGGGGAAGAGATTAATTGGAAAACAACGATATTTCGAAAAACTTATCTCTTCATGTTAGACCTTATTTCTCGGCAGTCTTTTGAAAATGCGAGCAATTTATCGTCCTGAATGGCTGCTCTTCGACTAACAGGCTATGAGTTCGGATCTCACAGTGGGTATGCATGTTCGTGAATGTCATCAGGTGGCAATGAAAATTCATTTTCTTGCGTGAGATCACTAACCTGCTTGTCGGAGGCTGTAGTAGCATTTTTTGTTTGGTCTCCAGACCAGAATTCGCATATTATCTAATCCTTAGCCAACTCAAGGTACTGAAGTACTATAGACGTTTATAACCTTTGGCCAGTGGATTCGGATAAAAGTAAAAACCGTCTTCAATTTTATCGAAATCGGTTGAAAGATTTGACCTCTACAGGGGAATTTAAAACACCTTACAACTACCTTCCTGCTTATGTCCTAATTTACTTTTGTCCGATCGTGTTGAAATTTGATGAACCTTCAACAAAATGTTACTAAATTGACTTTTGAAGATTTCATTGAAGAAGGAACGGCGCAAGTCCAGAACTAGCCAAAAGTGCTTTTCTTCACGCACGTTTTAATTTTTTTTACTAAAAATAGGTGTTCTTCGTCATTACTGGAAAGAATGCATATCATAATTGAATACGTGTCTTAGAGACACTTTTAGATGTCAGACTACCCTGCCTATTCAGATTAATACATAAAGAAGCATTGAGTGGTATGTGTAACGTAAAGTTCAGACGTAAGGCGATAAAGAAATTTAGTCCGTGGTAATCAAAGGATGACATTTGGTCAAAAATTAAGTGCTAGTAACCTTCCAGATTATTTGCTTTTGGATGTTAGAGAATGCTTTATGTATAATATAGATATTGTAATATGCAGTTGCCGTTTAAATTGATTCTGCAAAGATATGATCAGCATATCTTAACATTTTCCCCCCCCCCCTTTAATTTTCCATGCGATTTCTTTTGTAGTTGAAATCGACCTTTTTTTTTTAATTGGACCTTCAATGCATGAGTGAGTGAGTATCTTGCTTAATTATTGCTGGTTTTGTGTTTAAAAGCCTGGTTTGTATGTTTATGATGTAAGATGGATGTATACATCCATCTTACGCCATTGAAATAAAGCATCATCATTACCACTGAAAGCTCGTCTCTTTCGCTTTTGACAATAGACACTATCCCATAAGACACGAAATAAGAACGCACAACGTTACATCCGTAACGTTGCGGACTAAAATTATATTCATCCTCACGAAAAATGTAGTTTGAACCGCCGCCTGTTACAGTAGATTCATCACCTTGAGGGAGTATTATTAAACCACTGCGACATCTCAAAACATCTGTACTACACTAGTTCAGCTATGTTGGTCATAGTTTTTGTAAGAGATTCTTATTCTGTGTTTTCAACTTCTCCTAACAAGGAGTCATATTCAGATGTTAAAACGAAGAGTCATTTTGTGCAGGAAGATTGATATCTAAATTCTCTTCATTTGTGTGTGTATGTGCGCGCGCGCGCGCTCATACTGAACTGAGACTCGGCATGATATTGTCCGTAGATTAAGAGTTGCCGTGTTATTGCACTACTTAAAATTAAAATGCCATATTGGTTTTTCAGAAATAATGATTTCCAAAGAGTTTGGTGTTTGGAAGCGCTCTGAGACCAGGGTATTATATTTGTTAACTGCGAATGTTCTTCTGGTCAGTTTGCTTAATTTACGGAATGAAAAAAACCCAGTTTTCGGGAGGAAAGTCTGCCACCTCCTGCTTCTTAGTTAAATTTTAACTGAATTCTATTCAAAGATGATCGAAACAGCGTGTTTACATAAACCCAGTCTTTCCGGATCGTGTCATTTAAATAATGCAATACCAGGCGAAGTGTGGGCGGAACAGGTTCATCGTGCTGTCCTAATGTTACTACTTTACTTTCAAATACTGTGGTTTCTTATCCCAAATATTGGTTATTGACTGAGCAATTTCTCTTTATTTTATTTTATTTATTATAAACTTAAAAAATTGGGGAACAAGAAAATATAAGGCGCATTTGCTCTTCTGTTTACATTTCCTTTAGATGCAATGGTGCTCTTATTACCATGTGAACTGGACCAGTGGTGTAGAATATGATCATTTAATACTTCACTTTCTGCTTTATTTATCTTTTTACTTTGGCTGATTAAATTTGAGTTTCTATAATTAACTGTGTAACTCATATTTGTTACAATTTGTGATATAATTCCATAAAACAATGCATTTTTTCTCCATCGCACAAATGCAAGTCCAAGAGATATTTCGAAATGAATTTGATGCCATCATTTCAACTGTTATCAGCTGAAAAGATTGGCATCAATTTTAAAATGTTGTGCCAAGCGATATGTATACTTTATGGATGCCTGAGCTTTCATGGAGAGAGTTATTTACCTTCCATTCAGTCAATATCACATTTTGTTTATTTACAAGGTTTACGAACTCGGTAGCATTTCGCTCTACCGGAGGAGGTGATGAGTTATCCAGCATATATCCTCGGCCAGTATTCCTCGAGTGGAGAGCCCGTATTTTTACTAATGAAATCCAAGTACTTCTGAACTTTGACGTACACTCCTGGAACTTCTGGTTGTCCGCAATCGATTCCCCAAGAAACAAGACCTGCGAGAGTGTAGGTCCCGTCTTTCCGGTAACAGACCAGCGGACCTCCTCCATCACCCTGCCATAAGTAAACAAAAAATTGTAAATTTTAATGAGTGAACAAAAATAATTTTAATTGCTTTACTTTTTACAATACAGTAAACCTAAATGTACAACAATAAGCAAGAATACCCAAGAAAAATGTACAATACTTAATAAAATCTAGGACACAATTAAATCTAACAAAGCCTACGCATACACAATCCATAAATGTATGCCATATTTTCTGAACAAACAAATATAATTACATTAAAATTAATTGTATCTTTAAGTCTTGAATCAAAATGAAATTAAATTAAATATTTTCCCCCAGTAAGCCATCGCAATATGAAGTGTTTACATTAACTGCTCTTTGAAATAATTAATTATATCATCATCATCATCATCTTTCGTTGATATATTAAGCTCAATTTAGCTTTCCTAAATCGAGTTTCTCTAAGCCAGAGTGCTTAATTTTCTCCGGAGGGTCAGCTTTGTACGTCAACTACACTTTATATTGACAGAGTTGTCCGAGTGAAGTTGAAACCAACTGTGTCATTCTCGTTTCATATTTAATGAATTACATAATCAATGACGATACGATTACACACAATGAAACACTTTGGAATTAGTATATCATCTGATCAGGTAAAAATTCGAAGCTATAACAGGTCACCCTGTAGAGCTCAGACTTTCTTTCTTCCCCTTCCCTAATGGATTTTTACTGCGCAATGCTGACAGTAATTTCACCTTAGACATCGTGTACATTACCATGTTTATATCTATAAATAGAACATGGGAAAATATCGAACATTACGACAAACACCTGAATTTATTGTGGTGCTTATGTTGAAAATATTTTCAACATAAGCGCCACAATTCATTTAGGAGCTAAGGTAGACAATTTCAACAGTTTCGTCTTGTACATTCAACTTCATTGATTAACTAAATATATATAAAATACAAGATTTATAATCATATTATCCTTCATATGTTTGAACTTTGTAAATTAGGTTATAAACCACTCTTCAGGATATAAGATAATAGCAACAACAAATCGAAAAATTGACATGTCAGAAATAAAACATGTCTATAAACTTGTAATGTAGACTTTGTCTGACTGTAAAAGATAGGCTAAACAATCAAAAATATAATATATCAAGACATCATATTCCATCAACACCTTTCTATTACATTGGAAAAGCGGAGACTGGATAGATACCCAATGAAAAAAACAATAGACCCACTGCGAGATCAACTATTGCATTTGTTTTTCTCTATATCTGCCACTTGGTTACACGACAGCCATTTAGATCAAGGAATATAAACGCAGCATTAAGCTTTTCCAGCTAACTTCCAACTGCGCTTGTGTAGTTATGACCAACCAGAGCGTGAAATTCAGTCATATCATCTTACTCTAGTGGCATCACATTACTTGATATTTTCCACGTAAAAACAATTAGGATTTTATTTGACCTATGGTTTCGATGTTGCTGCGAGCAGCTTCTTCGGGATATCTGGGTTACAGGGTCATTTGAGGAAAAAATAAGTATGTAAGAAACCACACACATTCTCAGTTTTCGCCTAATGACCCTGTAACCTAGATCCTGAAGGTACTCAGTAGCAACTGAAGAAATCTACTCCGGATGAAACGTGAAATGATTTATTTGGAAATTATCGTGTAACTACACCATCATGCATAAGAACTACAGAACGTTTGAAACGATTATTTTACTCTGTTCCATTTGTTCTATTGTTTTAAAATCATGCAAAAGAGAATTAAATTAAGAATATTTAAATAAATGTTTGCTTTTTAAACTATTGCACGCAATAGAAATTACTTATAAACTGAATACATCTTATATATCATGCTAGATCAGTGGTTCTTAACCGGTGTTCCCCGGAGCACTTTTGTTCCGCGAACTGGTTACAAGTGTTCCGCCTGTGAAAGATGTCACATGACACAGTTCTGAGTGTAATTGGCTACTCTGAATAAAAATGTCGAGGGGATTATTTCCGTTAAAAGAGAACATTCAGCATACTGGAAGAAAAGATTTCAAATTACTTTCCTCCCTTAAATACACACATTTTTGACGGGATACGAAATCCATTTGGCACAGTTAATACATCGAGTTGTGAATTTTCGTTACAAGAAGAAGAACAATTAGTTACCTTAAGTCAAGGGAAATCCCTCATTATTTTAAAGCCGGATAAGAAACTCGGAGATCGAAATCTAAGAGTTTCATGCCGAAGAACTATCGGCGAGTCCAAGCGTAAGTCAACACCTGGGTAGTACAAAACTAGGGCAACTCGGAGCAAAGGTGGAGCAAGATCCACCGGTCTGGCAATTCGTTAGTAGGGGTATATGTAAGTTCGGTTCACTTAAACCTTGGTATTCCAGGTCTACCTACTCACTGATGAGACCTCAATAAAGGTCGAAACCGGTCTGGGTAGTGACCTCTCCTCATAATGTAAAACAGTAATACATCTCCTAGGAGCTGCGTTTTACATTATGAGACAATATTAAGGATAGTGATGGAACTTGCTCCACCTTTGCTCCGAGTTGCCCTAGTGTTGTACTACCAGGTGTTGACTTACGCTTGGACTCTACGATAGTTCTTCGGCATGAAACTCTTAGATTTCGATCTCCGAGTTTCGTATCCGGCTTTAAAATAATGAGGGATTTATTATCTCCTTAGCTTAATTTTTACGCCGCCGGAAAAATAGCCTCTTGGCTCTTTAAATTAGTTTCCTTGTCAATGGATTTACTCTAAAAATGAAATTCTCTGAAATAACTCTGGAAGAATTTTGGACTTTTGTCCAAGCCGAATACCCAGCTCTCTCTCCACGAGGTCACTGAAAATTTTGTTAGTTTTCAACATCATATTTGTGTGAGCTCGGTTTCTCAATATTAACCAATATAAAAACGAAAACGCGTTAAACACTTACTAATATAGAACAAAGAGATGAGGGTAGCTATATCACACATTAGACCTGATATTGCCGAAATCTGCAAAAGTTAAAAGCTCAAGTATCGCATTAAAAAGAAGGCCCATTTTTATAAAATGCTAGTCCATGCATATTTTTATTGTTAGTTTTATGACTCTAATGCTTTGGTGTTTTCCAAAATTTTTCTTATAATCAAAAGTGTTCCGTGACTTCGAAAAGATTAAGAACCACTGTGCTAGATGAACAGCGCTGTTCGCACTCCCAAATAGGATTTGTGTGTGTTTTCTGTTATTTATTTATTTATCTTTTTATGTTGAGCCCATACACGAGAGGATCAACCTATAGTACATTAGTACCGTGTATGGGTGGTGGGTTGGGAAAGGAGGAATTTGTTTACATTTGATTTGAAGGACTTTAAATTGTATTCGTTGGGAAACACAGCAGGTGAGAGACTGTTCCACAGTGCAGCAGTAGCAGAGATGAAGGAGGAGTGTGTTTCAAGGTGCACTGTGAAGGGATGTTGAGCAGCATCTGCACGTTTTCCAACGAGCTTAGTACTAAGCGGAGGAATTATTGATGCTATTTCAGATGAACATTCTCCATGGAAATATTTGTAGAATACATATATTGCAGAGATCAACCAATCTGTGCGAAAGTGCGGGAAGGGAGAGTGAGTTGGTAAGATATGAGTTATTAATAAGTCTAATTGCCCTCCTCTGTATTCAGTCAAGCATTTTGAGGGAGCTTTTAGGGGCCCCACCCCATATGTGAAAGCAGTATTCAATAGCTGGGTGGATTTGCGATTTTTATAATGTTAACAGCTGTTTTGAAGTGAAGTAACGTCTTGAGCGAAAGAGAAATCCTAATTTTTTAGAAGCTGAGAATGCAATGGTTGTGATGTGATTATGCCAGGGTCCTGACATGCCATGTGCGTGTGTTCTGCGGCGGATTTTGCCAATTTACGGAATTACAAAAAAACAATATTTTCTTTCTGAGAACAAACTTTCATTACCTGCATTAGAAAAGATCTAAAATGTTCTAATCAACGAAATTCATTTTCTGGAGACATTTATTCGCGAGTACTAACACAAGGCTATATATGCATCAAGTACATTTATAAATAAATATATATTTATTTTATGCTGCAGTATTATCCATACTGAGTCTCCGTAGCTTAGTCAGTATAGGCTAAGCCCTTTGGTCGGAAAGACCTGGGCTCGATTCTCGTTCATGATGTGAGGAACCTTTATCTGGTCTCTTTCGACTAAAGGTGAGTTAGCCAGTCTCATACGGAGGTGGGGGTTTCACCCCGAAACTCGGGTTTTTCGTCCCTCAGAACAGCAAACTGTCCCCGTGAACCCACATGGATTGCAGTCACGAATACGTCCTAGCCATATGCAGGTCCCGAGCTCAGGTAAAATTGGGGGATGGGGGAAGATGCAATGGTGAACCATCCTGTAAAAATCTCACCAGAAGCACTTTGTGGGCAAAGTCTACAAATTCACCTACGGTCAGAAATGGCTGAAGGAATAAATCATCACCGTCATTATCCACACTGTTAGGCATCAGCCAGTTAACAGCGACTCAGAGAGGATTTAAGTAGAGATGATATAAATGGCCGCGCAGAACTGTTGTCTCATATGGATGTGGCAGGGTTTTTACTTCTTTATCTGGTCTCTTTTGACGAAAGGTGAGTTAGACGAATCCAACCAACTCGAGTTTTTCATCCCGCAAAACAAACAAACCGGCCAGAAGAACACACGCAATATATAGACATAATACACTGGCCTTAGTTGCTTCGGCGTAAATCTAAATCAGCCAGTCCAGGAACCTCGCATCTACAAATTTATCTTATTGTCAGATGGAGAAGCAATGTGTAAATCGTTCACAACATATACGAAAACAAACGGAACTAAGCAATATTAGTATGAAATAAAATTAATTATTTAATTTTTTTAATTGTTCCTTAGAAAGGATCATTAGAACTGCATCTGTGAATATGCATGGATTGCAGAGTTGGTTGATAGGAGAAAAAGAGGGGATATGATAGAAACATTTAAGTTGCTTAAAGGACTTTATGGGATAGATGCAGTGGAAATGTTTCAGCATTTGGCTAAAGAGACCAGAACGAGGGATCATTCCTGGAAATTGAATAAAGGTGTGGTTAGTAGGGATGTGAGGACTAGATATTTTTTTTGCCTGGAGAGTTGTGAATGAGTGGAATGGGTTGCCGGAGTCAGTTGTGAGTGCTTTGTCTGTTAATGGGTTAAAGGAGAGGTATGATGGATTATATAGTTAGATTGGGTCTCCCGCGATGAGTCTTCGGACTCCATTGAGTTGCCCGTATGATGATGATGATAATAATAATAATAATAATATATTTCGGAGACCTTCTCGTCTAATGGGTGGCATCGGATGTAATTTTGTTTTATTTATTATAGATCATCGTCGACACATTCTTCCTAAACTATAACTAAAATAGTTCAGTAATATTGATATAAATAATATATGTGACACACTCCAACCCACGGAAGGTTGTAAATATACTGCGTTAGTAGCGAACTTAAACAAAGAATTTGTCTGTTTTTCATTAATTTTCGCATATTTTGCACACCGTTTAGATTTTTATAATTATCTGGAAACCAGCTCCAGAAACCAAACATAGAACTTCAAGCCACTTCAGCCTTCCAATTAGCAGGGTTTGTGGAAGTTTCATACTGGGCAATGAAATTCATTCCCACCTAAAAACAGCCACAAACATCCAGTCCGGGATTCGAACCCGAAGCCTTTTAGTTGCATTCGAACCCGAAGCCTTTTAGTTGTTAACCACTTGACCAACCAGGCGGAGAAATTTAGCTGATTATTCTATTTATAATAACAAGCAGAGATCATAATAAAATCAGAAAGTTTAAATCCTTTAAGGAAATAAAAGGGAATGTTTATGAAGTTACAAAGCGAAAGAATTTTAGAACATTTCTAAAGAATGTTCTAAAAATGGACAGCACTGACAACGAATCGATTACGTTGATTACTATAATGTCAATTACATTGCCAGTATAGTAATAAAATATTCAAATAAAAACCTTCGTATATAAATCTGATAGATTTCTATATTTTTCTTTGAATGCTCACACTCTCAATTTACATACGAATCCTAGCAGAGGCACAGATAGTACTAACCACCTTGTTCTAGAATTATGGTAAACCAAATCTGAGGATACTTGGAAAGTCGTGGTGGTCGAAGTGCCGCTGATGATGACAACATTTCTCCTTACCATTTAACCATATTCTTTCCAAAACGATGGGTGGATTTCTAAATCCGATAATAAACGGTTGGGGATTAACTCGAAGGTTACCTGTGATCATTACTAAATTTTTAGCCATCCGTTATACTTTTCAAATTGTTTGCTAAATTACACAGTAAGGAGAAAACTTTAGTGAAAAAAATTCAAGTTGCGGAAGCATCTGAGAAGGATCAAATGGATGATTCGATGGACCTGTGAGAGTTAAAGAACCTTCACGACTTATTTTTAACGGTATTAACAACACCAAACGAATTATTTTATAAAAAAAAATTATGTAGATATGTGGGCGTCGTTCTTAAGATAACAGTCTCCCACTTTTTGACAAATTAATGCAACCATATTTGTTCAAGTTAGGAGAATTTTTCATAGCCATGGCCGACTCAAAAAATAATCTTTCGGTTCTGTAACGACTTCTGAATAGTTCATTACTTTTCTTCCATCTAATCCTGTGTGAAGGGATGTCTAAAGCGTGGTCTGTCAGTTCTGACTTGCCATAGTAATGTAGCGAATGTATTTTTTATGTTCTTCCAGGTGGATGTTAACAGATCTTCCTGTCTTCCCATATTAGGCCAAGTCACAGGGAACTTCATACACTCCAGATTATGCTAAAGGATGGAGTTCATCCTTAGGAGAGCGGATCGGAGTTGCTAATTTAACATGCGGTTTGAATGTGATGGGAAGACCAGGTTTCATTAGAAATGTTCACGAGGAAATATATTAAGAATAATATCTTTGAAAGAAATCAAGAAAAACGAACAATTACCTTACAAGAGTCCAGTCCTTGTTCTCCACCAGCGCAAATGAAGCCGTCAAATAATTGAAAGAATCTTCCTAAACGAGTCTTTCTTAGAGATTCCTCGCACTTGTAGTTATCGATTACCGGCAGGGCCACTTCTTTCATGATATTTGAAAAGGTTCCACCCTCTGGAAGTAAGAAAAAATACAAATTTTTATTTTAAAATTTAAATAAAACGCTTCATTATTAATTCAGGAATATTTTATTTAAAAAAAGTTATGAATTGTTTCTAAAAATAAAACGTAAAGTTGAACATTAGCATGTTCAACTTTACGTTTTATTTTTAGAAACAATTTTAGATTTCCAAAACTGATCTTTTTATTTTCTCTTTCCTATTAACCAAAGTCATGCAATTGAGATACAAGAGTTTCGTTTGAGATCAATTTAATTAAAACCTTTGTGTGTTAACAGATCGACATTGATCAATAGTTAACAAAGACCGACTTTACTTCCTTATACTAATTCATTATCAATAATAACTACCGTATTTTTCGGACCATAAGACGCACCTTTTTACATGGAAAAATCGACTGAAAATTGGGGTGCGTTTTATGGTTCGAAGGTAACATTAAAATACGAATCTTTACATTATACCTAAGCTGCTAGCAAAGTGCAATTACTGGAGCAATATGTTAATAAAATTAGTAAGTACGCCACTGACGGTAGGTACCTAAGTTATCTCTTGCATGGGGGTGAATCACCGATTTAGAGCGTCAATAGTCATTAGTGTGTAAACATATGCGCTTTTGTGCGGTTCATTTGAATTATTTTTTATAAGTCGTTCAAATTTTTATCTTGAAATTAGGAAAAATGAGTGTAAAACAAAAAAAGACTTTCATATAAATGTGAGTTATAAATTAAATGTGATAAATTATGCAAAACAATATGGAAACAGAGCAGCAGAATGACATTTTGGTCCACCACCAACAGAAAAAATGGTTCCTGTGTGGAGAAAACAAGAGGAACAATTAAACCTGCTATGTAAACACAAGAAAACATTCCGTTCGCACCTAGAAAAATGGTCAGAATTAGAAGTACAAATGAAAAAGTGGGTAAACAAATCATCAAAACATGGAAATATCTGTTTCTACGAAAATGATAATTTTTGAAGCGAAACGATGGGCAATTACTAATGGAATTTTAGATTTTACCGGATCACCGTCTTGGTTCTTTAGATTTATGAAAAGACGTGGGTTATGCATGCGTACAAAAACCACTCTAGCCCAAAAAATGCCGGCTGACTATGAAGCTAAAATTATAGAATTCCATACAGTTGTCATATCAGAGCGTAGGAAATTTAACTTTGAGCTTAATCAAATTGCGAACACGGATGATGCGCCTCTAACTTTTTATGTTCCTTCAAATCGGAGAGTAGATTCAAAAGGCACCAAATCAATAGTGATCAAAACAACAGTGCACGAAAAAACTCACTGCACTGTAGTTTTAGCTTGTTGCGAGGACGGAACAAAACTATCCCCATGTTAATCTTCAAGAGAAAGGTGCGTTGTTAGTGTGGGATCAATTCAGAGCGCATAAAACAGAATCAACCAAGAAGCTTCTAAAAGAAATGAATACAGAATTAGCTGTCATTCCTAGAGGCCTTATAAGTCGATTACAACCCTTGGATGGGTCTATTAATAAACCATTCAAACATTTTATTCGGAAAGAGTGAAACAAGTGGATGGCAAAAGCCAAATCACGATGTTGCATCAACAGGACGTATGAAACGGCCAACAATTTCAGAAGTATTACCTGGGTGAAAAATTCATGAGAAGCTGTGAAAGAAGAGACGATTATAAAGTCATTTAAGAAATGCGGGATAAGTAATGCGATGGATGGTAACGAAGATGACGCTGTTTTTGAAGGGAGTGACAACAATAGTTCAGACTAAAATAATACGAACGGTGACATTAACGAAACGAGTGATAGCACCGAAGTAGTATTGTATATACGTGGCACATTTTTAATTGCCGATGGCAATGTTTTAATTAGGTCATACAGGGTCATGCTTTGAGCCTATGCTGGTATGACATCATCCCTTCAAACGGTCTGAACTGGTTTGTGATTGGTCTTTTGAGATCAGCTGATGTGACGTTGATCGTTTTTTCACCATCTTTTCTAACGTAATTTTAATTCCTTAATGGTTGGGTCAAGCTTTGAGCCTTGCTGATAAACCAGTTCAGACCCTCAAACGGTCTGAACTGGTTTGTGATTGGTCTTTTGAGATCAGCTGATGTATGTAGCGTTTCTGCCAATACTAATGGACAGATCAATGGAGAGAATTAACCGACTGGTTTATTTTGAGGGCTAAAATCCCTTCCTACCTTGTTTGAACTGCTTTGCAAGCGTTCTTTTAGGACAAGATATCTACAGTATGTGGAGATAACGTTGTTTTGAACTTAAAGTAAAATTCAGGACTTACAACATGATGTTTCTCTTTAAAAGTAAATAATATTCTAGTTAGACCGTGTATGTAATTCTATTAATTGTATTAATTGTTTTTTCCTCAATTTCTTGAAAGCTTTTTTTGTTTTCAGGCTTGGCGTGTTTTTGACCAGAGTCGGGGTCATGTATGTGTTTTTCCCTCGCATTGTTTCAGGTTAATATGCTACTTAGATCATGTAACGATATAATGTCATAGTTCTTTTGAAAGCTTTTAAGGTAAGATATCTGTAGTGAATGGATTATTTTGTATGGAGATAATGTTGCTTTAGAACTTTTAGTCAAATTCATTACTGGAATCTTTTTGCTTGTATGGGTTCCGAGGTCCTGTGTATCAGTTTCCCACTCTACAACGACCTTTGAAAAGCTTTTAGGGTAAGATATCCAGAGGTAACACATTTTGTATATAAGTCAAGAGGACTGATATCAATCATGTATTATTAAACAACAACACAGTTCTTCTGAAGGCGTACTCAAGTGATAATTTTTTGCAATCAGTTATGGAACCCTCAGGTAATACATTTTGTATATAAGTCAGAGACTAATATCGTTAGTTACTTAGTCTAACCGTTTTTGTGTGTTTTCATCTCACAAGTGCTTTAGTCTAACCGTTTGTGACTGTTTCATTTGACAAGGGTTTTTAAAAAAATGGAAGCATGCTCTTCTACAAGAATTGATGATTCCACCAAGAAAAATGGTAAGATTATATTAAAATATTTGATTTCTCTCCCTTTTTTAGCAATGTTTCCTTCTCATGCGATTTCTAATACAAGAAAAAATTATGAATTAATAATCTTTTGCTTTTTTATGTTCAAATAGACAGTGTTAATTAATAGTTTTAATTTAAATTTCAGCGGGTGTATTTCTGATATCTTTTTATTTATTTTTTAGCTATCTGCTGTTGTGATGCATCTTTATTCGACGATGGTTTAACACAGTTCTATGTATATAACATTCGTGCACCACAAATCAGAGATCAGAAAGTCATCTTTTATTGTAATTGCAAAGGGGTTAACGATCCTTTTCCCCCAGAATCACCTTACAGTTCACGCGTACGTATGATTAAAGAATTTATATTACACATGCGTAACTGTGAAATTGGTGCACTACAAGCATTTAGTTTATTCTGGTGTTTATTATCTATCAATAAAACATACCAGCTTCCTTTTTACAAACGGACTTCGATATGTTTTCATTTTGGTTCATGAATATCATCAAGAAGCACCCATTAATGTTTGACAAACCCATTACTCTAGGAAATCTTGTTGATTTTTCTGCAGACAGTACATTAAGATGTCAGACATGTTGAGTAGTGTATGTCCATACAACAGATTGTTCAGAAGGAGTAACTTGGTTCTGGTTTCTAGTGCATTTTTTTAGAAATCGTTTTGACAGTAATGATCACTCGACATGGCTTTTACCTATATCTCTATTAAAACCTTATATTTTTAAGGCTGTCTGCTTAGCAGGGAAGTTAGATGTAAATTCTACCATTGTGTATTAACAGGAAGATATCAGACATGTTTTGTTATTTATTTCTAACCTCTTTTTGCTCAAAAAAATCCCTCTCCCCGATTTATCCATATGCAAGCTTCCTTTTAGAGAAATATTTGATTTTATGAATTTTCTTAAAGCACTATCATTAGTGGGTTTTTATCCCGAAAGCAAACTGAGATTCAGTCAAATTATCCTATGTACAATGCAATTTTAGATGAAGCTTAGAGAGCTAATACAGAACCTATAGGAAGCACGCAAAGGTTTCCCATAGATTGGAGAATAACAGTTAGTGACAAGAGAACAGAAAACCAACCTGAACCATATTTTACATTTAAAAAGCCAGACCGGAGAAGTCGGAATGTATGTGTAAATGATTTTAAAGTTATTTAGAGGGATCATCAAATATCAAAATATTCTATTTCCATCGATGAGTGATCCTTGTTTTGAGGCACTAATCAAACCGTTATGGTTCTAATTTTTACTTTTTTTTTATTACAGAAGAAGAATATTTCATCATCTCAAGGAAAATACAGCGGTTCTCTCCAAAGTATCAATTTACATCGATGACTGTGGAATTGTGTGCATTTAAAACTTGTGATCCTAAAGAAGTAATAACACAACGGGAAGAAATATTTACCCGTTTGCTTGACTATGTTAGAAAAGAAGTTCCAGAATTTAATAAAATTCGTTTTTCCATGTTAAGTGACAGCTTAACGCACTCTGTTAATTTACCTCTGATGTCTGCAGATGATTTCTCTATAAAACGTTTATTGCAGGCGATATAGAAGATAGCCCGATCGAATAAGTCCTTTTTAAGTAACTTCACCCTAGAAATAATTACAATGTTTATCCCTGATGGTAAAGGACAAACGAAAGAGACCTATAAGAGAGCTGAAATAGAGGTGTATTTTAGAAAGAAACATTCCGTTAGAAGTATATGAAATACAAAAGGACTATGCCTATCGATTGCTATAGTAGTTGGTTCTAGTTATGCAGATAGAAGTTTTTGTCATAAACAAGGCATCCCTTTTGATGGGAAACTACATAAGAAGCTTGTTGACTGTCGATATCGCTTACAAAGACAGAAGGCAAGACAGTTATGTAAGAAAGCAAATGTTACTCCAGGTGATGGTTCTATAAATGCATTAATATTATTTCAAATATTTTTAGACAGTGATTACCAAATTATTGTGTATTCTGCCGAAAGCAATTTTGAAATCATATACAGAGGTCCCCACGCGAGAGAAAAGAAAGTGAGTCTGTTATATACGAAACATCACTATGACGTTGTTGTTTCCATTCCTGGATTTTTCTGTAGTAATCACTTTTGTCCCAGATGCCTACGCACCTTCAATAAAGCAGTATCCTTTCACGCATGCTCAGATATTTCTCATAGATATCGGAACAAAGGATGTAAGAGTTCTGTTAGCATGAAAAAATGTCTTGACTATCGTTCATATTTTTATACAGGAAAGTGTTTTGAGAATCACAAAACTACAGTATGTGGTTTTCTAGATGTGAAGAATGTTCGACGGTTTTCGAAAGGAAGACCATCCATATATGCGAGGTTCGATGTGCAGACTGTGGACGTTTACATACAGACAAATGTTATGTTTTGACACCTGCAGAAGAAAAACGTTCAAAAGAACGAAAACATTACAGACGTCTGTATTACGATTTTGAAAGCATAATATCAGATGAACATAAGCCCATTCTATGTATAGCGCAATTTCAAGAGAAGAATGATGGTGAATTTTTTGAAAAAGCCTTTTTTGGAGAGACATGTGCATCTGATTTTATTTCTTGGTTGCTCTCATCGGACCCTGTGACAGGTCTTTGTTTATTTGAAAACACATGTTGTATAGTTCCCAATGCAGGTTCATACGATTCCTATCTAATTCTTCAAGAACTACATGCACGCTAGTTACTACCGGACATAATCATGAGGGGATGTAAAATGCTCATTATGACAATTCCAGGACCTCAAATCAGATTTATATACAGTATGAATTTTCTAGGAACCAGTCTTCGAAACCTTCCCAAACCTTTGGTTTGGAAAACAGTGTCAGGAAAGGATATTTTCCTTAATGATTTGTTAGTCATGAAAATCTCTATTATATAGGATCGATTCCCGAAATTAAGTTCTATTAATTAAGGCCAGAGAATATGAAACTTACAGAACGTAAGGAATTTGAGGAATTGTACACAAATGCAAAATGGAACATATTCGATCTCAAACACGAACTGGTATCATACTGTCAATCCGACGTGAGTATACTAAGAAAAAGTTGTGAAACGTTTCTTCAACTATTGCTACAAACAGTTCAGTTGGACCTCTTCGAACACAGTTTCACGTTACCTCAATTTGCTTTTACAGTCTTCAACACTTATTTCTTAAAACCAGGAACGCTAGGTGGGGTACCCCATCGAGGATATCGATTCAGGGAACACCAAAGTAGACTGGATAGAATTTATTTCCAGTATTACCAAAAAAAAATATGATATGTCTTTACAGACGTGTGATTCACCAAAGGAGAATACAAAGTAGGCCGTTTTCGTATCGATACCATTTCTCATGCGCAAAAAATAATTATCGAAGTTAATGGTTGTTTTTTCATGCTCATCCAAAATGCTGTAATCCACGAGTTTTACACCCCCTTTATAAAGACGATGCGAACATGCAAATTTACGAAAAGACATTTGATCGCTCATCTACAATTAAACAAGCTCTTCAAGATTATACATATAATGAAATTTGGGAATGTGAGCTACAAGAACTAAGAAATGTAATCCTGTTTTCAGTTCATTTTGTGAAGATGAAGACATTTTCCTCCCTTTATTTCATCTCACGATGCTTTGTATGGAGGAAGAACAGATGCAACATGTTTATATTTCGAAACCACAGATGACGAAAAAATAATGTATGTCGATTTCAACTCTATCCTTTTGTCAATAAAAAAACGAAGAAACATCCTCGAATAATAACAGAGAACTTTTCTTATGAAATCGATCGTTATTTTGGAATCAGACGGACAAAAGTGCTCGGCCCTGGTAATCTATTCCACCCTGTGGAATAGATTACCAGGGGCTTACCGTGGGCCCCTTTAAGGACCCACGGCAAGCTTGTCTTTCCCCTGTGTCGAATTTGTGCTGAAAAGATGCAGAGTTCGATATGTGAACATACTGACAATTTGAGAGCAATCACTGGTGTTTGGACACAGCCATGAAATACGGATATCAGTTGTTAACGATTCATGAAATTTGGCATTGCACCGAAACATTTGATGTAGGAGAATTATTTGGAGATCACATCGATCGTTTTCTCGCCATGAAACACGCATACAGTGGGTTTCCTTCGCAAGTGCAGAACTCTGAAGATAAACAGATCTGAAGATTTGTAAAGATGGGAAAAATGTAAGTACAACTTTGCATAGACATGAGACTAGTTTAACTCACATGAACAATTTCTTAAAATGGAAGGAACTTGATGAAAATTTAAAAAACAAAAATACTGTTGATTGCCAGACTCAAAGCATGTATGAAATGGAAAAGAAACACTGGACGAGTGTTTTAGAACGCTTGATTGAAATTATAAAATTACATGCTAGCCAAAATGTAGCTTTTCGGATCATCTGATAAATTATATGAAAGGAATAACGGCAATTTATTTTTAAAATTAGTCGAACTTGCGAAGTTTGATACCGTAATTGAAAATCATGTTGAAAGGACCCTACAACGAAACAATAGCGTACACTGTTTGAGTAAAGACAGTCAAAATGAAATATTGGAAACTTTAAGTACGCAATCAGGGATACAATTTTATTATCAATTGATAGTCTAAATATTATTCCATAATTTTAGACCGGACATCTGATGCAAGTAAAACAGAACAAATGACCATTATTATTCGCTTTGTTTCCTGTGACAATGGAATTGTCAAGATCAGCGAAATCTTTTTAGGTTTTGCAGATATGTCAGATTCCACACGACGTGGTTTATGTGCAACAATAATGGAACAACTGGAAAAATGGAACATTCCCATTGAAGACATGTGAGGTCAAGGGTATGACAATGGGGCAAATATGAAAGGGAAAAAAATATGGGCTTCAAAATTTGCTTTTGAACCAAACTCCTCGAGCTTTTTATGTGCCATGTGCTGCTCGTACTCTAAATTTAATCATTAACGATGCAGCCAAAGTGGATGCAGATACAATTAGTTTCTTTGCAATTATTCAAGAAATATACAATTTCTTTTCATTCTCTTACGAACATTGGGCAATCCTTTTAAAGTTGGTAAAAAAATGAACATTGAAACAGCCATCAAAAACGCGATGGGAAAGTAAAATTAATGCAATCCGCCCTCTGCAATATCAGTTAGGAGAAATTTACGATGCACGTTTTGAAATAATGAAAATTTTAATAAAGTAACCAAGCATGAAGCAACATTATGTGCTAAAATAAAGGACTACAAATTTATTTGCTCTCTCATAACTTGGCATGATTTACTTAACAGAATAAACCTTGTGAGTAAAATGCTTCAAGACAAAAATATGAACATTACACTTGCTTTAGAATTTATCGAAAACTTAAAAATATTCTTACAACAGTATTGATCAGATACAAATTTTATAGAAGTTCTAAAAACGGCAAAAGAACTGAGTGAAGAGGTGGATGGAAAACAAGAATTTAAAACTGGCACGGAAGTTCGACGACGAAAGAAGACACGACAATTTGACTACGAGCTTCATGACGAAACGCCACAATCGCCAGAAGATAAATTTAGAGTGAATTTGTTTTCTACACTTCTAGACGTCGCAATGAGTTCGTTAATAGAACGTTTTGAACAACTAAAAACATATTATGATAATTTCAATTTCTTGTATAGATTACTACAAATTAATAACGAAGATTTACGAAAAAATTGTGACGATTTAGAGATTCTCTTGAAGGACGGCGACAATAAAGATGTAAAAGCAACAGAACTATATGACGAGTTATGTGCTTTCCCGGATATTTTTCCGAAGGAAAATTTAACTATTCAAAACCATTTCGATATTCTTAATTTTATTGTGCCCAATAATTTATCTTTCCCTAACTTTTCAATTGCTTTAAGAATACTATTAACCTTACCTGTTAGTGTAGCGAGCGGTGAACGTTACTTTTCCAAGTTGAAATTGATTAAAACCTCTTAAGAACAAGTATGTCACAAATAAAGGCTTGCTAGTTTGGCGTTAATAGCTATTGAAAATGATAAATGTGCGGAATTAGACGTTAAGACCATTATTTCGAATTTGGTGAATATGAAATCAAAAATCCAAAAATTTTAATTTAAAAAATTTCAAGTATATTTATGTAATTTAATTTATTTTCTGTTATTCTGTAAAGATGTTATTTTTTGAATACTTATATTAAATGTTCTAATTATTTTCTTATTTTCTCAATCTATCTTCAGTTTCTTTTATTTTCCTAAAAGATAGTTCCACTTATAAAAATTATTACAAGCTACTAAGAATTTAGTAACTTGTAAAATGCTAGAATATTTTAAACTTTAGTTCAAATAAATTTTAACTTTAATTAAAATTCATTTTAATTTTGTTAGCGATTCGGGTCGGTGAGAAGGCTATAATCCCTGTATCATTATATTCAACGATTAAAGTGAAGTGGCTTTATCAAAATTTGCTTTAACTTTTGAGGATTTTTTCAATATTCGGGTTTTTAACGATTATCCTGCCTAGTCAACACCTCCGGTTCGTTACATTTAGCGAACCACGTGTGGCTGTTCTATCAAAATTTATTTAAGAAATTTAAATTAATTTAAATTTTTATTATCGTAAAAGAACCACACACGCCCGGATTGTTACAGGGGCGCTTAGATAGAAATTGCATGCGGTCGGCAAAGACCCTAGAGCCAGTTCTGGTAATAACGAATACAAATGTGGCAACAAAGCAAACGGAATTTGCACTGTTGGACAACAGCAATTTGTCCTGTGGCGCTTACACAATCTGTCGGACATATTAGGGTGTAGTCATGCCTGTATGTCAGTTTTATCTAGTTGTGCTGTCTGCCGACGTTGATTGAATGATGGTATCCATACACAATGATACTGAAATCATTTATAATAGTGTGGATTATGTACATTTATTATAGTGTGTGTAATGATGATTGCCGGACGTTAAATTGTCTAGACCAGCGCTTCCCAAACTGTGGGCCGCGGCCCCCTTGGGGGCCGTAGGTTTTGTTGAGAGGGGCCGTGAAATAATGAAAACAAATTTAAAATGTTTTAAGACTAAGTAGAATTTTTTTTATTTTAAAAGAAACGTATTTAATTTTTATTATTTATTATTTCTTTTTTGTTATTTTTTATATTTTAATGCAAAAATTCACACATTGGTGTTGGTTCACAAACTTTACTTCCTGCATATTTCGGTGCTTAACGAATATTAGTAAATATTGCTTATTCATATGTTTCATTTCATAGCAGTGGCTAATTCTATTTACTTCGAATGCTCTCCAGGGAAGCTCCAAATATTCCTGTCCCTTTCATCAAGCGTTCGTAATCAGGGACTGTTGATATTGACTTCATATACATATCAAAACTCGTTTTATATTATCACTGTCATCCGAGCTAGTTTTCTGTTACCAATAAAAGTTTCGCATATACTTCACACATGAAAAAAAGCTTAAACAAGTTCATGTGGGGAGATAGTCACTCCCTTGCAGTGGTAAACAACATGCCCTCCCCAACAGCCACTATACTGCAGAGGCAATAAAAACAAGTACTTTTATTATGCCCGTGAATAAGGTATGAGGAGTCTGTGTAATATATTTCTCAACAAATAGTGCAATTAGAGACAACCGGGATAAAAACACACTAATTAATGAATCACATGTCCCATCATACAGAAACTATGCTGTATAGACTGAAACAAAACCATACGTTGCATGGGCAAACACAGTATCTAACTAAAAACTATTGTTATTAATTAGATGTGTGTGAGTTCGATTTCCCAAGGCTGCAATAAAATTCAACCGAACGTGTTAAAATTCGTAAAAGTGTTAAAACTAAGTAATATATATATATAATGAATGTTATGGCAGTTTCACATATGGAATTCGGTTGAAGAGAGTTAGCATTTCAACTCAATTGTCAGCTATGCTTTTATCTTTCGGTTGCGCGATCTTTTGTTAATACCGCACCAATCACATGCACATCTTAATAACCTGCCTTTGCTGTCTGTTTCGCGTTAGGCTTAATTACCGTAAAGGGAGAAAAGTCACAAAAGAGAAAAATGTTCCTGGTCTGGGGATTCCCTTATTCAGGTAATATTCACTAATTTGATGTTATCAGTCTGTGGTGTGCCAGTATCGGTAAGTGGTGATATTATTTGTTCTATTCTACGTTAAAAAATTTAACCCTGAGATGGATAAGTGGCTGATAAAAAATAAAAAAAAAAATCCCGCGAACAATCAGAAGAAGCAGAAACAGATTCAAAAAAAAAAAAAAAAAAAGGACAGTATTTCATATTTTACCAGAACAGCCCGCATCGTCTTCAGAACCAAACGGTAAGAGGCAAAAAATGTAATATATGCATTTGATTTTTGCAATATTCGCTGTGTATGTTTTGTATTGAATATAAATACAATCAATATTATAATAATATATGTCTCTATTACGATTTTTTTCGAGGGGGGGGCCGTGAAATATTTTAATTTTTGCAAAGGGGGCCCTGACATCCAGAAGTTTGGGAAGCACTGGTCTAGACAATTGTGTATGTGCGACACTGTAGCAGTTTTATGGTGCGACCTTTGACCTTTCCCAAGCGATAATTCGCCATGACGCAAAGCAATGCTTGTGAATTTCTTGAAGACGCTACATCTGGACAATGCTCATGCACAGAGCTCCATCTGATCTTAGTGAACTGGTTTAGAAATAGTACAAAATCCTCCCAATCAGTGGAACTTTTGGCTTTAAAGGAGGAGTGCCACCTACAGTACTTTCTACTTATAATACCACCTACATTCTACTTTTAAGTAGTCGGAGGTACGATACATTGAAGCAATCATTACAACCAAAATTGAGCAACACATTATTGACTTTCGTCGATAAAGGCAGTTTTCTTATAACTGTCCAAAGGATTTCTGGAAAGAAAACGTATTTCACTGTTGAATATCCATTTAGCAATCAACACAACAGTTCAGAATTATGATACTAATTAACTGTTCTTCATATAATAGGGAAACATTTCTCCTTTGTAAATTTAGATGTTTTTTTTTTGAACTTGTGAACTATTTCTAATGCAAAGTATCAAACTGTCAGCTATATGTGAAGCAAAATGTTAACAACCTAACATGATAGGATAAGGCATTTAGTCATGTCTCGCACTCAGATTGGTCAATTGTCTTTGTAATTATTTCCCCCTTCTTTCTAACATTCCATTAATTAATTTCTTTATACCACTAAAGTATGGGTAGAAGGTTATTCATTAACTAATACCTCACTGATAAAATGCATAAGAAATTTGGCACAATTAAGGTTATATTTGTGTGCTATGATCGATGAAACGACGTGTTCCTAATTTTCAGTCTGAATCTGAATGAGGAAACGAAAGAGTGGGAAAATAATGAAAAAGAAAAATGATGAAATGAGGGTAACAATAAAACGTTGTTTAGCAAATGGACATAATTAGCAAGCTGCACAGGGGATGTTATAGAAGAACTCTGTTTTTTGGCAGATAGTAAGAAGTGCATCTATTATTCCTGTTTGAATGGATCACAGTCAGAAGTCTCCCGCATGACTCATTATTTCTAATGTTAGTTCTTAGTGAGAAGTCAAACAGATGAAGAGAAATGACAATCAGGATTTATAGTATAAGACACGGATAATTTTGCTTGTTTTTATTATTTTAATTAGTATGAGTTCAGTAGAAAAATAGTTTGAAAGAGAATAGCTTTGTAATTGATAATTACTGCTATTTCAATCCAACATTGTTGTGACAGAAATAAGAAAAATAAATCTAGAAAACATACGAAAATCAATCAGTGTCTGATTCCACTGTTAGAATCATTACCACTCTCAAAATTGAAAGTATGACTGTTCTACACTGCAAGACCACAGTCTTTGAAATGTTTGTCTAGTGAAGTCATGTTACTTAAAACAGGAACCGAGAATTCTAGAGTGCTTCAAAGAGAATCTTGTGAAGCTTTGCCTTTACGATGTTGCTTTTTTTCTATTTGTCGTATCTTTTTTCGTCGTTCTTCACTTTTCTTTCATTTTCTTCATTTTTTTTTTGTTGTTGTTGTTTTCTCAGTTATTTTCCTTTTCTAAAAGTTGTTCTTCTGCTAATATTTACTATATAGATAATTAACCTTGTGTAATACTGTCATTAAAATTTACTTTAATATTTTTAATACTTACTGTAGGCATCTTTTCCCCATCCAGTGACGACACAGTTATGTCCAGCAAAGATATCATCATGCTGAGGAAGGCATACAGTATCAATATGTGGAGCGAATACGACGTCCTGATCCAACTTCAGGATGGCGATGTCGTTCCAAAGACTACTGTTCTTGTACTCGTGATGAATGATGATGTTTATTACGTTATAGTCATCGTGTGCCAAAAACTCAGTCATCGTCTGAGTGTCCCATTCTCCTAGACGAACTTTCAGTGGTAAATTGTTGTAAGCTCTAGAGAAGAAAATCATTTAAATTAACACTGATATCTGACTCTGTATAATTAAAAAAAAAAAACGTGCTTCAAATAATTATACATAATAATTAGTATAGTTAATGTAGTGATTTAAATACAGGATATTCGAATGTATTTATTAATATAATAATGGTTATTGTTTTCCCACTACCCTGTCAAATAGTTTATTCTTATATGTTGCGCCCAGTACATAATTCTGATGTGTATTCACTGTGTTTAGGTCAAAAAAGGAAATTTATATCAAAATCGGTTTTTTTTTCTGTTTTTTTTTTTTTTTTTTTTTGAAAGTGGTGATCTCTCTCAGACAAGGGCAATTAGAACAACCATGGTCATGAGAAAGAAAGAGCTCACTCGAGCTCAACTTACGAGCTCACTCAATGCGAGTGAGTGAGTGATCAAGGGCGATGGAAGCGAATATCCCACATCATATACCGATGTGTCTCGGTTTTCATTGAAAACATTACTTTTGGTAACTTTCTGTTCATCAGCAAAAGTTATTAAAAATCTGCGTAAAAATTATGCATTTGATCCAAAATATATAAAAAATAACCCGACAAGGGAATTCAGTAAACAATTACTTAAATATTAACATATTTATAACGGGATCAACTGATATTCAAAATTCACCAATATTAAAAACGTATAAGCAATGTAATTTATTTTAATATAAAGGCATATATAAAATAAAACATTTTTAATAATTTACTACGTTCGCTAGAAAATCAGGTTTACTTCAGTTCGCGAACCTTTATTTACTTTCACCAAATTCTGAATTCAGGTGGCGCCAGTACTAAACAATGAGTGAGTGGAAGTGATAGGATATACTGTACTTACAAGAAAAATGTTCTAACAGAATCGCGTTCACATTCCAACCCACATATGCAGGCCTATCTAGACGAATTGTAGCACCTTCGCTATCCAACCAATAAGTCGTGGGTTCGAATCCAGCTACCAGCATGATGTTTTTGAACGTTTTCAGGTGATAAATGAATTTCATCACCCCGTATGAGACCACATCCCTGTTTATTGGAGGCGTGCAATCGCTTCCAAAAATTCTAGGTTTGGTCTTTAGCTGGGTTTATGAGTATCCACTCCTTAGCTGAGTCATGAGACTACTGTATTATAGGTATACAACCTTTCGTAGGCGGAATTCACATAAAAAATAAAATTGTGTTTTTTTTTTTTCTTTTTCCAAGATCTGCCTTTCCTACATAGCTGATATGATATAGCTGCTGAATAAGGTGAGTTGTGACAGTTCCCTGTTAGAGTGCATTATTTGTATTAAACGAAATGCGGTACGTACTGTGAAGCCATCCCACATTATAACTTCATGTTTATAAAGCAGATTTTCAGGACGATTGTGAGAGTGAGTGAGTGAGTGCGATAAAAAATAAAGCCAGAAAGAAAACGTGCAAATAGACTTGCAGTCAGTTACAGGAATGCGCGTGAACTAGGTTTTCAGAAGAGATGGTGACAAATCTTGCAAAATCCATTCAGTAAATTACCGAAGTAGACTTCTCAACTTTTTATTTGAGTGTCAGTTATATAAAGACTAAGTCCAGTGTATAATATCTGCCACGTGTGCGTGGGAATCCTCTGGCCAGTGTGCGTGTCCTCCCGGAGGGGGGGGAGGACTCTGTCACCTCCAGGTGAATGTGCATAACTCACTTTCGCTTGAGAAGTCCTAATACAGTTCCTCGAGACCTAGACAAGATTGTAAATGAGGGCTTCCAAATTAAACGTTTTATCTCGAAGCAGTAGGCGAAAGTGACAACAAATTACTAATTAGTTTACTGAAAGTCCAAATTAACAGAGTAAAGTTAATTTAAATGAGCAATCATTTAAATTAATTTAAATGATTGCTTAATTAATTTGAACGCTCATTTAAATTAATTAAATGAGCGTTCAAATTTAAATGAGCAATCAGTCGGAAAAATGTCTCATTTTTCTTGATATACTTGGTCAGTAATGCTAAGACCTGTCTGAATAATGCCAAAGAATATGTTATTAGTTTGTACGTGCGTACTGTTTACCTCACAATCCTGAGCAGTTCGGTATTTTGCCGAAAAATGAGTTAGGCAAACGACATTAGCTTATAAACCAACACATTTCAGGTGACGGTTTAGCTTTTTCTAAGCAGATAAGGAAAGTGAAATAATTTAATGTATACGATCTACAGATAAGATTTCAGGTTCAAGATTTTTTTTTCTTTCTTGGTGCTTAACTATAATAATGATATGATATTCTTATTCGTTGGTAGCGTAAAAGGGGTAGACTTTTCTACTAAAACTGGTTTCCATATTTGATCTTATTTCTGATATAATAATATCGTAAGAGGGGGTGTGTATGGTTCTAGATATGCTTCCTTATTATTTAAAAAAAAAAAAAACTTCCGTATCCAGTTTCCGGTTATTTCCACATATGTAGTTCTTCAGTGCTATGAGAAAGCGTGCAAAGAGCGGTTTGAAAATTCATTAAGGTAAATCACTGTGTTTAAATAATTGACATTCTCATAGAGGGGAGAAAAATTTCGTGAAAAAAAGAAAAACTCTCCCTTTTTTAAATCTGAATATTGTATCCCTGAGTGTCTTCCAGATGGTGTGTTACTGCTACTATGACAAGACTTTTTTCGCTTGGTTACAAAGTAAATTGTACTGAACAAGAAATTATATTCTTGTTTTTTTTTTTTTGTTGTTGTTTTTACACAAACGTGAGCACGTGAAGTAACCTCAAAATAGGCTACTTGTACCTGGAGGCAGATGTCCTGTCAACTGCTTTCTCCATCCAGGAGGTTGACTATTATGTATCTCTACCTGAGATTTAAAATGCGCAGTAGAAAAATAAGATGGTGACGTAATCTCTTCCGTCTCGCGGTAAATATCCTATCACTGTAGAACCGTGTGTGATAGGCTCTGTCTGCCTGTTCTGAGAGACGAAAAACCTGAGTTTCCGGAAGGAAAACGCTCTACCTTCTTATGAATCCGGCTAACTCATCTTTGATTGAAAAGCTCTGATCAAGGTTCCTCTCCTCACAGACGTGATTCGAACTCCGGTTCTTAAACTAAATAGCTCGTCTAAACCAACTGAGGTAGAGAAGCCCTGGAGGCAGATGACTTCACATCAAATTGCTTAGTATCCAACCATGCGCAGCCCACTGATATGTGCTTGCCTGATTGGCCCAGTTGTTAGCATTTCGTTCTCCAATCAACAGAGCACCGGTTCGAATCCCGCCATAGATATGCATGGTTGTGAAGATTCTTCAGTAGAGACTACCAGCACTGCTCGTTTTAGAACGGAAGATTGAAAACGTTTCATTTTGGTCTCTAGTATACAGAGTTTCCCTTTTTATGTATAAAAAGGGAAACTCTGTATTCTTAATTTTTAAGAATACAGAGTTTTCTTAATTATTAATTAAGGGTATTTTTAATTATTTATTTAAATAAATAAATAATTTAAAATTTAATTATATTTTTAATTATTTAATTATATTTTTAATTATTTAATTATATTTTTAATTATTTAATTATATTTTTAATTATTTAATTATATTTTTAATTATTTAATTATATTTTTAATTATTTAATTAAATTTTTTATTTAAATAAATAAATAATTAAAAATCTCTTACTCCACCGACTGTACCAATGTACTATACATTTACACTATTTCATGAGTGGGAGTCACAAAAACTTCGTTATGAGATTTATATTGCATTATGGGAATTCAGACTGGTTTCCACCTTTAATGAGGTCTCATCAGTGAGAACTGATGAGACCTCATTAAAGGTGGAAAATCGAAAATCTCCAAGTGTTTCCTTGGATATGCTGAGAACAAAATCGATGATAGAAATCACATTGACATCATCAAATACTATAGGTGAGACATAGCTTCTACGTTCATTTTTGCATATTGAAACGTGTCTTCTAGCATTGCTTTAACTTTCAGTATCTCCAGGGGTCAATCTCAGTTAAAAGTAACGAGTGGAGACATATTAATCCTGTCTGACAGGGCAGCGTTAGTCTCCATTCTTTTCTTTATTTTTATAGACTACAGATAGAACAATTTTTTCTTTCATATTTGTTCATATTTTCAAAAAAGGAGGAAGAGCCTAACCTTATCTCCGCAGAAATATGGTACTGAGCGTAACATGAGAGAGGGGAACCTAAGTACCGTTACTTGTAGAAAGAACGAAATAAAATAAAGGAGAAAAATACTTACTGAAAAGGAAATACACAGTGAGCTACAGTAAGAACATGTCGTTTGTCGATTAAAACTCCTCCACATTGGAATATGTTTACTTTGCCTTCCACCTTCAAAACTGCAGCCTACATTGAAGAGAAAATTCGGTAAGTAATGAACAAATAACAAACAGCTACGCGATATTTTTGATAAAAGATACTTGCATAGTATAATGTTTTCATTGGATAATATTTTGATAATCAAGAATGTAATTACCTGCCAGGGCCACTCTCCAAAATCTGCTTCACCCTTATCGCTGGGAGATAAAATGCGGCTGTTAATGCCACTGGGATTTCGAACTCCACAGCGATGTTCGTACGGCTTAACGGTAGAGGTTTCTGGTGCGCGACAACAAACGTGGAAATTCCCACAAGATGGCGGTTTAAAGCCGCCGTCCTGCAAATACAGTAAGAATATAAAAATGATTATTCTTTTTGTAAAATTTGCATTTTCTTGTACAGCAATATGACCTGCACATTTATTGAAGTTAACTGATTTTTTGCTCTTTTCAAGTTAGAAATAAGAATAAATCAACAGAAACATCACAATATTGAGCAAGATTAGCATCGCAGGACGGAATACCACCCTTGACAAGCTAACGATGAGAGATTATACTCTCTGCCAGGTGTTACTTTCTGAATGAAGATCACAGTTTTTGAAACGTGCCAAGAATGGAGAAAAACACTAAGCATAGCGATTTGAGGAGGGGTGAGGTATAGAGAGAAGAATAACCACGGCTCTAATTTTGAAAACTTAAAATACGTATGTTCTCTGGAAATCCTGATGGAGTTCAGGAACTACAAGTAAAGAAGGGATAGAAGGTCTGATTTTCATAATAATAATATTAAATAAATCGATTTTCTTAATTAGCTTGTTCTACTATTATCTACTAATATTCTATTAATCTCTGAGTTCCAGTAAGGGTATATACTTTCTGAGGAATATACACCCAGGGTCGTTCATAGACTTGATATCTCACCGCCTCCCCACACTAAAATATTACAAATGATTGAACAATAACAACAACAACAACAACAACTACAACAATAATAATAATAATAATAATAAAGTGTGGAAGCATAAGAAATGATCCGAAACAATAATACACAGTGATTAATCAATTAGCAATCACATCACCTTTTTATTCGTTTACTTTTTAAGAGTCCACTACCATAGGAGCACTCGGGCGACTGTCTTTTATCAGTTCGGCGGTTATGCATACCGACTGTGAGCACCCGTGACCACATTTGCTAGGGAGCTGATATAATTTTAAATTACTTTTTTACATTTAAAGTAAAACGTGGTTGATATTCACAGAATGTTTTAGGATTTTACAAGAAATGTATTATGCTATATATTTCAGCGATTGTTCCTGTTGTTCTGGAACAACTGAAGCAGCTAGGTCCATGCTGCCAGTATTTTACTGTGTCTAAATTGCGTGCGTCTTCTGTTTTGCAGGATAAATAAATAAATAATAAATTGCTACTTCTGTATGAGAGCGCTAACTGGCAATTTGTTGAAAACTCCTACTTTATTTCAGTATGGGGCGTTTGCTTTAATATTAATGCAGTGCATTTTTAAATAGTGCAAACCATTGTTTATTACAGTAGTTTATTAATGTTGACAGCACATTTTTTGGTCCTCACCAAAACAATTTTTTTCGTCTTCACATATTCACTAAAATCTTTCTCAATGTGACATCTAAGTAATGTATATGCGCCTTTAGGAATGTAAACTCCTTTATTTTGATTCAAATTATCATGTGCGATTTTTGGTGCAAGTTTATTTTACTACAAAATATGTTATCATGTAGATTTTTTTGAAATCGCTATTAGTATTTTTAAATAAAATTATATAGCCTAAGGTTGCAGAAAACGGGGCAGATTTATCCGATAGAATTGCTACCCCAGGGGTTTCTAAAAACTGATCCCAGATTCCAGATTTAGGCTTCACCTAAACATATCCTACGATCTTTCTGTAGTTAAATGGCTAGGTTATAACGTATTGCCACTCTAGCTGCTTGTGACACCAAATTTTCCATATCGGTTCAAAGGGTAAGTGATATCTTAGAATAATTTCTATTTTCTGAAAGCTATTTATATTCCTTTTCATTTTTGTTTGAGATTCTGCAAAACTTATTTGTGAAATATGAAATTATTAATATGGTAAAATATGTTT
Organism: Typopeltis vanoorti; assembly: GCF_054136105.1. Lineage (NCBI taxonomy): Eukaryota > Metazoa > Arthropoda > Arachnida > Uropygi > Thelyphonidae > Typopeltis > Typopeltis vanoorti. Next base: position 24,503,279 of record NC_143557.1, on the reverse strand, counting down.
CAAACTGAGATTTCAGCGAGAAGTCACTTATAGCAAACTTTACACGAATATTGCCAGATTTTTTATAAACAAATTAAGTTTCACATAGTAATTGCCAAATCTAGTCTATCCTGCTTGAGCCTTTGATCTTTTCATCTGCTAACATATGATTTAGTGTTCTTAATGTAAATTTTACTTCAGTACACTTCGGCTGATATTAAAAATTAAAGCACAATTAAAATACATCATCTGATATACTTAATGCAAGGATAGTGATCATAAGGCTGTCTGCCTGCTTTTTTACGTAGTAGAGATCGATCTTAAGCAAAGGGCATTATATTAATGCATAAATAAATAAATAAACAAACAAAAACGAGTTAAAATAAAATAATGCTGACTTGAAATTAGGATCATTTCATTCGATAAAGGAGTGTGGATTCCTAAATCCACGCTAATAACATTTTACTGATATTCTGGAATGTTGTCTCTCAACATAAATTAGTCTAACAGCGTGATCGGGTACCGCTAATTAGTTCTTAAGGAGATATATGTATGTCTAATAAATTAGTATTTTGAAACTTATGCAGTGTTGACATTTTTTGATTATCTCATTAGAGTTTATAGGTAGACTTCAAGAAGTTATCTAGACTTGCTCGAACCACTGAATATCATCGCCGATAACTCATTCTCTTCTCTATAACAAGAGCGTATTAAATCTATACCAAAACGATCCACTGGGAAGATATTACTGTAATCCTGAGTTCTTGAAACTACTACTCAGTTTTTAAACACTAATGTTTCTCCTCTTGTCAAAAAGCAGAACATCGAAAGGGATATTCCGCCATGATTCAGTGTATCAAATATCGCAACCTGAAATGAATACTGAATTGATAAAGATTTCAATAAATAACAGAACTATGAATCCTATAACGAGTTTAATGAATACAGTTATTGCTTATTAATGTAATTTTTCTTACTAGTTCGGAAGTGTTTTTATTTTGTATTTTACTTTACATAGGAAACACAGAAGATGAAGAAATTGAGAACAAAACAAATGCGAAAGGAGCGAAAGAAAATGATGTCCTGGGATGTTAAATCACAATTCAAGTACACTCCCTGATATGCACTCAAGGCAGCGATAGTGCTTCGGACTTTTACAGTTAGAGAATGTAAAGTATTGTCTCAGGCAATTTAATCAAATTGACACGAAATCGCATGTCTTCGTTGTCTCCTTCGAAACCCCAATGCAACGTTTATATGCCAAGAGAAATGTGAGGAGTTATACTGGCGTGTCCCTCGCGCTCTAAGAAAACACCAAAAATTGTAGTGTACATTTTTAATTATTTATTTTTATTGTTATTTTTGATAGATATTCGTCATAGTCATTACTGCAATTATATCTAAAATGTGAACGATGTGTAATAATTTAGCAAATGTTGTACTTATGAGAAGCGCGCATGGAGACACGTATGATTTCAATGCTTGCATTACAAAACCCATGATATCAGATTTCGTAACAGAAACATTTATTTGCGTATAAGTCATCGTGTTGCAATTTGAATAAAATTAACTTGCTGTTCCTCTCTGAATTGTGTCCTAGTTTTCTGAAATATCCTTAAGAGTCGACTGCTTTTCGAAACAGTCATATTGTTTGTTTCCGAGTCCAGGCATAAACCACCATACTGGATAAGTTGAATATATTTACTCCTGGTCACTATCTAGGAAATATATTTATCTCGATATTTTTCCTCTATTAATAACAAACCTTTAGTGTATGAGAATGAGAATCAAATACCTTCATTCCTCTTCAAGCAGACTATATTTATATAATGATTTGCCTCGTGTTCTAAATTATAATAAAAAAAAAGTGCTTCTTGTTTTGGCCAATACATATTTCATATTGATTTCTTCAAAAACATCTTGCTGGGACGGTGCATTCTCTAAATATTCAGACATTATTACTTTCAAAATAGAGGTCAGCACAAGTCAGGCTTGAGTGGACCTTTGTTTCGATACTACAATTGGTTCATCGTAATAACCCTCCATGTTTTTAAAGTACTAATCACAATATCAGAAGTACATGAAAATTATTAAATTATGAAAGTATTTAATGATATTTAGAAAAAAAAAACAAAAGTGCCAATTCAGAAAGTAACAAAAGTATATTTTCTTATTTCTGAAAAGAATTTGATTCTCATCGTGATGAGAAGAATCTTTATATGGACTTTTTTCAATCAAATGGAGATTAGTCGATCCCGCACGGAAGTAGGAACTTTTTTCCCTCTAGGAAACTAAGTTTTTTTTCCCCATCCTGCATACAAGCAAATTTGCCATGAGAACACACACAATTTACAGGCAAAAAATGCTATTGTTGGTGGTGGTGAGCGGTAGATGGCGTTGTATTTTTGGTGGTGAAGTGTTGTTTTGTGTTGTTGGAGGATTAAGCAGTGGAGACGGTGAGATATGTGTAGTGTAGTGGAATAGAGTAGATTGCCCTCCCACGATGAGTCCTTGGAGTTGTCACGTGATAATAATAATAATAAGTTAATATAATATATAATAATTAATATATAGTAATATATAATAATAGTATAATATATAATAATTAATGTTCTGATAACAAGAGTGCAGCACAACATGTGAATCAAGAGAATAGATGTTTGAAATGAATTGTCGATTTGTGGTCACTTCTTCTTCTTCTTCTTCTGCTGCTGCTGCAGCTTGCCCCACTTAAGTGGGGTCGCTATTAATGATGAGTCTCCTCCACATCCTCCTGTATTGGGCTGTCACCACATCCAAGTGGTGAAGATCACTTTAAATAATTTCATTTACTTATCTATAAAATACAGAGAAGCGCTGTCTATCATTAACATGCTCCAACTCAGCACTCAGGAAAGCCCAATTAACGGAAATTAACAGTGTGTTTTCCACCATCTCCATGAGGAAACTGGGAGGACGATAATCCTTTCCTTTAGAATAAAAATATTGATAAAGCATCACCCAAAATTCGTGAATTAGATTCATAGCGTCCTTCAGGAAGACAAAGGAATTAATTTAATATTTATATTAAATTAATTCCTTCAAAATTTATATTCCACTGTCCCTGTATTTCATCTTTAGCATCCTAAATTCTTAAAAATGCAAAAATTATATCTATACTAAATGATAAAATTTAATATCATGTAATATATATTAGATGGTTCACCTGAACATTCATTTCTTTATACTTGAAGAATTGAATGGTCTGATAAACTGACAGCAAACAGTTACCCGTTGCATGTTATAATATGGAATTGTTCTATAATTGTCCATGCTGTTATTACAAGTATCAAAACTCTTTAATTCCATTATTATGTAGGTTTTTATCAGTATCATAGTATGTAGGTTTATAGTATGCATATATTTTCATAAATTGAAAGCACTTCATTCTGGTAAGAAAGTTCACCAAAGTGAACTCATTATACCATTATTTTGATCTCTCTTTCTCCATCTGTTCAGAAGATGTGATTTGAAAGCATCTATTACTTTTAGTATCCTTCTGAACATAACACTTTCTTTAAGTGGGAGATGAATTTCATGAATTTTGCCTGGTGTGAGAACCATTTCTTCACCAACCTCCCCCCTCACACTTACTGGAGGCCTGAAGTGGCTTGGAAAGTTCCATGTTTGGTTTTAGAGCACAATTTCCTGGCTATATATAAAAATAAATTACAAAATACAAATAATAATAATAATAAGTAGGAAAAAAATCTTTAGTCCATCCACCCACAGTACAAATGCACTATAGATTTTTTTTTTAATTTTTCGTGGGTGGGAGTCACATTAAAAAATACCCTGTCATGATAATATAAATAAATATAAATCTTTTGTGGTACTTACTAGTGGAAGCTCCTCTTCTGAGACGGGCTTTCTACGTGCATCGATTATCCCTGAGCCATCCGTTACAATTTGTCCATCTTTACATTGGTAATATGGCACACAAATGCAGCTACCATCTTCGTTGTTTCCAATACCTATCGATCCCGTATCGGGTTTAGACTGGTCTTTTTTATCTTTGTCAACATCAATGTACCCACCAAGGTTAGTTCTGTCATCGTTTGTACCTGGTCTTGGATTAGAATCATCAGACTCAGGCTTCCCTTTATAGGAATCATCACCCTTAACGGGTCCTGGATTATAGTCATCAGGTCCTGGTCTCACTCCAGGTTTATAGGAATCATCACCCTTAACGGGTCCTGGATTATAGTCATCAGGTCCTGGTCTCACTCCAGGTTTATAGGAATCATCACCCTTAACGGGTCCTGGATTATAGTCATCAGGTCCTGGTCTCACTCCAGGTCTGACAATCTCATCATCTGTAACTGGTCTTGGATTGTAATCATCACGTCCTGGTTTCCCATCAGGTTTATAGCGATCACCTGGACCAGGTCTTGGACTGTAGTTGTCACCAGCATCAGGTCTTGGTCTTGGTTGGTAGTCATCTTTTCCCGGCTTTCCTGATTCACCGGGTATTGGTCTTGGATTATGATTATCGCCTTCTTTCCTTCCAGGAACTTCTTCAGCTACGAGATCAGGATAAGGGTCATAAACACCTCCTCCTGGATAAGGATAGTCCTCAAAATCTCCTTTTCCTCCAGTATCATAGTAATCGTGTTCCCAAGGTTTAGGTTTTTGATTACCTCTTCCCCTACCACGGCCACGACCACCACCACCACCACGACGTGGTTCTCTCTCAGGAGGGGATGGCTTTGCAAATATTAAAGCACATGACACAGAGAGCATAAACAGTATGAAGATATTCATATTTTCCTAAAAAAAGAAAACAATAATAATCATTATCAATTTCTTGATATGTACTCTCTAATGATGTATAGGATACTCTGACTCATTATTAAGTTTACACAATAATAATTCATTCTGATAGTTACCTGCTTTCACAAAATTTTAAAAATTCCAGAATTTTCTGTCGGTAGTATCACGCGAGTTTATTCATTCTCGTATGCTTCAATTTATGCGAAGAAGATATTTCAGAATTACTGTGGATCTTACCAGACTATATTTAACTTGGTTTGTGTGACATTTTCTTCAACGAGGCCCCTTTCAAGTATTTTCCCTCCTTGGCTAGCTGCATTTTTCTTCTAAACAAAATGCAAAACAGGAAAGAAACATGCTAGCATGTAAATATTTATATATTTCAACCTGTTTACTGTTCCTTAACTTCTGTAAAATATAAAAAAAAAAAATTATACGAGAGAATCATGCAAAGCAGCATCACAGATACCATTGTTATTGGCGATTTGTTGATAGCTGCAACTGTTCAATAGTACTAAACATTAGAGTAAGTGGACTGAATTGTAACTAATATAGTTGATAAATACAGATTATAACATTTGATTTAAATTATTTTTCTGGGTGGGTGTTTAGAATTAGTTAGAGGATTCGTTAAATCGTGCGGAACGAATTGGAACTTGTGGTAATTATCACATGAAAGGTGATTGATCTCTGAATGTAAGAATTGAAATAAAAATGAAATTATTTGGTCGATCTGCAAGCATTTTAAGAAAACTACTGAACTACAACGAATATCATAGATTAGAATAACTATATCTAGTGCCTTGTGTAGTGTTGCAATCTTGAACCATGGGGAGAAAAGTCTTTGAAGATTATCGGATTAGTACGTAGCGATTCATTCAAATGTAAGTTGCTTTACTAATTTAATAAGCCGAAAAGCTATTTTACCGGCGAATATGTTAATAGAAAGAGGGATGGTAAATCCCTTTATCATTTTATAGCCGGGTACGAAACTCGGAACAAAATCCATGCCGAAAAAACTATCGGCGAGCCCAAATGTAAATGATAACTTGGGTAGTATTGCCCTGGTGTTGTACTACCCAAGTTATCATTTACACTTGGGCTCGACGATAGTTTTTTCGGCATGAAACTCTATGGATTTCGATGAATTTCGTTCTGAGTTTCGTACCTACCCGGCTATAGAATCATAAAGGGATTTACCATCCCCTTTTCTAGTAAGTTGCTTTAATTAAGGGATATTCGGGAGGAAATAAACTGAAATAAGGTATAAACCTGTAAATGTAGTAGATGGAAATTATTCAAGGCGTAAGGTGGCAATGTGAAAATAACAAAATTTCTAGTGTTTGTGAAGTTAATTGCATTCTTATATACATATACCAGCCACCGAATTAGAAACTTTTATTTTACGTCTAGGCAGGCGATTGCCCATACCGATTCCCTTCAATTTTCTGTGGACAGTTCAGTGAGATATGAATAAGGAACAACCTTCGTTAATTGCTTGTCAATTGCTGGACACTGGAAATACTCTTTTACAAGCCTTCTCAGACAACAGCAATCTCGTTCCTGACAGACTTCTTAGCACCACAGTTACACCTCTTAGACAAGGAACGTGGGTTATTTTTCCACTGATTAAACACCAGAGATATCTCACCTTTTGAGAAACCAGTCCCTTATGTTGTTTCCAAAATAGCAGTTCCAGACAGACGGGTACCCACAATAAACCCTTTATCGAAATCAGAAAGATATTTTGTTTTCCCATTGGGATCAACACTATTGACGATTACTGACCAGTAGCATTCTTAAATAACTGCCTGTAACACGTGGTGATGCACGTAACCAAGTATTTTGCATATATTCTGCGTAAGTGATGTTTACGTACCACTTTCATATGCACAACTTTCAAAATACCTTCCTTAAAGTTATTAAAATTGCATATGATACATGCAAGAATAATTTCATGTTAAGTTTCAGATTCATGAAGGGTGGGAGGTAACTGCAACTGACTTTCGGCTCAAAACTGCGTTGTCCTTTAGATATTATCAATAAAAATAGTTAAAAATAAAGGGCCAAAACTTAATTTCGTATTAGACTGGGGAAACACGTTTCTCCCTTTGTTTGATTCTCCTTGGTCCCATATCCCTGCTTGAGTACCTTCTGTAACGGAAGGGGGGGGGCAGCGCTCCTTTCAACAGAATGTGACATCCACCTGATTGTTGTACTATTAGGTGACGCGTAGATTACCTTCCTTTGCTTCTAGGATCTTCAGCGTAACTGGATTTACAGTTCTACCGTGTACAGAACTAGAGGGGATTTTGTGAATGATTTCATTGAAATTTTACTCTGAGGCTCAAATGCGTCTTATCATTTTAGAAATTTTTCCAGAATTCATAAGGCTTTTTGAGCAGTTTTAGTACAGAACGTTCTGTTAAGTCCAGTAGTGTGTTTCCGAACATCGTAAACATGATAAAACATAGGAATAAAGCTCGAATTGCATCGTACTTCGAGATTTATTTCTATGTTTTAGGTTTATTTCTAAATTCTATCCCAGACTTTCACTCTCTTTTCCCCTACCACCGATTTTCCAGACCTTGACATCTCACGTTCATAATTTCTGCTCTACAAAGAACTCATTCGGTCTGAATTAATTTTTATTGTCCTTAGATAGTAGGCATGCGATGTTTTAATTTAGTCGAAATTAAAATTTTTCATCTATTACTACCCGCTTTTTTTTTCTTCAAACTTACCAAGTTTTGCTAACAATAGCTGCCAGAAAAGAACCCTCTTGCAGCTTTCCACCTCGGAATATCTAGTTTCCAGGAAGTACTAATGCTGTCTTGAGTAACGCTGTTGTACTCATTAGAAGTCACCACATGCATTTCAAAACATATTAAATAAAAAAAAGAAATCTGTTTTCCCATTCCGCAATATATGATAATATGCATTTGCGACAGACAGTTCATTATTTTGCTTTGTTTAGATTTAGAAATTGATTAAAATGACGGAGGTATTTCGGTAAATACGCCATAGTATTTCCATTCCTTCAATGCCGAGATGTGCGGAATACAGCAGAAACCTTGGAAATCATTTGACCTCAATATCAAATCAAAAAGACATCTATTTCTAAACAGGCACTCAATTGTAAGTTAAATTTTCTTTAAAATGCGCTTAAAATGCAAAAAATAAAAATATCTATTTCGTACGAAACAAATATTTTTTTTTTAAGTACGAAAAATAATTTTATTTCAAAAGAATGATTCTGTTTGGCTGTAATTAAATGGCCGCAATTCAGTTAAAGCAGATTCTGGATTTTTTTTTTTTTTTTACAAAGATTATATTCATTTAGTAGGGAAATGGCAATTTCGTTACATAGGCAATTTTGTAATAACGCAGCATTTACAAACATTTGTAACAAAAGAAAATTCGATGTTAATTAACAATTAAAAATTACACTGAAGAGGGGAAAATAAGAATAATGTCAAGTAGATAAAAATAAATAAATTCGGTGTGATGATACAGCGTTCCCCCTTTTTATAGGAGTTCACGGTACCATCTAGTCCCCCTAAATTTTATCCGGGCTCCGGGACCGTCATAGGCTGACGAATCAGGCCTATGGCTGGGTCAGTATTCCTGACTGTATTCCGTGTCCACAAAAACCTGCTGTCCACGCCCAAGACCGGCTAACTTGGCTATGGCTGAGGAAGATCCTTGAGCTCCTCACGTCGTTGACGGGAATCGAACCTAGGACACTCCTTCCCCAGACATATGGTTGCGAAGCGCAAAGCTAACCGCGCGGACGTCAAGTAGATGATATACTACCAACATAACGTGATTTGAGAAAAATATTGTTACATATTCTTAAACCAGTACTTCTTCTTTGTGAAAAGTAGGTCTTGTCTCAGTAATATACACACTTTCTATAAAAAAGTGATAATCAAGTTGACGAAAAGGATACACGATGATTCTGCTGGATTTTCCAAATATATTTGACAGAATACTCCCACGTAGCTCTATTACGTAAGCTGGAGCAAACTGGGATGGATGGGATGTGAAGCTAGTGATATGGATAACGTACAGTATATGGTGGATTTGAATCCAAAAGAACGCAGGTGACCATGGGATGTGTAGTTAGGCAGTTATTATCTATTTAATTTGTAGAATAATTATTTGAGGGAGAATGTCCAGTTGATTGTAGATTAAACTAATCTGGAGAAAGGAACAGTTAATAAATATGATGTACTGATCCTGATTTAAATAGCCTGGAAGCATGGACGAAAATAATATTGCACGTTCCGAGTGTAAGATTAAAGTAATAAAAGATCACCTGGAGATTAAAATATTACAAGATGAGGCTAACAATTTGGGGATGATGCTGAATAGAGATTTGAAGTTCCAAGGGAATATAGAAAAAGTAAGCAAAATTTCTCAAAGGATATCTTGAACATTGACGAACACATCAGAAACACTGAGAAATAGAGATAAGGAAATTATTAGCCGTTCTTATAAGGCCACATATGGACTATTGGACATAAATTTGGTCGCCATCATGAAAATCTGAGTGTTGTGGAAGTGTTTACAGATGATTCATAGGCTTTTAAATAAATGATGGCTAATATACAGCGTGCTAAGAATAGACTGAAAGTTTAAGAAAACGAGATTTAACATGAGCATGTAAGTTAATAAAGGAATTTTACAGAGTAGATGCTGAAGAGCCGGCCTGGTTGTCCGAGTGGAAAGCGCATCCGCTCTCCAGCCAAGAGGCTGGGGGCTCGAATCTCGTCTAGGGCATGGTTTGTGATCGTCTTTCACCTTCATACGTTAGGATGGATTAGGACACTATGGGAGAAGTAGACCCATCTCTCTCGCAATGAGAGAGGCCCTCATCCTGCAGTCGGTGATCATGAAAATGCAGGCCGATCATCAGATACTTAAGAATGTTCCAATATAACAAGACAGAAGAGGTCAATTCCCTGGAAGTTGGTAAAGGATGTAGCTAACAAGAGCGTGGGGAACTATATTTTTCACTTGGAGAGTGGTGGATAAGTGGAACAAGTTGCCACGGGCCGTCATCAGTGCTCTGTCTATGAATGATTTTTAGGAAAATTCTTGTAGGTGCTATGGGTGGATGGGAGTTGTCATTAGTGCGGGTCTCTTTGTGATGATGCTTTCAGCGATGAGAGAAGCGATGACAGTTTGAAATGATTTTAAATAGGTATTGTGTAACTATTGATTGGTGCAGGCCGCTCAAATTTCATGGAGATGTCCGTATAAGAATAATAATAATAAGCATATTAATATCAAAATTGAGCTGTCCAAAATCAGTATCAACGCAAATTATTTATTAAAGAAGAATATAAGTGTGGATGCAGTGCAGGAAAGAAAATAAGACAGCAATTACAAGCAACAAAGTTATTAGGTTTATCTAAAGAATTTCATAGGGAAATAATATAAAATTTACTTCTTCAAACTAAACTCAAAACATTGGAAACAAGATTAAATAAATACTGTAAAACACATTACAAAGGATGAAGAAATGCCAGATAAATGGAAGAAGAAAACGAATAGATAAAATAAAATGGGGAACAGTGAATGTGAAAATCTCCGAAATGAAATATAAAAAATATCCACTCCTACATTCTAAAAATGAATTTAAACGAAATTAAAGAATATTAAATGAAAGTCAACTTAGTTCTTCAATTCACCTAATTGTGTGTGTGTGTGTGTGTGTGTGTGTGTGTGTGTGTGTGTGTGTGTGTGTGTGTGTGTGTGTGTGTGTGTGTGTGTGTGTGTGTGTGTGTGTGTTTAATTAGCCTTCTCCCACTCCTGAGCGAATGATTTATGACGTTTCCTGGGTAGGACTAATATGTTATATTAATATGAATAGATTACAGTATTCAGAAACTCTTCCCAAAAATCAAATATTGAATTATTTCAAGTCAACTCAGGCATCTAACAAGCATGATATTAATGCCTCCAGGAATTGTTTGTAAATTCAAAAAAGCATACTGTATAATCTTTAAAGAAAGCAAAAATATGTTTATTGAAGGACACAATTGATTAATATTAGATTAATATTGACTTGGTCAAGGAACATAAAGTAAGATTTGCATGAAAGAATTTCACAAACTATCCATCACATGGAAAAAAAAATGCAAATGTACCGTCGTGCTGGAAAAGGGATATCCATGTTTTGTGGTACATATCGACAATAACTCTGCGAAACAAAATCATCTATTTTACTGAAAATAGATGATTTCGTTTCGCAAAATCATCTATTTTGTGAAACAAAAGCAAAGTTAATTGTTCTAAATAAAAGAAGATCCGTCCTGAAATATGACTAAATATCTCCATCTGAATTAATTTTCCACTGATGAAGAACGGAAAATATTTGAATCCCCTTCACCACGCTATACTGACACTCATTCATAGTTTAAACTGACAAAGCATTTTTAGCAAGTAGGTTTCCAGAACTCTCCTAGAAATATTCTAATGCTACATCGGTACGTTGTTAAGCAGTTTCTTTAACATTTAACTGATCAGGTCAAAATGATTAATCATCATATTAAGCGGGTCGAGAGGGCGCTTAATGAAATCAGTTTACTCGCTTGTGTGAAGTGTTTAACAATTTATATGAAATAGCACCGACTTCAACATCGTGCACACATCAATATACGTCAACATTAATTTTCAGAAAATGAAAAATTCCAGAACTCAGAAGAAGAAAGTTCTTCTGACTGCTGAAATATTTTTATTTATTTATTATTATTTTTATTTTTTTTGTTCTAAAAGTGGACTTGGTCACATATCTAACCAAGTCGACTTGTATACAATTTCATAAAACACAAATATTTTGGAGTAAAACAAGTCAAATAAACTGTTCAAGATATTGTTTTGTTTCAGGTTTATTTTTATATATTATTATATATATAAAATTTTATATATTATTATATATATAAAATTTTATATATTATTATATATATAAAATTTTATATATATATATATATATATATATATATATATATATATATATATATATATATATATAAGATAATTAACTTTTGAGGAGAAATAACAACGATACTTCTAACACATTAAAAATATTTAAAAATTCAAATACATAATTATTTATATTTAACCATTTTCTGTCGTGCACTTGGAAACGGATAAAACTGATTTTTAAGATGCCAGTATTAATTAGTCTTCATGATATATTCTCAATTTCATGTGAGAAGCATTATAAAGAAATATAAAGATATTATGAAGAAATTTCTGCCATAAGAAATTCTTCAAGGAAATTATATAGCTGCGTTTGTCTGACTCAGTCAATTAAACTATCTGCATAGTGGCAGTTGCGCAGTCACTAAAGAGGAAAATTTAAGAATGACTTTTCGCTCAACACACTCTAAATCTGGATTATTGCTTTTTCGAAACAAAATATTCTGAAAGACTCTGTCAGAACGCTTTGGATATGTAAGATAAGACTACAAAGAAAAACTTATGTACATACACACCTTACCTTTGCAGATATCCCAGTGAGATACACAGACCAATTGATTCCATCCAAGGCCACGCGAATTTATATTCTCGTAGAACAGGTTTTTTTTTTCCCCGCCCAATAACAATCCACGGCCTAGAAATGTATGCATCTTCCCCTTTACTTTCCCCTTCTGCGACTTCGCAGAAAGCTCTCATATGATGCCGGATGAGCTACCGGTTTCTAGTGGAACAGATGGAAACAATAAAGAAAGAAACTAAGAAGTTGATTTTAGCTGATATTTCGCTATCATTAGACTGTGACGCAGTAGCAGAAGGAAGGAAGAGTGGAGTAATGAGGGTCAATTAAAGGTGAAGCTTCGTAAACAAAACGAAGCAGTGCATTCTTCATATTGCAGCTAACCTTTTTATTGCAGTACCTTTGTATTGCAGTTTCCTGGAATAGCATAAAAGTCTCTTTTGACATACTTGTGATATTCTCTGAATGAAGAGAACAGTCGTAAATTACTAATGTCGAACACGTCTCTAAGTTAGACGAAGCGCAACTCATGTAATTTTCACGGATCGCTAACTGACTGACTAAAAATGAGGGTGAAACATAATGTGACAGAGTAGCTTCAAGCGAAAGGTGTTTTGCATCACAGTTGATGAATATGAGCATTTAAAATGCTGTACAGGATTAGTACATCCAAACTATTTCTTTGCTTCACACATTATTAAAATAACAACGATATCACCCAATCATCTGGTCCAAATCGCATAATATGGTGTTAAAAACTGATCGGGTAAACTTACAAGCAGAAATAAAATGAAGTAATCAGCATTTCATCGCAGAGCGCCTCACTGTAGTAGCGGTTGTTAGTGAAGCGACAACAGTAGTGGCACTTAATGATCTTTCATTAAGATCGCTGTGCTCTCATATGCAAACAGATTAAGCAGACCGTTCACGTGATATGAGTACATTTGACTTTTTATGGACGGTTAGCTGCAAATAGCCAGGTTTAAAACTCAAAATTTAGTAAGCAATGCTCTGAGTATTGCTTGCTAAGTTCGTGCAGCAGACTAGAACTTTTTTTCTAGACCTTGTTTGTTTCAGACCGTTCACGATCTTTAACACGGGCAAGTAGGATACTTTTTCCCTCATGCAAACTTGTATCCAGTTTGCATGAGGGAAAAAGTAATTCGAGTAAATTGGCCATAGAATTCGTGTTATTTCAGATAATGACGTTTAGCGTTCAGGAACATGAAACTGAGGACCGTGAGTTAGAGTGAGGGGCCCATAAGATGAGAGCAATTGCCTGCTGTATTCTGCTTTCCTTCTTAGATGCCTTTGGATCACTGATAGTGTTGAGCAAGCTATCATTGAACCCCAAGGATGGAGAATGACTGGTCATTGATCTTCAAAAAGTTACAGCTAAAGCGGTGTCGTCTTCTATTTCCCCATGGGAAATAAAAGGCGTTCTCGGATTTATTTAGTTTAATTTTTGCAAAACATAGTTCATGTAATGGCTAATTGCAAGTGAGGTTGCAAGTGGCAATTTTATATGCAGAACACCACTTTTTTAGGAACACTGATGAAAAGAGTTTCACTGGGTTCTAAATACGGTTATATAAAAATAAAATATTACAGGTTTTTTTATTTGTTGGCATTATACATGTTAACAAATTAAGAAATCATGCCTTGCCGTTTCGCAGAGATGACAGCACTACCAGATTTAGACCAATATGCTGCCAGATCGAATCCCTAAGATCTCTGTAAATGTCTCTATATGGTAAATAATTTTCATTCCTCATTGTGAAACCTTATTATTTTATTGAAGGCATGAAGTGGCTTGAAAAAAGTTCCGAGTTTCGTAATGAAAGTAGGGCTCCGGATTATCTAACCCTCAGCACAACCACAATATTAAAATGTACTATAGGTTTCTAAGCTTGCTTGAGTGAGATTGCGAGAGATGATAATAATTTCAATAATTTTATAATTAATAATTTAAAATTCTTCTAATCTTAGTGGCATGTCACAGATATTCTCCAACATTTACTTCGGAATTATCTCTTAGGTATCTTGCAGTTAGATTTTCTTATCGGATATGAGTTTAGCTCAGATATGAGCCTAAAAATCATTTCGATTATTTTGCGTAATATAAAATGGACTAAAAATGCCAGGTCGATTTTGTCTGTAATCTATAACTATTAATCAAACAAAATACTTATCATCCTCTGATTCGCAAAGTCACACCGGACGATGAAAATCAACTATCACTTAAAATGTGGAACTGATGTTTCGCATCCCATAATTCGTACGGTCACACACATACTTTCTATGACACCCCCGCTTTACTTTCCACGCACTTTTTCAAAGCTAAAACAAGAACAAGAATAAACAATGGCTGATATTGTTGTGTGCACACATCTGAAACTGTCCCCAACTATACTCTTCCAAAGTTATCGAAGTCTCACCGAAAGGAAATCATCGGTGGTTTAATAAACTACCTGCGTATTCGCAGTTTCCCAATAAGCTGGCTCAACACGTTCTTATAAATACAACCGCGCACGCACACAGAGAGAGAGAGAGAGAGAAAATGCAGGAAAATGTCTCCATAATTTCAATATACGCATCTACTGCTTAAGAGAAATAGCCAAAACTAATACAGATACGCAAAAACAGAAAAAAAAAAGTCACTACTCGTAAAGAGAGACACGAAAATAGATTCTGAGACAAAAATGGAGATAAACAGAAGCAGAAACAGTGAAAGAGAAATAAAAACACACAAGAATACAGATGAAGAATTCAGTAGAAATACACATTAAATGAAGTTCATCCAAATCCCAGAAAACTTACCAGTTATATTTTCTCTGGAACAAACAAATATCATAGCTACCGAAGAACTGTGTCCCATATGAGAAGCTCAAGATTCCAGTACTTAACTGCGTTGAGCAGTTGTTCAAGAGCATGACTACCAGTTTCTAGGAAACAGCTCTTCTTGGAATTCTTTTAAAAACAATAATCCTTCAGTTAGTTTCTTTTATATACCAGAGATATACTGTGTCGATTTAAAAACAATAATCCTTCAGTTAGTCTCTTTTATATACCAGAGATATACTGTGTCGACATATTTCTCGATTTCATCAGATATGCTGGTTTCTACCAGCATATTGAAAACTTAGTTTTAATTAAAAAGAACCTTTGTATTATTGCAAGCTGATGGATCAAAGTTTTGCAAATATAAAAGATGTAGAGATATAGTGAGACTTTTTAATTTATGACGTTAAAACAAATAATATCATTCTGAAACATGAATAAAATGCTGATAGTATGGTGTTATGAGTTAGATTATTTAAAGTGTACGAAATCAAATTTATACATTTACGATGTTAGAGGAAGAGGGGGTGAAAATAGCTTTGAATAGAGGTTCCAATACAAAGTGTGGAATTTTATGCTTCGATCAGAGAAATTTAGTATTGAACCCACCAAAAATTATAGTAAAGAAACATGTCAGACTCTTAAGAAAGTCAATACAACCTTAAAAAAAACGGATGAGGAATCAAACAGCCCAAAACACAGTGTGAACTAAATAGACATAATCGAGTAATGCCGGCTTGGCTGGCCGAGTAGTTAGTGTGCCCGTTCTCCAACCAACGGGTTCGAATTCCGCCGTGGGTATGGATGTTTGTGATTATCTAAGGTATGCGATCTTCATTTCATTGGCAGGTAAGAAACCAACCCCCGCTTACTAGAGGTCTGAAGTGGCTTGAAAAAGTTCCATGTTTGGTCTATGGAGAACCGCTTCAGTAGTATGTAAAAATACAACAATATATATATATATATATATATATATATATATATATATATATATATATTTCATATAAACAGGGGGGATTCTTAACCCACCCATAGTACTAATGTAATATAGGTCACCTTTCCTGGAATGAGAGTCATAGTAACACATAAAGCGAAGTAAGTGCACTGTTGCTAAAACTAAACATTTTCAACTTACCTAATAATTATCCTCCGAATTCTCCAGACAACGTGAACTGCACCCCTCAGCATCTACTAATAACACTCCGCACTCGACGGTGAGACTTGTTTACAAGCGAGTAGTGATTGTACAGACATACGTAACCCTACTGTTTACGTTTTGTTGTGACCTTCTAAACCAGTTGAACGTGAGAACAGGGTGCAGCTCTTGAGAAAATCCCCTAAGTTTTCCCTCCTTGATTGTACTTAGTTTCACTCTACTTCCCAGAATAATTAACGAACATGATTTATAGCGTTATTGAGATCCCTCGGTTGCGGAGAAGAAAGCGTTTTGAAATAGGGTGCTCACTAATTCCCTCCTTGCTCTGCTCTTCGTTTCTGCTCCTGTTTTAAATAAGAATAACTGGTTTATATAGGTGGAGCCGGCAAAGATAAGGTAAGTAAGAATTTTGAAGTCACAAAGCTTTACCTTGTCCCTGACAATATAATTATAAATTTATTCTGTAGCCGTTAAGTATGTGCCGTCCCTCGAATTGAAGCAAGGCTGAGTGAATCTTTTAGCATTATATTTAATGGCGTTTCAGTTACACTTTAAAAAAAGAGTCAAAGAGCTGCATTATCTGAAAAAGTGTTAAAGCCGCCTTGTAGGAGAAACTCCTACAAGGTGACGCGTGAATGAAATAACCAAAATGGTCTACTTTGTGAATCAATTTTTGTGACTGCTAATGGCCCACTGCCGAATGCTCTTGAATTTTATATTCTACTTTCCGTTCCATAAGAAACTAGTGAAGGCAGCTTATTATGCTTTGCCTCTCAAAGTTTTCATTTTTATTTAGACATTTTTTGCAAGTGACACTTCATATTTAAGATTTTGTGTATCGTCAAGCTCTCGCATTGCTTGATATGAAGAAGTTTACTCTATTTAATAAATGAATGAATATTATACTGTAATAATTTCATTTCAAAAATAAACTAAATTAATGGGTATTACACCCTGTCACCTTTAATGAAAGGTAACAATCGTATAGTTTCTACCTCATTAAAAGGTCGAAATGATCTTCGTAAAAAACTAGCGGCCACTAAATTAGGGCAGTGGTTTTCATATTTTTTAAACAAAGTATTCTTCACGGCCTTCAATAATTTTTTCCTACTCTTTTTGTTGTTGTTTTCTACTAATTTACCCCTCGGAAGTTTTGAGAATTAGCATTTTAAGATAATTCTTATAAATGAAATAAATTAAATAAAAATTAATAGAAAATATTTTAAATTCCTCTAAAGTATTTCTATTCTAATATAAATATTAAAGTATTTATAGTTCTCTGGAAACAAACAAAAAAAAAAAAACTTCAACTTTCAGATTTTTTTATAAATCAAGGCGCTGATTAAACTGATGAACTTGGAAAGTTTTTTATGCAATCTGGCCCACCAAAGCTTGTTGCAATCCTAAAATAGCTTAGTAAATGAGTAGGTTAACGTTCGACAGTCCCAAAACTCCCTCTCTTGAAAACTGAATTATTGTGCTCTGTCAAGCCACTTGAAGGTCTTCAGTAATTGCTATGGGGAGGAGAGTCTCACACCAACATGCCTGTTAATGTAGTGTGTTCTACTAGCCCGCTTGGCCCATGAACATGGTTTACTACCTAAATATATTCACGCTCCATGACACAGTAAGATTTGAAACTACTTTCCGTTGATGGAGTCAAGAAAGATGCTGTCCACTCCCAACGAGGCCAACATGCAGTGGCGAGCTATAAAAATTTTAACAAAGGGCTCACATCGTCGAGCAAAAAAAAAAGAAAAAGAAAAAGAGAAACTTATATTGAGACTTTGTAGAGCTTCTGACAGATATAATTCTGTAGGATATCAAACATTAATGCTAGATCTTTTAAAAATTCCAAATTAAGAAGTCGATTTAAAAAGCCCTTATATTTATCGTTCGTTGCAAAATACTTGACTAAATCTGGGTAATTTCTCTACAAAGCAAGAGTCGTTCGTAAACTGCAAGCTGCCCATCGTGGTCCAAACACACGGCCGATTTTAAAATTTCGATACCAAGGTCTTTTGCGTATTTAATTCTCGTTGATTTTTTGATGATTGATGAGAAAAAGCATATAATTTATCCATAAATATTTCAAATTGATTTATTTCCTTAATGTTTTTTTATCCAATCATCTAATGCTAATTGTAATCGATGACCTACGCAATGCCAAATCACAATGTTGGGAAATTTTTGTAGCAGTTTGATTGCAACACCTGATTTGTTTCCTAACATTACACTAGCTCCATCAGAACAAAATGCAATGAGATGAATTTTTAAAGAGTTATCAGAAAATCAATATGAATTTAAAGTAGCAATTATTATAGTAGCATGTATACATTCCACGGTGGAATTTTCTAGTTCTACAAGATTATTAAACAAGAAGAACAAGGGACTCGCAAATTTGAGAAAAATTTAACAAAGGGCTCGCGCGAGCCCATTATAGCTCACCACTACCAACATTTATAAACTAACTGGAAGTATATTACAGTGTATCCCAAGAAGAACTTCAGGACCGATTCCTTGCGTAATTTTAAGTAAAAATAGAAATATAATCAATAAATAAAATAAAAGCATTTATGAACATGGATCCGATTATTTCACTCTGGTGACAGGCTCTTGTCTGACTGCGCACATATTGTCTAGTTCATAAATATCTTCGTTATTGTGCGTGTTGTTATTAAGTTGACGAAGTGGACGCTGACATGATTCATTGGCGTTTTTATAGGAGCGCAAGAGTTGCCGTTAGAGAATTTCTCCATTCTACTGCTCTGAACTGACATGTTTTGATCCGATGTACTCGGTGTCTATGAGAAATCGGATCATTTTGTGTTACATCTGAACGTGACGTAACCATTAAGTTCAAAACAAATGCTTCCTAGAGAAATACTCGGAGAATATTTATACAGCTGAAGTTTAAAAAAAAAAAATGTTTGCAGAGTAATCAAGGAGCGTTTGTTTCCCTTACCATTGGGCTTGAAGACTATGAGTCTCGAGCGAACGTTTTTCGTTGGCTGCTCGCAAATCCCGATGTGTTCAGTTCCCCGATGAAGTGACGTTTACTCGAATGGACCAGTGAAAATCCTCATAGGATTGCAGAAATTAAATTAAAATTCTGGTTTTCGACAAATGTGTCATGCGGGCTTGCGCACCTTGATTTCATGAAAAATAAGTTTCCCGCCTTTTGAAGCCTTCCTTCATTGAAGCGATTACGTCCTTATTGTGTTTCAATAAGGACGCAATGCACCGAAATGAACGATAAACGTCAGAAGAGAACGTAAGAAATTATAACGAACGGAAATGTGAAATAACAGGCCGACATAGAGAAACTATTACGCGAGCTTTACTGGCGTTCAATTTTTAAATAATTGATTTTGCAATTTAAGATTAAATTTTAAGGTTATTTTTTTAAAAACAAAATTAACTGTAACTGTTAATTCTATAGTAAGCATTTAACATATATTCTAGTTTCTTCTTACAAATGTCATAACTGCATACCGGTTAGAAATCGGACCCCTGGTGATATGAAGAATTTTCTAGAGGGAACTTGACATTTTAAGAAAGATTCTAATTTAAATACCTCTTCAACACGAAAAACAATATAGATAAAAATCTCTCTGACATATTTTCTTCAAAAATAAAAACAACCTAAGCAAATTTGTTACGCATTTTAGCAGTTTTGTTATTTCTAATAAAATGCACACCTCTGAGAAACCAATAAGAAGAGGTTGCCGTACAATGCTTCCCAGGAATCTTGTTACATTATGGAAAACTTAATCTTGCGTCCCCCCTCCAAAAAAAAGGTTATGCATAATAATAAAGTCTGGTTTAAAGTGATTAAAAGATTACATTAAACTACTTTTAAAATAACGGTGGATAAAACCTTATAAAAAGGATCACCTTTTGGATTTATTTATTTTTTAAAAAAACGGGATTCTTATTCATCATAATTATTAGTAAATCGCTGAATATGTGTCCTTTGTTTCAGTATTTGAATTTCTCACTATTCCTATGGGTTTATTTCGCTTGTACATCAATGAACAATTTTAGTCATTAATCATTTCAAAATGGTCAAATTACAGTAATAAAAACAAGTTACAGTATACCTAGAATAAGAACGCACGAGTCGGTTCTTCGAAAACAGGTTTAAATATTACTTGTCGAGTTCGCATTTCCTTTTAATAATCGCATGTTAATGTAAGCTGTGCGCAGGGAGCGCTTCTGTTCCGCCTCCAAATCACGCTCCGTGACTTCCAATCTTAAGTGTTTATTTTCGTAATTAACTAATTAAAGATGTCGGAATCAGAAAGGACTGTAAGAAAATGATACCTCTTTCCCAGAAGTCTTTCTTTCTTTCTTTTGTGTTTCATACTCTTCACTATTGATGACAGATTTGCGTAACATGCAAGTGACCTTCACTTTACCTGA
Source organism: Typopeltis vanoorti (assembly GCF_054136105.1). Taxonomy (NCBI): domain Eukaryota; kingdom Metazoa; phylum Arthropoda; class Arachnida; order Uropygi; family Thelyphonidae; genus Typopeltis; species Typopeltis vanoorti. Next base: position 24,482,556 of record NC_143557.1, on the reverse strand, counting down.
TGTTTTGCTCACCCTGCGTGACCATCACGAGCCGCCTACAGGAAATCACTTTCAGTAAAATGTCATTTACGGTGTTTTTTTAAGTGCCGATCTGGGGAAATAGAAGGGGGGAAATAGCGTTCAGGAGGGAGAGGTAGCCTTACGGGCACGGTAACGATTAAAATTATTTAGGGAGTTCGCATATTACGAAATCATAGGTTAAAAGTGCTCCTGGAACGGACCCAAAAATATCAAATCAGGTTCTACGATAATCAGCACAGGTTTCAAAATAATAATAATAAATAAATAAGGTAACAAGTACCCATATGCGAAAGACATTATTGTCACAGAAATTCATGCATGGCACGCACAAGTCGACTTCGATAAGCGATTTCTCCGTATAGTCGAAGATGTTTACGTTTTTGTTAAAACATGATATCAAGTCATCTGTGCCATCTATCCCAGAAATCACACTGTGTTGCACATCGCAGTCAATTGCATTCTTACAAGCTAAATACTCCTCCGGAGGGAATGGAATCATCCAGAGGAATAGAAATTTGGTGAATAATTAGAATCGTGCTTTGTGCTCTAAAATCTCAAGCTTGTATCGCCACAACCACTCTAAGAAGTGGTTGTGGCATTAAGTCTGATTCTGTAAAATGGCATTTCCTTTATATGCTTCTACCGTGTTAGTATGCATAAAGCGGATGACCCTGCGAACCTTTACGCTTGACCATGTGTTTAGTGCCCCGCCATCTCGCAAATAGTGGTAAAGTCATACGATGCCCAAGATATACCATCTCCCGATCGTATGAGGAAACAGAAGATACCCCCCCCCCAAGAGATGATAGCTCTCCAAATTAATAAGAAAATGAATGAACGACATGAACTGAATCACTGAATAATCCTGTAGACATCATGTGCCTACCAGTGACAATTTTCTGCAATTAATCACTTCAAGGCACTTCGCCAGTCGCACAGTATTATTAAAACGCTGAATGTGATCTCACCTTATGAATTACCTTTCCGCAAAATTTTATGTAGGTAGTTTTCAACTGTTTTCCGACAGTATTCCATATCTTCCTTTTCATAAATCATAAATTTTACATTAATCAATTTTGCAGGTGATTGGTCAACGGTAGTGTCCTATCCATGGTTTATACTGAAAGACATTTTACAGAGAGAAAATTCTTGCTAACTATTCCAAATTCTAATGAAAGAATCCAGCAGTGAAGCATGTGTATTAATAGTAGGGTGCTTATCGCTGTATGGTAGCACACAACTGGCTTTTTCATGTTGTCGTCTCAGTCTACTGGAAAGAGAATGAATCCATACAGCGGTAATCGCAATCCTGAGAAAGAATACATCATTACTTATTTAAAATTTGCAAAAAAAAAGCTTGTAATTTAATTTATTTTTATTCCTTTATAACGCTAATTATTTTACATTTATATGTGTTCTGACCCTACTGCATCTATTCTGTTGATGATATGTATAATAACGTTTGAAACTGGCACATTTTGAAATTTAGAAAAATCCATTACTGCTGTGTTCCATTTCTGACTACTCAGCAATATTACGTTTGGCTGCTAGAACCAAAATGACGTATTTAATATGTTTGGATTTTTTTAAAAAAAACTTACATTTATACCCATTATGTCCGTTGTGTCGAGATACCCACTTGTTATGGAAAGCTAACGTTGCTTATATTTTATTTCAAATTCTACGTGCCTGAATTCAATTAAAGCAAAAATTTACCCTATAAGGTATGTATAGTGGGATATGAAGTGTAATTCATTTGAGTAATGAAACGACTGATAATTTAGTTGAATTTTATTGTTAACTTGACAAGTACAAAATATATCACAGTAAGAGAAAGACAAGTATGTTACTAAGAACAGTATCACTAAAGATGGAGTGGGAGTTAAGTGACCTGCACCATTAACGTAAGCAACATGGATGGACAATAAAAATCAGGTCAAGATGAAATGACATCACAGAAATTTAACAATAATTAAGATAAATGCATAATATGACTTTAAATTATACAGACAAATGGAGTAATAAATATAATTTTTAAAGTGAATCTTCTAAATATCTCAATATAAATACAATAATTTCTGGTTGCTCTGATTAACGTACACAAAAACAAGCATTACACAGCTAATACAAAAATACTATCTGGGTGTTCAACACCGCATTTGGTATACATCAGGAAATTTTCCATACCCATATAGTCCTATAAGAACAGTGGCAGGTGCAAACCTCCACAAGTACGACCAGTTATTTTTAATCAATTGCAATATATGTTATGAATCCTTTGCTTATTTTTCATTATTAAATACGATTGAATATACATTATCTAATATCTAGTGATTTTTTTTCTTCAATATTCCACAATTGGATTATTCATTCCACGTAGTCAGCGCTCTTGGAGGTTGTTATATAACTTATAACAGTTTTCTATGTGCTAATTATTATATAACGAGCGTCTTCCTGCAGTTTCAAATGCTTGAATATGAACATAATTCTGATAGCGAGACGATATTTATTGCATACTATGAACGAGATACACCAGATCACTGGTGGTTGACAAAAGGAATGTGATGGTTATCGTTGCTCTCCTTCAACGAAGATTTCTTTTTATTATTACAGCAACTGATAATAGGAATAATCTCTAAAGTTTCCCTCCCCCTTCTAGAAGTATGCAGATCTGCTGCTACAACGCAATACTGTATATGTTATTTAGAAGAATTTTGTTTTATGAGTACCACAAACAGAAGTTGCTCAGCCCGTAGTAGTAATGATACGTAGCAGGTTGACTAGAAAGAAATTTATTAACATTTGATTTAAATGTAAAGCTGTCCCAAAAACAGTAGACAATATAAATGAAGAGGGAAAGAAAAATTTAAGAAAAAAAAAATCTGATTTCCCTGTAATAATTTGGCGTTAATTTGCAAAAAGGATGAGGGAAGCGAGAAATCAGAAGTGTTATCCAAATAAGTTACCTTACACTTAACTGTTAGAAAATTCCCCAAAAAAATGTTCTGGAAACTTTCATACTATTTGCAATTACTCGCTGTATTAGTGTAGTAGTAAACTTATTCATTTTGAAGCAGTGGCTTACTAGAACACAAGATTTGGTTGGAAATTTTCATGAATGAAGGAGGAGGTGTTTATTGCCTTCCTTAATAGAGCAGAAACGACAACCTCATTGTTGGGTCATCGTTATTATGCAAGATGGAGAGAAGAAACGTTAATGAAACGAAGAAGGGGGTGATTGGTAACAGAAAAATCATCGGTAACCTTAAATTACATTACCCTTTCTTTCTACGTTTTCCTACACTACTTTTTTTTTTATTATTATTCATTTTATCAGTCCTCAACAATCTATTAGTAACTTCTAGCAATCAGCTTTGTTTCTTCTGTTATAAATTCCAAGAAAGACATGATGATTGACTGACATGACAGACTGCAATGAAATTAGCCAATAAAATAATTAATGCAACTGGAGTATACATAGATCATATTAGCACCTACTTTTATGACAGTTATCAGCCACATAAGATATTCTCATCCCCCCCCCCCATCCAAAAAAAAAAAAAAACACTTCGCCAAATATATTGAATAAACGCCATCGTAAAATTATTCAAATTTATGCAGAAGTGTTTTAAAATCGAGATTTAAGTATATTTGAGATTCATAACAAATCTTACCTAAGTAGCGTTAGAAATACCACCTTTAGAAATAATTATCAGCAATGGCTATAAATTATTTCTGTATTCAAATCACTTAAACATAAAAAAGTCAAACAGTTAAGCTGTCCAGTGACCTATCCAAACTTGTTTACGAGACTGTCGATCCAAAATCGATACTTGGCCATGTTTACATAAATTCCTGGAACTCCTGGTTGACCACAGCCGATTCCCCAGGACACCAATCCTGCAACCTTCCAGACACCATGAACGTCGCAAACTAGTGGGCTCCCACCATCACCCTATAAGACAGAAAATTAGTCAATATTAGTGAGATCGGAGAAAGTGATAAAATAACTGATTGTTGTAGTCTATTTCAAATAAGGCTTGTTTGCACGCTAGTTGACAGAAAACCAAAAATAAAATAACAAATACTCAGTTTCAGCAATGCTAGAAGTATGTGGTATTATATTTATTAAGCAAAGATGAAAATATTTATTAAAAGTGATCATTAGTTGGGATTTCCCATCTAATGATCACTTGCATCACTTAGTTCTCTCTGTGAGTCAGAACTAAGTTGCAACTAATTGCTATCTCTTAGCACTTACCGTCCTTTCCTTCTCACAAACAAGACAAATTCACTTTCCCTTACGCTTATTAATACTAGATCACCAGACAAGATATCAACTCGTTATCTGACATTTATTGTTTATTGTTTCCTTGCATGAATAGCACATTCATAACTTCTTCGGTCGCTGATGTCCTTTTCCATTCCTGCCACTTTTCACCTTTCCAGCTGCTAACCGTGCATAAAAATTCGAAATTTTCTCGCGATAGGCCCTGCAACCAACATTTCCAAAAATTGGCGCTATCAAGAAGAGGAAAGTTCGGCTAATGGATGATTCATCTCTTACAGATCTATTTCAACAGCTAAATCATCAGCTCTATTCTACCTTATGTTTTTTTTTTCTGTAGTTACTTACATTAGGCACTGTGGCACTGGACTGGCATTCCTCCACTTTCTACTTAGGCTATCCGACATACTTTTATAGTTAAATTAAAATCCTGCTGAACTGTTTCTCTTCCTTCTTCATTCCATCTGTCTGTTTTCTCTGAAACAGTTTTTCCCACGGGATATTTTTCAACAACTACAACTTCCACCTATTCCAAAACTAATATCGATATGATTCTTTCTCTCCTAAACTCTGTCAATAACGCGGTACTAATATACTCTATGTTCTGCCTCTAATGTGGGATTGATATCAGTGGCACTGACATGGCTACGCTTGTGGGGAAGGTCAAGAAGTTGATTTGAATGCAAAACATAAATGTTTATTTCCTGTTATGTTGCTGTACAATAAAAACACCTTTAAAAGAAGATAGTCCTGTTCCATAGAAGAGGAATTATAATTGAATCAAATATAGGAGTGTGCAAATTTCTTTCTTGTAGGCTGCGATGACAATTTTGAAAATTGTCATCGCAGCCTACAAGAAAGAAATTTGCACAACCCACTTTCAGTCGCTTGTGATCATCACCAGTCTCTTATCCAAGATTCGGTGGGAGAGGGGGGGGGTAAGAAAGGCAGGATAAATTTTATTCGTTAAAATTCAAACCATTAGCGCGCCATTTCACGATTATTTCATGTCACATTGGTATTCTACTATTTGATTTAAGAGTGAAAACGCCGAAAGAGCAACTATGTTTGTTTATGAGGCCAACAATCACTTTCTGGAGACTTGAATTGCATTATTTAAGTAACTTCATTATCGAGTGGGCCTCCATTAGTCATTTTCACCGTTTCAAACATAGATGCCACCAGTCTGTGATAATACGAGTCAAGTATTTCGAACCGTTCTCCTTCAACGTGATCAATCCATGTACCGTTGTAGGATGCATTGCCCAGCATACTCCCCAGCATGCGGCGTTTCACTTCATTCCAAAGTACTCCACCGAATTCATATCGGAACTCTCTGCAAATTAGCCAAGTTATTTTCAAATTTTCTCGAAATCATTCGCAATAATACCTACAGTACAAATTAGTGCACTGTCGTGCGTTCCGTAAAACGGCCGTAGTGTAAGAAGAATTATTATTCAGAAGTACTACCTACCAATCGGTGTTCATCCTTTCAGGCACTACAGTGTAAGACCAGGAGAAACAACTTCAACCAATTACACCTAACCAAACTTCACAACCGAGATATAAAGCGTTTCTCCTAGACTCTGTCATCCATATCCACACTCTTCTGTTCAATTGGAAGAGGATACAGGTTAATTTGTTTCAGAAGTGCATGATATTCATTTCCAAAACTCGGCAGATCAGTCAAAACGTAGTCGGTGCCGTTGATATCATGATTTACGGATGACTTATGTATAATTGTCCTTTAGAAACCGAGATTATACAACTTTGTGTTCTACTAACCCGCAAATTTTGTAGAGGACCGACACTGCAAAACATCTAAAAACCAGCTTCTCTTCCTATTTCATTCTACTGAAAGACTTTGAACTATTGGGTAGTCGTTTCTAAATCGAACTGCCAGGATTTCTGTTCCATCTTTGGTGTTACTTTCCTGGGTGGTCTGTGCCTTCGTTGACTGAAGACACAATCACATTTATCTCGGGTGATGACGTCATTTACTAATGTCATGAACTACTGATATGACATAATGTGATAACACTTCTTTCGAAGTTCGTAAGTCATTTTTCACGTTCATGCTATTGACTAAGGGTGTATATCCGTTTGCCTTAAATGGCTTCATACAAGTGATGGCAAGTGTATACAGATCAGCGTGAGTTATTCGTAAAGAGGTATATCATTTATTTTTACACAAGTACTTCGGGTACGACGCAACTTCTCATGACAGGCAGCGAAACCGGAAACAGTTTGAATTACCTTTCCTTGCACCAAACGTTTCTCTGATGATTTACCAGTTTAAAATGCAACATTTCGCATTTAGGCGCAATTCAAAATATGCGATTCAGAAAAATTACAACGAGTTTTTTGTTCTTAAAATACCATTTGTAAAAGCTACATGTTTATAATTATCGCTTGGAAATAAATTCAGTCATTAGTGATTGAGGGCAATAACTTATTACTGGAATGTGACTTCTGTAAAGCTTTGAGGTCTGCAAAGAACAAAGTATTAAATGAATTTCGTGATTAGAAGTGGGACACTAACCTGCTTACTAAAGCTTAAAAGTTTCTGCTTTTTTATGTGAATCTCTCCTATGAAAGGTTGCAAATCTCTGGGGCATTGCTATCGTGGGTTGACTAATGGTTAGCCTGACTGTGTATTTGGGAATCACATGCTGGTAGAGAGACTAAACGTGAACTCTTTCAAGCCACTTCAAGCCTCCACTAAGAAAGGAATCTCGCACCAAACAATGAAAATCATTTACCGCCAGTACTTAACGACATTTAGTGGGATTCGAATCCACGAAATATTGGTTGAAAAACAGAACTATTATCTACAAGGCCAGGCAGAATGAAAAATTAGTTAAACCTCAGCTCATCCGCGGCACAAATGTTTGACAAATTAACTCCCTTTTTGCTGTGGTGGGACTCACATAATAAGTAAACTAATATAAAACGAAATCTTCAGAACCACTTAATAAATCTGACTGCAATGAAACTTACCGTACAAGCATCTTTTCCTGGCTCACCACCGGCACAGAGAAAACTCGAGTGTAGTCGGTAAGAAGGTCCTAGCCGAGTCTGGCGTAGACGATGTTCACAATCTCCTCGTGAAAGAATTGGCACGTCAACTTCTTTTAAAACGCTTTGAAACTCGCCTTGCCGTCCTAATATTAAAAACTACGTTAAACACTAATAATGGGAAAAATTAACACTCAAATAACATGGAAGATTAGTGTTGCATAGGGGAAGTTAAAAAAGCAAGAGAGGGAGAGATTGGTTATTGTTGTTTCAGAATTATTGCAAAGGCAACTTAACGTTGTGAGGACAAATTATCATGTCTGTTCTTCTGGTCGACTTACGTGTTTTGTTGGATGAAGAGAATTAGAAATTAATGTTTGCATGCTAAACAAGTTATTAGTCACCGAGGGAATGAGCCGACGCTGTTTTGAGGTATTTTTAACGTTCTGTCAAAAGTTCGAAAGAAACAAAAAGTTGCGATTTCTGCTGAAGAGCTCTGGTGATCACTTTAACCTGTTTAGGTGCGTTTCGCGTAAGGCATTAGCCAGCTTTAAGTTAAACAAAGCTACAGCAGATTGAAAGGAAAAAATGGCACGCTATTTCAGAAATATTTCATAAACTGAACTGAAAATATCTGACATCATTTTCTGTATGTTGTCTGCATTGTACCGAAATAAATGTGAATGCTCAAACAAAAAAGTTATGCAGCGTCCAACTCCTAATCCAGCAACAATTCATATGCAGAAGAATTATAAATGAATTTCTCCAACTACGAAAAATCTTTGGTCGTATATATAAGGTATCATACTGCATTATTTTATTAATACTCTACAATGCTTTGCCTCGGTACGTTCTCAGAAGCTCTACAAATTTCGTAAATAACAGAAAATATAAAGTTACATTTGGTTTTTACGTGACATTCATCTCCTTGAAAATTATTCATAATAATTTCAACAACTTCAGCCAGCATTTATTTTTAAAGTTATAGAGTTCAAATGATTGAATTCTAAAATAACTTTAGCCCATCTTACGCAGTTTCCAAAGCAGCGTTTCACAAATTTTAACATACCGCGAATCCCTTTCATAATAGGAGATCGATATAAGTTGATATTTGATGCAATTTCTTCACTATTCCAGGTGGCCATTCCACTCTCACTGTGCCACGAATCAAGAATCACAGTGGAAAGAATTTTTATGAAATTGTACTGATGAAACCAAGCAGTTTAAGTCGAATTCGTAGAGAATTACAAGAGATGGGTTTCAAAATTTTCTTCTCGAATCACAACAATGACGGAAATTTTTTTTAAAAAAGTAATGTTATCGCATTCTAGGAAGTCATTCAAACATTTAATTCAATGGACATGGCAGTTAACAACAGGCATTATGTTAGGCGTATGATTTTTCGACGCATTCAACCAACATTGTAGATTTTTCCAAAATCCAGGCCCTTAATGGACCTTATTTCATAAATTAACAACCACGTTGTCCTATTTTCTAAATACAAAGACATGCTTATTTAAATTAAGGGATATTATATCCCATGTCGTTTCTTAGCCGAATAAGAAACTCAAAGAGTTTCATGCCGAATATAATAGAAACTATATAAAGTTCGGCGATTCCAAGCGTAAGCAAATACCTGGATACTGCAGCAACTGACCCTTAAGGTAGTGCAAGCTGAGGCAACTCATGTCTAAGGTGGAGCAAGCTCCGATCACTATTCTTGATATTTACCCATAATGTGAACTTAGCTCCTAGGAGCTGTATTACTGTTCGACATTATGAGAGAAGGTCACTACCCAGACCGGTTTCAACCTTATGTATAGGTGAAGCGGGCTCTAAAAATAAGACGATCCCGAAAGATCGCCCAACTCAGCGTTGTTCCACTCGATGACAGGCTCACCCCGTCACCGAGAAGAACTTCTCAGCATTGGCTCTACCCAGTGGCAGGCTCACCCCACCACCAAGCAGAGCCATAATCTCAGCGGGGGCCCCACTCAGAGACAGACAAAACCTACCTCCAAGTGGAGCCTCTCAAGCCAGATCTACCCCGCACCGGTTTCCATCCTCATTAGGGTCTCATCAGTGAGTAGGTAGACCTAGTTAATATCAAGTTTGTAGCGAACAGATCTAATAATCTAATAAAGACATGCTTTATCGTTAATGCATTTCTGCTTATTAGTTTCATAATAAATATTGAAATTTTCCAATAAACAAGACGTGCTCTCACGCTGGTCAATGAAATTTTCAAAAATAAAGAAAGAAAAAGAGAATGAACATGTTATCAACAACAAAATTAGTGTCTACAAAATCTAGATCTTACTACAAAAGTTAATAATTGTGATCCGAAATAAACTTATGATTCCATAATGCTTCCTCTTGAGAGTTTCATTAATGCTGCCCAATTCATGCATCGCATCAGCCTTCAGAAGCTCTGAGACAAAATTAAATATTAATTTGTGTAACCACGCTTGAAGCTCATATTTAACATTGTATAAGGTAAGAAGTATATTTTCGTTATTACTGCCACGTGTGCCACGCCGTTAACAAATATCTAAGTCTGATATTATGCTTGTACATCCTGTATTACGCTTGATTTCTCGATAACTAATTTCTCTATAAAAATGCACGTATTGTACTCTAATTAACAGTAAAAATAGTTTTTATCAACTTGTCAGTTCCAGTCATCGGTTTTTAACCATTACTTACCGAAAGAATCCTTGCCCCATCCTGTAACCCAACACTTGTGACCAACAAAGTTTTCTTGAGGTTCAGGCAGACAAGCGGGAGAAATATGAGGTTGTCTTATGTCCACTGGAGAATCAAGGCGTAATAACGCCAGGTCGTTGTTTAGATTGCCAGGATAGTACTCGGGATGAATAACGACATCTGCAACGTATTTTTCCACATATGGATAGAATTCGTCATCCCTATGAACATCCCAGTCACCTAGACGAACTTTCAGCTCCGGAGCATTGTGCCTGTGGAAGAAGCAATTGAGATTTTGCAACATGTAACAGTGAGTTCATTAAATTCATTAACATTTTAATTAAATAAAATTCTCTAACACTTATTCCCTAAAAAGAGTAAGAGGAACGTTTAGAACGTAAGCTGGCGATCTCTGATGATGCTTTCTTTATGGCATTCAGTGTCCACAGAGTGTCAACCAGGAAACATCCAACTAACCGTAGCTCTGTAGAACAGCATGACTGCAGTGTAAACAGAATGAAGAGTCCGTCAGATGGCAGCGCAATACACCAACACAGTCCACAGAGAAGTGTCAGAACGCATTGACACAAGAACACCCACTCACATTCTGATACCGGACACCACACGAATGAAGCTTTCGAGATGGTGGAAAAATTGTGTGCAAAATGTTTCGAGGCACACGCCACGGCTATTTTAACAAAGTAGACCAGTTGCTGTTTGATCACAGTTTATTTATGGGATTTGTTTGTTTCTTTTGACTTTCGGCAGAAAATGTAAAAGATACAAAGCGAATGGATATGCCTCTTAATTGCGAATGTCTTTATGGCTAGTTTCCTGTCTTGCAGAATAAAAAACTGGAGTATCCGGTAAAATAGAAAAAAAAGGTTACTTTCAGCAGAAAAATGTCCCATGCCACAAGACACGAATCGTTTAGGAATGGTTTCAGGAGAGTATAACAGTAAATATCATACTTGGCTATAAACTGTTCGCAGCAGAAATCCTACAGTTCGATCATGAGGGCGAAGGATGAGATCCACTCTACATTTATTAGAATGCCACGTGATGAATGAAGCTTTCTAGATGTTATTCGCTATTAAGTGGTTTACCTAACGAACCGTCCACTATAAATAAATGTCCCTCGTGTTCTAGATGGGATTCAAAGTGAAGAGAGAGAGGGTCATAACATCAAACCTGCAGTTGATACGTATTATTTCTGATCTCGCAACAAAAAACTGCAAGAATAATACATTCAAGAATATTCATATTTAACTTTTTTAAAATATTAATTATACATATAATATTTTTCATGCTCTGTTTAACATTTTGTACATATTTTGTTATTAAGCAATAACATTTTTAAAAAAAAATTGTAAAATTAATTGTTCAGTTTTCTCTGAAGGTTCTTTCCATGAAAGCCTTGTATTTGTCCACACAAGTCTCTTCTCCCCACATTCCTTTCATAAACAGTGCATGGTTATTTCGTCTTTTAGCACACTATTGTAGATTCCACAAGGAAGAGTTTTGGTACTCCAGGATTCAGAAAATTAGGATTTTTCAGTATTGATATGCAAAATAAATTTTATTTTACCAATAACTGGGGAAATTAGTGAGGAGACTGGAAGAAAAATTCCGATTTACACAGTAATCCTTGTTTTTCGTTTTTTAATGTTTTTGAAAAATGTGTTGGGGAGAAGGGACTAATGATCAAAAAACGAGGATTTGATTAAATAGAAACTTCAGGGAAAAAATGGAACAGTTATTTTACTTTTTTTAAAACTTTTGTATTAAGCAATAAATATATACATAAAATGTATTAAAACAAAGTTTTTAAATTTATAGAATATGCACTTGAATAAGTTTTTGTGGATTTTACTTGCAGCTCTTAGCTAATAGGAATGACGTGATCATGGTTGCTTGGAATTGACGACCAAAGTAAATGTGGCTGTGAATCTGTATGATGTCTGCAAATTGTGTTCTGCTGCCCGTTTTGATTATTTTTGCGGAACAGACATTTCAGGTAGGAAAACTCTCTCACCTCACCTTCCGATGTAAAAGGTTCTAGATGCGGTTCGAACAGACGTCTTTCTACCGAAGACAATCAATTAAGATACCCGAGGCTCCTGGAATTATGGGTAACTCATTTAATGTTCAGAAGCCAGTTAACATATTATATTGTGTGTTTACCGCGTGCGTTTTCCGGTCAATTTGCCTGTTTTGTGGAATAATGAACTGGAGTTTCCGGCGGGCGGGAGCAACCCCCACCTCAGTGTATATATAGGATAAATTGAATTACCCAATATAGGTTTCCGACGACTTCGCCGAATACGTCATTTTTAAGACACAGTTTTCGGACGCTGCGCATTCGTAGCTTAGTCAACAATGCCATTCCTCTGCATGGAAAGATCGAACCCAAGGAATATCTTGCAAACTATAAGGATGTCGTCAATTTTCAACTAAATATAAGTTTGATTTTCTTGCACGGAGGGAGGAAGTTTATTCATCCTACAGAATACAAATCGGCTGAAGGACACACCCAATTTACAAACAAAAAAATTTAAAAAAATGCATTTTAGTTGCCTGGATGGATAGATGATGTCCACTCTGTGGCCATCATCCAGCCAGATGACATGGGGGGGGGGAGTTCGTATTACCAGCTATACAGAGACAACTTGAAGTATGCTTCGAGTTTGGAGTGACAAAACTTTCGTCCGAAACAAAAACATACGAAACAAACATCGCCTCACCTCACTCAGTTTACAGTATGGCTGTAGTGGACTGATTTGAGCTCCCGTACTTTCAACCCGAGTTTTTTTTTTTTTTTTTTTTTTTTTTTTTTTTTTTTTTTTTTGTAAATCATATTATTTTCCTATTATACTATGAAAGTTATGCCCACATTTTATGAATTTCAACGAAGCGTGAGGGATAATGTATCGATTAGAGGAAAAGAAGGTGAATGAAATCTTGAAAAGTTCCGGGTTTTATTTAGATGTATTTAGCTTACGATGAGGACTTTCTACTTAACTATTGTTCAGTTGATTATAATTAAGAAATTCGACATTGTTTCCTCTGTGACATAAACTAGCAAATGAATAAGGTGACAACGGCCATTCGGTTAGTGTTACACTGTATCTTCGCAGCCACCTGTATAATTATAGCTGAGTAATTTGGCCAATAAGAGACTCTCACAAAATAACACGAGTAATTCATTTGCATTGAAACTAGGCCATCTATTCATCACGTACAATTATGAAACATGTTAGCTGACCTACATGGCTGAGCAGAGAGAACGTCTCCATGTTGAGGAATTCGACCCCGCATGTTAGCTGAAGACAAATCATGTTATGGGTTCGAACTCCAATGTGACATGGATGACTGTGAAAGTTTCAGTCGACAATTGATTTTATTCCGGTGTGATACCACCAACCTAGCTTATTTGTAGGTCTGAATTAGCTTTAAAAAAAAAAAAGTTCCATGATTGGTCTCTAGAGCAAGGTTTAACGGATTATCTAGTCTTTACCCTTCCGCTGTACCGAAGTGCAGTAGGTTTCCGGCATTTCTTTAGTGAGACAGACAAATATATTTCTTTATATTTCATTCGCAAGTTTTGCTGAAATGAATTGTTTACAGATAACGTGTAAAGCATGTATAAAAATAGACATATGAAAATTATTATAAAAATTAGACATATGAAAATAAGTCTTTTAGTACTTACTTCTTCAAGCAATGAGCAGCTGTCACAATCCACTGACTGGAAATAAGAGTACCGCCACACACGTACAGATTATTTCCTGGAGCAACTTTCAACAAGATCGCAACCTGTGAGAGTTAAAAAGTAAAATAAAATACCTTAAAATGTTAGTAAAATAGCAATGATTTTCTTTAATATTACATGAAGAAACAATACGAATGTGCACAAACAGAACCTAACTCGCGGCGTTTCTTTTTAATAAGAAAACAAATAAAGGAAATAAAAAAAAACATTTGAGTATATCAGGATTAGTGTTAATGACATCTAACAACGGGAAGTCTGACATACACCACTAAAAGTGCTGTGGGAACTTAAAAACACTAACTCTGACAGTCCAATAAGACGGAAGTTAGTTTGGAAAATACGCCCTATAGTAATGCAAAAAGGATGTTGAAACTTTAGAAGATCAGGACAGGCGTAGAACAGCAGTCAGATTAAGTCGGCGGGACCCGTAAATCCTTATGTCTTCAATGGAAGGATTAAGTATAATTTTACGGACAGCTGCATCCCGCAAAGAATTTTAATATCTCTGTGTTTCCAGTTCCGTGGATCACTCAGCCGTTTTCTTTTAATGGTTGTCTGACGGCCCACAGTTGTACGGAAAAGTCATCGCGTCTGAACAAAAACTAGTTAACGCGAATTGTAGCTTGAGTTATATTTGATCAAACAGATATGATAAAGTTAAATCATTGGGGAAAAAAAAAAACGAAAAGATAGAGAAACAGCCACTGATTTAACAGGCAAGTAATTAGTTTATGTTCAAACAAGTTAAAACACTTCCGAAAACGGGATTTTTTTTGAATTTTTTAAGCCAAATGAATAAATGTCTGTAGCAATATTTCAGCTAAATGCTTATAAATAGTACTCATGAAAGTGGGTAAATTGGAATTAGAGATATACAAAAGGTATCCCTCACGAAAAATTCCGAATTAAACGGGAAAAAAAAAAATAATAATACTACAGCAATTCTGCAACTGTGAAGTCATACGGAAAGAATTGCGTTTTATACTGAAAGAATTTTGTGTATTTATTTATTTAATCTATTTAAATTAAACATACACAGTTGGTAATATCACTTGGAATTGATTTTCCAAGCTTTACGTCAGACAAATTCAATACGAAAATGACGAATGATTTCCCAATTAATTCCTCAAATTCGTGATATGAACACTACGCTCAACAGATGTAAAGGATATGATGATAGTACCGCATGAATAAGTTTGATAGGAAGCTTACTAAGTTTGGTTTTGAATATTATTTTGACTATTAGCATGATACACGCCGCAAACACAACAGGTAAAGAATTAAACAGTTTAATCCAATATTTCGCCTACAGCAGGTGAAAAACGTGTACGTGTGATGATAACTAACAAATCAATTTTGAATAAGAACACGAAATTTCAAGGAAATAATCAGATATTCGGACGCTGTGGGTACAGACAAATGGATTTTTTAGCTCAGCCTGGAAGGCTGAGCTGTGGTTAAAATACGATTTAAAAATATGATTTATAAAATAACAACTTGGGACTTATATACTAGCACCATTCACACACATATGGGTGACAAAAAAATTATTAAAATAATAATCAATATAAAATTCAGTAATAAAAATAGATCCATGGTCGATAACAGATATTCCTGCGTATAATTTATCAAAATATAATAGCACAAACAAGAACAATTTACCTGAGACAATTCATTTCAAATACAACACACACCCATTACAAATCATTAACGGGAAACTGAGAACTAAATATTTATTTTAATGTTACATCTGTCTGTAAGAAGAAAGAAACAGTAATTTTAAATTTAAAAAAAAAATCTCCGCCTGACATGACTTTCTCGATTTGTAATGCAATCAGAATATTTTGCAAAGCAAAAAAAAAAAAAAAAAAAAAAAAAATCTACTTCCAAATCGAAGACATGTCTGTGGGCTCTTTCCTCTCATTACTATTAAAAGCTCTATGAAAACTTAACTTCTTAACAAAAAGCGAAAAACTCAATTCCCAACTCCACACGCTATTTGGCCATGTAGGCGCAACCAGTGGCGCACCCAGGATTTAATCTTGGGGGGGGGGGGGGCGAGTTGAACGGATAAAAATATTTTAATACAATGAATTTGCATTAAAAATATTTTTATCAGTTCAACTAAAATTCGTTAAATTTCATTCATTCAATAAAATTCATTAGGTGATTATAAAAATTTATTTAAAGAATAAAATCTAGTTTTCTTTTCTTTTCACAAAGTTCTTGAATTATTTCAGTGGTAGTTATGTTACGGTTAAAGTGATAAATCCGGTTATTATTAATAATTACCGGATAAAGTGAATAATTAGAATTAATCACTTTAACCGGTTAACACGTTCATTGCCAATCACGCGATATCGCGCGATGCGAGTTCTCACCAAACGGCCGATCACGCGTTATCGCGCGGACGTCGCTAACTAAATAAAAAAATAAAAAAAAATTGGCCACCACACGAAATTCCAATTTTCAGCTTGGCAATGAAAGTGTTAAAGTGAATAATTCCTAGAGGAGTCTGGTAAATGTAATAAAAACATGTTTACAGGTTTTATATATAGGTTTTCATTAAATTTCTTTGCCTGGGGGCATCAATACTCTCGGACCGGCCCTGTAGATAACCATAATTGACAAGCCCTGGAAGAAGTACTGCTTACTTCTTCCAGGTACTGATTTGTTCAAATTAGAGCTTTGAAAACAAAATGAGCTGCAGAAGTTGTACATCATCTATTGGATGTATTCACAATATTTGGAGCCCCATGCATCTTGCAAAGTGGCAATGGCCGGGAATTCGCGAATAAAATTATTGAAGAAGTCTGCGGAATGCGGAATGAGCTTAAGATTGTTCATGGGAAACCACGGCTCGGTTGAAAGAGCAAACCAAGACATTGAAAAAATGTTATCCACATGGCTTGAAACAAATAAAACAACAAAATGGTCGGAAGGGATAAAATTTATTCAGTTTATGAAAAGAGAGCACATCATTCTGGAATAGATCGCAGTCCCTATGAAGCTATGTTTGGCTGTAAAGCTAAGGTAGGTTTGAAAACATACTTACCAGTCGATACCTTGTCAGAAATCACGAGTGAAGAAGATTTCGAGATGATATTAAAAGATCAAACTAATAAGGACTTTGAAACTGCATCAACGGCATTTTTGCATGGAGCTATTGCAAACGGTTTTTCAAATTTCTTATACTTGAATTCGGCGTTCAAAATTGCTGGATTTGTATAAGGCAAATCACCGGCATAAAATTCACACAATTGACGAAAATCTTCCATTGCACTTGCTGTTGGAGCATCTTTTCCATTTGGTAGAAGAGAAAAACTATATTTCAAAATGTTGCGGTGCCGAGTGAAACGTTCATGAAGTTGAGTCAATATTTGGTCAATACATGGAATGAAATAGTTCTCCTGAAATACTCTTCTACAGAATCGGTTGGAACATTGGACCTTAATGTTTGTTTTGATGTCTTGCTTTTTAATGTCAATATTAAAATTATTGCCTTTATCCATGCTTCATCGTAAATATCTTTAAATGAAGAATCTGGTGTTTCACGAACGGTATTTAATTGAGCCACAACATCATCAACAAAATTTAGGGCAATTAAGAGGTCACTGTCAGATTTTTGCATTATTTTAGACAATGGTAAGGTGCACGCAAATATTTTTTGCAAGCTAAATAAAGATATTATAAATCTTAAAGGATATTAATAATATAAACACCAAGAACGTCCTGTCTTTTAGGGGTATTGAAGAAATTGTGTACCTTTTCAATTATGCCAATGCAATTTCTTATTTGTCACAGATATAGCATTTCCAAGTGCCAAATTCAAACTATGTGTGATGCACAATGAACATATAAAGCTTGTCGATATTATTATTACACAACATCTCCAGGTAGGGCACCTACTCTATAACTCTCCGTCTTCACACTGTAGTTGGTGAAGACGGAGAGTTATAGAGTAGGTTGCTCCCGCGGTAAACAACACGCCCTCTCAGAATAGCCACTGTATTGCAGAGGCAAGAAAAACAAGTACTTTTATTATGTCACTGAATAAGCACTCTGTGTAATATATTTCTCAAAAATTAGTGCAATTAGACACAACTGGGATAAAAACGACACTAATTAATAAATCACATGTCCCCTCATATAGAAACTATGCTGTATATATAGACTCAAGCAAAACCATATGTTGCAGACAAACACAGTATCTAACTAAAAACTATTGTTATTAAATAGATTGTGCGAGTTCGCTCGGCAGCAATAAAATTCAACCGAAAGTGTTAAAACTAAGATATATAGTAAATGCTGTTATGGCAGTTTCACATATTATTGGAATTCAGTTGAAGAGCGTTAGCATTTCAACTCAATTGTCAGCTTTTCGCGCGATTTCCGAAAAATATATAAATACTGGGGGTTAACTCACAACACATTTTGTCCAAGTATTACTTAGCACTTCTGAAGATATACTGAGCCTTGGTTGAAGGAGGAAAACCTTCAACAATAAAAATCAATAAACAACAAGCAATTGGTTGAAATGTGGTCATGTGGACAACACATGTTCACTTCAAATCTGACAAAACAGCAAGGGAAAGTGGAAACAATAAAACCACATTGTTTTTCACTTCACCCCTCTTTTATTCGTCATTCTGCCTCTACAAATTAAAATAGTAGCAGAATGTTCATGGAATGAACTTTCTGCAGCTATTTTTTCTTTAAGTATTCATTTTATTTTAATAATTTTTACTTACTTATTCAATTTTAATTTGTTTCGTTTGGATAACTAAAATATATAGATTTATTGGTTAATTTAAGCCTGCGGAGTACCTGTCCCATCGTCGCGGACCATAGGTTGAGAAACACCTTATGTGACCCCTAATTCATAAGTAGTATAGAAATAGAAGACATTACACAACATAAATAAAAAAATTAATTTTAACTAGGAAAAATATTTTGGAAATTTTTTTAGTGTTTTTTAAACTTTTTCTTTTTTGGGGGGGGGGGGGGCTTGGCACCCTCCCTGGGTGCGACATGTTAGATACGTTTTTTTAGTGCACTTACACAACCTAAATCCTAGAATATAATGCACGGTAAAATTTGAAATCATCCAATATTTACGCTTTTAAATACGTTAGTTACCTGACGTCTCTCTCTCTCTCTCTCTCTCTCTCTCTCTCTCTACAGAAAATCAACACATAATAGATATCTGAATATAATAATACAATATATATTCGAATAGCTATTCACAATTAATAACAGAAAAACTAATGTGAGTAATTACATCGTTCCGAAACATAGCACTTCCTCACATGAGAATTTCTGATGCTGAAATCACACCATCTTCCTTCACAGATGTATGGCATAATAAAAGGAGTCGCCCACAGCGATGGAGCCATAAATATCATTATGGTCGAAAAAGATTACAATGCCTCTTACATAGTGTCATTAATAATGTATATAATACTAAAATAAATAAACAAGATTAAACCTTCTGTCTCTCGCACTCACTCGCGGCGCACACACTCATCTAATAACAGAAGCAATTAAATCATTTCAACAGCAAAAAACTCAAAACAAAAAAAAACACTCATATACCAATTACAGACTCCAATAAACCTGCCTTTAAACTAGATTCCGTCACCCAATTATCCCAAGATTCGCCCATGTGCAGGGCACATCTGCACACATCATAAACTGCGTTATTACGAGCAGTTTGGTGCAACTAATTGAAAGAACACCAGAATTATATAATTATGAATCAATATAGCCAAAGTGGAATGGCAGACCAGGTGTTCAACAGACCCTGGAACATGTAGAAAAACTGACTTAAAAAAAATTGCTATTCAAAAGTGAAAATTTAATCTGGGAATTCGGCTTATGCTCTACAAAACTCCTAATTTAAACCCATTTTGATGAAAAAGTAAACTTTGTCAAATATCTGCAAGAATATTATCCGGCACCTAAATTAGTAAAAAAAAAAAAAAAAAAAAAAGCCAGTCACGTTTGAGCGCACCAAGTAAGCATAGCCAAAATATTTGAATATTCGCTTGAAATTTTGTGTTCTTTTTTTCAATTTTGCTTTCTTTGTCCTCGTCATTATTATTAAAATTTGAATTAAGATATTTAATGCTTTATGCGTCTTACTATAAGCCATTAAAAGTATGGTATTCATTAAAATATTAATTCGCCATTCACACTTTAGAGTTAGCATTGAACATGTATATTTGCTACAACACAAACAACATTACCAAACAAATTCTTACTTACGTGCCATGGATATTCTCCAAATTCTGAAGCATCGTCATGATACTGCAAGTTCTTTACCCTTCCATGAACACCAACAGCATTTCTTATCCCACATTTACCTTGACGAAGATTAGAGATGTAAGAATCTTGAGGAAGATATTCACCAGTGGGATGAGGATAAAGTGGCCTGTTGGGAGGATATTCAGGTTTCACTTGAGGATACAGCGGTTTTGGAGGACGAGGTATCGGTTTGCGATGTGGGTAAGCAGGACGCGGTGGCTTTGCAAGTGAAGGCGGAAGGCTAATTTCAGGTCGATTAGCAGCAAAATCCGGACGAATTGGAATTATAATATGCTGTTCGAAGTCCTGTCCGATTCCTGAGATTTCTTGAGCTTGGGGAATTGGCTGATATACTGGCTTAGGGAATGAAGATGGAGGATAGGACTGCGGAAACTCACCGTTCTTAATTGGATTGGACAGGTGCTCTAAGAGTTCAGGAGGGATTGCTGGTTGAACCTGAGGAATGGGTGGGTGACCTTGTAGTTGGAATGGGGGTAGAAACCCTCCAGGAGTTAGAACGGGAGGTATACGGCAACAGCGACGCAATAATCCACAATTACTACCCAGGTCAAGTCCAGGAACAATGCGAGACATGATTTCGGCAGCATAGGCAGGAGTGTCGGTAGTCTGTAATGCAAAAATATTTTGTAATGTCTGAAATGTAAAAATTACAAAAAGATGGAAAACACAAGATATATAATTAATTGGAAGTGATAGATTATAATTAGTTTCTCTACGAACTCTTCTAGCCTTAATCAAATGTGGGAGGGGGTAGTCAGTAAATTACTTACTGCATTTTAGATCTTATTTCCTCCCCCCCCCATAACAATGATAATACACAAGGTGAGAGGCTCATTATCATAAACGCATTAACCACCGCCGCCAAAAAAAAAAAAAAGTAAATACGTGGAAGAACAGTTACGTTATGTTGTTGCAGTAATTTTAGCAGTGCCGTGCTGATAACAAAATTCGCTTTATAAATGAATAATATAAAACAGTTTTAAAACTATGATTTTAATGGCGTTTCGGATTTTAGCATTACGATTTATTCTCCCTAATGGATTAACAAAAGTATGCAACTGCGTTATGTCTATATTAGTCTTCGCAGAGTAGTTGTAAGAAGGCCATCACGATGCGATAAATCGTTCGCAAAATAACTAAACCACCAAAGAATTACCTATTGAACAGGTCAAATTACATTTGAGATTTTTTTCGATGAGTTCTGAAAATCTAAGAGTGTGCCATGTAATAAATCTTTCCGTCTTAGATTGCCAGGACCTTGGCATTTTAATTAAATACTGGTTAGCTGATTTTGGGAATTAGAAGGTTTTTGTTTTTTCATAAAATAGAATCTATTAGAGAATACACGAATTGGCAATGCAGTGCTCTATTGCAAAGGATTAACTGCCCTGTCATAGCATAAATTAAGCTTACAAGAAACCAAACGTAGTTGTTACTATCCATTGGAATACCGCGTTAGTGGAACACTGCTTTTCAGAATAAGTCTTTGAGTCTTTACTTTGATTATGATTAAGCGAGCAATTCAGCTGCCAATGAAGCAAGATTTAGAATGTTTATAGATGATTAATAGTGCACGGTCCTTCATCTTACCTGATTTTCTGCATTTCTTTTCACTTTCTTCGGAGTTCTCTCATCAATTGGCACTTCAAGTTCACGAGTTCTGCCATAATTTACAAGAAAACCATTCTTACACATGTAGAAAGGAACACAAACGCATTGCTCTTGAAGTTCCCCTTCTTGGTTCGGATAAACATCAAATTCGTAAAGAGCATCAGATGAAGGATCAAATTGCTTTCCTGGTTGAGGTATTGCTTTCTGATACCTGCTTGCTTTTGCCTCTTCGTGCACTGGAAAGGGGTATTGAGGAGATAGCTGAGAGCTCTGAGAAATAGGTTGGTTCTGCTTTCTCAAAGGTTTATAACCAGCGGCAAGATAATGATCTCTTTGGTCAGGGATTTCACCTCCTTGCTGAATATAGGAATCCTTCGGAAGATTCACCGGTGAAGGAAACTTGTCATCGTCTTGTTTAGAAGGTGGAATGAAGTAGTCAAGATGTCTTGTAGGTTTAGGTGAAACGCGAATATCTTTTGACCCCGACGGATTGGATGAAATATACAGCTCTTCCGCATTAGCTGGTTTGGGTATGGAATGCTGGGAGTCAAATGGAAGAGAAAAGCCACCAATTCCATGCTGATCTACTTCCGGTTTATAATTGAAATGGCCACTTGTAACTGGCATACCATAATCTTTAGAGATGTCATATGATCCTATAGAAGGAACAGAGGGACTATATGGTTTGTTATTAGTAGAAGTAAGTTCTGAAGTATCTCCTTCGTTCACTGGATAAGGCTCAGGGGGATAGGGCCCTTGAGGAGTGTAATAATGTTTAGATCCGGATTTTTCATCATACTCATCTTTCTCATCATATTCATCCTTCTCATCCAAGGATACTATAGGAATAAATCCTTTTATTGATATTTTCTTTTTGTCACTGATAATCCTTCCTTCGCGAGTTCTTCCTACTATGTCACTTGCATCCAATTTAATTGCTTTTGCACTCCTTCCACTTGTAAAATTAGTTGGAACAATATCGAAAATAGTTTCGCTGATATTGCCGTTCGTTGTGTTTCCGTCTATCGTATGTAAAATCAATTCTATATGTTCATTTCGTGATTTTGCTAGAGTGGAATTGTTAAAATTTGCAATACTTGAAACAGTCGTTGTATTCCAATACCATCCAGACGTATCTTCCTTAGAAATCTCTTCACTCTTATCTGAAAAATACATTTAGAAAAGTTAGCCATTAAACAGTTAACGCATTTAAATTAAAACGTCATAGCTTGTTAAAGTATACTAGCATTTACTGGTGAGAGAGAGAGAGAGAGAGAGAGTAGTAGGTTGCAATACTTTAAAAAGTGAATGAAAAAGTCAGTTACATAACAAAAAAGTTAGTAATAAAATTATTAACACGTCAACTATTAGTTAATTGACTTAGAGTAGTTAATTACCAGGTGAACTGTGCCATCTTTGAAATACCTATGGGATCATACCATGCGAAATCAAGTAAAAATTAAATTCAAGCTGCATAATTATATACATTGATTAAAGTAAGTTATTTGGTTACTATACCCTTTAGGTTAAAAAGAATCTTGGTGTCCTGTTAATTATGGAGACTATTTTTATTTGGCAGATTTTAAAATTAAATCACAACTTATTTCCAAATTGTCCGGTTTCTGATTTTTACTGCCATTCCAGTGCTTAACGTGGGTACGTTTTCTTTTTTTCAGGTAAACTATTGAGACCACTTGTTTATGTATTACGAGTGTTCTTTCCCCTAATTTGTACTCAACCCTGTTGACTTTAGGTTGATTCACAAGTATGATTTTTGTGTGTTTTATATAAAGATAAAGTGAAATATGAGATTAAAAAAAATCTTAAATTAAGCCTTTCTTCTATAAAGAAATTGTCTCAAATTTTGTGGTAAGATTTTAAACCTTTTCTGCATATAAATTTTGAGGCTCAAAATGTTACGCAAGCACCAAATAAAAATTCGAGATTTTCACGACAGATAATACTCTTGATAGATGACTAAAAACAAAATCGTTCCGATTCTGTTATTTTCATCACTTCAGTAGAGAAAGCCTTTTTAATAAGAAGAAAACTGCAATGTTTTTTTTTCATATTTTAGCATATTTAGTACATCCATCTATTATAACTGCCATTTAGGATAATGAGTGGTATGACATGTGACAGTAGTAAATGGGAGAGTAAAAATGAATGTATGCTTAACAGGGAAAAAAATGACAATGTACATAATGTAGATAAAGCGTCGAATGTCTAAGCGGAGGAACTCTGATTTAATTTGCAAAAATGGGGGTCCCCCAGCACTGTCACATGGCAAAAACCCATTTAATGATGCTGGAGGAACAATTAGACGGTTTGTCTCAAAAGGCAGCTGGCAAAGATCTATTGAAAATCGCACATATTGTCACTGCAAACCATGTTCATCTTTTGCTCTAGAAACATGCTTGAAGATCAACTTCTTAAAAATTTGGAAGAAAGTATGGAAAAATGAACACATAAGAATGTGTCACTTATGTCCCAGTCGATGAGAAAAACGTCCAACGTTATTCTACTTCACAGGGCTTTGAAGTTGACACACACACACACACACTTGGTGGATTCAACCATAGAGCTATAGAGTGGAGTACAACTGGCGAACAAGAAAACACTAGAACAGGTCAAGCAGATGACTGCCATCTTGAAAAATTGTCTGAAAATACAAATAAGAAATTAAATAGTCCGCACGTTAAGCATTAAAATGGCAGTAAATAAGTCAGAACCTTAGGAAATTGTAAAAATTCCGTGGTTACGCTAAATAAAAATGTCTGCCATAATTAATGGAATGAGCAGAAAAAAATTCTTCCATCTGAAAGATAGAGTAAATAACTCGTTTTCATTAAAATACAAAATCATTCAACCTCATCCTCTACCTCCAATTATTTCAGTTGGAATGACTTTATAAAAAAAAAACATAAGGCAGAAAACAACTATTTCTATGATAGAAGTTGGAATGAATCTGTAAAAGAAAAAGGATTTGCAAGTGCAGTTAGTTGAACTTACCCTCACTGTACATCGAGGATTTTGTGGAAGTATTTGGCACTATCCCTGGATGTAAGAAAAATACATGGAGAGCGAAATGGCATTTGTTCAGTTACGTTAGCAGCTATGTGGAAAAAGCAGCTTCTTGATCAAAAGAAGCTACATTTAGGGAGGAGTTTGTGGATGCGATGTATTTATGCCAGGAAAGGTTACATATTAGCTACAGAAGAATTAGAGAGAGAAAATGTGGTATCATGAAGGTGGGATACAGTGGGATAATCTATTGGCACATTCTCCTGTAATAGAACGGCATAGAGATTAGTGTTTAAGGCACTGGCTGTTCAAGACTAAAGAAACATTCTGAAGTCTTGAACTTCAAAATGTTTTGGCACTGCAAGATTTGTTAAATGACAAGGATGTGAAACGGAGCGCGCTGACGTCAACAGAACTGTGGACAGGTTTTAAGATTAGCGGAAAAATCAAATTAATATAAATAAGGAAGGGTAAGTTAAAGAAATAGAGCCTTGGAATATTTATACGTTAGTAGGATAGTTCGAGGAAAGAAGGTCTTCCATCAGGACACGCAGCTAGTGGAAACTGTAGTTGGTCACGCAATTGCAAAAGGTAGACGACCATAAGAAGGCAGTATGCAGTTAATGAATGCCAGACCCCATCTCTGATCACCTTGGAAATATCAAGAACAGGCGCAGGTTTCCACAAACCTTTCTAGATGGGAGATGTACTCTAAATGATCTTCGGTGGATCAGAACTGAATGGAATTTACATAGATGTCATTAATTAAGTAGTTCTCAGATAGGAAAGTTGACTGTTAATGGCCTTCTCAATTATACTACAGGAAAATGAGTTGAGGAAAATAGGAGAATCGTTTTGTTGAATAGGCATGTTCTGACTTCCAAGATCAGGAATAACATTAGTATCAAAACATTAACAATGCTGCAGTTAAATTTTAGCGCTTCTCTTTGGAGCCCTAGTTTTTTTTTCTTTTTCTTGTGAAAGATCAAAAGGAGCATGATTTTTTTTATGCGACTCCAAGTCATGAATGGTTGTAAACCTATGGCACATTAACATCGCCGGTCGGATAAGGATTTTTCTGTTTTTATTAATTATGCATAATGAGTTATACGTTTTATAAGTTGGCATCATGTAGATTAAAAGGCCTCATGCCTAACATTATAAACTTTAATGACAGATTTCATGATTTTTAAAAGAAAATCAAAATAAATGGTAAAATAACTAGCAAGATACTAAAAACTAACAAAATTCGCTCAAAAGTTCTTTTCTTTCGGAATTTTATAAAGAAACCTATCTATTTAAAAACAACTTATAACAACATTCTATATTAATTTTAAAAATTTGTTTAAATTAGTATAAAAAGTCTGAAGTAAGAGAATCAGAAAAATAAGATAACTTTTAAGATGTGGAGGAGGAACACCGCCGATAAGGTTGGGAACATGTGTGATCTATCATGATTACAGGAATGAACATAAACGTGTCTGTTGCAGTAAACAAAAAATGTAAATTGAAATTATGCGACAACTGGATGCTATGCGACGCAACTTGCTTATCGACAAAGGCATTACTTCGTTTTTTTTTTTATCGAAGAACTCTCTCATCAATAGCCAACAAGCAAGAAAAACAAATGTTTGTATGCCTTCTTTTGGGGATCTAGAAAAAGGAAGTGGATACATGTGCCAGGAATGTGATGCAGATTTGTTTTGTTTCTCATTCTGTAAGTGGACAGTGATATTTCAAAAAACACCAAAATAAAATTTTGTGTATAATTAATAAACAATAAAAATAATCAAGCAATATTTTAGTCAGTTCTTGCTTAATTCCTAACTCTGATAAAGTTTACTGTTGTATTATTAACTCAGAAAAGAATAAGCATTAACGTTTTTACTCAGCAGATAGTTTGTTTCGTTTATCTTACATTAGTGTAATCTCACTGCATCACAAGTCATACACAAACATTTTTAATAACAGGTTGTTTGACGTCAATCATAGCACATCTTATAAACGCAACCTGACCTTACTTCAGGATAGATTCCGCAATTGACCATATTCAAACTGCGATTTCCTCAACAAATTTGAAAGGCCTTCTTTTATACTTCTTACAAAATGTATCCTTTCATACGTCATTTTTATGTATACTTAATTCAGATGGAAAATAGAAGTTGATTGTCGAGTGGTGAGAGCGTTCACCCTACCGCTCGCGGCTTCCTTGCGAAGGGTGTGTTTTACGCTATTCAATCGTCATCCATTTTTTATCATCTTCAGAATTTTGCCCAGGGAATTAACTTTACACCTACCTGAGAACTGCAAAGTCAAACCTGGCTCTAAGTAAACCCAGATATTTGTGGGTCTTTAAACCTAGAGACACTAAAAGGATATTACTACTGTCAAGATGAGCGAAATTTCATTAAATAAATGCTCTTTAATAAATAAGCGCTTGCTCTTTTTATGCTACTATCACCGTTTTACAGCACATTAGCTACAAAAGAATATTTATGACAAATCGAGAGCTGCTAGGTCTCTTGAATGAAATCTCAAACTCTCCTCAGTGACTTCACTTATACTAGATTTCTTCGTTGACTGTACTCGCACTTTCGGAGGAGTATGAGTTAAGTTATGAGAAGAGCAGATATTACACTGCATGGATCATATTCCATCAATCAATCCTCTTCCGTTCAAGACGGGTTGAGTCTCACGATTAGGCAATTAATGCAGTCGGATTGCAGAAGATATTTTATGTCTTATATATATCGTGTTCACGGAACCGGTGTGCCTGTTTTGAGAGACGAAAAACAGGAGTTTCCAGGAAAAAGGAAAACCCTCCTTATAAGACCGGCTAACTCGCCTTTTGGAAAAAACACTGAAGGTTCTTTCCAAAAGGGCTTCTTCGAAACCAACTGAGTTATGGACGATCGTGGATAACACTGACATATAAAATTAAAATGTAATTAGATTAAGTGAGAAGGAAGTAAGAAAGATACAGTGAAACAAAAAAAAATCATCTGTCGCTATTAATCACGGAATGCTATTAAGAGAGGATCAACAATATCCAGTGGAACAGAGGATCCAGGCAATATGCACTGCATTCCCTTATTGCGGTTATGTTGGAAAACATAACGACAGCTCGGCAAAGAGATAAATACTTCAGATTACTTAAGGACTATTCAAACTGTTCTCAAGTTTGGGAAGACTGCAAGTATTTTGGACTAAATCAAATCTTTCGTCAGTAAACTGAGCATCGTTTATCAGTGAATTTATTGGCAGCGAAGATATCATCCAATGCTTTCAAGTTTTTCTAACGTAGAAAAAAGGTTGCGACTAAAGTACATCTACACATGGATAGCTACTTCAGGCCTTCAAATAAGAACGGTAATGGTTTCATATCAGACAATGAAAATTCTTTACCACCTAAAGACATTCAGAAATATTCTTTACCACAGTGAAATTTGAAAATTCGAATACACAGAATATTATTTATTTATGTTACTCCCTCCCACGAAAGGTTCTAAACCTATAGTATCTTTGATGGGGGTAAGGATTTTTTTTATTATTATTCATTTTATAGCACAATTGGAAGAACGACGATATATTGCTCTCTTCGGTTGGAAAAGGCCTAGGTTCGATTCTCGTCGTGACGAAATTTTTTTTTCTTCTTCTTCTTCTTCCAGTGGAAGGTGAGTTAGTAGATCTCATACAAATATAGATAGGTTTTTCTCCTGGAAACGCGATTTTTCTTCCCGCGTATAAGAAAATCGCCCTTGAGAACATTACACATAAAACATATTAGTGGTGGGCAGTAGTGGCGGTGTGTGTAAATGATGGTAGAAGCGGTTTGTGTCTTTGGTCGAGGAGGAGAGTTGTGGAGAAGAATGCCCTCCCTTGAGTCCTTGGAAGTATTACGTAATAATAACAATAATATATTTTTGTATTTATTTTTCACATAATCCGGAACCCTTCTCTAGAGACCAAATATGCAAGTTTTTCAAACCGCTTCAGGTCTTGAATAAGCAGAGCGGTGGTCTCACACGGGACAATGAAATTCATCTCCCACCTGAAGTTAATCACAAACATCCATGCCCATGGCGGGATTCGAACCCGCATCTTGTTGGTTGGTGAGCAGATACTCTCAACAGTCACCCAACAAGGCTGGCTAAAAGTTGAAGAGTTTTATTTATTTTTTATGTTTTGCCCATACACAAGAGGTTGGTAGATCAACCTATACTACATTAGTACCGTGTATGGGTAGTGGGTTGGGAAAGGATGAATTTGTTTACATTTGATTTAAATGAGTGTAAATTGTATTCCTTTGGAAACACAGTAGATGGGAGACTGTTCTACAGTGCAGCAGTTGCAGGGATGAAGGAGGAGGAAAAAGAAACTTTTTCTGTTTGTTTCTATGTGTACTGTGAAGAGATGTTGAGCAACAGCTTCTGCACGTGTTCCAACGAGCTTAGTACTGAATGGAGGAATTATTGATGTTATTTCAGATGAGCATTCCCCTTGGAAATATTTGTAGATATACATATTACAGAAACCAAACGTCTGTGAGAAAGTGGGGGGGGGGGGAGTTGGTAAGAGATGAGTCCATTAATCAGTCTAATTGCTCTCTCCACCATGTTGGAGCAATATTCAATAGCTGGGCGGATTTGTGATTTGTATAACGTTAACACCTGTTCAGGGGTGAAGTAACGTCTTGAGCGAAAGAGAAATCCTAGTGTTTTTTTTTTTTTTTTTTTTTTTTTGAAGCTGAGGATGCAATGGCTGTGATGTGTTTATGTCAAGAGAGGTTTGATGTGAAGGTAATTCCAAGAAGAGAGAAATCTCACACTGTCTGGAAATTTGGGTATCGTCAAAAAGGATACTGGGAAAAAAGGTTCTGGGAAATTGAACAGAACTGAGTTTTATTAGCATTAAAATTGATGAGGTTATCCGAACACCATTGTAATATAGCTTAAAGAGCGGAATTGAGGGTGGTGCTGGTTGATGTTCTGTAGGTTGAGGCGAGTTGTGTAGGGTAAGGTTTATCAAATGAAAGTGAGAAGTGTAGCGTGTTCTGTCGTCTGCAAAACTGTGCATTGGGTTGGAGGTCAACTGAAGTAGGTCGTTTATATATAGCAGGAAGAGAGTAGAACCTTATGGAACCCCAGCATTAATTGAATGGTAAAAGGATAGGGAGCCATCCACCATCACACACAGTGTTCGTCCAGACAGAAAGCTGGCAATCCAACTACAGAAGTCCTGGGTCTGACCGAATGATGGTATTTTGCTTAGTAAGGCTTTGTGCCGTCTAGTATGTCCACACTTTATAAAGCTTCGCTTGGAGACTTGCCAAGATTCATGCTGAAGGGCAGAAAGAAATGAAAGACGTACGAATTGGTCGCCAACACGCGAAATCACGTTCTTTATAGGTAAAATTTTCCAACTGTTATACAAGCAACATAGTTAACACTTTAAAAGCTACAATGATCATAAAAGAGAAGTTAATTTTCGGACGTGTAAATCGGATGGATTCTCTGCGACATGCGCAGAAGTGTCGAAGGGTCTCGAATCTGTGGGCGTACTATATCCGGTCAAAGGTTTTGGAGATATCAAGTGCAACCACTTGGGATTCACCAAACTTCTCTATGGCATTTGTCCAGAGATGGGTGACATATGTGAACGGATCTCCTGTTGATCGGCAGCGAAGGAATCCATACTGGCGGTCGTTTATTAGATGGGTGTCTTCAAGGTAGTGTAGGAGTTGGGAATTGATACTTTTTACATTACTTTTGACAGGACTGAGGTAAGCGAGATATGGCGGTAGTTGGATGCAAGTGACTTGTCACCCTTCTGAAAATGGGCTAAATATAGCCCAATTTCCAGTTTGTGAGATTTGGGATAGATTCCAGTGGAGGAAGAGACATAGGATAGGAGTCAGGTCTGGTGTGCAAACTTTCAGGACAATTGGGGGAATGCCATCAAGGTCAGAAGACTTTTTTTGTGTCTAATTTGGACAGTATTTTTCGGATCTCATCCTGGCAAAAGGATATGGGGGTGTAGACACTATCTACTTAGCCATCCAAGTAGGCAGTTTCATAAGATGTCCCGCAAAGCAAACAACCTTTTAGCACTCTCGAAAAGTATTGCAGAAACTTATTATGATATACACTGTCCATGGATGTTTTGTATTCCTGTAGAACCTGATATACTTTCCGTTATAAAATTCGTATAGTGGTTTCTAGAACGCGACTTCTAAAAAAAAAAGTTGCTGTTGAAGTACAAGGAAGAATCATTAACATTCACCACAGAAGAATTTGTGGAGAGACCCAACCTATAAACACAAGCATTGGTCAAAAGTTGTTGAAAGCTGCTAATGTCTGAATTCTGCCCGCTCCTTTTTTTAATGAGCGCATGCGTTTCGGTGGCATTTTAATTTTTAAAACTTGCCAGTGGGATCAGAGAACTGTTATAACCAAAGCTGCCCTAACTATTAAAGAACACAACTTTATGAATGATGCACTTTTTCATACTGAAAGAGGTCATGAAATAGCTAATATTTTTCGACATGCCAGAGATAGTATGTTAATCAAGAATATGCTAATTTAACGATCTCCGAACTGAATGCACCGCCTTCCATTCTTAAAGAAATGCAGTGCATATCACAACCCGTAACATAAAATACCCGCCATGTCCTCATCGTATGTTACGCTTTCGCGCAGGTCTACACATTTTACCGCGTAAGCTTCCGTAATCGATAATCCCACGGTATAGGTTGGTTCCTCCTTATTCCCAGTAGTATCCCATGTCTGTCGAAGCGTGTGTTCACGGGGCTGGTTTACCTGCTTTGCGGGAGGAAAAACCCCAGATAAACTGGGGGAAAAACTGCTGTCCACGCCCAAGACTGGCTAACTTGGCTATGGATGAGGAAAATCCTTAAGCTCCTCACGTCGTCGAGGGGATGCGAACCTGGTACACTCCTTCCCCAGGCTTATGGTTGCGAAGCGCATAGCCACTCAGCTGACCGCGCGGACTACCCGCCATGTTAGTATAGTTTTTTGTAAACAGTCCTAAGAACTGTAAAATATGGGAGCAATCCAGTTAAGCTTTCCTAGTCAATCTCTACTTCTCAATTAAAAAAATAAATAAATAAATAAATCCTTCCTTAACCACTGAAAGTTATTTTATGTAGAATAATAAATCGAAGGCAGCACGTTATGAAAAGGGCTACACTAGACACTAACATAGAACTCTGCAGTGTGCTGTCACAATTATATTTCAAAAGATTTGGACTCGGAAGAGCTTAATGCCGAGTTAAACATTCGAAAAAACCAAATCTGTTTATTCACAAAATAATTAAACATAAAAAATGCACTTGAAAACTAAAATTAAAGCCTATATTTAAAAAAAAAAAAAAAAAAAAAAAAAATCTATAAATAGAACTTACCTTCCGATGGAAGCGCAATAGTAAAGGAAACTATTGTTGCTGTCAATAATGGAACGACCAGATGAAAGCATAACATTCTGATTTCTGTGAAGTAAAGAAAAACAAAAGAAAATATGTTTACATCTATTAGAAAATCCTAGAAATTTAATCACCTTCAATATGCTAATATACATCAATGTCAAGTAAAAAAAAAGGAAGTACAGGTGTTGCAAAAATGTAGCCTATTTCATTTTTGAGGTTTTTAAAATGGTAATCTTACCCACAAAAAATTGTACACCTGTTATACATTCAGAATTGTGAGTGGATTAAGGGTTAGATAATCTGGGAATCCTGCGCTAGAGACCAAACATGGTACGGTTTTCAAGCTTTTAATTATGTAAATTGTTGTGATGTCACATGGGCAGTAAAATTCACATACCATCTAAGGACATTCATAAATATTAGTGCCGCGGTAGGATTCGAAGACATGGTTCGTGAGTGGGGGAGTAAAGACGTTGACCACTCGGCCAATGTTTTACTTAATTTCTAAAATTTTTTGTTCTGCAGGTCTCACGTTAAATGTAAATCAGTTCTGAAAAATCTATTTTATTTTAGTGATGCCATAAATTTAAGAAAATCTGCGACTGCCGTACTTCGTAAGACGAGTGAAATAGGCGCGGCTGCCTAAGGATTAAGCAAAGTGTGTACGAGGTTTCTAGAAGGCGCTGTATATGTCATTAGATTTTATTATCCACAGTGCTGAATGCGCTATAGGTTAATAACTCTTTGTGACCAGCTACGATTAATATAAAAATTAATTCAATACAGTAGTTATGCATAATATTAGTCAGAATTAAAAACGTTTATTTCCATGTATGTAAATATTGATACGGTCCCTTAAGAGTTTGCTCTTGTTCATAAAGTGGATTACGAAACAAGGCTAATTTAAGAAAACCTACAGACCAGTTTTCCATTGCTTCCGTCGTCATTTTAGTTTGTTCTAAACCAGGTCATTCTTAGGTTGTTCTGAATCGCATGGATGCCTGCTGCCATTTCTGGAATGAAGCGTACATTGCACTTCAAACCATCTCCGGCACATGCTGATATAGCTTGTTTAGGATCGAAATAGGTTGGGTTATTTTACTAAGAGCAGAGGTCACGGTGCGTATTGTCTAAATTGCTTGCGTTGTAAAGAAGCGTTTTCAATGTTGTCATGCGTCAATGCCCGCTTTCTAAAAAAATGTTCCGCTAGCTTTTCATAAATAATCTGCTAAGAACAAACGGTTAGTGGTAGGACAAAAATAGAACCATCATATAAATAAGTTTTACTTAAAATGTATGCAAGTATACATTGTTTTCAGTGATAGATGATGTACAGATGATAATGAACTTTAAAATTTCCAAACACGTGCTCGCTGATCATTCCACACACTCATCATTTAGGTAATAGATTATTTATTTTCATCTCTCAATGTGATATCACCACCACCTTGCTTCAATGGATGCTTATTATTATCACGTGACATCTCCAGGAAATCCAAAGACTCATCGAAGGAGACTCATCAGGTCATTAAATGACCTGAAGAAGTTTTGTTGTTAATCTATAGAGGTCTCCATGCTACCTAATGCAGATATCGTGATATAGATTCAAGGCCTTTGTAACTAAATTTTTCAATCTTCATTTGCGAAGAATTTACGACTTGCTTATATTCCATTCCAACATTAACAAATTACTTCTTCCCAGTCTCGTCTATTTATAGTCAGTCATTCCATTATACTTTTGTATTTAGACACCGATTTTATTATTTAAGGACTCATTAATTATGGATTGCTTTTTTTTTCACTTTGTTTCGTTGAAGTTACTTAACTAAGTCTCGATATTATTTTGAACAGTATTTTTCCTACCACAACTAATCAAAAAACAAATAGCATTGGGTGAGCTGTTAACCCATTTTATCATGGATGATTTGTTTTCGATATAAATAACAAATCGATATTAATAATTACCTAAAATAAATTTCTTGACTTTCACACAAGTTTAATAACTAACTTAATAATGATTAAATTGGAAAATTTTACTTTTAATTTGAGCCATGAAGCATCCTTGTTTAGGATGATGCTTCACGGCACAAATTAGTCTTAAGTAAACATTTTCATTCGTAGTGAAGATTAAACCATCATCAGCGCATTGCGTGCTGCGGAAACTGAAGGATTGTGTAAAAAGCGAAAACAACTTACGATGGAATGTGATAGCTAACTGTTGCTGAGGGAGGTACAAAAGTTGCCTTGGTACTGAATCACTGTAATAAACGAAGCGATTTTCTAAATGATTCCAGCGGCCAAAACTGCCATGTTGGTCGTTAACAAGATATATATAATATTTGTCTACCCTTTTCAATATATTTTGCATTCACTCACCATCGAAACTCCTAACATATTCAAAACTGCCGTTTGAGTACTGGAACAACAACCAAAAAAAAAAAAAACTACGATATACTCGTAGTATATTAATGGACACTATGCGGCTCTTCCTCAAGAAATCTTTTTTTTTTTTTTTGTTATTATACTACAGAGACATTTGGTGTGTTTCATCATATTCGATCCAAACTCGTATTTGAATAAATTCAAGGATCGAAAGTTTTTGACTTCGTTACTTTGAATTATTTAATGGAGGAATAATATCGCTAATTGAAAACTTAACTTCGGAAACATTTTGAGGAAATTGAACTAATAAATGAATGGAAAAGGCTTCAGATCCACACTTACCCCATGATTCAAAAGAAAAGGAATTAAATCACACATTTCTCATGATATTACCGTAGAATGAAGAAATTCATTATCTGATATTTAAAACTACGGAATGAAATATTACCATAGAATTTTAAAGGAAGTTATAGTAATTGTAGAAGTTCCTTCTCGCCCGGAAAACGGAAGACATTAACTTTTTCAAGAAAATCTTTGTATAACAGGATTGACGATTTCCATTACACAGTTCAGCCAAATTGATATGGTCAACAGCTGCCAATTTCAATTGTTTATAAGATCGGAAACCATCTTAGGTATTCCATTCCTGGTTTGTTCATCCATGTTTATGAAATAACCTCTATTTCACCGTCCATGAAAAATTAGTTACCATCTAAACACTGCCCTACATGGAATCTTAAATTAACTCTGTTAAAAGACTAACGGATGAATAAGGCTTATCTCCAAATGCAGAGAAAAAGAAAGGATAAAAATTTACTGTGAATTCCATCTCAATTAATAACCAGTAAGGACAAGGATCGGTACTAAAACAAATGTCTCCTATTTCTTTATCTTTCTATTCCAACTGTACACATCACTGAGTGGCCAGTAGTAGTGTCGAGTTTCACCGTCATGTGTCAATCTGTGGATAAAGTCATGTCTCGTGTTGTAGAACAGTGTTGAGGTCTTGCTTGTGGACTTTTTGGTAAGAGGCACCACGATCAATTCAGACCTGTTCCTGGAAGCGTTTGGGAAATTAAAAAAATGCCTCTAGAGTTCGGCCCACTTAGAAACATGAACGAGGTCCTCCTCCACGACAACGCTCGACCTAACAACAGTTTGCGCACAAGAGATGCAACTGAACATTGGCTGGATTGATCTTCTCCATTTCATCCATACCCGGACCCGACATCTCTGACAACTACTCGTTTGTCCCTCTGAAAGATGCACTGAGGATGTCACCGTTTTGCGGACGACGATTAGCTGACAAGTTATTTGTGAAGAGATTCGAAGCTGGAGTCGAGAATTTTAAGGGGTTGATATAAGTAATCTCACAAAGAGATGATAAAAGTGTATAGAGAAAGTTAAAAGATTAATTCATGTAAAAGCTATTAAATAAATTTTATTTTCTGATAAGAAAAAAAAAAGGCGCATTACTTTCGTACTGGTCCTTACTCTACATGTGCTCCAAAGCGTCAGTTTGATGCTATAATCGAAATTTTTTTCAGATATTTCTGTGAATTAACTTTATTAGATAGGAGTTGTCCTCATATTTGATAAGCCATTTGAATTGAATTTTCGCTGCAGTCGGTTAATTTTCAGGGACTAAAAAACTGTGTCGAAAAATGTATTGTAATAACTCCGCTGGGTGAACTTTAGATTTAGATTTAGTTTCCATCGGGTGATTTCAATTATATTTAAGTTGAATTTCAACATGTCGACTTTATTGGACAACGTACATGCATGTATTAAATTTTGTTGTTTGTTTCAGAATGGGAGAAGCTGGAATGGTGTAGGTGTGTGCGCATGCCCGAAGAGACTATTTCGATGTCGAACTCATCTGTTCTATTTTCTACTGCCATATCTGAAAACTTTTGGATCAACCACTGTATTTCAAGATGGTGATTGAAAGTTGTAAGCGAAAAGTCATCAGCACTCAAAATACTATGCAAGTTAGAGAAAAAGGCTCGTCGCTGAATATCATCACCAATCAGTAAACTACTTCACAAATAAATTTGCTGCGTCTCCTACTCAGTTAGAATTGATGGCGCTGGACATACTTTAAATGAAATTCCGTCTAGGAAAAGTCTTCATAAGGAGTTTTCAATGGAAGGTATGTTAATCGGACGCGTTAGGGATTTTCAACTAAAGGCAAAATAACTGGTCGCATAAAGAAGCAGGAGGATTTTATATCCCAAAAACAGTTAATGGACATAATATATGGGTTCAATTTTAGTCAGTACTGCTGTAATTCCGACTAATTCAACCCAACTAGTAAATTTCTTGAAACTATGATAAACCCACCAAATGTTGGACTGGTTGAAAATACGGCTGCAACAACTAAGGCTATGAAGGTATTGTATCACTGTCTGTTATTTGCCTACAGATTGCTTTGTCTGATTTGAGTGATGGGATGAAAAACTCGAATGAAAAGAAAAACCCTGCCACTCCCGTACGAGACTGATTAATTCACCTGCCGATTAAATGCTTTTAACGGCAAACTTAACGACAAAAATCAATTTACAGAAAAACAAAAGAAAAAAAAAAAACGAGCGAGAAAAACTGATCCTGACGAACAAGTCAAATACCATGAATTTGATCTTCATACTCCGAAATGATATTATTTCTTTCGCATTGTTATTCAATCCACTTCAGTAATACAGAATTGTTAATCTACCTGAATTTGATCGTTCAAAATTAAACTCCAAACGCTGAATTTCGTAAAGTTACATGTCTTACGTAATAGTAAACAACGTGGCAGAAATGATTCCAAATGGTTGCTTACCTCTCAGCATAGCGTTTTGGAAGATATTTGCTATTACAACCCCCCCCCCTCTACCAGACACACAAACTTCCTTGGTTTTGTTTACTATTTCCGGAAGCTATGATTTTACTTATTTAGATTACCAAGCTGAGCTTTAAGAAAATGTAGAAGGTATTTTCTTTGTTCGCGTCATAAGTGCTTACAACACTGCGGAGGAAGGATGGAACAGAGCATATATAGAACTTAGGCAGTTAGTTGACCTACCTAATTTATTTATTTGAGGTTGCAATAAGTATAACGCAGCGTAGGATTCCGGAACTACTGTTTTACGCCTTTTTTTAAAATCGTTTCCTTATACCAACAGACACGCGTTCTAATATCTTTTTATGAACAAGGATGTGAATTTCGTCACACTAACAATGACGTCTATAAAATATTCGCTAGCTTGCCGTTATATATTCTATTCAAATCAGTATTCTCTTGCTATTTTGGGACTAGATTAAGCACTAAAGTTGGTTATAAGTATCTATATCAAATATAATTGTAAATAGAAAACCATTTGCCAAACGATTTTTGAAATAGCGCCAAGATATATATTTCAAAGCAAGAATTATTCATCCAAGGGCCACTAAAATGTTTCTTCTCGTGTCAGTCACAATTTTTTTTTCTTCTTGAATTTATTGTAAGCACTAACGGCTTTTTCACTTCAACATTTCAATTTTGTTTAACAGGCTTTTAAAACAAACTTACTAATATATTTTGAAAGAAAGATATATTTAAAGAAAAATATAACTTAATTAATTAAAATTCTTAAACTTGTAACTGATTTTTCACCAGACTGATATTAAAATTATATAGCGAGCTTGAATGATCACAGTTTGATTAATTCCGGAAATTTTAGACAGAAGCAACTAAGCTGGAACCACTTGCCAGAAGCAAACAGTAGAAACATCACAATAACATCATGCTAATGACCGAATATCTGATTATGTTACAATTTTATTGCTTTTACACCATAGCCATATTAAGAAAATATTTACATGGCTGAATGATGTTTTCAGAATATAACAGCGGACTTCTGTTTTGTATGAGCAAACAAGCAACATGTTACTAGAAATACAACTTACATTTATTTCCGTTTAGTGGCGAAGTTTTGAGAGTTAGTGGGTAGAACTGCGATAAGTACTGTAGTTGTAAAGTAAACCTTATCTTCGTAAACAGATCTACCCTAACCTGAACTACATTATAGGAATTCTTTGTTGTTCAGTTAGTTTCGGCTTGGGATGTACTCAAACATTCATCCAGACAATAACTAACCTACACTATAAGATGCTCTGATAGTCTTACTTATAATAAATGTGAAAATTAACTTAGCATTCCTTACCGTGTGCATTAAGAAATAAAGCGAAGAAACTCCATTAAAAGAAGGTAAAGTACTAACAAAAGTACTGAAAAAAAAGCAACCGATTGATTTTTCACTCAGTATCCGTGCACCAAACCTCGTTACCTGAATGGAGTGATGCTATAACTGCCTAGGTCCTCATTTAATTCGCCTAGTGGGTTTTGAACACTAAATGTCTCGTCAGCTTCACATCTTAAGTCTGCTGTAGATTGCAGGAAGCATTTTGGTAAATTTCATGTTTTAGTGTTATATTAAAATGAACAGGAGCATTTTGTCGAAAGATGGTAACGGAAGCCTTCTTCAAAATTTAAATTGACACGTTACCAAAAATATGCATTTGAACTGATAAAATATTCTCGAAAATTATAAGTAAAGTCCTCTCATCGAAAGCGCCTCCCTTTTCAAACTCATTCTTTTATGGGGGTACAAACTCGTATATGAAAAACAGAGTACATTGCCACTTACCTTCAACTTGGCCGCAGCGATACTGAGATATAAACACACCTGCCAAATGACTGTGACGGTCCGAAGTATTCCTTATGCTAACCCTGTATTGCTTCTTGCGCCTCCTGTCTGGCCTAGAAACCCGCTTTTATATCGGCGACTCGCAGAAGGAGGTCATCGACATCGTGATCTGTTCCTCAAAGAAAGGTGGATAAGTAGCGGAAGAAACAGGGCTGGAGGGAGAGGTTGTAGTTTCCCTCGATTTTATTACGGCATGTGACCTCTTTAAAAAGAAAAGAAAAAAAAAACACGATTTCTTAGGCTTCCACTAAGTTAGAAATCACTAAAATGCACGAGTAATTCACATATATCGAATGTTTATTACAGCCTCATAATCAGTTATTAATAACAAAACACCTTAAAGTTACACGGCATCTATCGATATCAAAAATAAATAAATAAATAACATAAAATAAAATAAATAAAATGTCGCAGATTTTTTCCCCTTTGTAATTGCTTAGCGGTTCGATAAACGGTTCGAGTTCTTTACTGAAATAAAAACAGAGAATTCAGTTTTGTTCCAGGTCAGAGTATTTGATTTACCATTAACAATTTACATAGACTATAATGGGCCTCATAATAAAATTAAAAAAACAGCATTTGGTGTTGGCTGCTTTGGTCTCTTCTTGCAAATGGAAAAGATTGCGAGGAGCATAACATTCAGTACTTCTCCATGTCTCTCATCACGCGCGTCTCGAATGACTCTTAGTGTACCACCAAGGCATTGACAGGACTCCAAAATACTCTAAAACCTCAAACATAAATAACGTAATGTTATTTTTGGAATTTAATTTCATCTCCCCATAGGACAACAACCGCGTTTATGGAAATTGAGAATTTTCTCCAGACATCATATTAAAAAGGCGCAGATTCACAAAAAAAATGCTGAAAACTTGTGCTGATTTAAAATTTTAACAAGTTAAAGGTCCTTTTTTTTATAAAACAAGCAGTTAAAAGGACCGATTTACAATATTTTTAAAGAGCATAATTGTCATCATTTAGGAGGGAGATAATGTCAGGATTTCAGTCCTTTCGTGAAGATATATGTATACCACACTCTATTTTATCCATTTTAGAAATAAAAGCTAGTTGTTGCAGAAATAGGTTATTCAGGCAAAAACTGTGTCGATATTAATTTAATGGCATGTTTCTTTCTATCCGAATTATTTGGAATTTTTATAAGAAAACTATATTTTTCGAATTATGAATGATAAAGAGGATCCTGGGTTATTTCTCCGCAGCATCGTATACTTTCAATTCTCTTCTTCCTTCAAACACAAACATGTAGCACCGGTTCTAGAAGAAGACAAGTGAAAGTGTTTGCCCAAGGGAGAGATTAAAAAAAAAAAAAAGCTCAGAATATGCGACGATACAACATTTCCGTATTTGAACTAGTTCTTGGATCAAGAATCGTAATTTCGTTTTTATCAGCCTAACGATTCGAAAGGATAACTTGATGGAATTTAATGAAATTTTGTATTTTCGATCCCATTAAAATTAGTTATTTGAAATGGACTATTTCAATTACGTAATTAAAAAACAACACATGCCAAAAACGAGTGTAGGTTCTAACCGTGGCAATCATCTCGATAGAGATATTACTACGGTTAGAACTTTGGTTTTCCTCTAAGGCTTCTACCTGGTCCTAATGAGAACTAAATACCGGTAAATTAAAAATAGCTATCAGGCCAGTGAAACCTAATCGCACTAATAAAAAGCGAATATACGGGCTCGTGGGCTGAAGTCATGTCCCCTTTGAATAGTGTAGACTAAAGGCAAGTTATATTCTAGTTATATTCATGCCGCAGGTTATATTCTCATAAACTCTTAGGAAAGTTTTAATCCGGCTTTAGAACTTCAATGGATAGATTATATCCTTTACATGGATAAAATGAGAGACTGTGAAAAAAAAATTGCTGTTAAAGTGGTATAATTAAAACCCTGCTAATTACTATTTTTGGGAAGTCCGTAATGATGAGTCCGTAAGTCCGTAATAATTCACTTACGAGTAAGTGAATTATTTGTTGAGATGGGGAGAGATTATACGTGTGCTTTGCTTCTATTTGAACAGTGTATAATACTCTTATGTTTTATTTTTGAAACTGATTACTAGCTTTTAATATCCCTCGTATATTTGTAGCTTTCTACAACCTTCTCGTTATTCTTATATTGTTTGGGCCATACGTAATACTACTGTGTAATCCTGTAAACTTTTGATCTGCATAAAGCGAAAGTATTGCTAACTGCTCTCAGACAACTTTTTTTTTCTTTTTTAAGAAAAATTTATTAGAAAGACACACCAAGTAGTAGTAGAAGAGGGAAGATCTTATCCCAATTAATGTTACTATTTTTCTTATTTATTCTTATTTCATTTCGGCCTTCTATCATATGAAGCATACGAAACATAGACGCGAGTAATAGAAATATTATAACATGCTTAACTTTGCTTCTTTATTCTAGCGCGTACGCAATTTGCTATTTGTGAAATAAAACTAAAAATACTAAATACTTCCGAATATTTTACAGCGAGAAACATACATCGACTTTTTACCTGTGTCCATACATGGTAATAATGCGCTATGAGGTGTGTGATCGTTCATATGTTAGATTGCAATGTCAATAAAGCTATCGACCACAGTTTTTATATTTAACAGCTATGGTTTTTGCCACATGGTCTTTGAATACGAAAGACGCGTATTGCTTGATATAAGAAAATAAATGATGGGGGGGGGGGTAAACATCGCACTTAAAAAACACCATATTTGAATAAATGTTCGATAAGGCTAAACACCAGACTTGACTACTCTTTAGGTAGAAGACGAAGTTTTCTGGTGTTTGGAAAAATCATTGGCGAGAATGTTTTAGAAATGGCTCAAGAAATAATGTGAAGTTTCGTGTAATTATGCTTAAACAATTATAAAGTTGGCCTTCATATTTTGTTGCTCATGGTGCTTCAGTTTAGCAGAAGTTAGAAATTTGAATGTAAAGATGTAAATTAAGAGTATTGGAGTATAGGTAGACTACGGTCAAGAGTAATTGCTATTCATTTAGTTTTTTTTTTTTTTTTGCTTTCTTTTGTTTTTCGAGGATGCTTGGAAAAAAGCTGCTTAAATAAATACCGATTGTTAAAAATGAAGACGGTTTGTTGCAAATTATCAACATGGACTTAAAAAACTAATAAATGTTTGTATTCCAATATGTACAAAAAGTCAAAATTTTATTGCGAATATAATTTTTTTTCTTTTATTGCTATGGATATTCACGTAATAATGCCCCATAAAGGAGATGTAAGAATGCAGTTTAAAAAAAAAGTTGAAAGGACAGAAATTTATATCATAGAGGAAAATATAATTTCTTGGTGAAATAGAATAGAAATCGATGCATTTTATATAAGCACCTTTCATTCTGTAATAAAACATAAAACCTTAACATAATACTTCTCCACTGGATATATGAATGAGCATAAATATTTAACATAATTGTCTATAGAGAGTGAAATATGAGGATAGTTCCTAACTAACATACCGAAATGGAAACAATCAGCGGCAGCAGACTCGACAATATAGAGCAGGGATAGCAGCGACTTGAGAAAAATACGGCGGTTGATGATGAAGATTGGACATCATAATGCAGAGAAAAGTAATTAAAGCTGCTGTTATATAAGCAGCTACGATTTATGAAAAAATATCCAACCGAGAATGGATCTAGGAAAGAAGAGATCTTTAAAAAAAAAATCAAACAATCTCAAAATTGGAAGAGAAAATCAGTTTTCAATATTTTTAAGGAGGTTTTTATGAACGAAGTTTTCAAACCAGTCATGTACGCAGGTTATAATATATTTATTCACGATGAATATCCTTGGCTGCAATCAAACTACTCTTAAAACCATTCGATACAATACTATGAAATCCAGTTTCAGCAGATATCAACAGAACGGCATTCATTTATCAAAGAGAATTTATTAGTATCAGAACGTCAAAAAGAAACTAATTTACATATTAGAGCACAAAAGTCCGGAAAGGAAAGCGGGGGGGGGGAGGGACATTGCATGATACACCAAAATTTCCATGAGGTAGCATCTATTTAATTGAGAGTTATTTAATTGGTATGTTTAGGGAAATAGTTCAAGTGAATTTGTAAAATCGTCAATTTACCTTATTAAGAAATAGATTGGATCTTCCAAAGTAGATCATCTGGCAACCTATTAATTAAATTAATGCTTACTATAAATTTTCATAAAGATTTTAGATAGCCGATTAAGACGATATGCAGATGTGATCCATGTGTATCCCATATATGAAAGGGGGGTGTAAACCTTTCGTGTATGTGATCAGCAGTACTGTAGGAAGGCCAAGTGTTAGCTTGTGAAAGTTATGCAAAGATATTCTTGTGCTCTTAAAAGAGCACTGATGAAAGTCGAAATATGATCCCATTCGGAACGCGTTCTACAAGAGGTTAACAGCCTGACTGACTGCAGGATTTCTGCTCTTCAGCCGTGGATTCGTATCTCTCTCTACTGCATGGATTTTTGTGCAAGTCCTTTGGTAGTAGATGACTTTTATTGTCCATTGTGAAATCACCACTCTGCTTATTGGAGACCTCAAATTGCTTGAGTATGGTTGCATGTTTGGTTTCTAGAACAGGATTCCTAGATTTTCTAATCGACAGCCGACCCACGCTATTAATGTACAATAACGTGAGGATCCACATTTAAAAAAAATAATAATAATAATAAAAGAAATTCTCTGAAAGAGTGGCGCACATTTGTATGCTACCTATAAAGCAGTCCATAAGAAACTAATGTTTATTGAAATGATTAAAAATATCAATTTCGTTATCTTTATAAAAGTAAAATAACAATATTTTTGATTATTTAAGAAA
The DNA here is from genome assembly GCF_054136105.1 of Typopeltis vanoorti. NCBI lineage: Eukaryota > Metazoa > Arthropoda > Arachnida > Uropygi > Thelyphonidae > Typopeltis > Typopeltis vanoorti. The sequence continues at coordinate 24,438,373 of NC_143557.1, read as the reverse complement.
AACTAAATCTCTATAAAATCTTAAATATTTCTTCTTATCATTACGCCGATTTTATTTCATTATCAAATTTTATTTTCTAGTAAAAATCAATTTTATCGTGGTTGTAAGTGACTTAAGTAGCACATTGTAAGAAAATTGAAATATTATGTGCATTTTTTTCCTTTCGCTACTTTGCCTTTTCTTCCCAAAACACTTTATTCAACTGAATGGTATTAAAAAATATCCCCATGTTTGCTTCAATTTTTGGATGAGAAACCATCATGTTCAGTTAACATCACCGCAGGTCCATTCAGCTCGTTGATCCAATAACAGCTATTGAAATCAATACAGTCTCAATAAACAGATACTGTGAGAGTTAACTTAATACATAGCGCTGCTACAACATTGCTGGCAAATCCCTTTGTAAAGCGAATTTGACTGAACATACATCCCTCCCCTTTTTGACATCCCTAAAATTTCAGAGGTTGAAATTTAAGGGATGCAATGACTGAACAAATAGGCCTAATCAGGTTTTGAATACAGGTAATCTCCGGTATATAGAGTAGGCTGCTTGAGGGTGGAAAGTGATGTCACTTCCGTTTTCACGTCCCGAATGCAGCGAAAGCAATAACCTAGATTCCGATGACAAGGAAATTCCCCAGAAATATTATTCATTGGAAAATCCAAACTATATATTGCGAGACAAAAGTACAGATATCCACGAGAAAGTTACAAATTGTTACTTTTTTTTTTCTTTCCGAGAAATCACTCTACTTTCTTATTGTCCTGATTTTACATTTCTTTCAAAAATACAGAATGTGAAGTCATGTATTTACCTTTCTTGCTCCTTCTGTTTAAAGTTGGGTTGGATTATGGCAAGCCATGAACATAAAAACTGTGCTATATATAAACAAGTAAAGTAAATGAAACATTCCAAGTAGAATAAACACAATCCATCACATAATATTGAACAGCATTTTATAAATTGATGGTGGAATAATAAAATAATATATATATATATATATATATATATATATATATATATATATATATATATATATATATATATATATATATATATATATATATATAGGGTTGCCATATATATATATTAGGGTTGCCAAGTAATTTTATAAGCTTGGTTATTTAACTCCTAATCCCAAGTAAGCAAATAGTTAAGTTTGCGCCTGAAACATAGTTCAAGTCTAAAGATGGTACAACACCAGGGCAATCTGATCACTATTCTTATTATTTCCCATAATGTAAAGCACATCTCACTAGAAGATGTATACTGCAATATATTATGGGTGGGGTCACTACCCAGACCGGTTTCAACCTTTTTTGAGGTCTCCTCAGTGAGTAGCTAGACCCTAAATACCAAGGTTTTAGTAATACAGATCCTTATCAACTTTATAATACAGACCCTTATAAACACCTTAGCAACTATACAAGTTGCTACAAGGTGTTTGAATTTTTAATAAGAATCTCTGGAGGAGATATAGAGGTAATTTATTTTTTAATTACATCTATATCTAAAATTAAAAATGCAAACACCTTGTAGACAGTCGTATTTATTCAATAAATACGACTGGCATTTATGGCACACTGTGGCTGTGAGTTAGCCGATTTCATGCGAAGGTGCCATGGCATTTCAGTTGCTTTGGCCGTAAATTCCAAAGAACAAACAAGTCAGTCAGTCTGTTTGGTCAAACGTTTGGGTGAATATGTAGGGATATCATTATGGAGAAGTTCCCACTTGTCAAATGTCCACTTTTAATGCTCTTCTGGGCACTGCACTGATGAAATTCAGCGATGGTCGGTCATCTGACTTTTCTCACTGAACTGCGCACTCCAGTACCTCGTGAAGGTCACCGGCTGGAAAAGACACAAGATAACACACATAGCTCAGTCTCTTTAATTGCCTCTTTGTATTTCAACTAACCTACTAACCAACAAAACAGCCACGTTTCATTATTTTCAATTGATATTTTTACATCTCTTCTTTTTTAAATGTGAATTCACCTATAAAAAGTTGTAAAGCCATAATACATTTAGTACTGAATGTGAAATATGTGTTAAAAAATCCAGAAACCTTGTTTTACAGATCAAATATCGTATTTTTAGTCCATTCAAAACCACGAATAATTATGCAGGGCGGTGGTCTCATGGGGGGGGGGAGAAGAAATTCATCTACTTTGTAAAATATTAACAATTCACAAACATCAACTCTGTTAACCACGCTAACAAATATTCTTCATAACCACCAAAACCTAATTTATGTTTGTCTTACCCATGAAAGGCGGTCGACTTCCATGGACTAGAAAAGTCGAGAATTTTACTCCGGAGGCCAACAGGATTTTGTGATGATTTCTCACCTTCTCCTTGAGGAAGAAGATAAAGCAGCATCGTTATAAGCATAGTCGCGATGGATGTCTTGTGGACTTTTTTCTTTGGTTTTTTGTTTTTAAGTGTTACTAATTTTTAATTTTCTCAAAGAAATACAAACAATTATAACACTAATTATTCCCAACTGAAAAAAAAAAAAAAAAAAAAAACTGTTGAGAACCCTTCTAAAGTTTGCATCAAACTTTAGAAATCTCACTATTTTCTAGATAATTCATACTCTCAATACTAACTTCTCTTTGTTTTTTTGTGCCTTCTACTGAACAATTTTTTTTTCGGAAAATGATATTCCTTTTTTTTACAAAAGTGTTTTACAAAATCCCACTTCATATTTACTTACATTTAATCTAGACTGAGGTACAAAGCATACTGCATAATGTTTTGTTGCTTTTGGCTACATCAACGTTAAATTTCCAGCACGCAGTCTTTTATTGAAGTAAAATCGGCAATCCTAGAAAATTTGGAATGATTTATTTCGATAACTAAGATTAGAACACAACGTCGTTTGTCATCTCGGTTTCGTTTCGTATTTCGTTGGAGTAATTAGAAAAATTAGCAGATTTCGAAGTCTCTCTCTCTAATATTCGTAATGTTAACAAAACTGAAATATCAATAGGAGAGCCGACCTCATTGGGGTTGGTGAATTGTTCAAGTCTAACAGCCGCAAGCATTCATCCGAATGCTACCTTAATATGGAAACTAGACCGGCAGAAGCACCCAACTGTGGCGGTAAATCCCCACTTACGTAATAGTTTTCATTCAACGTCATAGCTGCAATACATGACCCACATTGTGCCGGGAAATTCCAAACCCCTGGCCCGGATGGAAAACGTTAATTTATTTGATATTAAATAATCACCTTCCTCTTGAGGGGGGGGAGTAAAGCAGATAAGCAAATAGTCGTTATAAGCAGTCACAATGGATGTCTTATAGATTTTTCTTTGTTTTTTGAAAGTGTTGACTAATTTTTAATTTCTTTACATATACAAACAATTATAACACCAATTATTATGTAATTCCAAACGAATATATCATAAAAATAACTTGCTTAACATGCTCAACTAGAGCAGCATACCTCTGTTGCATGCCAACAAAGTTTCGTCAAATTTGTTTTTAATCTTACGAATTAGAATCACAAATATCTTAGTTTCTGGGTTTAGTGTTAACGCAAACTTTATTCTGTTATGCGACTTCCAACACTTGAAAGGTTGTAAAATTATACTGCATTAATAATAGGCAGGCTAGAGATTTCTCTCTCTCTCTCTCTCTCTCTCTCTCTCTATATATATATATATATATATATATATATGTATGTATTTTTTTTTGTATTTCTTTTATTTTTTTCATAATCCTAGACTACAAACATGCCACTTTTTCAAGTCATTTAAGCCCTCCCCCACCACCACAATAAATAAATAAACGTGTATTCGTCCATTCAAGACGCTACCAAACACTATATATAAACCTTAGATCTCAAAATACAATTCTCACATTGGGTTGCACCAAATATCTCTATAAGAATGTTTGATGCTATCCAAAATTAGACCACTCAATTCTTAGTCCCCCCCCATTCTCCAATAACTTTCTCATACACTCTTATTTCTGCATTATGCCTTTCCTTAGGTATTTTCATGAGTCCTACTCTACCGCACTGGCAATCATCATGACTCTTCTAGTTTCCTCAAAAACATGCAAAAATACAGGCAGCTGCTAGTCGAATTTGAACCAGATAATGCCACAGGAAGTTTTTTGTAATGTTATGAGTTATAATAGATACCGGTTATCATCAAAAGGCATCGATAAATTATAAAAATATATATATTCTGCTTCAGTTACATATTTGTCAGAAAGGAACATACTTCTGCCCAAGCTGTAGTATTAGGGGAACGCCAGAATTACTACAATTTCTGTTAACGCTCTTCCAATAATCAATTGGCCATCATCCACCTCCATTTAAAACCTCTACTCTTAATGTTTGAAACCGAATTCCTCCTCCCCATATAAAATAGGTGGATGATGTCCCATCAATAGGCCATCATCCACCCATCAACCTACAGTAAATTATTATTATTATTATTATTATTATTATTATTATTATTATTATTATTATAAAAACCTCCATGGAGTCAAAGACTCATCGTGGGAGGTCCACTGTTATACACACAGTTTATCATACTGTGACTTAAATATATTCGCTGTCTCTGCACACACCACACTCTCGGGCAAAGCATTCCAATCACTCACCACTCTCCATGCAAAAAAAACTGCTCCTTACTCCCTTGCTCACACACTCCATATACAGCTTCCAGGAATGACCTCTTGTTCTCCTGCTATCCTCATCCATTCTGTGCAAAACCTCCCCACCGTTAAGATGGTGATAACCACTCAACAGCTTATGTCTCAATCATATCCCCCCTCCTCCTTCTATCCACCAATTTCTGCAAATTGCATTTTATCAATCTGACTTCATACTCTACATTCCAGAGACCAGAAACCACCTTAGTCAATCGCCTCTGAACTTTTTCCAACTCAATTTCATCTTTTTGAAAACCAGGTGACCAAATCTGTGCACAGTAATCCATATGTGGCCTCATCAAAGCCTTATACAAAGGAACCATAACTTCATTACTTCTACAAGTCAATGTCCTCCGCATTATTCCCATTATCCGCTGTGTTGTCTTCACTATTTTAGTATTTTAGTAACATGTCCCCGAAATTTTAGGTCCTTGTCCACAATCACTCCCAGATCTCTCGTTTCCTCTACCTCTTCCAAGATATTTGCACCGATTGTGTACTTTACATCCGATCTCTGCTTCACAAATTTCAAAACCTTACACTTTGAAACATTGAATTGACATTCCCACTTATTTACATCAAATATAATATAAAATATAACATCGAATAATGCGTATCATCAAAACCTTAGTTCGGTGGGTGAATAATATCTGTTCCACATCTTCAACCCTATTCTGTAAACACAGATCGAGAGAGAGACTCACAAAATTAAGTAAGAACACAAATGATCCCTTCATTGCAATTCAAGTTCATCTCTCTCTTCAAAGAATCTAATAGCCTCAGTAAGGGCAGCCGCAACATTTTTCCTTAGCTTTGTAGTTATAGTTGTTTTGACCATAATTCCAACTACCTTGACGTAAAGTATCCCGTGAAGCCCTACAGAAGAATAACTACAGCTAACGCTTCTTGAAAGTTGTTATAAGCAATAAAAACATTCGCGTTCTCATTTTTTGTATATTTTTTTGTTTCATATCTCTGCAGTTAAACCTTTCACGATTTGCTAATGTTATATTCTGTTTGGAAGTCCCCAACGAATATATTATTATTATTATTATTATTATTATTATTATTATTATTATTATTATTATTATTATTATCATCATCATCATCATCAGGGCCGACTCTACCGACGATGCTACACGTGCATTTGCATTGGGCACAAGTTTTTGGGAGCACTCCAAAACTGGCCTAACCAGAGCCGGCGCAAGGGTCTTTGTCGCCCGCATGCAAGGGTCTTTGACGCCCTAACGATCCGGCCGTATGTGGTTCTTTTACGATAATAAAAATGTAAATTATTTGAAATTTCTTAAATAAATTTTGACAGAACAGCCATAGGTTGGTTCACTAAACGGGGAGTGTTGACTAGGCCGCATAATCGTTAAAAACCAGTATATTCAAAAAATTCTCAAAAGTTAAAGCAAATTTTGATAAAGTCACTTCACTTTAATCGTTGAATATATAATGATACAGAGATTTTAGCCTTCTCACCAAACCGAATCGGTAACAAAATTAAAATGAATCTTAATTAAAGTTAAAATTTATTTGAACTAAAATTTAAAAAATTCTTGCATTTTACAAGTTACTAAATTCTTAGTAACTTGTAAAAATTTTTTAATACTTTTTATAAGTGGAACTATCTTTTAGGAAAATAAAAGAAACTCAAGATAGATTGAGAAAATAAGAAAAGAATTCACAAATAATTAGAACATTTAATATAAGTATTCAAAAAATAACATCTTTACAGAATAACAGAAAATAAATTAAATTACATAAATATACTTGATTTTTTTTAATTAAAATTTTAGGGTTTTTGATTTCATATTCATAAAATTAGAAATAATGGTCTTAACGTCTAATTCCGCACATATATCATTTTCAATAGCTATTAACGCCAAACTAACAAGTCTGTTTTGTGATATACTTGTTCTTAATTAGGTTTTAATCAATTTCAACTTGGAAAAGTAACGTTCACCGCTCGCTACACTAACAGGTAAGGTAAATAGTATTCTTAAAGCAATTGAAAAGTTGGGGAAAGATAAATTATTGGACACAATAAAATTAAGAATATCGAAATGGTTTTGAATAGTTAAATTTTCCTTCGGAAAAATATCCGGGAAAGCACATAACTCGTCATATAGTTCTGTTGCATTTACGTCTTTATTGTCGCCGTCCTTCAAGAGAATCTCTAAATCGTCACAATTTTTTCGTAAATCTTCGTTATTAATTTGTAGTAATCTATACAAGAAATTGAAATTATCATAATACGTTTTTAGTTGTTCAAAACGTTCTATTAACGAACTCATTGCGACGTCTAGAAGTGTAGAAAACAAATTCACTCTAAATTTATCTTCTGGCGATTGTGGCGTTTCGTCATGAAGCTCGTAGTCAAATTGTCGTGTCTTCTTTCGTCGTCGAACTTCCGTACCAGTTTTAAATTCTTGTTTTCCATCCACCTCTTCACTCAGTTCTTTTGCCGTTTTTAGAACTTCTTTAAAATTTGTATCTGATCGATACTCTTGTAAGAATATTTTTTAAGTTTTCGATAAATTCTAAAGCAAGTGTAATGTTCATATTTTTGTCTTGAAGCATTTTATTCACAGGGTTTATTCTGTTAAGTAAATCATGGCCAGTTATAAGAGAGCAAATAAATTTGTAGTCCTTTATTTTATCACATAATGTTTGTGCTTCATGCCGAGTTTCTTTATTAAAATCTTCATTATTTAAAATTTCAAAAAGTGCATCGTAAATTTCTCGTAACTGATATCGTAGAGGGTGGATTGCATTAATTTTACTTTCCCATCGCGTTTTTGATGGCTGTTTCAATGTTAATTTTTTTTACGAACTTTAAAAGGATTGCCCAAGGTTTGTAAGAGAATGAAAAGAAATTGTATATTTCTTGAATAATTGCAAAGAAACTAATTGTATCTGCATATACTTTGGCTGTATCGTTAATGATTAAATTTAGAGTATGAGCAGCACATGGCACGTAAAAAGCTCGAGGATTTTGGTTTAAAAGAAAATGTTGGAGCCCATATTTTTTTCCCTTTCATATTTGCCGCATTGTCATACCCTTGACCTCGCATGTCTTCAATGGGGATGTTCCATTTTTTCAGTTGTTCCATTATTGTTGCACATAAACCTGTGGAATCTGATATATCTGCAAAACCTAAAACGTTTTCGCTGATCTTGGCAATTCCATTGTCACAGAAAACAAAGTGAATAATAATGGTAATTTGTTCTGTTTTACTTGCATCAGGTGTGCAGTCTAAAATTATGGAATAATATTTAGATTTTCGAATTGATAATAAAATTGTATCACTGATTGCGTTTCTTAAAGTTTCCAATATTTCATTTTGTCTGTCTTTACGCAAATAGTGTACTGTATTATTTCGATGTGGGGCCCTTTCAACATAATTTTTCCGTAACGGGATCAAACTTCGCAAACAGTTCGACTAATTTTAAAAAATTGCCGTTATTCCTTTCATATAATTTATCAGATGATCCGCGAAAAGCTAAATTGACTACCAATGAATTTTATAATTTCAATCAAGCGTTCTAAAACACTCTTCCAATGTTTCTTTTCCATTTCATACACGCTTTCAGTTCTGGCAATCAATAGTGGTTTTGTTTTTTAAATTTTTATCAAGTTCCTTCCATTTTAAGAAATGTTTCATGTGAGTTAAACTAGTCTCATGTCTATTCAAAGCTGTACTTACATTTCTCCAATCGTTATAACCTTTTATCAAACTACTTGATTCAGTAGGTGCAAAACGTTTGCAACAAAAGCAAAAAACAGAATTTAAAGTTTCGGAATAAATGAGCCATGTTCTTGGCATGAGCTCCCCGTTTTCCATTTTTATATTATAATACGTGTCGCCAAATTTACGACCATGTGTATCTCTGGAATATACTATATTTTTCTTTTGAACAGGACCCATTTCAATTAAAACAACTCGTAACTTTTCATCAATATTTCACCATTCACCTGGATCTTCTAAATTTACAGAGACTAGCAATGTGTTAATTTCGTGGTCAACTACATTTAAATCTTCTCCTAACTGTTTTTCACTTAAATCATGCGTCTTGTTATCTTGTTCATAGTTGCAATAGTACTTTGATGCAAACTGTATGATGTGCACTGTTCTTCAACTCTGATTTCTGATGTATCGAGTTGGTTACAATCTGCATCAGAATATTTTGACATTTTAACAAATTTATTAAGAGCCCCAGTTTGTTTCTTAACATATGCTTCTTTCGCAGCATGTCGCTTACGATTTTGTGCACCGGATAACTTTTTTTTTTAATTTTTGATTCCATTTCTATTTTATACCCAGAAGAAATTATTACACAACACGACACAGAGACGAAATAATAGTCCGCACTGCGCTACTGTCAGTAGCCTACTGAGATGCGTACCATATGATTGGTTAACTAGCAACAAATGTTTTGCATGAAAATTCGTTTCTGCACATAAAAACCGTTCATCATTTCATTTAAGATAGACTGCAGTAGACACAACATTCTCTACGCAAGCATTTAGCCTGCTCTCGTTGCAAAATTGTAAACAGAATTGATCAAAATTGATCAAAGAGGCAGCAATATACAATTTTTCTTAATTTTTATTCTGTGTATCCGGTTATTTATTTTAATATTGATCATTCTAAGAATTTTTTGCGGATTCTTATTGAAAATTAGTCCAATTGGCGGGCCGGATAAAATTATATCGCGGGCTGCATCTGACCCGCTGGCCGTAGTTTAAAGACCCCTGATCTATATAATCAAGAATAGCATAGTAGACAAGTAACTTCATATATAAATTAATGTCGTCATAGGATGACAATTTGCTTTGTCTGTGGGTCAGTGCAACTGTGTCTAGGTGAAATGTCTGTTTAGTGATGAAAGACTCTACCACTGCCATATTATTAGACCACCTCATCTTCAAAAAAAAAAAAAAGTCCATATAAATATTTTATAAAAATTTTATGGACTTTTGTACCATTATAATATTGAAAAAAGAAATTGAAGCTGCAAGAATGACTGTATGGATACTAAAGAGAAAGCACAAAATAGGCAATCCATTTTTGGGGAAGAGAAGAGAAAGTTGAAAATATGATCACCGAGCAACAAGAATATTGAATATACTGTACAAATATCAAGATTCACAGATGTCAAATTTGTGAGCAGCAGCTAAAACTGCAGTAAAAACAATGATGCTGCAGAGCTACAACTGAAATGAAAATCACTTACAGTACCTGATACAGGGTGATCAAAATTAAAGGTACTCCACTTCATGGTACTCCACAAGGCCTTAAACAGGGATATGTGGAGTACCATGAAGTGATCCAAATGTTGTAAAACTTTACAGGAATCCATTCTGCATCGTGTGGAAGCGATATCTGAGAAAAGAAAAAAACAGTAGTCCCAAAATTCGCCACCAGGGGCGTTCTAAACACCAAATGCATGGAATCTACATATCACACAACTCGGCAGGTACCAAGAGTTTAAAAAGATGGACATGGGATTTTTCCCTTCATTCTGGTTGTTAATTCCGTCTGCAGTGATAGCACCTACCATATCCCAACATGCTTTGCTCATGAAGTTGTACTAACTGAACAATTGCAATGATGTTTCTGCACTCTGCGAATTTCATCGCCTGAACAAGTGTCAACGAGGTCCACTATCTCCATGTCCTCTGGAATGAATGATTCGTTTTGCAGAAACGGATCATTGGAAGTTATACCTGCCCGAGGTCAGGTCTAACACCCAATCAGTTCATCACAAGTGAATCAAGTTGCTACTGCCATTGTGGAGCAGACCATGAATAACTGCATTGATTTCTGCACTGCATGTGATGTATCAAGACAAATGGATGTACCTTAAACAACTGTCGAGAATTCTACAGAAGATTCTGAATTTCTACCCATTAACGATAACCCTGACACAGAAGTTGTGCCCACAGGTCTGTGAAAGTCGAGTGACATTCGCTTTAACATTCCTTGCTCAAGGGGAGTTGGATTCTGCATGGCCGTGGATGAGGCTCACTTTCACATGAACGAAACTGTGACTACCCACAATTGCAGAGTACAGGTTACACGAAACCCACATGCAATCCAACAAATTTCTTTCCATTCACCCATAGTTACTGTCTGGTGCAGGTTTACGGATTTTTATCATTGGACCATTCTTCTTAGAGGACATTTGCCAGCTGGATCTTGTGACCTGCTCAGTTACTGCCGAGAGGTATCGAGATATGATAAACAATTTTGCTGTGCCATAGCTACAGCAGCACCTGTGCATGGATTGTCATTTTCATGCAGGTTGGGGCCCTCCACAAATCGGTCAATCCGTACACAGGGTTCTTCCAGAACATTTAACGGAAGCCAAAGTGATCAGCCATGTGTTTCCTATTGCATGGCTACCTCTTTCACCTGATCACACCACCTGCGACTTCTGGGGATTTCTCAAAGACATGATTTATCGGGAATATTATTATCTGATCGAGTAAGAGGCTATTAATCACCCAAACCAGCTGCCATACCTTTCCTTAAATTCATTCATACTGGATGTACTCCCTATTTCAACAAACTGTTCCACTCACTCACTGCTCTATGAGAGAAAATCCTAGCTGTTATCTTTCTTGACTGCAAACAAACTTAACTTCCATGTCTCTCCCTCCCTTGTTCTCTTCCCACCTTATATATATATATATATATATATATATAAAATGAAAAATTTCACCAGACTATTCCTATAACATCCATTCAGAGTTTATAGATCTCCATCATATCACCCCTCTTTCTCCTGTTAACCAGAGTCTGTAATCCACATACTGCAATCTATCCTCATAATCTAAATCCCATAATCCAGATATAATCTTTGTAACTCTTCTTTGTAGCCTTTCCACAAGACACTTTATCCTCTTGTAACGGGAGACCAAAATCTGCATACAATAACCCAGGGGAGACCTTATCAAGGCCTTATAAAGAAGTCAAATGACGTCCTTATCCTTACGTGTCAAGGTTTGCTTCAGCATTACAATTTTCCTCTAAGTTGTATTTGGAAATTTTGCTATGTGACCTTTGAACTTCAAATTCTTATCCACCATTACACCAAGATCCCCAGTCTCATCAGTGTCTTGTAGCACATAACCACGCTAATATATGCCACTGGAAATCTCATTTCACCAAAATTTCCAACCTATTCAAATCGTTTTGTTGGTACTGGATATCAGTAGCATCCATGATTGTCCTGCCTAGCTGCGCAACATCAGTAAACAATTACACATCTCCTGTTAGACCCGTCCTAATGTCATTAATGTATAGATTGAACAACAATGGCTCAAGGACTGAACCCTGAGGCGTCACTGGTCACCTTAAATCTGGCAGATTCTCATCCACTGTATACCTTTCTTTGATATCTGTCTGTCAAACATCCACTGATCAAAGTTGAGTTTATATTCCAATCTGATATTCTCTAGTTTATGCAATTTGAATCCTATCAAATATCTTAGCAAAGGTATTTGATAGGATCCAACATTATCATAGTGTATCCATTCCCTTTATCCAACTCAGGCATAACATTGTTATAAAATATGAGTATATTGCTGAAACATGACCTTCCTTAAGTAAACCCATGCTGCTCCTTGCAGGGTATTGCTTGATTATTTACCCATTTCTGTATGCGAGTTCTTAGCAAGTTCTCTAAAAATCTTCACTACCACACCAGAGATACTGATGGGTCAGTAGTTAGACATCAGTTTTGCACCACCCTTCTACAATGGAACTATCATATCATACGTTCCTTCCATTCCTGTGGTATCATTCCCGAGCTGAGACTCAAGTTATACCAACATGTCAAAAGCCTAGCCAATTCGGCTGAACATTTCTTTGGCTAACGGGCTGATATTTCATCTGTCCATGTTGACAATTCTTATAGGGAGCACCTGCTGAAATCGTGATATCCAGATCATTCTGATAACCTGCTAGCGCTGAAAGATAGCATAACGCATGTGTGCAACATCAGTCTCGACCAGCTGCGTTCTACTGCTGAACACACTGTGCAAAGGATGAAGTTTGTGCATACAATGAAGGGCACCACAGTGAATACTACAACCCGTGAATGTATAATAGTTTTGTGAATATTATGCTTGTATTGTTTTTCTCCTTCTTACACATGCAGAAAAACTAATATATCTACATCATACAGCTCCCCTGGTGGTGAAATTTGAAAATGCTCCCCAATAATCAAAGACAAGAAAGAAGCATATAAACAGTGGATACATACAAAATCATTAGAAGCAAAAATTAATTATAAATACAAAAGAGCAATAGCAAAAAAGCATGCCGAAAAAAAAATAGAGAAACATGGGATAACTTCATAGCAAAATTGGAAAGAGATCTTACAGTGAAGAGACCAAATACGGAGGCTGTTCAATATGTTATAAGACTATATTTATACAGAAAACAGATTACCTTTAATCGTCATCATTTACATGGTCTTTTTCGAAGTAACTACCGCGAGACGCGATGCATTTGTCCCAACGTTGCGTCCACTTCTTAAACACATGTGAGAGTCCGTTTTTTGAGAGTTCCTTCAAAACCGCCTCCGCAGCTTTTACACATGCTTTGTTGCTTTCGAAATGGCGGCCTCTTAGTGGTTTCTCGAGCTGAGGAAACAGCCAGAAATCGCACGGTGCGAGATCAGGACTGTATGGAGGGTGTGGTAGGATATCTATGTTGTTTTTCTGCAAAACATCCACTACACAACCAACAATATGTGGCCTTGCATTATCGTGGTGCAATAAGAAGCCATTCTTCAGCAATGGGCGCTTCCTTTTGACATGATGTACCATTGTCCGTAAAACATCCGCATAGTATGAGCCGTTTACAGCATTCCCAGGTTCTACAGCGTGTTGGTAAACAATGCATTCGTAGTCAAAAAACATTATGGCCATAACTTTACCTGCCGATTTTAGTTTTTGCTTTCTTGGGGGTAGGCGAAGACGGATGCGTCTATTCACTGCTTTGTTGTTTCATTGTAGGGTCATAGTGATACAACCAGGCTTCATCTGCTGTAATGATGCGTTTTAAGAAGTTGTCGCCTTCTTGTTCCAGTCTTTCTTTCCATTCTGTGCACACATCCACGCGATGCTGCATTTGCTCTGGTGTCAAGAGTTTGGGAATCCATCGGGCGCAAACACGTTTCAGTCCCAAATGTTCAGCCATGATTGAGTGAACACTTCCCACAGAAAGATTCAGGACAACATGCAGCTGGCGTACTGTAATTCTGCGATCCTCCTTGATGATAATCGCTGCTGTGTTGATCATTGTCTCTGTGATGGACTTTGAAGGTCTTCCCTCACGTTCAAGATCTTCCGCATTTTGCCTTCCATCCTTTAAAAGTTTTATGCCAGCGAAAAACACTTGCTCTCGACATTGCTTCATCGTGGAAAGATTCGCGTATCATGTTAAAAGTGTCCAATGCCGATTTTTGCAAACGCACACAAAATTCAATCGCATAACGCTGTTCCAAGGATGCTTCCATTTCGACGACCGGTCGCGAATCGTAGGCGCGCCGAAACAAGCTTGCGTTTAGTCACGTGACACTCTGGCACATCAGCCCGTATACGCCATCTATCAACCTCTTTTGTTAATACAGACAGCAACATTTCTTTATTCCACAGAAATTAATATTGTGATGAGTGGTTTCGAGACAGTAAAATTAGTCTTATTACTTATTGAACAGCCCTTGTACATACAACATTCTAAGGAATATGAATAAGGAGGTGAAAGGAAATATGAAACAACTTGAAATAATCAAAGAGAAAACCTGGCTGGACTTTTTCCAAAATTTATGGCAAGATAGTAGCGAATCTAAAACTGACATAATGCTAGTAGTAACCATACAGTGGAAGAATAACATAAGAAATCCAACAAGCAATACAGCAAAGAAAATAAGGAAAATCCCCATGGAGAAGATGGAATAAATATACAACTTATAAAATATGCAGGCATCCTATTCATCAATATGACTCTTAAAATTATTGAACAATATCTGAGAGCAAGGAAAAATCCCAGAAAGTTGGAATAAGACAATTATCATCCTAATATATATATATAAAAAAGGTGATAAATGCAAACTGGGAAAACTACAGAGGGATAAGTCTTCTAGACTTATCCTTCTGTAGTTTTTGGACTTTGTAGACTACCAGAAAGCCTTTGGACAGTCTTAAGGAACAAACTGTGGAACGTACTCAAGAATCTAAACATTCCAAATCAGCTGCAATAACTAACATGTATCAGAAATAGCTGAAAGAATCAATGGAAAAGTTACAGAATGAATATCAATAAACAGAGAGGGGGGGGTCTATCACGGATGCTTAATATCACCACTCATTAATATCTATATAAATGAAATAGTAAAGAAATGGAAGAAAAGTATAAAACCGAAAAGTATAAAATGTATAAAATTGGATCATGGAACTACACTTATTACCCTTTGTTTGCAGACGATCAGATAATCATAGCAAGAAGTGAAGATGAACTCCAAAAATTAATATTCGGCTTAAACATAAGTGCAAAAAAATTTGGAATGCAAATATCAACAGACAAAACAAAAAGGACCTGCAGTCAGAAGTAAAATCATCATTGAAAATAAAATTTTAGAACAAATTAACTGTTTCAAATACCTTGGATGTGCTATATCATATACAAAAATCAGAATTTAAAACTTTCTAAAGATAACAGGAAAATATTTTCAAACCTAACCAAGCTCAAAAGCATACAAGAATAAGATTTTATAACGATTTGGCAACACCTTCTCTACTACACGGAAGTGAATATAAAGACCATAAAAACTGCAGAAGAAAAAGAATAGAAAGTGGGGAAATGAAATTCCTGTGAAGGAGAGAAGGTTATACTTTCTGGGACAAAAAAAAAAAAGCAGCACAGGAATATGTAAAGAAATAAAAATAGACTCAGTATTGAGCAAAATATATGAATGCCAAAAGAAGTGGATCGAACATATTGAAAGAATGGACAGTTCAAGGTTATTCAAAAAATACTCTGACTACAACACCTGTCATACAGACTGGAAGCTTGTATATCCTCCAGCTGGAGGATATAGAATGGAATTAATAGAACGGAAAAAAGATGGAATGAGACCGGAACAGGCCATTGGGCCTAAATCCCTGATAGGATGATGACTATGGTTTTAAATGTTACTATAATCAGAAACATTCTTCATACTAAGATAACTGCTTTGAAGAGTTTTTTTTATATTATTATTCTGTGTATCTCTATTGGAAATGACATATGCTGGCATGAGACTTCTAATCCTATTTACTAGTATTGTTTAACTGTAGCTCTGAGCAGCTGTTAAATATTGCAGAATTACTAGTAACTGTGCATACTTCAAATGAGTCTCCAAAATGTAAATACACATGTATACTAGCATATGTATATGTATATGTGCAAAAGAGAAATATGAGTACTACTGGAGACAAACCAGAACACAGTTTTTAGAATGACAAAATCCGAGTCAGGGGCAATATCACATTATAATATTCACTGCTGTAAGAGTGATATGAAATCTAGTCAGTGAGAACTGGTTTGGTGTGTTAGTATAGCCTTTTGAAAGAATGCATTCTTGTTGATGAACTTTTCTAACACAGAATAAATTTATTCATTTTTCAATGTCAGCTTTTTAATGGAAAGTCAAATATCAGTGGTATGGATGAAGTTCCATTTGCGCTCTGAAGTTATTAGTTTTATGCTTCTTTGTTGGGCAAGTTTAATATAGACTAAACAGCTCATTTATGAAAAAAAGTAAAAATCACATGGATAAATAAAAAGAAAGCAGGCTGTAACTTAGAAATGGCTACTTTACTGACATTTTTAATAATTAGTGGTATGGTTGCTGTGTTTGTGGTATTGCTTAAATCCCAGAAAGGAGCTGATATTTTCAACAATCAAAATAAATGGTATCATATTCCGGTTGTCCCTTCAGTTCGTGAGGGTGACCATGAAATTACCCTGGGTGGTTGCCAGTCATGTGAGGAAAGGATATATTTGGAACTAAAAGGCTGGTGAAAAGCTCAGAAGATAGCTTGCAACTGTAGCATGGAATGAAGAATTTGGTGGAAAGAAGATCAATGTTGTTTGGGTACTATTCAAGAACTATCTAATGGAAAGAATATCTAAATGTATTCCAATGATCAGAAGGTTAAATAAGATAGGTGGTGTAAAATGGATGAATGAAGAGATTAAGTATGCAATAAGGCATACAAGACATTATGGATGCAACATGAGTGGTAATAATCAAATGCATAAGGACTAAAAAGAACATGCAAGGAGCATGATTCAGTTGTTAAGGGTAGCCACAAGTGAAGGGGGGGGGGGAATTGGGGAGTTCTTTTGATATGTAGCCAGCAGAATTTTCATCCTGTCATAATCTTGATTATGACAGGATGAAAATGATTGGAGAAAATGGTATAAGGATAATTGCTGCAGAGGATATAATTGAGATATTAAATGAGTAGTTCATAAAGGTATTTCATCCTTGTGAATGTGACAACATGCCGAGTTTCAGAATAGTGGAAGTGGAGAGGAGAGACCGACTATGACACTGAACAAGATTTGTATGGGAATTCAATAAACTTGATGTTAATAAGGCTGAAGGATTTGATATATCACCACATGTTTTGAGGGAATGTGTTAGGAGTCATGTCATGATATGTCATGACATAGTCATGACATATCATGACATCTGTCATGATATACTTATTCAATGGGTCTCACATTAGGTCAGTTTCCAAAGGACAAAATTCAAGCTTCCAATCTGTATGCCAGGCATTGTAGTTAAAGGGATAGAGAGAGGTTAGTAAGAACCATGACAAGAAATGGGGTTAATGATAGTGGTATTCTCTTTGATAGACAACAAGAATTTGCATTGTAATCTACTTACTTATTACAAATAAGGTGATGTGCATTGGACAAGAGAAATGGATACACAGTAGCATACTTAGATTCCAAAAAGGATTTTGATAGATACAGTATCCCAGAAGAGGAAAGTCACTAGTGGTGTGCCTCAAGGCTCAGTTTTAGGACCACTGCCATTATATGCTAATGATACTGGGAAAGGTTTGAATGGGAATATTAAGTTATTTGCAGATGATGCAAATTTAGAAAAAACTATGAGAAGTAGGGCAGATGCTGTGGTCTTACAAGAAGACTTGAATAGACTGAGTGAATGGGCACATGAGTGGGGCTATGAGTTCAATGTTGCACGTGTAAGGTTTTAAAATTCAGAAAACAAAGATGGGATGTAGGGTGTATATATATATATATATATATACACTTGGTGAGGATATAGGAAGTAAGGAAAATAACAGATCTGGTGCCGATGGTGGATAGGGATCTAAAATTTAGAGAACACAGTGCTAAACTTGTGAAGATGCAACAAATTCAATGATATGGAGGACCCTGACTTGCAGAAGGAAAGAGATTCTGGTTCCATTGTATAAGGCCTTGATTATGCCACATATGGACTGCTCTTCACATATTTGGTTATCTGGTTATTTAAAAGGACGAAGAAGTATTGCAAAGGGTTCAGAGGTGATTGACTAAGATGGTTTCTGGTCTCTGGAATGATGGTTATAAAGAAAGGCTGAGAAGATGCAATTTACAGTGTCTAATAAATCATGTAAGTTGGTAAGGGGTTCTTATCAGATTAACATTTAAGAGGTTTTTCACAGAATAGCGAGATTGGAGAGAGAACAAGGTCATACCTGGAAGGGAAGAGGAGGGGAAGAGTGAGCAATAGAGTGGAGAATCAGGTTTTTTTTGCATAGAGAGTGGTGAATTTTGGAATGCATTCCCTGAGAGTGTAGTGCCTGCAGAGAATCTGAATGTGTTTAAGGCATGGTATGATGAGCTGTGTGTATGAGAGAGGAATCTCCTACAATGAATCTTTGACTACATGGAGTTATGAGGATAAGGATAATAATAAACCAAATACTTTTTTCAATGATTACATATTTTTAGATGAAGCAGGTTAAACAACTGACTAATAAACTGTCCAGTTCACTTGAACTATAGAACTACAGTGGCATATGTGTGTAGCATTTTACTTTTTTTCCTACCCTGTACAACATTCTGTGTCCCATTTTAGTCCGATACTACTGAAACTGCAATTGGACCTTAATGTACAATATCTTCAAATTTGATTAAATGATATGAGAGAGGAAGCATCACATCCCTCTCCCTCCATTTAGACTGAATTGGAGAGTATCAGCAAGTCAAATTTTGGCCCTAATGATCCCTGCAGTAAGATGATTAATTGACTGGCATGAATGATTTCTTATGTGAATGCCATCTAAGGGATGCTGGAAATCAATAGTACATTAATAGTACTGTAGGTACGCAAAAGGTTAGATAATCTGGAAATCCTCTTTTAGAGACCAAATTAAGTTTGCCAGCCTGGTCAGCCAAATGGTTAGTGTATGTACTCTCCAACCAACAGGATATGGCTTTGAATCCTCCTGTGGAAATGGATATTTGTGAATGTCTTTTAAGTGGAAGATGAATTTCATAACATGGTGTGAGACCACTATCCCCATTACTTGAGACTCAAAGTGGTTTGAAAGAGTTCTATGTTTACTGAAAAAGAGAGCCAAAAGGCTTCACTCTGGCAAATTATTCAAATTAAGTGGATATTGAATCCAACATTATTTCCAAGCCAAATAGAGAAACTACAAGAGTTTCATGCCGATTATAGAAACTATAAAAGTTTTGGCAGATCCAAGCGCAAGCAAACCTTTCATGACAGGAGCAACTCATAGTAAAGGTGGAGTAAGCTCTGATCACTATCCTTAGTATTTCCCACAATGTAAAACACATCTCCTAGAGGACACATATGATGTTATACATTATGGTGGGGGTCACTACCCAGACCGGTTTCAACCTTTGTTAAGGTCTTGTCAGTGGGAGCCAGACCCAGAATCTCTAAAAAAGATAGATCCTTATGTCAATCATGGTAGTAATGTCCTACAGGTTTATGAAAACCTTTCACAGAGGTGAGAGTTACATAAAAAAAGATGGTAATGATCTCTCATTGGACAGTGAATTCACCTAATTATACAGATACTGCTTAAAAAATAAATTAATATTTATATAAAGTGATTTTTTACCACTCTCAAATAACATCTTAATAAACTGGAATAATAACACTGGTTGCTGTTTTTCAGGGCAGGGAAAAAAAGTTTACTAGTATGCTAATCAACAATGTTCAACAAATGCAATGTATGTTTGCTGTCAGGTGTCTCTTGGAATGGAATAGTTCCTCTGCATTTAATATCTATCTTTGTAATTTTTGGACTAATTAATATTATAAATCAAAATTATTTGATGACATTCAAATAAACTTTTTAAATTAATTACTAACTTCTAGAAACCTCGAACTGACTAAAAAAGTGTCACTGAATAGTCCTATTTTTGTACAATCATATTTACCAATAATACCTTTGATGAACAGCTGATGGATAACTATCATTTTTGTCTATGTGCTTCATGTTGTACATAAATAAGGTGTGTAAAATTGCATGAGAATATTTCATTTCACATTACATTCAAGTGGATGTGAATTTACATTCATGTGAATGGGCCTATATTACACTTGGAGCAATCTTACAGGTAATGGAGCTTGAAAGAAAATGTGATTCCTTTAGAACAAAAACAAGCGAATTTTCAATTAAATAGCAAAAAAGTAAAAATTCCTCATCCATCTTATTTTTAATTATTACAAGGGTGGTTTGAAAATTTCTCGGCCTCGACCATAGATGGCAACACTATTGGCAAGATTTTTTTTTAAGTTGGTACATCTGTCATATGCATCCATGTGAAATTGCAAGTCATTCTATCAAATAGTTTGTTTTATATACAGCTGTCTGAAGCGAATGTGTTGTCTGCATCCCTTGAAATGGATAAAATTGAGTATCGTACGGTTATAAAATTCTTTGTAAAAGAAGGTTTAACACCAAAAGAAATTCATTCGAAGTTTATAAAAGTTTATGTGTGCTCTTCTGCTTCGTTTTCAATAATTATGAAATGGGCTGCCGAGTTTAAACATGGCCATACCAGCCTTGAAGCTGATCCGCATGAAGGATGTCCAAGAAGTGTAACGCCACCACCAGAAATCACTGATCAAGTGCACAATATGATATTGGATGACAGGCGAGTCAAAGTCCATGAAACTGCTGAGACTATAGGCAATTCAAAAGAACATGTAGGATATATTTTACATGAAGAATTGCAAATGAAAAAGCTTTGTGCAAGATGGGTGCCACGCTTGCTCACAGCAGATCAAAAATGCACTCGCATGAAAATCTCTGAACAGTGCTTGGAACGTCTTAACAAGAATAAAACTGATTTTGTGCGTCGATTTATTACTATGGATGAGACTTGGATTCACCATTACACACCAGAATCCAAACAGCAGTCAAAACAGTGGACAGAAGCTAGTCGTTCAGTGCCAAAGAAGACAAAGTCGGTTCCATCAGCAAGAAAGGTCATGGCATCGGTGTTTAATTATCTTGAAAAGGGTAAAATAATAACCAGGGAATATTATTCTGATATTTTAACCAGACTAAATGAAAAAATTCATGAGAAAAGACCCAGTTTGCAGAAGAAAAAAAAAATCATCTTTCATAAGGACAATGCACCTGCACACAAAGGTGTTTTGGCAATGGGAAAATTAAGGGATCTGCACTATGAATTGTTGTAACCTCCATCCTATTTCCCAGATTTGGCTCCCTCTGACTTCTGTCTCTTCCCAAAACTAAAACTCTTCCTCGCTGGTCAGCGTTTTTCTTCGAATCAAGAGGTGATTGCAGCTGTAGAGGGTACTTTGAAGATCTTACTGAGAACTACTACAGCGGCAGGATAAGCATCGCTGGAATAAATGTATTAGTCTTAATGGAGATTATGTTGAAAAATAAAAATAATTTTGAAATTATAAATTTGTCTTTTCATTGTTAGGCTGAGAACTTTTCAGACCACCCTCGTACATATAAATACAAAAACTGAAAATTTTCAGTATATGCTGCCAATCTAAGTTGGCAGCATACAATTAATATAAAATTGAAATAAATAAAAGATTAATAAAAACAGCATGTTAAAACGCCAAAAAAATATTCATTAATCTGCTGTGAACCTCTTGACAAACTCATTCCCACTTATTGGTAATGAGATTTATGACCTCCCGTGAACATTCTCTAATGTGTACTGCAGTGCAAGATATACTTTCACCTACAGAACACCAGTAAACATTTCATGTGAAATGTTTTTTAAATCATAATGTGCAAAAAAAAAAAAAAAAAAAAAAAAAAAAAAAAAAAAAAAAAATCTGTATTTTTTGCCAGACATTACTGCATTTAGTATAAAGATCCACTGCTAGGGGAGCTAATGCAGAATCTACTGACTGATGTGGAAATAATGTTTCTGAATAATGAATACAGTGTGACTGTTATGCCTCTTGCAATTTCCACTGCTTAAAAAATTACAGGACTTTAAAGGGCACTCCATATGCACTTCAATATTCTGTTGCAAACTGAAAAACGTTTATGTTAAACTTTGCTTTCAGAGATGAAACAAAACAAATAGAATTTAAACATTTCACTTGTTTCCCAAGTTCCAAAGTGAGGTGATTGATGTCTGCTGAACATTCAGGATTTCCATCAACAAAAAGGATGAAAATAAATATTATGTAATCATCCACATTTGGCTTATAGAAGTGAGCTTAAAAAAACTTCCCTGTTCAGTACGATTTTCATATGTTTGTGTTTTGCAGGGTCATGCTCACTGTCGTCTACCACTTGGCAGATTCTATCATGCTGTCATTCACCCTAATCCATTGGGTGGATGACAGCATTATTATTATTATTATTACGGGTATCTCCATGGAGTCAGTAGACTCATCGCGGGAGACCCAAACTAGCAAAACAATATCTGTCATATCTCTTCTTGAATTCATTTACAGATGAAGAGCTCACAACAAAGTCAGGCAATGAATTCCACTCATTCACCACCCTCCAGGCAAAAAACCTTGTTCTGACACCTTTGTTTACCACACTCTTCTTTAATTTCCAGAGATGACCTCTTGTTCTTCCATCACTATCACACAGCTGAAACATTTCCCCTGCATCAATCCTATAAAAACCTTTTAGTAATTTGAATGTTTCTATCATATCCCCTCTTCTTCGCCTATCAACCAATCTCTGCAATCCACAAGCTCTCAATCTATCAATGTAGGGAGCATTTTTTATATCACTCACCAACTTGGTCACTCTTCTCTGAACCCTCTCCACAGCCTCCTCATCTCCAAGGAATCCAGGTGACCAGACCTGAGCACAGTAATCCAAATGTGGAAGTATCAATGCTTTATAAAGGGGAATAATAACCTCTTTATCTCTGGATGTCAGTGTGTTCCTCAACAACCAAGTAATCCTATGTGCAATCTTGGACACCTTAGCAATGTGTCCTCTGAACTTCATCTCCTTATCTACCAATACCCCTAAGTCCCTAGCCTCATCAATCTCTTGGAGTACCTTTCCATCGATGTAGTACACAGCTGGTAATCTTTTAATCCCAAAATGCAAGACTTTACACTTTTCCACATTGAACTGACATCCATTTTCTTTTGCCCATTTTACCAGCTTATTTAAATCCTCCTGCAAACTTTCAACATCAGCTTGATTTTTTATTGCACTACACAACTTTGCATCATCAGCAAACAACTGAATATCTCCCTTTAAGCCGTTTCCTATATCATTTATATACAAATTAAACAACATTGGCCCAAGCACAGAGCCCTGAGGCACACCACTGGTCACCTGCCTCATTCTGGACTCGGCTCCTCCATACACCACCTTATGGTATCTCTCCCTGAGCCATTCTCCTATCCATATCACCAATTTAATATCCATTCCCATCTGCTCCAATTTGCATAACAGTGTTCTATGGGGTATCCTGTCAAAAGCCTTAGCATTTGCAAAGAATTTTACAGCCCTTTTGTGTAAAAACATTGTGATATCAGGGATACCAGTTTTTTGGTAAAGCTGTGCGTTTCTTATAAACCATGGTGCACCGAATGCTATTTGTAAATGTTTGTTTTGGATTATCTATAGTTTGTTAACATTTGAATCTATCATGAGAAATGGCCTGATCAGCATTTTGTATAAGAGTAGTTTAAGTTCTGTAATTATCTAGCTATGCTGGGTGAGTAATGGATACAGCTGCAGCCCTATCTGCTTTGGAGCAACCAAGACTGACATCATTTGTAAAGTGAAGCCCTTTATCTAGTTGTACCCTTTGGCTACTGGTTGCCATGGAATCGCAGTGTCAAACACTAGTACTCTGCCCTCTGGGGATACTCATCTTTTGTGAATGGCACTACAGTGCTATTTGTCTGTGTTTATGTTGATTCATCATTTTTAGAACCACTGTTCTAGACTATTTTTCAGTTGCTAATCTAGGTTGGCAGCATACAATTATTGCAGTATCATATGTATATAAGGCTACTGTGATGGCAAATTGTGTGTGAGAAGTCAGCAACATAGATGACAAAGAGCAATACAACTCAGAGAATAATTGCAATGCTGAAACAAACCTTGACATGTAAAGATAAGGAAGTCATTTTGCCTCACTTGAACTACTGCATGCAGGACTGGTCTTCTTGTTCTCATGGTGATTCTGATACATTGAAAAGAGAGTGCAAAGGAGAGTGTCAAAAATGATATCAGGATTATGGAATACTGATTATGAAGACAGATTGAGAATTTGCAAGCTGCAAGCACTAGCAAACAGGAAAAAGTTTGCTATGATTGAGACTTACAAACTTTTTAAAGGGTTATACAGAATTTCAGTAGATAGGTGAGGAAAGATGTGAGAGCATCCTTGAAAGTTGAAAATGAATGCTGTCAAGAATGTGTGAGGGCTAGATGTTTCTCTCATAGAGTGGTGCGCGATTGGAACAGATTGCTGTTGGATGCTGTGTGCAAGTAGCATGAATGAATTCAAGAACAGGTATGACAGCTGGTGCGAATAGTATGGCCTCGCTCAATGAGTTCCTGACTCCCTGCAGGTCTCTCTTAAATAAAACTGCAGATGTGGGTTCTAGATAATAGAATCACCGACATTATAGGTGGCAACAAAGTTAACGAGAGTTCTCCCATTTCAGCTTGTAGTTCTGCTGTTCCAGGCTATGTACTTGGCATTCAGGATTCCTGCTATTTACATTGTGGAAAAGAGCTAGTAATCACACAGCACTAACTGGTATAATTTTTGATCCTTTGATGCTACATAACTGGTTGAATGAAAATATTTCTAGCTCTTTCTTTTTCAGATGTCTCCATTCTACCATTTCAGTTTATAGTTCTTCTACAAACTGAAATGGTAGAATGCTGTTGTTCCAAGCTGTGGACTTGGCATTCAGGTTTCCTGCCATGTTGGTTGGTTCCAGACTTTAAGTTAAGTCTGCTTCTATCAACTGTTTGTTTGTTTGGGAATATTAAATGACTGGAAGCTGAGAGATAAAAACAGAAACACTATATTTTATTTAAATAAACCATACGACTAGTTTAATCTTCTTAGAAGACTTTATCAGGTGCATTATATGAATAAGAGAGAAATACAACAAACGTTATGAGAGAATAGTTATAAATTCTGGACATATGCCATGGAAAAATTTGGCAGATCCCAAGTAGTTGCACTTGATATCTCTAAAGCCTTTGACCGGGTCTGGCGCAAAGGCTTACTAAGCAAACTTCCAACATTTGGACTGTTAATGAGTTCTCCCATTTCGGCTTGTAGTTCTGCTGTTCGTTCCAGGCTATGGACTTGGCATTTAGAAGTGGCTGATTTAGCCACTTTTGCAGTGTGCCCTAAACTTCAACTCTCTATCCACCAACACTCCCAAATCCCTGGCCTCATCAATCTCCTGGAGTATGGTTCCACCAATGTGATATACTGCTGCTAATCTTTTCACTCCAAAGGATTTCTGCAGATGGATTGCTAGCTTCCTGTCTGGCTGCACACTATGTGTGATGATAGATGGCTCCCTATCCTCCCACTATCCAACTAATGCTGGGGTCCCACAAGGCTCGGTTCTCTCACCGACCCTGTTCCTTCTATACATCAATGACCTCCAACCCAATATACAGTTTTGCAGATGACAGCACATTGCACTCTCCCTTTCATTTGATAAACCTTACCCAACACAACTCACTTCAACCCACAGAACATCAACCACAACTTCCCTTAATTCGAACCTCCAAGACATCCTTTGATTATTATTATTATTATTATTTCGGGCAACTCCAAGGAGTCGACAGACTCATCGAGGGAGGCCCTAACATCATGTCAAGAACAACTATTCGACATTCACACAGTATCTATCATACCTTGCCTTGAACTCATTCACGGTGATAGCACCCACAACAGACTCTGGCAGCTTATTTCACTCATTTAACTCTCCAAGTAAAAAACCTAGCTCTAACACCCTTGTTAACCACATTCTTGCTCAGCTTCCATGTATGGCCCCTAGTTCTTCCCACCACCAGTCCTATTCTCAAAAATATCTTCTGAATTAATTTTATAGAAACCCTTCGTAATTTGAATGCCTCAATCATAGCATCCCTTTTCCACCTATCAACCAATTTTTGCAACCCACAAATCTTCAATCTGTTCTCATAAGGTTCATTCCACAGACTTGCCACCATCTTGGTCACTCGTCTCTGGATCCTCTCCACCTCCTCCCCATCAAGAAGAAACCCTGGCATCCATATCTGAGCAGGCACAGTAGTCCAGATGGGGTCTTATCAGGGCTCGATACAGAGGAACAATAACTTGTTTATCCCTGCTTATTAAAGTATTTTTCAATAACCAAGTGATTTGATGAGCTGATTTAGCCACTTTTGCAATGTGTCCCCTTAAACTTCAACTCTCTATCCACCAACACTCCCAAATTCCTGGCCTCATCAATCTCCTGGAGTACGGTTCCACCAATGTGATATACTGCTGCTAATCTTTTCACTCCAAAATGCATAACCTTACACTTTGCCACATTAAATTGACATCCATTTTCCCTAGCCCACTCCTCCAAATTATCCAAATCATCTAGCAAAATTTTGACATCCTGTGCACTCACAATTGCTCTACCCAACTTTGCATCATCAGCAAACAAGTGAACACTTCCTCTCAGATCCTTTCCTATATCGTTAATGAACAAATTGAAAAGTAGTGGTCCAAGAACAGAACCCTGCGGCACACCACTAGTCACAAGCCGTCTTTTGGACTCCACTCCTGAATAAACCACTCTCTGGTATCTCTACATCAACCACCCTCCTATCCATCTCACCAACCCAATATCCAACCCCATCTGCTCCAGTTTACTGATTAGAGTTCCATGTGGTATCCTGTCAAACGCCTTGGCAAGGTCCAGAATCACTGTAAACCCATTACCCTTATCCAGTTCAGCCGTCACTGTGTTATAAAACATGAGCAAGTTCCTGAGGCATGATCTACCCTTCACAAAACCATGTTGCCCCCTCATACAGTATCCCATTTTCATCTATCCAAACCTGTATTCTTCTCTTGACTAGATTCTCCAAGACTTTGATAACGATTCCTGATATGCTAATTGGTCGGTAATTTACAACAGTAGTCTTGGAACCTCTTTTATGCAGTGGAACTATTTTCCCCCTCTTTCCACCCCCTTGGGACTAACCCAGACCCGAGACTCAGATTGAACAAAATGGTCAAGAGTACTGACAATTCTTTAGCCGCTTCAGGTACGACACGGGCTGGTATACCATCCAATCCCACAGATGTATTGACATTGAGGTTTTGCAATAGACTACTCACCTCCACCTCATTCATCACGGTTCCTGTATAATCTATTGGTCCATTCATTTCTGCAATGTCACCACCTGGATGATATACTCTTGCAAAGTGCTCACTCAGTAATTCAACTATATCAACTGATTGGTTACCTCCCTACCATTGGCATTCTTTAAAATCATTCTGCCATATACATTTTTTCTTTTACTTGCAACATATCAAAAAAACTGTTTAGGATTGTCTTTAGCCTGCATGGCCAATGTTCTTTCATAATCCTTTTTTTGCTTTTCTTACCATGCTTGTTACCCTTCTGGCCTGGGCTTTATACTGTTCATGTACCTGCTGTTCACCTTTCTCCTTAAATTCCCTTCATAGTTGTTTCTTTTTTTGCAGTTCAAGTTAATGGTGTTATTCATCCATTTAACTCCTACTTGATTTATTATTCAGACTCTAGGTATACAGTCAGCCATTGCTTCATGCAAACACTTTTTAACTGCTGTTTAACTTCTCATGCACTGTCAACTTCTAGCCCTTGCAGTTGTACATGCCATGGCACTGTACCAATCAATCTCCTAAGTTTGTCATACTTACCAGCCTGATAATTCACACGTACCCTGTCTGAATTGTAAATTCCACACCTTTAGCTACCTCCCAAGTCAAGACCCCATGATCACGCTCACCAATTGGTGGCAAAAATGGGACTCAGATAACCTCATCAACTTCAACACTAGTAAAACCCAGTTCTGTCTATTTCCCACAAAAAAGAACCATTTTCCCCCAGTATTATTTTTGATAACACTCAAATTCCCAGACAAGATGAAATTTCTCTTCTCGGAATTACCATGACATCAGGCCTCTCCTGGCATAAACACATCACAACCATTGCATCCTCAGCTTCCAAAAACCTAAGCATTCTCTTTCGCTCAAACATTACTTTACTTCAAAACAGCTGTTAACCTTATACAAATCAGCCCAGCTATCAATACCATTCTCACAATTGGAGTGGGGATCCTAAAAGCTCCCTCAAAATGCTTGACTCAATAGAGAGGAGAGCAATTAGACTGATAAATGATACACCTCTTACTAACTCACTCTCCCCACTTTCATATAGACATTTAGTCTCTTCAATTTGTATATTCTACAAATATTTTCATGGAAAATGCTTCTGAAACAGCATCAATAATTCTCCCACTCTGTACTAAACCCACTGGAACACGTACAGCCACCTCCCAACATCCCTTCACAGTACACCTTGAAACCCACAGAACAGGTTTCTTTCCCTCTTCCTTCATCCCTGCTACTGCTGTACTGTGGAACAGTCTTCCTTCAGATGTATTTCCCAAGGAATACAATATACAGGCTTTTAAATCGAATGTCAACAAGTTTCTCTTTTCCCATCCCACTACCCATATATGGTACTAAAGTACTATAGGTTGACCAGCCAACCTCTCATATATGGGCCCAACATAAAAAAAAATAAAGAAATGTCAACGTATTGACATGCCCAACAATGAAGTGGTACGTGGAATGCCTTCTAATGTCAATACATTGGCATTTTAACTTATAGCTATTCTCTCGCAATGTCTGTTTGTATTTCTCTCTTATTCATGTAATGCACCCAATGAGGTCTTCTAAGAAGATGAAACCAGATGTGTAGTTTATTTAAATAAAATATGGTGTTGCAATTTTTACTTCTCAGCTTCCAATCATTTAATCTACTTCAAATATGTCTCTCAGCCAAGTAAATCTGTTATATCACACACGCGCATGCACGTGGAGTATATTGTCAGGGGGCCTGCATTTGCAGTTTGGCCTGCCTCCATGATTTCTATGTTAGTAGCAGTAGTGCGATCTACAATTGCATTGTGTTCAGCAAAGATGACCTTTGTCTTTTTTGGCTTCATATTTTAGAGTGGGAAATGCTCCCTATCTCAAATTGCTGAAATGTCACATAACAATCTCTCTTTTTTTCTATATATACTGTCATTTCTCCTGTAACACATATCTGTAATGTGCAAATCTGCTCATGGATTAATAGGGAAATAAAATCACTAAAATGTAAAATCATGTTAGCTCACACAATTTTTCACAAGCTGACTATGCTTTGCTCTGCCAAACAACACAAAATATCCACCTGGCTGAACATAGTGACCAATGGAGAAATGCACAAAACACACACACACATCTCACTTCTCTCTCTCTCTTATCCCAGTATACCCATGTGCATTAATATCATGCAGGAATTCCAAGTTTCTGTACTTTTCTTGATTTCCAAACATGAATAAGCATCCTAAAAATCCAAGTAGTGAACAAAAAAAAAAAAAAAAAAGAACAGTTTAAGTATTGAGGATAAGCTTAGAAATAATAAAACATTTTGAAAAAAATGAGAGGACGTGATATCACAAGAGCAACAGGCTTAAAGAAATTCATGCTACTCATTCACTAACTGCTGCAAAAATAAGGGAAACTTGTTTAGCAAGAATAACTAAGTACTACAAAGTTTATTAGAACAAGGCCAAAAAGAAATGCATTATTTATTGTAGTACAGTGGTTCTTTATTTATTAGGAACTAAAGATGCTTAAGAGCGTAGTGGCATTTTTTTTTTTTTAGTGTACAGTATTACTAACAGAGACTGTATTCTAATCAACTTCATTTTCCCCTTAAGTCTGTTATTTCTATTGCACAAAATTCTATAATGCAGTGATTTTTAGAAACACATATACTGTGTTATAACTATGGCATCCCTTTTTTTTTATCATCTCTCCTTTTTAAAAAAAGGAGAGATGACAGTATATTTCTTTTTCACTACTTTTTAGTCTCAGGTAGGCTTTTCAAACTTTATGATCAACACATGTCTCTAGGGTAACTGCTCAATCAATGTGATTCTAAGAGCATAATGCAGAGTTTCTTGCCAAAAGCTTGTTGCACAATTTCACAATTTATTCTTGTCAGAGACCTTTCCTTTAAGGGAGTACTTACTGTTTGCTTTATCTCTGCAGACAACTTTGTCACATTCTCTGTTGAGTATACTGATATGTATCAATATGCATACATATAAATTATGTGATCAAGATTGTGGCAAGTATGGAATGCTCCTTATGAGGACAGATTGAAGGTCTGTCCTCATAAGGAGAACAGATTCTTTAGGAGAGGGCTGTCATAACCCACTAAGCAACTAAGGTAATGACTAGGAACAGCAAGTTTGTAGGAGAGAAAAATTGGCAGAATTGTTTCTTAACCATAAAAACACAGTTTCTTTCTTTCTTTTTATTTATATATTTTTTAAAATATATATTCTCAGATTCAAGGGGATTGACAAAATAGTGCTTGCTTAGGTTATGTTTCTATCATGTTGCAACATGTCTGAAAGAGAGAGAGCTAGGAATCATCCTTAGAAACAGTGCAAGAGTGTGGGTAGCAAGAGTGTTAGAAGTTGATTTTTTGTTTTGTGGTGGTGGTGGTGCATGCATGTATATGTGTATGGGAGGAAGGGTTTCCAGAAGTAGTTAGTTGTGAATGATTTGTAGATCAATGAGTTCAAAGAGTATATGATAGGTATTGTATGAATAATGGTTAGTGGGAGCCTCGAACAATTAGTCTTTCACTCCAAGGAGATGCATGGGAAAATAATATTATATAAAAAAAAAGGAATTAAAAGTAATGTACTTTGCAAAAAAATATGATCAGATGAAATTTAATGAACAAACAATGCTTTCCTCATTTACATATTTGTGTTAAAATGAAACTTACAATCACCTATGATATGATATATTATGAACATATCCACATACATATACAACAGGCCTTTGATTTATAATTGTTTGGATTTTGCCAATTTGAATAATTGCCAGTTGGAGAATGTTCTTTAGCTTCTCCTCAAAAATTCTATTTTGTGCTGTCACCACCAAGAAAAACTTGCTACACAGTGCTACTGGGCAGACCAATCATTGTGTCTCAGAATCCTGTGTTGAGTTTGGTAGTAGTTCTTTACGTAACGGTGCATTTATTTGAAAACTCAGTTTGCGAACTTGAATACTGTACTATGTTTATAATATTTGTGCTATATTATCAAAGTTTTTTCTGTCCTTTATAACACCGTGCCATTTTTAATAAATTTGATCTTTGAAATAAAACATGAAACTGGAATCATGTCTTGTCATAGGAGCCATAGTGCAACTGCCAGTGAAAATGGCAAATATTAACCTTTGTTTTACAAGTAATGGACAAGGGCATTGTAACAAATTTAAAGGTTGCTACATTCAGCAAACATTTAGAAAATGGTGGGAAATGGACAACTAGAATATGGCTGTCAAAGAACACTGTAGGGCCTATAATATCCTGAAATCTATCAACAGCATCGATACTGCTTGAATGTAGGTCACATCAACTTATATGGAGTGCAGTCTAAGTGTACATGATTTCAGAAGATTTGGTGAAGTCCCAAATTACTGCAATTGCTCAAGACTTAGAGTTTGATAATGATAACAGTTGACAGAAACAGCAGCAAAAAGAACAAGAAAAACTCATTTTATGGTCTATAAAAACAATGACTTGCAGCAAATTCTGGATGGGAATGATAGGGATATGCGGAGACTAAGTAACATCAACCCTAACTGGCAATGAAGCTGTTGTTTCAGGAGTCTTAATGTTTTGCAGAAAAGAAGGCATGAAGAAATACAAATCCTCCTTTCTTGTTTTAAGAAGAAATCTAAAGAGCACCCCCACACACACACCAAATGAAACAAAGCAAAAGAGGATACAGGACTGTCCTCTCATCAGTAAATCATACCTATTTATTATTGTATATTATACACATATGTATACCAAAATAAATATGATTTTAATGCATGTATATGGAGATATTCTCATGATTAGCTGGCCTGGTTGGCCAAGTGAACAGCATATCTGCTGTCAAGCCAAAAGGCTGCAGATTTGAAACCCGTCGTGGGCATGGATGTTTGTGATTGTCTGTGGAAATACTAATGGTGGTCGATGGTAGATGGCATTGGTGTGGTTGCAGTCAGTTGATGATTGAATGGTGGAGACGGAATTGTAGAGCCGGTGCCCTCCCTCGATGAGTCCTTGGACTCCTGGAGGTGTCAAATAATAATAATAATATAATGTTTCTGCTTAAAATATAATTTTTGTATTATTTTATGAATGATAGTCTAATTTATGTACATCTGGAATGCATCTCATTAAAACATATTATAATTCAGGTTTTGTTTTTGTCAATTTGATATATGTGGACATCTCCAGGAACCTAATCAGAGTATAAATCAAAGGCCTACTGTATATTATAAATTACATAAAAAAAAGTATTAAAAATTAACATACTTCACAAAACATGATTAGGCAAACAAATGATATTTCCCTCATTTATAAACCCGTATCAAAATGATAATGAGCTTAACTAAAAATTATGTTCATCTTAACATGAAAAAATTAGACTTACAATCATCCATGATAATATGACTTAATATGGAGTTCAGTAAACAATGTGGAAAAGCACAAATAAAAGATGCTAAGTTGTCTTATTCAAATTAGTTCCTTTAAAGGTTTTTAATAAATTGATAATAATGCAAAAGAATTTTGTAAATTCAAAACCAGAGTTTGGTCATGTTGATGTTTGAGTACTGCTTGCTCAATAGTAAATATGTAACTTTTTTTTAAGTCACTTCAAGGATCCAAATAAACAGGCTGGTGGTCTCACACCAGGAGATGAAATTCATTCATCAGCTATAAACATTCACAAACATACACGTTCAGGGTGTGATATTTAACCCACTGCCTCCTGAATGAAGTACGGAGATGCCTCAGCCAATAGGTGAGCTAAACAAACTGACATTTTATAAGAACACGTACTGCCAGGAAGAGGTAATCTTATTTTCAGTTATCATGATACCAGATGAGAGTGTGAGCTGAGAAATTTTTCATGAAGTTCACATGCTTATATATCTTTAAGGTAATATTTAGTCAGGATCACTGCAATTTCTGAGATGACCTTTCCTACAAGGTATAGGATAACTACATCCCTGTAATGATGAATACTATGAAGAAGAAATGCAAATGAGATTGAGATTGATTATTTTCTAGCTCTGAATGGTAAGAAAATAATCTTCTTTATTTGTTTTCTGTTTTATCCATTTTGTAGTGATACAACTGGTGTAACAATTGGTATTTAAAAGGAAAGGATAGATGAGTGTCTAGGTATTTCCAACTTCTGATTCCATGGGTAATTTAACTTTTTTTGCAATATCTTTTCAGTTTTAGTGGCTTTATGCACATTTAGAAGGGCAATACCTCCAATGTGTATTTGTTCCCGTATAGGGAGTAAACGGCCCCGCCTACTCCCTATATGGGAACAAATAGGCGTTAGCTGATTTTTTTTAAAAAAAAGGAGCCTGTGTAGCTCAGCAGAAGTGGCGTTTGCACTCTACGATGCTTGACCACATGAAGAAAGGATTTGGTGGCTCAAATCTAGTCGCTGACTAGAGGAAATTTTTCTAAGCCTTTTTTCGACCAGTTCCCGAGTTAGTCGATCTCTGGCACAGGTTAGCGGGTTTTTTCTCCAAGAAACTCGGGTTTTTCGTCCTGTAAACTCAAGAAAATCGACTGTCGAACCCGCACTATTTTCAGACATTAAAAATATTGTGTTAGGGTTAGGGACCACGAGATGGCGGCACTAACTTGCTGCCTTCTTCACTGTGTACCGATGAATCAGTGATAGTCTTGGGCCAGCTATCTCTCTGATTGGCTACCAGTGGAGATTGAACTGCCCACTCAGTCTCCAAAAGTTACATAGGGTAAATGGCCCTGCCTACTCCCTATACGAAAACAAATAGGTGTTAGCTGATTTTTTTTTTTTTTTTTTCTGATGTTCATATAGTTAACAAAGTAATGTTAATCATAATAAATCAACCAAAATATTTTTTCAGATGAGGACAATCACCAATGCACCACATAGTTTTCATAGGGACAATGGTGAGATGAAGTGGTCAAAAACTTGTTCATAAAGCTCTCTCTTCTTCCTCAGAAGCCAGTGAATGAATAAATAAATCCTTTGTAATGGGGGGGATAGATCTCTAGTCCAGAATTTCCTAAATAAGCAAGTTGGTGAAAATAGCTTAATGGCTAACTTGTCAATGTGTTGTCTATAACAATGTATTCCTTGATCTTCAATACAAGATCAACTAAGTTCTTAATGATGATGTACTCCTCAATCTGTTTGTAGAAAAATATCTAAATGTTTAGAAGCCGAACAAGTTAACCCACTTACTCCTTCTACGACTGGATGTGTATTCTTGACAGCCCATCTTAAAGCTTAGGGTGCTTCATCATTCATTAAAAACTTATACACCTCATACTGTAGATTGTTATAATACAGGTAACCCCCATATAATGCAGCTTATACAATGCGGTTTTGATTTAACACCATCTACAAATTGTAGTAAACCTTTATCTTTTTATATATATTTTTACTGTGCAACTTAAAAATCAAATTTTATCTTCGTTAAATTTGCGTCTACCCGTATCATGCATGTAGTTATAAAAAGCAAATTTATATTAGGGAAAATACCCTTTAGCACACGTACATCAATTTACCATATAAAACGTTTATTGTTGAAATTTGCCTTCGTTTTTTTGCCAGGAAAGTGCATTAAAAATCATAACTGTGTTAATCTCAAGCTGAGCACTATTTTCTGGTGAGTTACATACAATATGTAATGCTTTTTTTATGTAAAAATTTATTTTTATAGTAATGGCCACTTAGAGGGCTTTTGCGATATGGTTGAAAACGAAATCAGTGAATTAATTAACGGGAAAACAGATTTAAATGAGGAGAGATTGGTACAATTAATAGATGACATCGAACCAAATGGCAGGAAAGGTTCTGCCAAAGATTATGATGAATCCATTAAATAATTCAGTTTAAATAAATTAGCAGAAGGATTGGACTTGGCAAGAAAGTTATTTTATAATGATCTCTCAATGGAGCACTCCGGAAAATTCACTAGACAATTGGATATTTGTTTAGCTCCATATTATGAACTTAATAAAAAAAAGTGCAGCATAGTGATAAGCAAGATCTTATTACTGACTTCTTCATAACTAAACCAGCCAAAGCATTCAATGAGAATTATACTAATGATGTCCATGAGATTTCAAGTGATGATGATGTCATAAATAAAGAATATCTATGAAATGCTAGTTTTGAAGACAGTGATGACGATTAAAATATGCACTTTATTTTATTTCGCCTAAAACATTTATGCATTATGTGCAATGAAGTTTATGTGCAATTTGTAATTTTTATAATTTTATACTATTTCATAGTTTATATGTTTTCTTAACTTACATGAATTACCTGAATTAAATAAAAATATTTTTTTGGATGTCATTGTTGTTTATATAATAAAAAAAAAAAGATTTCGGAACATAACCTTACTTTTTCTATGTGATCTGAGTTTTGCATAACGCGATTTATATAACGCAGCATTTCTATGGAACCTAACATCTGTTATACGAAGGTTACCTGTACTACAAAAACAATTCACTGGCAAGTTTTTCACTACTATACCTCTGAAGGAAATAATATTTCAGAGATCTACTCCCTTCCTCCACGTATAGAAAAAATTATTTTTTTACTGTGTGACTTTAGCAGCTTCTAAAGGTGAGCTGAGAGGATCAAGCTGCACAGTGGGTCAACTGTGTCAATGATGTTCTCCTCATCTAGAAATACACTACTGATGATTTTTTGTTTTCACTATCAGAAACTTGCATGAGTCAGAAGAGAATAGATCATTTAGATATGTTATATCTTCAATATATAAAGAAAATCCATGACTACTGGAGGATGTGTGAGATTGACAAGTTATACCACCCTTGGAGTTACAAATTGGAAATATTGAAACTAAAAAACATAAATGGTCAATTCTGCTCTCTGTTTTTTAGTTTCAATATTTCCAATTTGTAATTTTTTTTTTATATTTCCAATTTCCAAATTATAAATGGTCAATTCTGCTCTCTAATTTTCTCCTTCAAAACAAGAGCTGCTGCATTTAAAGGGCCTTTTTTGAAAAATGGTTACAACAGAAAACCAGTGTGTGTGTGTGGGGGGGGGGGAAATCTTCCAGAAACATTCCATTCATCTCACAGTATCAAAATACAGCCATTCATATCAGCCTTGCCATTTCCAAGGAAGTTATCTCAGCTTTACTCCCTAAGTATCATCTCAAAAAGACATATGAACTTGTTAACTCATTAGTTATTTTTTTTATATCACTGGCAAAAGCTCTTCAACCATTCTCTAATCATTCTGGAGTTTAAAGATTCGATGCAAATGCAACACCCCATCTTATGGACAGATCAGCTTATCCTATGAAATATGTGAGAAGAAATACTATCGTAACAGATTGTCACAGCAAAAAATTCATTCTGATCTATTCATCTGCCGAAACAAAAAATCCAGTAATTTTGCAAAGTCTCTGAAAGGGCTCATCATGACAGAATGATCACACAAATCTTTCTATATATTACTGAAAATGTGAATTCCTTTTCCTGGGAGCCACACTTTCATTAAAAAAAAAAAAAAAAAGATTCAAAGATAACATAGGTAGAATGATGAATATGACTTTACCAATCAGTACATTACTAGGTCAAAGTAGATCGTTAAAACAACACTACATGTAATAATAAGTGCAGACATTCTCACCAATCAATTGTGATCGGTGA
This sequence comes from Typopeltis vanoorti, assembly GCF_054136105.1. NCBI lineage: Eukaryota > Metazoa > Arthropoda > Arachnida > Uropygi > Thelyphonidae > Typopeltis > Typopeltis vanoorti. Next base: position 24,401,068 of record NC_143557.1, on the reverse strand, counting down.
TAAACTGATAAATCTTTTTTTTTTAACAAAAATTTGGTGGTTTTCATTACATAGAATTAATTAACACATGAAAGCACTATAATTCTTAGAAAGATGTTATATCAACAAATATGCCATTTACATACAGCATCTGTTAAGACAAAATTCATGTACTTGCTGATGGTATAAAATGATGGCCCTAAGTGTTTTTTAAATTTATTTTTCTGAAAATAAAATAATTTTCTAAAAAACAAAATTATCAATAGAAATTAATAAATATAAAAATCATATATACAGCTTAATATAATATTCTATGAATATCACTGGAATTCTGGCTTCAACTTCCAAATTCCTGCACCTGAAGTACTACGGTAAAAATTGCAAATTTTACTAAGAAGAGCTTTAAAAACAGTAGTCTGTTCATTTGGAAGTTTTTCTCTGAATGCATCCAGTATTTCCTGAGTTGTTGCCTGTCCATCTGTACTAGCTTGAAAAGCAACAAAACTTATAATTTCACTAAGAAGTTCATCATGTTCCGTGAAAGGTCTTGAACTTTCCATTTCTCCTTCATCACTGTGATCTCTTGTTGATGTACTCTGACTTCTTTCTTTCATTTTTGCCAACAGGTCAGTAGAAGATAAAGGATGATTACCAGATGGGCTTATGTGTGTGTTTTTAGCAACTAATGAACTATGTAGTCCATTCTGTCCTAATCCAGAAGGTCCTGCTTCATTGCTAATTATATGGGTAGATTTTACTTCTGTAGCAGACTGCACTTTAGCAAATGTTCTTTTTCCAAACCGTTGCCTAGATGTATATATAAAAAATTACATTAAAATGATGCACAGATCTAGAAATTTAAAGAAATAAAAAGCTAGGGATGGAGATATAACATATACAGAACTAAGTTTGTCCAAAATTATTTTCAATGCACTCAGCAAGTATTTATATAAATACTTATTTTCTAAGTATTGTAAATTGCAACAACAAAAAAAAATCAAAATTATTTTGTGACCATCAATATAAAAACTGCAACAAGTTTTATACTTCACTATAAAATGCATATAGAAATGGAGGGGGGGGGGGAATCTATTCTGGATAAGCAAGATAAAAGAAAAATTGTAGCAAGTTTTTTCACTTGATTAGAAAGTAAATTATGAATCATCATCATAGTTTATTCACAATATGATACAATGTGAAAAGGGAAAAGAGATTTACATTAAAAATTAAAGATTGAAAATTATGGTCTTCCAAGTCTCTCTATCTTGAGCTAACTGGTAAATTTCAGATGGAGTTTTACAGTTCAGCCTATTGATGGTTTCACATATGCATTGCCAAAATTGTTTGTATGGTCTTCCTCTACTGCAACTGCCATCTTCTGGTGTATACAGGATGAGGGATTCCAAAAAGGGTGAGACTTCAGAATGTCTGAGTTGATGTCAAAGCGATCTGAGTTGTAGTTTTTTGACTATACTGACTACTGGTTCTTGCTTAGCCAGATTTGGCACAGCAGAGTTAGCGACATGATCCATCCAAGTATCAGTATGAGACATATAGTTCCAAAGGAGTTAATTAGATCTGTAGTTTTTTTTTTTTTTGGTGCTTATTGTCTAGGTTTGAAAACCATATAAGAAGATGGATCTATTGGTTGCATGGTATAGTCTTAATTTTGTCTTTAATGATATTAATGATGATTTCCAGATGGGACGGAGTTTGTTGTGGAAGACTAAAGCCAGTTGTTGGATCCAAGATATTGAAAATCCTTTACTCTTTCTAATGGTTTATTGTTGATATGAAGTATAAAGTGTTCATAACCTATTGAGAATACTTTGGACTTTTGGATGTTGATCTGCATACCAATAAGTTTAGCCTGTGCCTCTAAGCAGACTGAGATGTTTTTGTTCATTTCTTGGTTCTGTATCACTAAGTACAACATCGTCAGCAAACCTAAGATCAGTTACTTGCATGGTGTGGGGGGATGTTCTAATGTTATAACCAAGATCTTCTGTGTTGCCAACACAGAAGATCTTGGTTATAACATAGGCATACCAAGCATACCAAGAACAAATAAGGTGCTAGTACATCACACTGTAGGACTCCTGTTGTCACCAGAAAGGATTCAGATGTTTCTGTTTTAAATATTACTGTAGCATTGTAATCTTGTAAGGTGATGAGATTGCTTGTATGATTTTTGAGAGCAAACCACAGCAGCTGAGTATTTTAAATATTGCTTCTCTATTAATGGAGTCAAAGGCTTTTTTGAAGTCTATAAAGGTTAAAATGAGTGGTAAGTTTTTATCATGTGAACTTTCTATGATTCTTCTGATGCAATATATCTGTTCTATTGTACATCGTTTTCTTTTTAGAAATCCACCTTGGTTTTTTCTTAAAAGTGGTGTTAAGTAAGGTTCTATTCTATTGAGTATCATCCTATTGTAGATTTTAACTGTGGCTGATAGAAAAGTAATACCCTTGTAGTTATCCATTCTATTAAGACTGACCATTTTTGGGTATAGAAACAATAAGGTCTTGTTTCCATTGTTGAGATATTATTCCAGTGTTTAAAGCTTGATTCATTATGGCAAGGAGATTGGAATATGTGTTATACCTGGCATTTTTGAAAGCTTCTGCTCTGATTCCATCAATCATCAATCCATTAATTATGAATAACAAGAAATTATATTCTTGTCATTATTCTTTAACCAAGTATGGGCAAACAAAAGTTTGAAAGGCCAGTTGTATAATGGAGGCAGTGACTTCATATTAAATTGCTTAGTATTCCATAAATGCATAGCACACTTCCACTTGAACATTGTCATACATCATAATAAATTTAGTTTAATCCTTTATCCCAGTGAGAGCAAAGAAAGTTTGCACCTGAAAATATCTTCAGGACTGAATATAGTGTTGTACACTCTTACCTGGGTAAGTAGTGCAACACCAGGGCAACTTGCAGCAAAGGTGGAGCAAGCTACCAACACTCCTATCCCAGTATCTCCCATTATGCAAAACACATCTCCTTGTGGATATGTATACTGTTATGCATTAAGGGACTGGCCACTACCCAGACTAGTTTCGACCTTTATTGAGGTCTCTTCAGTGGGAGCCAGGCCCAGAGTTGGAGATACCAGGCAGAAGCAGCAGCAAGGTCATCTTTACCTATAGGAGTTGCCAAAAGGTTTACCACCTTTTTATATCAAATTACTCTGGATTTAGAGAAAGATGTTGAAAGTTTATTTTTCACTAGGTTAGACCATAATAAATTTAGTTTAATCCTTTATCCCAGTGAGAGCAAACAAAGTTTGCAGCTGAAAATATCTTCAGGACTGAATATAGTGTTGTATTATCTTACCTGGGTCTTTCTCTAAATCCAGAGTAATTTAATATAAAAAGGTGGTAAATCTTTTGGCAACTCCTATAGGTAAAGATGACCTTGCTACTGCTTCTTCTGCCTGGTATCTCCAACTCTGGGCCTGGCTCCCCTGAAGAGACTTCAATAAAGGTCGAAACTAGTCTGGGTAGTGGCCAGTCCCTTAATGCATAACAGTACACATATCCACAAGGAGATGTGTTTTGCATTATGGGAGATACTGTGATAGGAGTGTTGGTAGCTTGCTCCACCTTTGCTACGAGTTGCCCTGGTGTTGCACTACTTACCCAGGTAAGATAGTACAACACTCTATTCAGTCCTGAAGATATTTTCAGGTGCAAACTTTGTTTGCTCTCACTGGGATAAAGGATTAAACTAAATTTATTATAGTCTAACCTAGTGAAAAATAAACTTTCAACATTGTCATACATCACAGAAAGGGATAATTACCCAGATCAGTTATGACCTTTATAGGTCTTATCAGCAGAATCTAGACCCATAAAGATATTAAAAGTTAATTCAATAGCAAAAGTCATATTTCCATATACAAGTAAAATAATGGTGTATTGCCATATTAATAAAATACTCTGGATGAAAAACAGTTCTTAGAGAAATTTGATGTCACAGTGTCTGTCTACATATAGAAGTAGTTGTGAAGTTGTATGTGTAAACATCTGCGAAGTTACACACATGTAACTTCACGTCTGCAAACTTCTGTTTATTCATGCTTGAGTAAAGGATAAAGACAAGAATATAATTTTTTGTCAATTAAACTTAAAAATTAAATTATGTAAGAAGCTATAGATTTGATCTTTATCCCCTTATGTACTTCCTATCAAGAGATGAGGATTTTCTTGAGAGATATCCATCCCTCCACCAGTTGAAGTAGTAGTTCTACCCAAACAGGATGTCAAAAGCTATAAGTCTGTAAGTGTTTGTGTGTCATCATTTCTCTAATAGATTTTAATTGGTTTCAAATACAAAAAATGATCTTTGTGTGTTTCAACAGTTACCAGTCACACAGATTTGTGTTGTTGTTGTACCAGTAAAATGGAAGTCTTGGAAGAGAGATTAAATATTATTTCTCCAAATTTGAGAAAAATATTTACAAAATATGTGTATTACATATGTTAAAACAAAATTAGATATTTACTACTCTCATAATTTGGTGATGCATGCAGTTGCATAATGTAAATACTTCCACCATAATATGTTCCAAAATGTACATTTCTGATCCATTAAAAGGAAACTAGAATTTTGAAAGATCCCATCCCAGTGAATAATTAATATATCAATTCTTAAAATCTAACAAAAATATTCCAGTGATATTCCAGCACCATTATCCCATCCCTGTAGTCGTTCTCAGTAAGATCTGCAAAATACCCCTCTACAGATGCAATCACCTCTTCATTCGAAGAAAAACGGTGAACAGCAAGGAAGAGTATTAGTTTTGGGAAGAGATAGAAGTCAGAGGCAGTCAAATCTGGGGGATAGGGTGGATGTTCCAACGATTCATAGTGCAGATCCCTTAATTTTCCCATTGCCAAAACACCTTTGTGGGCAGGTGCATTGTCCTGATGAAAGATGATTTTTTTCTTCTGCAAACTCAAACTGGGTCTTTTCTCATGAATTTTTTCATCTAGTCTGGTTAAAAGACAGGAACAATATTCCCTGGTTATTGTTTTACCCTTTTCAAGATAATTAATAAACAAAATGCCTTTAGTATCCCAAAACACTGATGCCATGACCTTTCCTGCTGATGGAACCGACTTTGTTTTCTTTGGCACTGAATGACTAGCTTCTGTCCATTGTTTTGACTGCTGTTTGGATTCTGGTGTGTAATGGTGAATCCAAGTCTCATCCATAGTAATAAATTGACACACAAATCAGTTTTATTCTTGTTAAAATGTTCCAAGCACTGTTCAGAGATTTTCATGCGAGTGCGTTTTTGATCTGCTGTGAGCAAGTGCGGCGCTCATCTTGCACAAAGCTTTTTCATTTGCAATTCTTCATGCAAAATATATCCTACATGTTCTTTTGGAATGCCTATAGTCTCAGCAGTTTCGTGGACTTTGACTCGCCGGTCATCCAATATCATATTGTGCACTTGATCAATGATTTCTGGTGTTGTTACACTTTTTGGATGTCCTTCATGTGGATCATCTTCAATGCTGGTGCGGCCATGTTTAAACTCGGCAGCCCATTTCTTAACTGTGAAAAATGAAGGAGAAGAGTGTCCATAAACTTTTATGAACTTCAAATGAATTTCTTCTGTCATTAAACCTTCTTTTACAAGGAATTTTATAACTGCATGATAGTCAATTTTATCCCTTTCAAGGGATGCAGACAACACTTTCGCTTCAGACAGCTGTATAAAACAAACTACTTGATAGAATGATTTGCAATTTCACATGGATGCTTATGAGAGATGAACCAACTTAGGAAAAAAAAACTTACTGATAGTGATGCAATCTATGATTGAGGCTGAAAACTTTTCAGACCCAGCCTCGTAATGTTAACCAAAAAAGCAAGTTTCAGTTATCTTTTAAGTCTCCATATATTAAGTATGATTATAAAATGTAAATATGCAAACAGATACAAATAATCACCTGCACAGTTAATCACAGTTAAAATTTATCAAAACTTATACATGCAAACACTTACAGACTGTACATGGCCATTTGCAGTCAAGAGAAATGTAAACAAACATAAATATGCAATATAAAATCATAACTACATAAAATTAACTATTATTAATTAGTTAAGTAGTTGAACTAATTAATTAGCATGAAATAAACATTTTATAACGATTCATTCATTAGTGTATAGGCTAGGCTACTGCAAAGCAATCATATTGATTGCACTAGGCTAATATAAAGCTATCATATTGCTGCTTCTTTGTTATCAATGGATGAATCGTTATACTTGTAAATAAATATGAATTTTTTTTCACATTATCTTTTCATTTTTGATGTCTACTGTTAGTAGTACATATAATATGTACAGTATTTCATATCATATAAGACAATATTGATGTAGACACTGAACAGAGATGATTCGTCTTGTAAACAGATACTGAAAACTTACGTTATTGATAAATTCAGTACAGTACAGTACTGTAAATACATTTTTACTTCCTTATAATTTTCTGTAATAACATTTTATTTTCTCTAGCTTACTTTATTGTAATATTATATGCTATATTCTTACATGGATACATAACATACAATTGTATTAATCGACTGTTTATGTTATTGCAACACTTTCAGTGAACAGTAGGCTATTAGTAGTTACGTTTATGGGAAGTCAAAAGTTATATGTGGATTTTGGAACAAGAGGGGTCGGCACACCTAACCCAAGCATTGTTCAAGGATCAACTGTAATCCGCTCATCTGCATATAGCATTGTACTGATGACAGTTCTGGTTACCTGGATACTTTGCTTTATTATTGTTTTCCATGTTTTAATAATCTGATCAACATATATATATATATATATATATACATATATATTGAATAGAGTTGGAGATAAGCTACATCCCTGTCTGACACCCTGATTTTTTTCAAAACTTATACATGCAAACACTTACAGGCTGTACATGGCCATTTGCAGTCGAGAGAAATGTAAAAAAACATAAATATGCAGTATAAAATCACCGTTTCTTCTGCCCAGAAGAAACAGGGTTTTCTGTTAATTAATTACCTAACTGTAACAGTATTTTTGCATCTTTATATAAATTTTGTATAGCTTGTACCAAATGTAAGGGATATCTTTGTTTTTTCATTATATTCCATAGTTTTTCTCTTTGTATTTTATCAAAACTTTCTGGTAATCTATAAAGGCCATATGAGTTTCTAAATTAAATTCTCGTCTTTTTTCAATAATTTGTTTTAGCACATAAATATTGTCTATACATGATCTTCCATGTCAGAAACCATTTTGTTCTTCTGAGAGTAGATTGTTTGCAATATTTCTTAGTCTTTTATTCAGGATTTTTCTGTAAATTTTGTAACCTGCATTCATCGTCATCATCAAATTCCTGATATGTATACCCTCAAGGGGGTGTACAGGATATGATAGCACTACATGAAAAACCTACATCATTACTAGCTATGATTTTCCTCCAAATCAATCTGTTACCTCTCAAGACTCCAACATTATCATATCTTATATTTCTGTCTTCTAAGGCACTTTTACTGTATCAATCCACCTATATCTTGTCTTCCTCTGGGTCTTTTTCCTGCCAACCTGGCAGAGAACACTTGTTTTGCTCATCTTTCCTTTCCATTCTATTTAAGTGACCATACCACTTGAGATTAGCTCTGCTACACATTACTGGATGCTAGCAATGTCAAGTTCTTTCCTGACAACCTTTTTAATATTATATTGCCATTGATGCCATCTATTCATGCCTCAAATCTTTCTCAGCACTCTCACATCTGTGGTCACCAGTCTTTATTTTGGAATTGGTTTGAACACTTGTATACAGCTAATTTAATGTTTTGAATAATTTCTCTCTTATTCCATATAAATTTATACAGTTGGCTTCCTACCATACCGGCTTTGTTGATTCTGTTGTCTATTTCCATATTTAATTTACCTTCTTCACTAAAAATTGTGCCTAAGTATATGAAATGTGTTACTTGTTCTATAGGTTCTCCATTCATGAGGCAGTTGATATTTTCAATGTTTCTGCCTATTTTCATTATCTTTGTTATTTCTGATTTTCATTACTAAATTATTACAGTTATTTAATTTAGTCAGGTAATCTCGCAGACTTGTATTGGATTTATTTAAAAATATAACATCATCTGCATCAAGTAAAGAGAGATTAACATCTCCAATTTTGATGTCAGGTTTAAAACCACTTTCCTTCATAATGTGATCCATATAGATAATGAATAACAAAGGGGATAATGTACACCCTTATCTGACACCAGATTTAACATTAAACCATCCTCCCATACCTCCTTCAATTCTAACTGCTGACTCAAATTGACTTAACTCAAATAAAGACTTAAGTACCGTTTGATATAATGTCCCATTGACACCACATAACAGTAGCATTTTGCATAGCTTTTCTCTTGACACCTTGTCATACACTTTTTGCAGCTCTACAAAACTTAAATACAGATCATTGTTATATTCCCATGATTTCTTAACTATTTGTCATAAAGTGAAAATCTGATTTCTGACAGCCTCTCTTTGGCCTGAATCCAGCTTGTTCTTCACCAAGCTTTTCTTCCACAATCCTTCTCAACAGTTTCTCAAGTATACTTGCATAATTCTTATCAGGAACACTCAGTAGGGAAATGCCTCTGCAATTCTCACATTCAGTTTCATTTCCCTTTTTATATATGGGTACTATGAGAGCTCTACTCCAATCATCTGGAATTTGTCCTCTGTCCAGGCCTTATTCTGAACTATGCAGTGCAATCACTGTAAGATTTTTATACCATACTTGAGCATTTCTGGTCGAACATCATCTACACCAGCTGCCTTTTCACATTTCAGGCTTTTGATGGCCTTTTCTACTTCAAATATGGATATGTATTCCAGACTGCATACTTGTTGAGTGCTTTTTACCACTGTGCTGTCATTGATTGTTTAATTTAGCAATTTTTTGAAGTAATTACTCCATACATCAAGGATATCTTTTTCTCCAGTATTTAATAAACTTATACCTCTGTAATTTCCACAATCTTCTTCTTTCTTAAATATATATATATATAACCTTAGCTTTTAGCCAATATGATGGAACCTCACATTTCCTCCAACAGTTATTTATTAATATTAAGAATCTGTGATGTAAGTATTCTCTGCCATATTTCCAAAGTTCTGTATTTATGCCATCTAATTCAGTTGATTTTATATTTTTTGATACCTTTATTGTTTCTTTTAGTTCTTTCACTTTTATTGGTTCTATAATAGTGCTGATTTCTTTATTATTTTCTGTTATTAAATTTGTCTGCGCAGTTAACTTAGTGGTTATGTGCTTCGCAACAATATGCCTGCAAAAGGAGTTTTCTGGGTTCGATTCCTGTCGTCTCCGACGTGAGGAGCTTAAGGATCTTTCTCAGCCATAGCCAAGTTAGCTGGTCTTGGACATGGACAGAAGGATTTTTCTCCCTACTTTATCTGGGGTTTTTCCTCCTGCAAGCAGGCCAACCGGCCCCATGAATACACACAGATTTCAGTCATATGAATATAACCCTCAGGGGATGAAGCAGAGCAGTGATGAACTGGCTGCATTAATTCATCGTAAGCCCCCTCATTAGTGAAGGACTCAACCTGTCCTAGGATGGATAAGAAAGGATAGGTTATTAAATTTGGGTCATACCATAAATTCTTATAATGTTCTATCTGTTGTTTCTCTTGTATTATGTTGATCTGTGCTATATCTCTTTCTTTGTTGTTTAATTTCCTAATTTCCTAAATATTTCCTTAATATTTAGAAGACATACATGGAAGACTATATCTTGTCTTACATGTATGTCTTCTTCTTTTTTATTAATGAAATTATTATTTTATGAATAATTTTCCAAAATTATTCATAAAATAATTTTGGTATGTTTTTGAAGGAGTGATTTGTATGCCATTTGTTTTTCTTTTATTGCATTTTTTTATATCTGTTTTTCAGATTTTTAATGTTTTTCTTTTTAATATTTTATTTTTCTTTCAAAGTACTTCAAGAAGTTGCTTTATGGATGAACTTTATTAAAGTTTTTCATTCTTCTTCTATATCTTCAATGATTTGGGCTTCTTTTAGATAATTTATGACTTTTTAATTAAAGTATTTTAATAAATATTTTAATATACATTGTCATTTCCTGAGAAATTTAAAGTTAGGAAAGAGATAATCTGTTAATGATTGATATAACATTCTAATGCTTTCTTCTTGTAATAGATATACTTTGTATACTTGTTCTAAATAATTTCTTGTTTTTTCTTATTTACTTCCTTTCTCCATTTTGCTAGTATTTCTGTTTTAGACTACTAAATAATGACCTGAAAAAAATTTTCGTCAGTGAGTCTTGTACGAAGGCGATTTTTTGCAAGACTTAATTTTGAAAAAAATTGCTCGCATTGATAAGTAGTAGAAAAGTGAGAAGCTATTTTCAAGGCATTATTTTTTAAAGAAGGGAATTTCTCCGAATCAATAGATTTGTAAAAGTCCAATATAGGCAGATTACTATATTTTGATCTCAAAGTATTATCACACTGCAAATCAATCAACTCTAATTGCAAGGAATCGGAAGCTTCCTCAGGGTGTATATCAAAAGGTGTTTCAAATATTTGTAACTCAATTCTTTGATTTTTTACATCTTCACATCTCCTTTAAAATTGATTCAAAACACTTTGACACTCATCAACATACTCACTTGTTGATTTTGGATCGTGTTCACTTAATTTTGGAAAATGTGTAAAGCAGTTTTTTTTTTCAGTTGGGTAAGAAATAATTGAAGCATTGATTCAAAGCTCTTGATATGATTGAGCAAAGAAGTCATTAGCTGATTGGGGCCTTGTAATTTCAAATTTAGATTATTCAAATGACTAGTTATGTCTACTAAATATGCTAAATCACTTTGAAACTTTTCATCCTCCAATTCTTTAATGGGAGGCACCTTTAATGTCCAAGAAAAATTTTACTTCATCTTTAAGTTCATAAGATGGTTGAGCATTTGAGCTCTACTTAGCCACCTAACTTCACAATGGTACAATAAGTCCCCATATTCAGCTTCAAGATCTTGCAAAAATTCTTTGAATTCCCTGTGGTTCAACCCTTTACTTTTTATCAAATTAATGTCCTTTGTTATTACATTCATGACGCTGTTTATCTTGAGTGACTTTGCACATAGATTTTCCATATGAATGAATGAAGCAGTGGCATACAATTAAAGTATTTGGGTTCAATTGACATTTCTTAAATTCATTCTTAATCAGAGCCATGAGCCCTTTTTCATGGCCTACCATGGATGGAGAACCATCTGTAGCAAGACCACTCAATTTTTCATATGGTAAATCAAAATCCTTTAATGCTGAATTGACCATTTCAAATAAATCTTCACCTTTAGTTGTCCCCTTGATTTTAAAGCAAGAAATTCTTCTCGTATATTGAAATCTGTAATTATTCCCCCTATAAATATAGCCATTTGTGCAGTATTTGACAGATCAGTAGTCTCATCGATGACTAATGAGTAAAACACAAATTCTGCTGAATCTACTTTCAAAGAAGTTTGGATGTCATCAGCGATATCTTTAATATGGTCAGAAACAGTTCTTCTTGATAGGCTAATATTTTTAAACAAACTCAGTTTTTCTGGACATAAAATCTCTACGGCAATAAGGATGCAACCTTTCACAAACTCACCTAGATTTTAAGTTTTTTAGCAATTTGTTCACACAATGCATAACTAGCTTGAGTTACAGATGGTCTTTCCTGAATAAGCTTTTTAAATGCAATCTTTCACAAACTCACCTTCATTATGGGTTTTAAGTTTTTTAGCAATTTGTTCACACAACGCATAACTAACTTGAGTTACAGATGGTCTTTCCTGAATAAGCTTTTTAAAAAGAGATTGGCTTTTGATTATATTTTCTTTCGTTATCTTGTCTAAACGTTCTGATTCTTTTAACTTTTCATATTTCTTATGCTTACTCAAATAATGTCATTCAAGATTATATGTTTTGTAAACAGCAACATGTTTGTTACAAATAAGACAAATGCACTTTTCATTAATTTCAATAAAGAAGTATAGTTCTGTCCATTTTTCACAAAACAGAGCACATTCACCACTTCTTTTATGCTTTTCACTACAACTTGTCATTTAAAAAAATAAACTGAATAAAGTTATCAACAAGGCACTCGCAGTACTGCATGAGAAAAACAAAGTCAAAAGTCAATACATTTTGACACGTGGGAAAATGTCATGGTGGTAGTTGGGAAGCAACCAATCAGAGAAAGGCTGAACTTTGCCCACGAGAAATGCTCCTGATTTCTTTTTATTTTAATGGCTGGTCTCGATTTGATGGTTGCCAGATGTATGACGATCATATTTTATGTAATATAGTTATTTTTGATTTTGTATATTTAATTATTTAAATTTAAATAAATTTAATTTAATAAATTTAAATTATTATAAAATTTTATTTGCATGTACATATGAGTACATCAGCAAAGGGGTGAACTGAAATAGACTCGCAGACGAAATCTCGCCCATGGGCAAGGGGTTCCCCACCCCTGCATTAAAGCATTAATGTATTAACCTTTGAAGCCATTCTACGTATCTCTTCATTGTTTGGTATGTGCACATATTCAAGCTGAGGTTACTGTCGAGATGTGCTGGATGGAAGATGATTTCTTTAGATTCTACAATTCTTCTTTCCAATTCATCATAACATCAGTAGAATTCTGGACATGGTTCAACAGAGCACTTGCTCTAGTTCTGCCATATGTGACATCTCTTTTATGTTCCTCTAGATGTAATTCAGTGAATTTTTCGGTCTGGACAAAATAAGGCATCTTGCAGTTGTACCAAACAGAGTAAATGCTGGGATATTTCAGGTTATGTTTTTGCTTGGGCATACTGAGCAAGTAATGGAGTTTAAGTAGAGGAGTGAAAGAAGTCTGGATGTTATATTTTTTGAGATTTTTGGCTAATTTTGGTGAAATGGAACTGATATATATGGTAGGTATATGTAGTCTTTTTCATTGTGCTGCTATCCAACTTGGGTATTCATGAGACCTTGAATGTGTGCACATGCCCAACAATGAAGAGATGCACCAAAAGAAGTCTTCTAAGAACATGAAACTAATTGTGCAGTTTATTTAAATTAAAATAGTTTTTCTGTTTTTTATCTGTCATTAAATAGTCATTTAATCTGTTTCAAAAAAAAAAAATAAATAAATAAATATATATATATATATATATATATATATATATATATATATATAGGGGGGAAGGTGGTCTTTGGGCAGAATTTATGCCTTTTAAGCAATGCACACCAAGAATGCTCATGATGAAGGGTTCAAAAACTGTGAAGTTTCAAAAGTGAATACCATTTTGCTTACTTGACTACCAAATAAAACAAGATATTATTTTCTGCTTTAATAGGTTATGATATCAAGATTAACTAATTACTTATTCACTATTCTTATAAACCAAAGTGAACTAAATTTTATTACCTGACCACATGGGGAGCACCAGACTTTCCATTTAAGCCTGTCCATGTTGGAACACCATATCTAGCCTGCATACACTGCCGTCGTGATTGTTTAAGTGCTTTGACAGCTTCTTTAGCCACTTTTTCTGCTTCACCTTCAACCAATAAATAATCTGGGTCTGATGAATTCACGATAATGTCATGTTTCAATGCTGAATGAACACCTGCATATAATAATGTGTTAAGTTAGATAAGCTGATATATCACATAATACCACACATACACACACACACACACACACACACTTCAGGACTACTGAAGGGCTAGTAATACCCAACATATATACCCTCTCCAAGCCAACCACATCTTCTCATAGATAAGCCTGTTTCCACAAATAAGGATTTTTCATCAAAAAATAATAACAAAATCACAAAGCACAACAAAAATCCATCCAAAAACACTTCCATATCACCTTTACAAACAGTTATGGCCTTAACTAAGAAATAGGTCATGAACTCTGCTACTTCAGGCATCTAAACTAGACCTGTTGCTTTACATAGAACATCAACTGACAGTCTCAAAACTTTAATTTCTTTCAAGTTATTTTCATTACAAGTGACATTTGTGCATTCATCATGTTCAACATCTCATATCTGAGATTGCCAAATTTCAAATCCTCTAACTTATTTATCTTTCTGGCTGAAAATTTCTTTGAAATATTGCTGCATTCATTTGCTGTATTTATTGCTCCCTGAAGTTTGATTTTCTGTCATTGAAATAATAGTAAAGTCATCTTCCTTATGAACTTTATGTTCATAACTCAAACTGATTTCCTTTCTCCAATTTCACTAATCATGTCAAAAGAAATGTCAATGTATTTGCTATTAGTAATTAACATAAATTGTCCATCTACCCAAAAGAATACCAAATCATTCTCACCTTCAACCCAACACACTGTACATTTTCTTAACCAGTTCTTCTTTCAGATATTGATATCAGCTCTTTTCTGGATGACTCAGAACATAATCTTGTATTTCCTTTTCTATGGTAAGTCCTTTGCTCAGCCATTCACTAACTCATGTCCTATATGGGATGATCTCAGTGATTCCTAGTGCTTCTTTCCAGGGTCTACTGCTCATACTCTACAGATCAAAATACCCCCTTTGACTAAATAATTGAAATAATCCTTGTTAGAATGAAGGCTTCAACAAATCATCATTAAAGCACTGGTTGGTTAAAGTGTGCCAAAGTTAACCAAGAAAAAATTCAGCATGCATCAAATGACTCAGAAAAACTCTTACCTCAGAGAAAAACTCTCTTTTCTTAGAAAAACCCAGAAAAGCTTTACTCTCAGTCTACACCCACCAACAAATCCAATTTGATTATGAAAGGACTGGATGGCATGAAAGGACCAAATCTGAGCCATAAATAGCAGCTCAAATAACTGCTCAAGGCTATGTGGTCAACTTCTTCCTTGGTGCTTTCACTTTTTTGCATGCAAACTTCAATTTTGAACCCTTCTATGCTTCACCTTTACCTTGGTACCATCATCAAAGATATGACTGACATCCTCGCATTGTTCTTATCCTCTAATTTTTCAACTAATAATACACATTTTTATGTGTATAAATTCCACTAATGTGAATCTGACTCATAAAAAGTTGTACACCTTTAATACATCAGTATTATAGGTATACAACTTTTTATAGGTGAACAACTGGTCAACACTAATGCCAAATTTAATGATGATTGCTTATATCCTGAGAGAGTAACATTTAATCATCACCATCATCATCAAATTCCAGATATATACCCTCAAGGGGTGTACAGAATATGATAGTAGTACATGAAAAATTTACCACCATTACTAACTTCCTATCTACACTCTTCCCCCAAATCAATCTGTTATCAGTCAAGATTCCAATATTATCAGGTGTCTTATATTTCTGTCTTCTAAGGCACTTTTTACTGTATCAATCCACCTATATCTTGGTTTTCCTCCGGGTCGTTTTCCTGCCAACCTGGCAGAAAACACTTGTTTTACTAATCTTTCTTCTCCCATTCTGCTTAAGTGACCATACCACCTGAGATTAGCTTTGCTAATGCATTCCTGGATGCTGACAATATAAAGTTCTTTCTTAATATCCTTGTTTTTAATATGATATTGCCATTGATGCCATCTGTTCATGCCCTAATCTTTCTCAGGACTCTCATATCTGCCGTCTCTAGTCTTTGGTCAAGTGTTTTTACTTCTTGTCAAATAATAATAATAATAATAATAATAATAATAATAATTATTATTATTATTATTATTAGCTTTGCTCTTTTCTCCAAATTTTTTCTAAAGCATAAAAAAATTCCTCCACTTCTACCTTAGTAGAACCCTCTGTGGGACCATAGGCACAAATAAGTTTCATTGTCCAGTTCCCCATTCTCATATTTACCCACATCACTCTACTTGATATTGCCTTCCATTCACAAAGATTAGCCTCGTAATTAGTGTTGAATACTATGGCTACTCCTTCTTTTCCTTGATTGCCATTGCCTGAATATAACATTTTGTATTTATTGCTCAGAAGGATCTCACCAATTTTTTCCTTTTTTGTTTCAGTCACCCCTATTATGTCGATCTGGTACTTATCCAATTCCACAGCTAGCTCCATTTCTTTGCCATTCAGACTTCTTATGGAGATAGTACCAATCTTGAACTCTGGTGACGTTGAGTTGGGGTGAGTTTTAGGATTTGTTCCAGAAGCTGACTTTTCACTGTTTGCCCATGGCAAAAACAACGGGGGTCATGTTTAACCGGGCGACACCCCAGCTGACATGAAATTCTGTCATGTTGTACCATCATTTGAAATTTTTGTTTAAGCCAATAAGAATACATTCTTTCTTTTAGGGTTACACGGTGATCAGCATTCATTTTAAAAATTTTATGGAATTTACAACCGTGTTAAAAAAACTTTTTTTATTATCCCGACATTTCGATCTTCACATTAAGATCATCATCTGGAGTGTACATAAATATACAGGACAAGCTGAGTTACATCATTAACTGTAAGCAAGAGAAACAATGATTTGATCACGTTATTCTATTGGCATGACCTCTGGTGGAAAAAAATAAAACAAAATAAAATAAAAAATAAATTTTTACATCAAGCTAAATTCTATTTTTACAATGACAGGAATACAATGACTGGCTTAGATACGTTGACGATGTTTTTGCGATCTGGTCCCATGGCCGACAGACATTAGACACATTCCTTAGCCACCTAAACAAACAACACAAATGCATACAGTTCACAATCGAAATTGAAAAACATAACACACTTCCGTTTCTAGATACACTTGTCACACATCTTCCCTTGGGCAATCTTTCCTTCACTGTTTACTAAAAACCAACACATACGGGACAATATATACACATAAACTCCTACCACCATCCAACACAAAAACTAGGTGTCATCAACACGCTAAAAAACAGAGCTCAGACGATTTGTTCCAGTGAACAGGCACTGAAAGATGAATTTAAAATTATCAGTAATTCTGTTACAAAAAAACTTACAAAAAAACGGATACAGCCAAAACACTATAAACAAAATTCTCTACAAAACCACAATAAAAACAAAGACAAATCAGACTACAGTAAAACTATAACCATTCCCAACATTAAAAGCATATCAGACAAAATAAACAGAGTACTACAAAAGTACAACCTCAAAGCCACCTTTTAAAACTCCTGCAAAATTAAAATGCTTACTCAACTCATCCAAAGACCCACTCTCTCCACTAGCTCACCCTGGAGTATACAGGATTTATTGTACTTGCAACATACCATATATAGGAGAAACAGGATGCACTATTCCTATTAGACAAAAAGAACATAAACGACACATTAAATATAATAATTATGGTGAAGCTGGCCTTTCTAATCATGCCCTGAATACCTTACACAGAATTGACTGGAAAACCACCAGCTGTCTACATCACACTAGAACATGGTATGAATGGAAATTCAAGGAAGCTGTGAGTTTATCAGCAACCACCCCAATCTGAACAAAAATGATGGTTTAAAAATCCCAAACATGGAAGGTATATATTCGACCTTCCTCACCAAGAACAACTATAAACAGGACTATAGAAAATCCAGTATTGTAAATCAAAAATAAGAATTGTAATACTAAAAATAGGATACCAATTGTTTCTGAAAGAAAACCATCTAAAAGAATGTTTATTCCTGTCATTGTAAAAATAGAATTTAGCTTGATGTAAAAATTTATTTTTTATTTTATTTTAGTTTTAAAAAAATTTTTTTTCCACCAGAGTTCACGCCAGTAGAATAACATGTGATAAAATCATTGTTTCTCTAGCTTACAATTAATGATGTAACTCAGCTTGTTCTGTATATTTATGTACACTCCAGATGATAATCTTGATGTGAAGATCGAAACGTCGGGATAATAAAAAAAAGTTTTTTTTAACAGGGTTGTAAATTCCATAAAATTTTTAAAATGAAAATCAATAAGAATACAATTTGGTCAGTTAAATCCCAAATTGTCAGCCCATCCTCATCCGTTCAGTACCCTGGCAGATACCTAACAGGGTGCACTACGAGAAGGCGAGGATTAGAAATTTGGTCAGAAGTCCTGATCGGTTCTTCGCATTCCTTTGAAGACTATGTGGAGATCTCCTCTCATTTAAATAGCTTTGACCCTTATGCACACCAACGTTTAATTTAATTACCATTTAATTTACCATGTAGCATTTAATTACCACTATTAATTAGCTTTGCTCTTTTTTTTTCCCCTGCTACTTTTCTTGAAACATTTTTATATGTCTGGGATTCATTCTCTGATCAGCTATTTATTTAGGTCTTCAACAAAAAAAAAAAAAAAAAAAAAAAAAAAAAAAAAAAAAAAAAATTGCTTTTCTTAATGTCAAAATCATTTTTGATGATTTGAAAAATTTCTCTACTTTTTACCTGCTAGAAATTTCCATATTTTTTCAGTTTCCCCACTGAAAAAATCTATCCACACTCAAATCAATCTCATTTAAGATGTTTATGTTTCCGTTTATTGTTGAACACTCCCAGTTACTCTCTCTTTTCTCTCATGTCTAATGTCCCAAAAAAATCATCTTATGATTATTATTATTCTGGATTTTGCCTCATTTATTTGTCTTAGTCTAAGAAATGCCTATTATATCAGCTGTGCATTTTAGAAATTGTTCTGCTAACCCCACTTAAAGCTTGTCATATCTTAAATATGTATCTACGTCATTTTCTTTCACAATTATTCACCATGACGCTACTTGACTTACCTGATTTTTTAAAAAGCTTGTGAAGAATATAGTCATCTTGTTTTTGCTGTTCTTGATGTTCTTCATTATTAGGATCGTCATCTTCTTGCTTGATTAAATAATTTATTCTTTCTCCTTCAAACACTAGTTTCAAATTTAAGAAAAAAAAATTAATACTTTTATTGCATATAAAGGTAATCTGAAATTATAATTTAAAACAAGACAAACTTGAAATAAGGAATACATATATATATATCATGATTCCATATCTTCTGCATGACAAGTAATTCATTCATAGCTTCAGTGGCCTTTTTTTTGTTCATCATCATCAAATTCATGACATGTACCTTAAGGGATGTACAGGATATGATAGTACTTCAAGAAAAATTTAACTCATTACTAACTTCCTATCTACAATTTTCCTCCAAATCAGTCGGTTACTTGTCAAGACTTCAATATTATTATGAGATCTTATATTTCTATCATCTAAGGCACTTTATACCGTATCAATCCACCTATATCTTGGTCTTCCTCTAGATCGTTTTCCTGCCAACCTGGCAGAGAACACTTGTTTTGCTAATCTTTCCTCGCCCATTCTGTTTAAGTGACCACACCACCTAAGATTAGCTCTGCTGATCATTCCTGGATGCTGACAATGTCAAGTTTTTTCCTAATATCCTCGTTTTTAATATGATATTGCCATTGATGCCACCTGTTCATGCCTATAATCTTTCTCAGGACTCTCATATCTGTGGTCTCTAGTCTTTGGTCAAGTGTTTTACTTCTAACCCAGCTCTCAGATTCATAAGTTGAAATTGGTTTAAACACTGTCTTGTACACAGCTAATTTAGTGTTCCAACTAATTTCTCTCTTATTCCATATGAATTTATTCAATTGACTTCCAACCATACCAGCTTTGTTGATTATGTTATCTATTTCCATATTTAATTTACCATCTTCACTAAAAATTGTGCCTAAGTAGCTGAAATGTTTTACTTGTTCCACAGGTTCCCCATTCAAAACACAGTTGACATTTTCAATGATTACACCAATTTTCATTGTCTTTGTTTTTTTATTGCTGACCTTCATACCATATCTATTTCAACAGTTATTCAATTTAGTCAGGGAATCTTGCAAACTTGTAGCGGATTTATTTAGAAGTATAACATCGTCCACATAAAGCAAAGAGCTGACATTAACATCTCCAATTCTGATATCATATTTAATACCACTTTGCTTCATAATGTGATCCATATAGATAATGAATAACAGAGGGGATAATGTACATCCTTGTCTCACACCAGATTTAACATTAAACCATCTTCCTGTACTTCCTTCAATTCTAATAAAGACTAAATATTGCATGATATAATGCCCCAATGACACCATATAATTGTAAGGTATTAAATAGCTTCTCTCTTGGCACCTTGTCATATGCTTTTTCCAGATCGACAAAAACTTAAATACAGATCTACGTTATATTCCCATACTTTCTCGACCAACTGTCATAAAGTGAAGATCTGATCCTGACAGCCTCTATTTGGCCTGAATCTAGCTTGTTCTTCACCAAGCTTTTCTTCCACAATCCTTCTGAACCGTTTCTCAGGTATACTGGCATAAATTTTGCCCAGAACACTCAGTAGAGAAATACCTCTGTAATTCTCACATTCAGTTTTATTTCCCATTTTATATATGGGTACTATTAGAGTTCTAATCCAATCATCAGGAATTCGTCCCTCTGTCCAGACATTCTGAACTATGCAGTGCAACCACTGTAAGACTTTTATACCACCATACTTCAGCATTTCTGGTTGAATATCATCTACTCCTGCTGCCTTTCCACATTTCAAGCCTTTGATGGCTTTTTCTACTTCAAGTATGGATATGTATTCCTGACTGTATACCTGTTGAGTGTTTTTTTACCACTATGCTATCACTGCTTGTTTCATTTAGCTAATTTTCAAAATAATTACTCCATATGTCAAGGATATCTTTTTCTCCTGTTTTCATGTCACCTTTATCATCTCTAACTCCTTTTACAGCAATCTTTCCTCCATTTCTAAGCTTCTTCAAACCTCCAGAATATCTTACCACCTTCTTGATATTTATTTTCTATGTTCTTGCCAAAGTCCTCCAATGACTTTTGTTTAGCTAGTTTTACACACTGTTTAGCTTTCTTACATTTGTCGCTGTATTCTCTAAGAGCATAAGCTGACTTACTTCCCAAGAACTTTTGACTTTCTTCTTTTCCTTCGCTGCCTCTTTAACTTCCTGTGTCCACCATGAAGTTCTGATTTTTCTATCCTTGCAGACAGCCTCACCACATGCCTCTCTGGCTGAATCAATCAGGGTTTTCTTCAAGGTTTACCACTGAATCTCCAAAGTTCAGTTCTTGTTCTCAAACTCTTTCATTTTTTCTTCAATAATCTTTGTGTATTTTATTCTACAGTTCACATCTGAGAGCTGCTCAATCCTTTCTTTTAGGGTTACATGGCGATCAGCATTCATTTTAAAAATTTTATGGAATTTACAACCGAGTTAAAAAACTTTTTTATTATCCCGACGTTTCGATCTTCACATCAAGATGATCATCTGGAGTGTACATAAGTATACAGAACAAGCTGAGTTACATCATTAACTGTAAGCTAGAGAAACAATGATTGGATCACATGTTATTCTACTGGCATGACCTCTGGTGAATAAAAAAATAAATAAATAAATAAATAAAATAAAATAAAATAAAACTTTTTTTACATCAAGCTAAATTCTATTTTTACAATGATAGGAATAAACATTCTTTTAGATGGTTTCCTTTCAGAAACAATTGGTGTCCTATTTTTAGTATTACAATTCCTTATATTTGATTTACAATACTGGATTTTCTACAGTCCTGTTAATAGTTGTTCTTGGTGAGGAAGGTCGAATATATGCCTCCCATATGTTTGAGATTTTTAAACCATCATTGTTGTTCAGATTGGGGTGGTTGCTGATAATCTCGCAGGCTTCCTTGAATTTCCGTTCATACCATGTTCTAGTGTGATGTAGACAGCTGGTGGTTTTCCAGTCAATTCTGTGTAAGGTATTCAGGGCATGATCAGAAAGGCCAGCTTCACCATAATTATTATATTTAATGTGTTGTTTATGTTCTTTTTGTCTAATATGAATACTGCGTCCTGTTTCTCCTATATATGGTATGTTGCAAGTACAGTAAATCCGGTATACTCCAGGGTGAGCGAGTGGAGGGAGTGGGTCTTTGGATGAGTTGAGAAAGTTTTTTAATTTTGCAGGAGGTATAAAAGGTGGCTTTGAGGTTGTACTTTTGTAGCACTCTGTTTATTTTGTCTGATATTCCTTTAATGTAGGGAATGGTTATAGTTTTACTGTAGTGTGGTTTGTCTTTGTTTTTTTATTGTGGTTTTGTAGAGAATTTTGTTTATAGTATTTTGGTTGTATCCATTTTTTTGTAGGTTATTACTGATAATTTTAAACTCGTCTTTCAGTGCCTGTTCACTGGAACAAATAGTCTGAGCCCTGTTTTTTTGCATGTTGATGACACCTAGTATTTGTGTTGGGTGGTGGTAGGAGTTTATGTGTATACATTGTCCCGTATGTGTTGGTTTTCAGTAAACTGTGAAGGAAAGATTGCCCAAGGGAAGACGTGTGACAAGTGTATCGAGAAACGGAAGTGTGTTGTGTTTTTCAATTTCAATTGTGAACTGTATGCGTTTGTGTTGTTTGTTTAGGTGGCTAAGGAATGTGTCTAATGTCTGGCAGCCATGTGACCAGATCGCGAAAACATCGTCATCGTCCCATGGTCGTCAAATATTTCTGAAAGAAAACCGTCTAAAAGAATGTTTATTCCTGTCATTGTATAAATAGAATTTAGCTTGATGTAAAAAAAGTTTTATTTTATTTTATTATTTATTTTTTATTATTTTTTATTATTATTTTTTTATTCACCAGAGGTCACGCCAATAGAATAACATGTGATCCAATCATTGTTTCTCTTGCTTACAGTTAATGATGTAACTCAGCTTGTTCTGTATACTTATGTACGCTCCAGATGATGATCTTGATTTGAAGATCGAAACGTCGGGATAATAAAAAAGTTTTTTAACACAGTTGTAAATTCTATAAAATTTTTAAAATGAGAGCTGCTCAACTTTCATTCGCTTTAAAACTTTCTTACATGTCATTCTTTTCAATACGAAATTCAATTTTATCCTGCTCAAGACTAAATAGTGATCGCTTCCAATTTCAAATCCTCTGTACACTCTGGTGTCCTGCACCAGGGAGTAAACATCGCTATCAACAATAACATAGTCAATGAGACTTTTCTTATTCCTTGCCTCTTCTCTCCATGTGAATTTGTGCACATTTTTATGTTGGAACATGGTGTTAGTAATAACCAGTCCATGTCCTGAGCAAATATCCAACAGGTATTTGCCATTATTATTAGCTTTGCTCTTTTCTCAAAATTTTCCCAAAACATTTTTGTATGTCTGACAATCACTTCCTACTCTGCTATTTAGATACCCAACAAGGACCAACTTTTCCTTTTTCATTGTGTCAGTTGCTTTTTCTAAAGCATCAAAAAATTCCTCCCCTTCTACCTTAGTAGAGCCTTCTGTGGGACCACAGCACAAATAAGTCTCATTGTCCAGTTCCCCATTCTGATATTTGCCCACATCACTCAACTTGACACTGCCTGCCATTCAAGAAGATGAGCCTCGTATTTTGTGTTGAATACTATGGCTACTCCTTATTTTCCTTGATTGTCATTGCTTGAATATAACATTTTGTATTTATTGCTCAGAAAGATCTCACCAGTTTTTGTCTTTTTTGTTTCAATTACCCCTATTATGTCGATCTGGTACTTATCTAATTCCTCAGCTAGCTCCATTTCTTTGCCATTCAGGCTTCTTATGTTGATAGTACCGATCTTTAACTCTGATGATGTTGAGTTGGGGTGTGCTTTCAGCTTTTTTTTTGTTTTACACCCTAAATAGTTTCCTCAAGAGATCAAACTTTTGACCATCTTAACAAATTTAACCATCTGATAAAACATACTTTCATAAAATATGAGTCGGGATGATAATGCCAACTCAAGATATGAATACACGTCATGCACATGTCAATGTAAACCTGGCTCAATATGCAATCCGAGTTTCTAGAAGGATATATGCATATATTATGCTTTTTTTTTTGCCTTAGATTATAATTTCTTTTAGTACATATGCACAATGTCTTTTCCTTTTGAGGTGGCATATTGGAGTTGAAAAATTACATCCTTACTTCCTCCATATTATAGCCAAACAACATATGTACATGTAAGACTTTTTTTAATTTTTATTTTTATGCGAGAACAATTGATTTTGCTAGAATTTCTTTTCCATTGTGCTTTCCATTATAATGGAAAGCATTTTGACCTGACCCAGGATCAGGAGGTTAAACAAGTTGGAATTAAGTGGATCACTAGCAAAAAGAAAGCATTGTTGAACGAATATAAACACCAAGATGATCAGCATGCCCATGAGCAGTATAAAGCACAAATAAGAGGGGAAACTAGTATGGTAAGGAAGGCTAAATCAGATTTCGGAGAAAAAAAAAAAAAGCTAAGCAGGCCAAAGTAAATCTAAAAGAGTTTTTTTAGATATGTAGCAAGTAAGAGAAAAAATGATTATGGAAAGATAACTTTACTCAGTGCTGATGGTAGGGAAGTGACAGAAGCAGAAGAAACAATTCAGTTACAAAATGATCACTTTGCAAGGTATCATCCAGGTGGTGACTTGTGACTTTGCAGTTACTGAGATGACAGAGACTGATGTGAGCACTAAGGCAGATGAACTGGAGGATACTCAATATACTGAAAAATATCAATGTTAATAAAGCAGCAGGGGTGAACAGTATGCCTACTTGTGTGCTACAAGAATGTGCAAGTGAACTGGCAGTGCTTCTGACAAAGTTGTATAATCTAAGTCTCAACTCTGGCAAGTTTCCAAGGGAAGAAAAGAAGGTAAGACAGTTCCATTACATAAAGGTGGCTCCAAGAAAGAAGTAGCAAATTACAGACCAATTAGTATCTCTGGAGTAGTGGTTAAAGAACAGGAAAGTTAGTTAAAAGTAAAATTCAGGAATGGAATATGATACTTCATAGGAGGGCAGCATGGCTTTGTAAAAGTTAGGTCCTGCCTCAGTAATTTATTCACATATTATAAGGTGACAGCAGAATTGGATAAAGGAAATGGCTACAAAAGGCTGCTGGACTTTGCAAAGGCATTTGACAATAGATTGAAGCAAATAAGTTGGGAATGGATATAAGGTTGGTGGAATGGATAGGGATGGCTGATAGACAGACACTAGAGGGACAGACAGACACTATTGTGGAGTGGAATCAAGGCAAATGAGGGAGACTAGTGAAGTGCTCCAGGGCTCTGTACTAGGACCACTATTCTTTATGTAAATTAATGATATAGCAGAAGATTTGATGGGGGACATTCAGTTGTTTGCCAGTGATGCAAAACTAGAGAGCGTAATAGCTGACAAAGGAGATGTATATATCTTACAAGATGATTTAAATAAACTGGCAGTGTGGGCAGAGAACAATGGCTGCCAATTCAATGTTGTAAAATGTAAGTAATGCACTAAATATATGAAGAGCCAAAGGCTTCAATTTGGTGATATAAAACTTGTTTAAGTTAAGGGATATTACATCCCATATTGTTTCTCAGCCGAATAAGAAACTCAAAAGAGTTTCATGCCGAATATAGAAATTATATAAAGTTCGGCGATTCCAAGCGTAAGCAAATACCTGGATAGCAGCAGCTGACCCTTAAGGGGACCTCAATGAAGGTTGAAACTGGTCTGGGTAGTGACCTTCTCTCATAATGTAGAACAGTAATACAGCTCCTAGGAGCTAAGTTCACATTATGGGTAAATATCCAGAATAGTGATCGGATCTTGCTCCACCTTTGCTATGAGTTGCCTCAGCTTGCACTACCTTAAGGGTCAGTTGCTGCTATCCAGGTATTTGCTTACGCTTGGAATCGCCGAACTGTATATAATTTCTATATTCGGCATGAAACTCTTTTGAGCTTCTTATTCGGCTGAGAAACAATATGGGATGTAATATCCCTTAACTTAAACAAGTTATATGTCACCGAATTGAAGCCTTTGGCTCTTCATATATTTAGTAATTTATTAGGACACCACTTGGCAATTCTCATAGAAGGGATGTAAGTTCTGTTCACTACAAACTTGGTATTAATTAGGTCTACCTACTGATGAGTTCCAGTTCACGATCCAGTTTGTGAGGAGTGCCCGATCCAGCGAATCTGAAAGCGAGCTGCATGTTCCAGTCCTGCTGCCAGAAGCTTACAGCCTTGCTGAGAATTTTTTTTTAGTTATTTTTGTCCTGTCTTTTTGCCTTGTGCCTGCTTGTAGTCTTCCGCCTCTACATAGTGTAGCAGGAGATTTCTGCAAATGGGGAAAGCTTGGCCCTGGTTTAAAGGTCTATCCACTTTTTCGGAACTTAATTCATAGTGAGATATTTTTCTCTCTTCCAAATGACTTAATTTCTGCCGCAAGTGAAGACCCTCGGTATAGAGGCAGGCGTCAACGTACCGAAGAGGAAGTTAGCGAGAGCCCTCGCCGACATAGTAGGGGCACAAAAGATATTTGGTTTTACCCCTTATGGAGCAGGCAGATACCAGATAGTTGTGAAAGATATAGAAACCAGGAATAAGTTAATGGCAGGTGTAGAATGTGAAGGGAAAAAGTAGACTTCCTACTACCCTTCGTAGTAGGAAGTCTACTGAGGACACTACGAATAGAAAGGTTCCCTGTAGAATATCTTGAGGAAGGGAGTGAGATAATAAAAAAGGTTTTCTCAAAATGGGGAGACGTACGGGACGTCAAAATCACCAACGATGCTGACTACCCCGACTGGAAGACTGGCGAGGTGACCTTCCTTATGGAGATGAAGGCCGAGGTCCCCAACTTTGTTTTTCTAGGCTCTGCCAGGGTAGTAGTCAACTACCCTGGTGTAAGAAAGCAATGTTTTCAGTGCAGATCACTCGAACACCTAGGTGCAGACTGCCCCAATAACAAATGCAGGAACTGCAGGGTGGCAGGACATGCCCTAGGCCAATGTGAGGCACCTTGCCTGAAATGTGGAAATACAACCCACAAGGTAGACGTTTGTTCCAACAAGACACAAGCAGAATGAATAGGAGGTGCTATATCGCCAACCCCAGCAACTACTCCAGTAAATAAACCTGAACCCGAAAAAAAAGGATGACATTCTAGTTATAGGCAAAACAGCAAAGGAGCCTAAAACAACGGAGCCGGAAGACTCAGCTCCTAGGAGCTAAGTTCACATTATGGGTAAATATCAAGAATAGTGATCGGAGCTTGCTCCACCTTTGCTATGAGTTGCCTCAGCTTGCACTACCTTAAGGGTCAGTTGCTGCTATCCAGGTATTTGCTTACGCTTGGAATCGCCGAACTTTATATGATTTCTATATTCGGCATGAAATTGTTTTGAGTTTCTTATTCAGCTGAGAAACAATATGGGATGTAATATCCCTTAACTTAAACAAGTAAGTAATGCACTTTGTGATAAGAAGATTATACACTTCGTCAGAGTCGGCCTCCCGCATGCAATGTCTGTCTAACCACCCCTGTAATGATCCAGCTGTGGTTCTTTTATGATAATAAAAATGTAAATTATTTGAAATTTCTTAAATAAATTTTGACAGAACAGCCACACGATGGTTCGCTAAATGTAACAAACTGTGGGTGTTGACTAAGCAGGATAATCATTAAAAACCCAAATATTCAAAAAATTCTCAAAAGTTAAAGGAAATTTGATAATGCCACCTCACTTTAATCATTGAATATAATGATACAGGGATTATAGCCTTCTCACCGACCCAAATCGCTAACAAAATTAAAATGAATTTTAATTAGTTAATATTTATTTGAACTAAAGTTTAAAAAATTCTTGCATTTTACAAGTTACTAAATTCTTAGTAACTTGTAAAAATTTTTTAATAATTTTTGTAAGTGGAACTATCTTTTAGGAAAATAAAAGAAACTCAAGATAGATGAGAAAATAAGAAAAGAATTCAGAAATAATTAGAATATTTAATATAAGTATTCAAAAAATAACATCTTTACAGAATAACAGAAAATAAATTAAATTACATAAATATACTTGACATTTTTTTAAATTAAAATTTTCGAGTTTTTGATTGCATATTCATAAAATTAGAAAAATGGTCTTAACGTCTAATTCTGCACATGTATCATTTTCAATAGCCATTAACGCCAAACTAACAAGCCTTTTTTGTGACATACCTGTTCTTAAGTAGGTTTTAAATTAAAATCTACTTTTAATCAATTTCAACTTAGAAAAGGAACATACACTGCTCGCTACACTAACAGGGAAGGTTAATAGTATTCTTAAAGCAATTGAAAAGTTAGGGAAAGATAAATTATTGGACAAAATAAAATTAAGAACATCGAAAGGGTTTTGAATATTTAAATTATCCTTCCGAAAAATATCCTGGAAAGTACATAGCTCATCATATAGTTCTATTGCATTTACGTCTTTATTGTCGCCGTCCTTCAAGAGAATCTCTAAATCGTCATAATTTTTACGTAAATCTTTGTTATTAATTTGTGGTAATCTATACAAGAAATTGAAATTATCATAATATGTTTTTAGTTGCAAAACGTTCTATTAACGAACACATTGCAACGTCTAGAAGTGTAGAAAACACATTTACTCTAAATTTATCTTCTGGCAATTGTGGCATTTCGTCATGATGCTTATAGTCAAATTGCTGTGTCTTCTTCCGTACCAGTTTTAAATTCTTGTTCTCCATCCACCTCTTCACTCAGTTCTTTTGCCGTTTTTAGAACTTCTTTAAAATTTGTATCTGATCGATACTCTTGTAAGAATATTTTTTAAGTTTTCGATAAATTCTAAAGCAAGTGTAATGTTCATATTTTTGTCTTGAAGCATTTTATTCACAGGGTTTATTCTGTTAAGTAAATCATGGCCAGTTATAAGAGAGCAAATAAATTTGTAGTCCTTTATTTTATCACATAATGTTTGTGCTTCATGCCGAGTTTCTTTATTAAAATCTTCATTATTTAAAATTTCAAAAAGTGCATCGTAAATTTCTCGTAACTGATATCGTAGAGGGTGGATTGCATTAATTTTACTTTCCCATCACGTATCTGATGGCTGTTTCAATGTTAATTTTTTTTACGAACTTTAAAAGGATTGCCCAAGGTTTGTAAGAGAATGAAAAGAAATTGTATATTTCTTGAATAATTGCAAAGAAACTAATTGTATCTGCATTCACTTTGGCTGAATCGTTAATGATTAAATTTAGAGTATGAGCAGCACATGGCACGTAAAAAGGTTGAGGATTTTTGTTTAAAAGCAAATGTTGGAGCCCATATTTTTTTTCCCTTTCATATTTGCCCCTTTGTCATACCCTTGACCTCGCATGTCATCAATGGGAATGTTCTATTTGTCCAGTTGTTCCATTATTGTTCTGCATAAATCACGTCCTGTGGAATCTGATATATCTGCAAAACCTAAAATGTTTTCCCTGATCTTAACACTTCCATTGTCACAGGAAACAAAGCTAATAATAATGGTCATTTGTTCCGTTTTACTTACATCAGGTGTACAGTCTAAAATTATGGAATAATATTTAGATTTTCGAATTGATAATAAAATTGTATCCCTGATTGCATTACTTAAAGTTTCCAATATTTCATTTTGACTGTCTGTACTCAAATAGTGTACTCTATTGTTTCGTTGTAGGGTTCTTTCAACACGATTTTCCATAACGGGATCAAACTTCGCAAACAGTTCGACTAATTTTAAAAAATTGCAGTTATTCCTTTCATATAATTTATCAGGTGATCCGCGAAAAGTTAAATTTTGGCTACCAAGGAATTTTATCATTTCAATCAAGCATTCTAAACATTTGTCCAATGTTTCTTTTCCATTGAGTCTCTCAATCAATAGTAGTTTTGTTTTTTAAATTTTTATCAACTTCCTTCCATTATTCATGTGAGTTAAACTAGTCTCATGTATATGCAGAGTTGTACTTACATTTCTCCAATCGTTATAGCCTTTTACAAGACTACTTGATTCGGTAGGTGCAAAAGGTTTGCAACAAAAGCAAAAAAAACAGAATTTAAAGTTTCAGATAAATGAGCCATGTTCTTGGCACGAGGTCACTGTTTTCCATTTTTCAATTATAATATGTGTCGCCATATTTATGACCATATGTATCTCTGGGATATATTATATTTTTTTTGAACACGCCCCATTTCAATTAAAACAACTCGTAATTTTTCATCAGTATTTCTCCATTCACCTGGATCTTCTAAATTTACAGAGACTAACAATGTGTTAGTTTGGTAAACTGCAACTAAATGTTCTCCTAACTATTTTTCACTTAAATCATGCATCTTGTTATCTTGTTCAATAGTTGCAATAGTACTTTCATGAAAACTGGATGATGTACACTGTTCTTCAATGCTGATTTCTGATGTATCGAGTTGGTTATAATCTGCATCAGAATATTTTAACAAATTTATTAAGAGCCCCAGTTTGTTTCTTAACATCTGCTTCTTTTGCAGCATGACGCTTACGATTTTGTGCACCGGATAACTTTTTTTAATTTCTGATTCCATTTCTATTTTATACCCACAAGAAATTATTACACAACATGACACAGAGATGAAATAATAGTCTGCACTGCGCTACTGTCAGTAGATTACTGAGATGCATACCATATGACTGGTTAACTAGCAACAAATGTTTTGTACGAAAATTCGTTTCTGCGCATAAAATCCGTTCGCCATTTCACTTTAGATAGACTGCAGTAGACATAACATTCTTTAGGCAAGCATTTAGCCTGCTCTCGCTGCAAAATTGTAAACAGCCGGCTGATCAAAGAGGCGGCAGTACACAATTATTTTAAATTTTTATTCAGTGTATTAGGCCAGCATTTATTTTAATATTGATCATTCTAAGATTTTTTTGTTTTCATGCTAAAAATTTTGTTTCTTACAAATGAACTTATGAATGGTGCCCCGGCGGCAGCGGCGCCCCCTTCACAGCGGCACCCACATGCACCGCATACCCGCTTCCGCCAGCCCTGCACTTCGCATCATACTGATGGTACTAGTTTACAAGAAATTTGTGAGGCTAGGGATCTGGGAGTGATGCTGGATAGAGATTTGAAATTCAGAAGAATACTGCAAGAGCTGGCAAAATAGCTCAGAGGATTATTTGGATGCTGAAGAGCACACTGATAAGCAAAGAGAGGTTATTATCCCTTTTTATAAGGTTATGATTTGGCCACATGTTGACTACTGTGCACAGATTTGGTCACCTGCATTTCTTTGGGATCAGGAGGTAGTGGAGAGGATTCAGAGACGAGTGACTAAGCTTGACAGATTTTTGGAATGTTTCCTATGAGGATATATTGAGGGTGTATGGGTTGCAGAGTTCAACTAACAGGCAGAGGAAAGGGAATATGATAGAAACTTATAAGTTTCTATAAGTTACTAAAGGGATACTATAAGATTGACACAAAAGAAATATTTTAATACATGGGGAGTAAGGGAAAAACAAGGGTTCACACTTGGAAGCTGTCTAAGAATGTGGTTAGTAAGGGTGAGTGGGTGTGGACTAGGTTCTTTTCTTGGAAAGTGGTGAATGAGTTGAATGGACTGCCAGAGGTGGTTGTGAGCACTCCAATAGTGAATAGGTTTAAGGAGATGTATGATAGATATTGTGTTAATAGATGGAGTAGGGATTACGATGAGTCTTTTGACTCCTTGGAGTGTCATATAAATAATAATAATAATTTCCCTCTCTAAAGCATTACTGTCTTACATTATAGAATATTTGAAAGTATACCTAGGCAGTAATGCTGCCATGAATGCTCACAGCAATGAAATCAAATTCTCAGTGTATAAATTACATAATCATGAGGTTACTTCACGTGCAAATTGATGTCTATATATATGCCTGAGTATAACTGATAACAAAAATTTATTTGTCAAGTATTGCAAATATAAACAAACACCCTGAAAGCTTTGCATTATATACAAGGGGATTCTGGAAAGTTCTGTAAACACCTAGAACAAAAATTAATTAATTTTATGTCTTGTTATATATTCTAAAAGAAAAAGAACAAATCATTAAAATTTGATGAAACATGGGGGTTAAAGGGTTTTACGATATGTTCTTTCTGGTAGTAATATCAGTTGCTTTAATATAATTTTTGTTCTAGATGCTTATCAGAACTTTCCAGTCCCCCCCATATGTGTGTGTGCGTGCACGTGCACACGCATGCACACACACAGTGCATTATATACAATGCATTTTTTCCAATAACCCACATTATATACAGTGCATTTTTTCCAAGCAGTGCACACGCACACTGCTTGGAAAAAATTCAATGAACACCCCATGGGAAAGGTGAATCATGCCATGTAAAGAGTCACATGTTTGTAGCCAGTATAAATTGGAGGAATATGATGCTCCCAAGTCAGTGCAACTATGTCTGGATGAAATGGCTGTAAGTAGGGAACTGACAAAGTTTGAAAGAGGCATTGTGATAGGATGTCATGTTGCAGGCCTAGCCTATTTGTTCAGCAAACTGTTGACAAACTGGGCCATTCCAGGTCAACAATCATTGATACCATGCTGAGTATGGTATCACTGATTGAAGTACACAGTCAACTGCAAGTGCTACCTGCAGCGGAACGACCCAACACATTTACAAAAAACATGGGGTTTTTTTTTTGTACAGTGCTACAAAGGATATGTAAAAATCGCCATTTGTCAGCCAATGCACTGATTATAGAATTCCAGGCATTGACTGGGACATGAATCCACACAAAAACATTCAGAATCAAGGCTCACAACATGGATTTCCATGGTATGACCACGATATGCAAGCCCCACATTACCTGAACCAACATGCAGCACTGTCTTCAATGATGCAAAGAGTGTGTACAGCAGGATGTGGGAGCTAGGAAAGCTGTATCATGGAGCAACGAATCATGCTACATCCTCTACTGAGCAGATAGATGAGTGTGTGTGTGTGGTGAATGCCCAGTGAGCTTCTCTTATCAGAGTGTGTAACCCTAACTATGAAATTTGGAGTGGCAGTATGATGGTTACTTAGTAATAATGGCATTGGGGCATTACTTAGTAATAATGGCATTGAGACATTACTTAGTAATGCCTCAATGGTTTGTCACACAAACAGCCTGCATGTTTTTTAATAGTGCACTATTTGAATTCATATCAAAAGCAAAAACTGTTTGCAAACATCCTTAATACGTACTTACAGGCATGTATAAAATGAATCTAGGTGTTTGCTTACATATTTTGCAAAACATGTCTCAAAATTAACAACTGAAAAATCTATAACTTAAGAGACGTATTTTCTCTGAAGATAAACTTCTTGATTGGTGGGCAGTTTCAAGTAGT
Source organism: Typopeltis vanoorti (assembly GCF_054136105.1). Taxonomy (NCBI): domain Eukaryota; kingdom Metazoa; phylum Arthropoda; class Arachnida; order Uropygi; family Thelyphonidae; genus Typopeltis; species Typopeltis vanoorti. The sequence continues at coordinate 24,367,712 of NC_143557.1, read as the reverse complement.
GTTATGTGGGCAAACTTCAAATTGGGAAATGAACAATGAAACTTATTTGTGCCTATGGCATCATAAATGGTTCATCAGAAGTGGAGGAATTTTTTGAGCCATTAAAACAGGCAGTTCACATAAAGAAAAGGGAAAAAGTGGTTCTTGTTGGAAATCTGAACAGCAGAGTAGGAAATGAATCCCACCAGATGTATGACCAGACATATCCCACCAGACATTGGCCTTGGTTGGCACTTCAGGTCCACAGGTTATTGGCATTAGTGAAACATGGCTGAACTGAAGATGATATAGCTAGTGGGATTGAATGTGAATGGGTATAGTGTGTTCAGGAGTGACAGGAAGAATAAAGGGCAGGAATATTATTGATGATAGCTGATGAGCTGCAGCCAAGGAGAACAGAAGTTGAATTGCAGGATAGAGAAAAGAGCATATTTGAGGATATTTGATGTGAGATTGAGGCTAGCAGAACAAAATATACAATTGGGTGCTGCTATAGACCAGGTGATGGAATAAATGGTGGAGATAGTGTGCATAAGCAAATAGAAGAAATGAGTGGAAGGAGGATAATTATTATGGGAGATTTCAACTATGATAACATTGACTGGAAAGAGGAGAAGACACACGGGAGGAAGAAATTGGATTTTATGCAGTTATTAAGGGATAACTATCTGTGACAGCATGTAATGGATAATACTAGGGATCAGAGAGCGCTTGACCTAGTAATTGCATCTGAGGATTTGACTGTAATGAATATGACCACATTGCCACCAATTGGTGAGAGTGATCATAAGGTCTTGACTTGGGGGGTGGCTAAAGGTGTGGAATTTACAATTAAGACAGGGTACATGTGGAATTATCAGGCTGGTAAGTATGACAAGCTTAGGAGTTTGATTGGTTCAGTGCCATGGCATGTAAAACTGCAAGGGCTGGATGTTGATAGTGCACGGGAAGCAGCTAAGAAGTGTTTGCAGGAGGCAATGGAAGACTGTATACCTAGAGTCCGAATAATAAATCAGGCAGGGATTAAATGGATGAATAACTCCATTAAGCTTGAGCTTCAAAAAAAGAAACAACTGTGGAGGAAATTTAAGGAGAAAGGTGACCTTCAGACACATGAACGGTATAAAGCCCAGGCCAGAAGGGTAACAAGTGTGGTAAGAAAAGCAAAAGCAAATTATGAAAGAACATTAGCCATGCAGGCTAAAGAGAATCCCAAACAGTTTTTTCGATATGTTGCAAGTAAAAGAAAAAATGTATATGGCAGATTGATTTTAAAGAATGCCAATGGTAGGGAGGTAACTGAATCAGTTGATATAGTAGAATTACTGAGTGAGCACTTTGCAAGAGTATATCATCCAGGTGGTGACATTGCAGAAATAGAAGAATCAACAGCTTATATGGGAATTGTGGTGAATGAAGTGGAGGTGAATAGTCTATTACAAAACCTCAATACCAATTCATCTGCGGGATTGGATGGTATACCAGTTCATGTCATACGAAAAGCGGCTAAAGAATTGTCAGTGCCTTTGACCATTTTGTTTAATTTGAGTCTTGGGTCTGGGTTAATCCCAAGGGGGTGGAAAGAGGGGAAAATAGTTCCACTGCATAAAGGAGATTCCAAGACTGCTGTTGAAAATTACCGGCCGATCAGCATATCAGGAATTGTTGTCAAGGTCTTGGAGAAAATAGTCAAGAGGAAAATACAAGATTGGATAGATGAAAATGGGATACTGTATGGGGGGACAGCATGGTTTTGTGAAGGGTAGATCATGCCTCAGTAACTTGCTCACGTTCTATAACACAGTGGCTGAACTGGATAAGGGTAACGGGTTTACAGTGATTCTACTGGACCTTGCTAAAGCCTTTGATAGGATATCACATGGAATTCTAATCAGTAAACTGCAGTATATGAGAATGGACATAGGGTTGGTGAGATGGATAGGAGGGTGGTTGATGGAGAGATATCAGAGGGTGCTTTATTCAGGGGTAGAGTCCAAAAGACGGCCTGTGACTAGTGGTGTGCCACAGGGTTCTGTTCTTGGACCACTACTGTTTAATTTGTTCATTAACAATATAGGGAAGGATCTGAGAGGAACTGTGCATCTGTTTGCGGATGATGCAAAGTTGGGTAGAGCAATAGTGTATGCTCAGGATGTCAAAATTTTGCAGGATGATTTGGATAGTTTGGAGGACTGTGCTAAGGAGAATGGATGTCAATTTATTTGGAAAAATGCAAGGTTTTGAAAAGATTAGCAGCAGTATATCACATTGGTGGAACTGCACTCCAAGAGATTGACGAGGTCAGGGATTTGGGAGTGTTGATGGATAGGGAGTTGAAGTTTAGGGGATACATCACAAAAGTGGCAAAATCAGCTCATCAAATCACTTGGTTGCTGAAAAACACTTTAACGAGCAGAGACAAACAGGTTATTGTTCTATGTATCGAGCCTTGATAAGACCCCGGTCCTGAAGATACTTTCAGGTGCAAACTTTGTTTGCTCACACTTGGATAAAGGAATAAACTAAATTTATTATACTCTAACCAAGTGAAAAATAAACTTCCAACATCTTTCTCTAAATCCAGAGTAATTTATTAAAAAAGGGTGGCACACCATTTGGCAACTCCTATAGGTAGAGATGACCTGCTCATGCTTCTGCCTGGTATTTCCACTTGGGCCTGGCTCTCACTGAAGAGACCTCAATAAAGGTCGAAACTAGTCTGGGTTGTGGCCCTTCCCTTAATGCATAACATTAGACATATCCGCAAGGAGATGTGTTTTGCATTATGGGAGATACTGATATAGGAGTGTTGGTAGCTTGCTCCACCTTTGCAAGGAGTGCCCCTGGTGTTGTACCACCTTACCCCAGTCCAAAGGATACTTTCAGGCACAAACTTTGTTTGCTCACACTTGGATAAAGGATTAAACTAAATTTATTGATAAGACCCCATCTAGACTACTGTGCCCAGATATGGGTGCAAGGGTTTCTTCTTGATGGGGAGGAGGTGGAGAGGATCCAGAGACAAGTGACCAAGATGATAGCAGGTCTATGGAATGAACCTTATGAGAACAGGTTGAAGATTTGTAGGCTGCAGAAATTAGTTGATAGGCGGAAAAGGGGTGATATGACTGAGACATTCAAATTATTGAAGGGTTTCTATAACATTAATTCAGAAGATATTTTTGAGAATAGGACTGATAGTGGGAGGACTAGAGCCATCCATGGAAGCTTGGTAAGTGTGTGGTTAGCAAGGGTGTTAGAACTAGGTTTTTTACTTGGAGAGTGGTAAATGAGTGGAATAAGCTGCCAGAGTCTGTTGTGGGTGCCATGACTGTAAATGAGTTCAAGGTGAAGTATGACAGATACTGTGTGAATGTTGAATAGGTGGTCTTGACATGATATTGAGTCTCCCTCGATGAGTCTAAGGGCTCCTTGGAGCTTTCCGTAATAATAATAATATAGGAACATTTGGAGATAAGGGAAAAGTTAATAATAATGTTAAGTATTTACTGGACTTCTGCTCAGGAACCTGGACTAGTCATTACTAACACCATGTTTCAACATAAGGATGTGCACAAATTCACGTGGAGAGAAGGCACAAGAAATAACAAAAGCTTCCATTGACTATGTCATTGTTGATAGTGATATCATCATATTGGTTCAGGATACAAGAGTGTATAGAGGATTGAAATTAAAAGTGACCATTATTTAGTGCTAAGCAGGGTAAAAATGGAATCACACTGAAAAGAACAGATGTAAGAAAGTTTTAAAAATAATTAAATTTGAGCAGCTTTTAAGGGTAAATTGTAAACTCAACTATACAAGCATTACTTGAATAATAAAAAAAAAAAAAAAACAATGAAACAAATTGAAACAAGAACCAAACCTTGGAGTCTCGGTGTCACACTCTGAAGAAGACATTGATTCAGCTAGGGTGGTATGTAATGAAGTTGTCTGCAGGGAGAGAAAAATAAGAACACCATGGTGGACACAAGAAGTTAAAGAAGCAGCCCTGGAAAATAAGAAAGCATACTAAAAGTTCCTATCAAATAAGTCGGCAGATGTTCTAAAATAACACTGAAAAAAATGTAAAAAAGCTAAGGTATGTGTAAAAGTAGCTAAACAAAAGCCATGAGAAGACTTTGGTAAGAGTATGGAAAATAAATATCAGGAAGGTGGCAAAATGTTCTATTTAAGAAGCCTGGAAATGGAGGAAAGAGTACTGTAAAAGGAATCAAAGATAAGGATATCCTAGATTCTTAGAGTAATTACTTTAAAAGACTGCTAAATTGAACCAAGCAGTGACCAAACCGCTAGAAAATTTTCAAGAGGAGTACATGTCAATACATGAGGTCAATACTTTGAGAAAAACCATCAAAAGCTTGAAATGTGGAAAGGCAGCTGGAGTAGATGATATTCAACCAGAAATGCTTAAGTATGGAGGTATAAAAGTTCTGAAGTGGCTACACTGCATAATTCAGAGGGTCTAGTCAAAAGGTCATTTTCCAATGACCGGAGTAGAGCTCTCATAGTACCCCATCTATAAAAAAGGGAATAAAGCTGAATGTGAGAATTACAGAGGAATTTCTCTACTAAATGTTCCAGGTAAAATTTATGCAAGCATACTTGAAATGAGGTGTCAAGAAAGATTGTAAAAGAGAAACTTGGAGAACAAGAAGCTGGATTCAAACCAAATAGAGGTTGTCAAGATCAAATTTTTACTATAAGACAAATAGTTGGGAAATTGTGGGAATATAACAAGGATCTGAACTTAAGTTTTGTAGATCTGGAAAAGACATACAATAAGGTGCCCAGAAAAAAAAAAGCTTTTCAAAATACTACAATTACATGGGGTGAATGGAACATTATATAGATCAATACATAGTCTATATTTAACTGTCAGTCAGCAGTTAGAATTGAAAGAGGAAGATTGTTTGATGTAAAATCTGGGGTAAGACAAGGATGCACGTCATGTCTACTCTTATTCATTATCTATATGTATCACATTGTGAAAGAAAGTGGCATTAGGCCTGATATTAGAATTGGAGATGTTAAACTTAGCTCTTTGCTTTATGCAAATGATGTTGTACTCCTAAACACATCTAGTGCAGGACTCCAGGATTCTCTAACTAAACTGAATAATAGCTGTATAACAAATTTGGCATAAAAATCAGCAATAAAAAGACCAAAACTATGAAAATAGGTGGGAGCATAGAAAACATCAGCTGCATTCTGAATGGAGATCCGACAGAACAAGAAAATATTTTTATTTAAAGCAGTTTTTAGTGAAGATGGCAGGTTAAATCTGGAAATATATAACAGAATAAGCAAAGCTGGTATGGTGGGTGGCCAGCTGAATAAATTTATATGAAATAACAGAAAAATTAGCCAAAACACTAAACTAGCAGTATACAAGACAGCATTCAAACCAGTTTTAAGTTATAGATCTGAAAGTAGGATTAGAAATAAAGCACTTGAGCAAAGACTAGAGACCACAGATATGAAGGTTCTGAGAAAAATTAGGGAAGTGAACCGATGGTATTAATTGCAGAATCATATTAAAAATGAAGATATCAGAAAGGAACTTTACATTATTAGCATTCAAGAATGTGTCACCAGAACTAATCTAAGGCAATATGGCCACATAAATAGAATGGGCAAGGAAAGGTAAGCAAAACAGCTATTTGATGCCAAGATGGCAGGAAAGAAACATGTGGATTGACTGGGTCAGAAGTGCCTTAAAAGCACAAAATGTTAGATATGACAATATTGGAGTGCTCAAAAGTAATAGATTGATTTGGAGGAAAATTGTTGATAGGAGATTAATAATAAGGTAAATTTAATCATGTATTACTGTCATGGTAATCTGAACACCCCTTGGAGGTACATATCAGGAAATTGATGATGATGTGAATCATAACTTGTAGTGAGTACATAGCAGAAAATAAGTAATTATCGAAAGTCCAGATGATGTTTAATGCAGTATACTGAAGGTAATGATTCGTACAGTGCTGTCTTAATACAGTGTTAGTTTGTTAACTCTAAAGTGAAACACACAAACAATATAGTGTAATTTCTATACAAGAGAGGTTCCAAAATTTCTGGCCTGACATACAAAATTTATGCCAATTTTAAAACATCATGCATGACAGATAGCATCATCTATGGGGAGGTTAGTGTAGCAGTTTCAACTCTCTACCTGCGTCATTCAGTCGGAGGCACTCATTTGACTAACACGTGGCATGCTAACTGGCTGTAATGCTAAAAATTGAGTACTGCGAGAATGGCTTTCTCCAAGTGCTATCAAATAGTGATTGGATGGCGTTTATGTGGAAGCTTCTCTCCATATTCTACTGTGATGGAATGGGCTAAAGTTTTCACCTAGGAAGAGAGAGCATCGAAGATGATCCTCATAATGGTCAGCATGTGAAAGTGATGACTGAGGAAAATGTCTCTCTTGTTGAGAAGGAACTGCTCAATGACAAACAGCTGAAGATCAAAGAAATATACTGAAAAGTGACACAGTTGTTTTCTTTCTATCATTTGTAAAAGTTAGTCAGGCCAGAAACTTCCTCGTATATGTGTTGAATTATTGTGATGTATGTGATGTCTGTGAATAAAAGTAATACTTATAGTTAATCAAAAGACTCAAGTATGACTCTAGAAATTCTACAAATTATCTGTAGATGACAGAGGTAAGAGATTCAAACCTTCATTACTGTGAAGTTCTTAGATATGTTAAATTACTATTAAATGTGGTAACTAAAGAAATTGTTACATTTGAATCCTGCTGTTTGTGTTATATAACTGCTAGCAGACTATTAAGAATTTGTACAGTTATTTTCTGTTATTAAATTATTAATTTTATCAACTACTGAGTCTTTTTCTGAAATCTACACTGACACATCAATGCCTACTTTTCACAAAGAGGGAGTAACCCTTCCTCATTACAATCAGAAGATGAATTTGTGTTTTCTACCAACCCAGCTCATTACTGTAAATCTTTCTTCACCCCCTCCCTTTAAAAGGGTTCCAACGGAGCCAAAAATATGTTTGTTGGCAGTATGAATATCTTCGATATGCATGTACATAGTGAATTATTTATGTAATGATATGTATGTCCCTTTTAATAAATTTATAGCATAAATAAAAAAAAAAGTTTTCATATTTATTTCATGTATTGAAGTAAAAACACCCATAAATGTAAATATTGTCTACAAAGTAGCTAAATCAGATGTAAAAAGTTTTTGAATTAACATTTAATTTTCACCACAATGAACTCTAACAATATTGAAATCTAAACATTCTGACATCCTGTTCTTACATTTTCTAAAGTAATCAAAAAATCCTGAAGAAGTACTTTAGCACAGATGTAATTCCTAAAGGTGTTTAATATCACAGCATAGGAACATAGATACATCATACTGTCATGCATTGTATAGTCATGTCTATGTATGAGAAATGCCTCAATAAACCAGCAAATGAAAAAATTATTAACATCAGGCCTCCATGGAGTCAAAAGACTCATCATGAGAGGTACACACTGTTACGTACAAAGCTCATCAAATAGTGGTTTAAACCCAATCAATGTATCTGCATTCACCACACACTGTTAGGCAAAACCCTCTATTCACCAACCACTCTCCATGCAAAGAACCTGGTCCTTAACCTATCCCCTTCTCTTATTCCATGAAAAACGTCTTCCATATTAACCCAATAACAACTTAAACATCTCAATCTCCTCCTCCCATGCATGAAGATTTGCAAATTGCATTCCATCAATCTAATCTTCATAACCTAAAGACCAGTTATTACTTTAGTTAGTCTTCAGTGGACCCCTTGTAATATATCCTCATCAACATGAAAAACCAGATGATCAAATCTGTGCACAATAATCTATATGAGGCCTGATCAAAGTCTTATACAATGGAATCATAACATCTTTATTTCTGCATGTTAAGGTCCTCCACATCATTGCCATAATCTGATTAGTTGTATATCCCTAATTAAATCCATCCCAATATCATTATTATACAAGTTAAATAACAATGTCCCCAAAACAGACCCCTGCAGCACACTCGTAGAGAGATTTTCCTCTTCTGGGATACTGCACCCCTATACACAACTTGCTGATAACCTATCTGAAAGCCAGTCACCAATCCCATCTGCTCCAATTTAGTTACCAACTTATGGTCTGGCACTCTATAGAAAAGCTTTTGAAAAATTTAAGTATACCATTGTAAATGCATCTCCCTTGTCCAATGCATTCATCATCTTGTTAGAGTACATCAGTTGGTAAAACAAGACCTCTCTTTAGCAAACCCATGCTGACAAGTACAGAGAATACTGCTGTTATCAACCCACTTCTGTATCTTAGCTGTCATCAACTTCTCAAATACCTTAACTACAACTCCAGATATACAGATCAGCCTCTAACTTGTAGCCCTATCACACATCTCAAACATTAGCTCTCTGAAATATTCTCTTAAGACGAGGAGTGATATGTCATCAAGTCCTAATGCCTTTTTGGCATCGAGCTTATTTAACCCTTTATACCTCTTGCTTGCCCACCAGTAAGCCTTCTCTCTTTCATTCTCTACACTTGAGCTTCTCTTGATTTCACACTGAAGATAAAACATCCTGATGATTTTGCTCATTGAATACCTCAACTTTGTCCTCTGCAGAAGTTACCAAACTAACATTCGCATTCATCAATATCATCCTGCTATAATCATTCTTATTTCAACTTGCCACGTGTCAAAAAAAAAAACAGCCTGGGGTTTGTCTTGGCTTGATTTGTTAATTTCTGCTTGTACTACACTTTTGAAATCCTTACCAAGTTAATGACCTTCCTAGCCTACTATTTATACTCTTCATGCAAATGATTAATAGCATTATTCATCTTATGCTTCTGCCAAAATGATTGCTTCTTCTTCAAGATTTCATGCTTAATCTCCTCATTCATCCATCTGAGACACCTACCTTATTCAGCCTTTTTACGTTTGGAAGACATTCACACATTGATGCTGTTAAGTGTCTCTTTTTCAGTTCCCAAGCAAACATTTTTTTTCCCCATTCAACTCCTCATTCCAGGCTATAGCTCTAAGCTGTCACATAATAAGGAATTCCACATACGAGGGTGGTCTGAAAACTTCTCGCCTAACAATGAAAAAACGAATTTATAATTTCAAAATTATTTTTATTTACATGATTTCTTTTAAGACTAATACATTTATTCCAGCAATGCTCCGTCGCCATTATCCCATCTCTCTAGTGGTTCTCAGTAAGATCTGCAAAATACCCCTCTACAGCTGCAATCATCTCTTCATTCAAAGAAAAACGCTGACCAGCGAGGAAGAGTTTTAGTTTTGGGAAAAGATAGAAGTCAGAGGGAGCCTAATCTGGGGAAAAGGGTGGATATTCCAATAATTCATAGTGCAGATCTCTTAATTTTCCCATAGCCAAAACACCTTTGTGGGCAGGCGTATTATCCTGATGAAAAATGATTTTTTTTCATCTGTAAACCAGGTCTTTTCTCACAAATTTATATTCGTCTAGTCGGGTTAAAAGATAGGAATAATATTCCCTGGTTATTGTTTTACCCTTTTCAAGATAATTCATAAACAAAATGCCTTTAGCATCCCTAAACACCGATGCCATGACCTTTCCTGCTGATGGAACTGACTATGTCTTCTTTGGCACTGAACAACCAGCTTCTGTCCACTGTTTTGACTACTGTTTGGATTCTGGCATCCAAACAGTAGTCAAAATACTGTTTGGAATCCAAGTCTTCCATAGTAATAAATCAATGCATAAAATCAGTTTTATTCTTATTAAAATGCACTATTCAGAGATTTTTATGAGATTGTATTTTTGATCTGCTGTGAGCAAGAGTGGCACCCATCTTGCACATAGCTTTTTCATATGCAAGTCTTCATGCAAAATATATCCTACATGTTCTTTTGAAATGCCTATAGTCTCAGCAATTTCAAGTTCTTTCCTAAAATTCTCATTTTTAATATGATATTGCCATTGATGCCATCTATTCATGCCCCTAACCTTTCTCAGGATTCTCATAACTCATATTTTAATTGGAATAAAAACCTTACTCAACTCATCCAAAGACCCACTCCTTCCGCTGGCCTACCCTGGAGTATACCGTATTTATTGCTCCTGTAATATACCATATATAGGGGAAACAGGATGCACAATTCCTATCAGACAAAAGGAACATAAACGACACATTAAATGTAATAACTATGGTGAAGCTGGCCTTTATGATCATGCTGAACACTTTACATAGAATTGACTGGAAAAGCACCAGTTTACATCACACCAAAACAGGGGTATGAACGCAAATTTAAGGAAGCCTGTGAGATTTTTATCAACCACCCCAATCTGAATAATAATGATGGTCTAAAAATCCCAAGTATATGGAAGGCACATATTCTACCCAATTGGTGAAACGCTCATTAAGCTTTGTGTGAAAGACTTTGTATCATGCATGTTAAACAAGCAGGTTGCTAAAAAAATAGATGCAGAACAATTATCAAATGATACTGTTTCACGCCGCATCGAAGATCTTTCTGCTGACATAGAAAAAGAGCTAATTCATCGACTTAGACTGCAGGAATATTCATTGCAAATGGATGAATCTACAGATGTCACAGGACTCGCTGTATTACTAGTGTTTGCTCGTTACATATTTGATAAAAGTATTGAAAAAGATTTACTCATGTTTGAATATCATCAAGAAAAACTACCGGAGAAGATATATTCAACTGTATTGATAATTATATTGCAAAACAGGAAATCGGTTGGGAGAAATATTGATATTTGTACAGATGGTGCTCAAGCAATGGTAGGAAAGAGGAAGGGAGTTGTAACACGTATCCTGCAAGTAGCTACAAGAGCCACCAAAAAGCATTGTGTTTTGCATAGACAAGCACTAGTAACAAAAAGAATTCGTACATATTTAAAAACTATTTTGGATGAAGCCAAAAAAATGATCAACTATGTAAAATCTCGACCACTTCAATCCAGATTATTTAAAATTTTGTGCGATGAAATGGGTAGTGCACATAACGCACTTTTATTACATATCGAAGTGAGATGGCTATCCAGAGGAAAAGCATTATTGAGGCTTTTTGAACTTCGTGGTGCATTAATGGTCTTCTTGATGTCATATAATTTAGGACAAAATTTTATTGAATTATTAAGAAATTCTTCATGGTTGATGAGTCTTGCATATCTGGCAGATATTTTTACAAAGTGCAATGAAATTATCTTATCATTACAAGGAAAGAATATTACAATTTTTAATACAAGAGATAAAATTGCATCTTTTGATAGGAAGTTGCAATTCTGGATTTCTACAGTTGAACAGAATAATTTTGATTGTTTTCCCATCTTGCATGAATTTTTGACTGAAATAAATTCGAAAGTAAATGAAGAAGTAGAATGTAATTTTAGTACACTTGCATGACTTGCAATCAACCCTTTTGCAATATTTTCCAAAATCCAGTGAGGACAATTCCTGGGTTCTGAATCCATTTACAGTGACAGCTAAGCCAGCAGGCTTCAGCGCAAGTGACTATGAAAATCTAATTGATTTAATTAGTGACTCTGATTTAAAACAAAAATACAAGGAACTGCCAATAAATGATTTCTGGACAAGCATGTCAAAACTAGCTATTTTTGTTTTACTTCCTTTTACAACGACATATTTATGCGAGGCAGGATTTTCATATTATGCTGCAACCAAATTAAAGTCCAGGAACAGATTCGAAGCTACACCAAATATGAGAATTCAACTTTCTGATATTGTGCCTGATATCAAAAGAATTTATAATTCAAAGACCCAAAAACATTGGAGTCATTAAGAACTTAATTTGCAATATACTTTTACTATTTTTATGTGTTTTGTTTTTACTAATTAACATTTGACAATAAATGATTGTTTATTCTTAATGCTTAGATTTACTCATTTATTTTATTTATATTTACCTAACCTACAAAACCAGCACACAGGAGAAAAAGTCTGCATTCACTAAATTTTTGGTGATCAGAATGGGATATATAAATATAAAAATACTTTCTACATCTAGAATGGGATATGTCAGTGAAAATCAGCACAAATTAATTTAATGTTGGTTTAATTGATGTTTAATTATCAATCATTAATAATTAATTATCAATCATTAATAATTAACAATAAAATAAGCTAAATTACCAATTAATTATTCTTGTTGAGAGGCTTATACGCTGGTTAGACATAATAACTAATATTTAAGGAATTGACAGCGTATACTGGAAATATAGATTAAATAAACTTTAATATACACTTTCCGATATTTCGGCGAACGTTACGTTGCCATCTTCTTGGGAACTTACTAAAAAGACACGTGCACACAAGTACTAATACAACAAATGAGACTGAGGCTAGGACGCTGGCGTTTTCCTAAAGTCCTGATGGTGCCCCCTGGCGGGCTATATTGGTAGTTCTTGGCCTTTGGGCTGAAGTTCTTTTGATAAAAGTTTCCCAAATTTGGGGCAGTTTCATGCATCCAAATTTGTTGAGGTTTGGCATGTTCCTAAGGGCCGAGGCTGATTCCATGAATAGTCTGATTCCATGAATAGTCATGAATAGTTCAAGTATGAAAGACTATTCATGGAATCAGCCTCGGCCCTTAGGAACATGCCAAACCTCAACAAATTTGGATGCATGAAACTGCCCCAAATTTGGGAAACTTTTATCAAAAGAACTTCAGCCCAAAGGCCAAGAACTACCAATATAGCCCGCCAGGGGGCACCATCAGGACTTTAGGAAAACGCTAGCGTCCTAGCCTCAGTCTCATTTGTTGTATTAGTACTTGTGTGCACGTGTCTTTTTAGTAAGTTCCCAAGAAGATGGCAACGTAACGTTCGCCGAAATATCGGAAAGTGTATATTAAAGTTTATTTAATCTATATTTCCAGTATACGCTGTCAATTCCTTAAATATTAGTTATTATACCAATTAATTAATTAATACATTACAAACTAATCAAGGTGTTCCGTGAACATTTCAGGATTTGTGAAGTGTTCCGTCGTAGAAAAAGTTTGAGAAACCCCTGATCTAGAGGATGTCTTTGAGACATTACAAGACATAAAAGTTTCCTTCGCTTAGCACAGCCTTTTGCACTTTCTCCTGTTGAATGCTACCATGTGACTCCTTTGCTCATGATTCAAAAATTTGAATGTGTACCCACTTTCTACTCAAATTGTCAGTTATAGAAATTGCCACAAGCTGATTTATCTGAATCTGAGGTTGTAATCTTCAGTGTTCATGCTTAAGTTTTGGACAAGAGTGTAGTATGGTTACTAATTCATGATCAAATATTTCAGAAAATTGTGAGAAGCAAACATAATGTATATAATAAAATTATACAGATGCAGATTTTAATTAAGCACCTCAAAATACATCAGTTAAATTCAGTTACAAAAATGTTAATTTGCAGCCTTTTCTTTTTTTTTTTTTTTTTCTGGGTCGAGAAGTATATTATACCTATTTGGCAAATAATATTCTCTTTACATCCTTGTTCTACTGAAGCATAACCAAACAAAGTCTGCATTTAAAATAAATTCACACCTAGGCTACCTGTATATATAGACTTCCGCGAACTTTGCAATTTTTCATTTATTGACCAGTGTTTAAATAACAACTGGTCAGCCAACAGCAGTCTTCGTGTAATTTTGTTGTTTCCTCACTGCTTAAACAACATTTACTTTTCATGTTGGTTATTTTATGAAGAAGTAAAAACATATAGAAGGTACAACTATGGACTGGCCCGTCTCACTAGCTTTCACATGGAACCCCTAGAAATTCAATCTCTGAAGACAGCAAACACAAGCCTCCCATCTGTTTGTTTCAGTGGGGGAATTACTGATACTACTTCAGATGAACATTTGCCATGTAAATATTTATAGAATACACATAATGCAGAAACCAAATGCCTATGTGAAAGTGGGAGGAGCGAGTTAGTAAGAGAGGTTATTAATCAATCTAATTGCTCTCTTCTATAGTAAGTCAAGCATTTTAAGGGAGCTCTTGGGGGGGGGGGTCCCCACTCCAAATGTGAGAGCAGTATTCAATAGCTGTGCAGATTTGTATAAGGTTAACAGCTATTCAGAAGTGAAGTAGCATCTTGAGAGAAAAGAGAAATCCTAGGTTTTTAGAAGCTGAGGATGCAACGATTGTGATGTGTTTATGCCAGGAGAGGTTTGATGTTAGGGTGATGCCAAGAAATCTCATCTTATCTGGAAATTTGAGTGTTGTCAAAAATAATACTGGGAGAAAATGATTCATTTTTGTGAGAAATAAGACAGAATTGGATTTTACTAGCATTGAAATAGATGAGGATATCTGAACCCCATTGGAGGATGGCTTGGAGATCAGAATTGAGGGCAGTGGTGGTTGATGTTCTGCAGGTTGAGCTGAATTATGTAGAGTAAGGTTTATCAAATGAAAGGGAGGAGTGCAATGTGCTGTCATCTGCAAAACTGTGTATTGGGTTGGAGGTCAACTGAAGTTGGTCACTGATATACAGAATGACAGCACATTGCACTCCTCCTCTGTTGGAGAGAACAGAGCCTTGTGGAACCCTGGCATTAATCAAATGGTGAGAGGATAAGGAACCATCCACCATCACACACAGTGTTCGTCCAGACAGAAAGCTGGCAATCCAACTGCAGAAGTACCAAAACAGACCAAATGATGGAAGTGTGCTTAGTAAGCCTTTGTGCCAGACTCAGTCAAAAGCTTTGGAGAAATCAAGTGCAACTGCTTGAGATTCACCAAACTTCTCCATGGCATTGTCCAGAGATGGGTAATATGTGTGAGTAGATCTCCTGTTGATCGGCAGCAATGGAAACCATACTGGTAGTCGTTTATTACTTGGGTGCCTTCAAGGTAGTGTAGGTGCTGGAAATTGATGGTTCTCTCTATTACTTTAGACAGGACTGAGGTGAATTAGCTAGGGCAGTAGTTTGATAGCAGTGATTTGTCACCCTTCTTTGGAATGGGTTGAATATAGGCCAATTTCCAGCTGTGGGATAGATACCAGTGGAGTAAGAGAATATATACAGGTGACATAGGATAGGAGTCAGTTCTGGTGCACAACCCTTCAGGACAATTGTAGAAATACCATCAGGGAAAGGAGACTTTTTTTGTGTCTAATAGGACAATATTTTTCTGATCTCTTTCTGGCAAAAGGTGAGCATCTGGTATGGTTGTTTGTGTGTGTGTGTGGGGGGGGGGGAGATTACCACTGTCAGTTTTTGCCTCCAATGCATGCAATGGTATGATAGGGGTGGGAATAGTGTTAAGCAAACGTTACAACCAATTGCTCTGGCAAGAGACCAAAAGGCTCGGCTGCTGTTTGGACGTGAAGCAAGCTTTATGTTCTTTAAAACTCTGTTTTGGAAGCATCAACAGTTTTCTTGCAGCTATTTCAAGCTTGAGTATAAGCACTAAAGGAGGATGGAGTTCTTGATGTAAGCCAGTTATGGTATGTTTGATTTTTCATTTGTACAGCCTTCGCACTTCTTTTGAGATGTGCAAAGAGTTTAGTCAGGGGATGGCAGTTCCAAGTAGTGTGGGGAATGTATGTTTCCATGTCAGTAAGGATTATTTGGTGATATGTTCAGAGCACATGTTTGGGTTGGAAGGCTGGAAGCAATAATGCAATCAGGGGAATGATGAGGCATAGAAGCTGTACCACTTGACACCATAGTTTGACACGTTTCCTATATAGCACTTGCATACTGGTTGTTGAGGGGGGGGGGATGAGCACTAAATTGTGGTTGGAATTACCTAGGGACTCACTATATTCACTTATTTGGAAGGATCATTGGTGAGAAACAGATCTATCAGGTTTGGGGAGTGGTTTGGGTTATCTGGAATTCTGGTTGGCATGTGAAAAATTTATGTAAAGTTATTGGTGATTGCAAATGTTTCAGCATTTCTGCCTGCTAGATCTGTACAACTGGAGGAGGAAAGTCAGTTGGTGTTTTAGTGTTGTGGACATTAAAATCTCTTAGGAGAATGATTTCACTGTTAGGGAAGTAGGAATGGGGAAAATCAATTTTTTAAGGAGAGAAAATTAAAGAGCTCAGAGTGGTTGGTGGCATTAGGAGAGTGAGAGAGACAGCAAATGAATTTGCTTGAGTGGGGAAAGGAGATTTTCAACCAAAGGTCAAAGTTGGGCGATTCTAGATATGTGCTCTCTGGTAAAATATGTCAGCAGATATATGTACAGATGCCATCCTTGCGATAAAAGGAGTTAAAGAGTGTGTAGGTTTGGAAGGGTGAGATGAATAGTGCTGGGGGGAGGTGAAATTTGAATTTCTGCCAAAAAAAAAAAAATAAGTAGGTGGAGTTTGGTAGACTGGAGATAGTAGTGGACACTATTAAGGTTTTAGTTGAGGCCACGGTTCGAATTTTACTCGAATTTGAATTTTACAAATTTATCCAAAAAAAACAAAAAAAAAACAGTTTTTAAACCTGGTTTTTAAAAACTGACAAACCCCAATTCTGATATTGCATCATTTAAGTATTTTTCAAATGCTTCCCATGCACTGTCAATATTCTTCCCATCCAGTGACCAAACTGCACTGAACTCAGTATGCTCCTCAGTTGGTCATAATTTCCTGCTTTTTAGTTCAGCATGTAACTTTTTCTGAATAGAACATTCATAAAATTAGCCACTTCCCAAGTGAGTACCACACGATCACTGCGGCTAATCGAAGGCAGAATAGTTACCTCTTTAACTGAAACACTCTCTGACACTATTACAATCAAATCTAACATGCTTTGACCTCATGTTCCTTCTGTCATGTGCTGCTTGAGGAAGTTGTCTTGAAACAGCTCAAAATATTCAGTTTCATTCTTCTCATGAGATTTTACTGCAACCCAATCAATATTTGTATAATTGAAGTCTCCCATTATGATTACTCTTTTCATGCCCATCGTCTCTATTTGGTGATGCAGTTCTTCATCACTAGCAACCGATCCACCAGGTTTGTAACAACACCCCACTATATAACTGATCTTGTTAGATTCCACCTCACACCAGATAGCTTCAAATTCACTATCACATGAAATGCTGTTACTAATACTACAATCAAAGGTCTCAAAACTAACTGGATTCAAGTCATCCAATAGCATTAGCAGTACACCCCCATCCTCTCCTATCCTGTCTATCCTTCCTGAAAATACTGTATCCTTTACACTCAATACCAGTTAGTAATGTATCCAACTCAGTTGTTATTCTATTATAAAAAAAAAAGTTAGTAAATTACTAACTTTTTATGACAGAGTGATAATGCTGTATACAATATTTCTTTAATTCAAAGTTTAATTAAAATTTATGAAGTATGCGTGGGTAACAGCTCATATTTTGTTTTCAAGAATTTACTGATATATAGCCTGCACACATTTAGTTCATTATGAAGCTTTCAGGCAAGTGAAATTAATTTAAGCTAACATAATATTTCAACATTTCAACTTTAATTCTGCATTTTTATTTTTATAATTTTTTACTCTTCTAGTTCTTTCTTATATCTGCCATTATTGTTTGCATTTATACTTTTCAGGTTATCACTGTTGTTCTGTGTTCTTTATGTTTGGTTCCTGCCAATCTTCTTTGTGTTTTGTGATTAATGTATTACTTCCTTGGTTCTATTTTCCATTTCCTATGATTTCCAGTGATTTACTGTGTTCTATTCCCTTTCTTTATGCATGGCTCCTGCAATATGTAAATATTGTTCTGCTATTAAAGTATGACTTCCAGGAATTTCCTTCGTCACCATCTGATAAGAAATTCAGTTTTTATTGTGAAGATTTTGAGCCTGGTTCCACAGAACTTACAGTTTTTCCACAGTTCAATAAGCAAGGACTTTTCTTTAGTTCATCATTGTGCCTCATTTCGTTACTGTGGTGTTTGCTATAGTGCATATCTGCTTTATTTCTTATAAGTAGTAATTAAAATTTTAAAGCCAAAAGGAAACACGAAATAGCAATGATCATAAGGGTATTATGAAATCCATGCTAAGTGCTGTTAGGCAAATGTTCCTTCTTATACATAGTCCTTCCTTCTTCCTTGCCTTTTTTTTAGCTTTACGGTAGCCAAATGATTACTAATATACTTCCCCCCCCCCCCAAAATACTCTTAATGTTTTTACAATATAAAGTTAATAATTGTCATCCAATTAAAGAAAAAAGTAAACTTACTTTTGCCTGTTTTTTTCCTCTTATGCGTCAAATATTTGCAAGTTTTCCTAGAAGTGCCTTCTTCTTCAGCATTGTGTACCATGTTATTTCCTTGTTCAACAGATGGTTTTCCAGAACACTCTGGTGAATTACCTATGAAGCTCTGTGTGAAACTAGATTTTTGATCAGGATTTTTATGCTCACGATTACAAAGCAAGTTCTTTGTAATTGGATCATCATACAAGTTCTCTGAGGCAGAAATGTTAGCAGTTGGATGAGAACCACATGAATTAAGGTGATCTGCACTAAACTTTTGACTTAATTTTTTAGCTAATGCTTTCATTTTATTCAATTTATCTTGAGTAAAAGATATGCATTGTGTAACCTTTTTATCATTCTTCTTTATAGAGCTGCCATCACTATTGCAATTAACAGCACTGTCAACAAATTTAGTTCTCAGTTGTGAGGATTTGTAAGATGATCCCAATCGAGAACTGAGCTTTATTTCTGATCCTGTTCCTGCAAAAATTGCACTTGTTTCAGTACCTTGAGTTCCTGTATCACCAAGGGTAAAAAGTTCATGTATATCATTTGTTTTGAAAAAACGTCTCTGTCGAGGATCTTTTAAAACACGATTGGTTAAAAACTGCTTAAAAATTTGTCTGAAAATAAAAATAAAATAAATACTTTTCAATATCAATATATTAAAAATAATAAGATGATAAAATAAATAGCCTGGCAGCCAGTATATCAAAAATAATAACATAAAATAAATAGCCTAGCAGCCAGTATACTAAAAATGATTTGATGATAAAATAAATAGCTTAACAGCATTAAAGAACATTTTTTTAATGGGAATCTCAACCATGAAAGGTTGCATCATATTAGACTAAGGATCTGATAATCTGGAAACCAAGCGCTAGAGACAAAAAAATGGGATCTTTTAAGCTGCTTCAAGCCTCCAATAAACAGAGTAGTGATCTCAAACCAGACAATGAAACTCATCTTCCATCTAAACTTATAACTATCATTTGCTGATAATTATATTTCACTCTGTAGTTAACTATTCAAAAGCAATCATTTGAATAGTTAACTACAGATCAAATATTGAGACAAAGAAAAGAAGTAATGCATTTGAAATTACAGGAGTAGCTAACCTACTACTAGTGAGTTCTTGAATGGATATATCTACCCTACATATATAAAATGATAAGCCTTTTATGTCACATTTTTTGAAACGCTTTGAAACTCAGGGCTACCCTGAGTGTTGAGTCTTCAAAATTCAAATCATCAGCATTCAAGGAGAACCGGCCTACCAGTTCAGAACGAGTCTTCAAAATTCAAGTCATCAGAATTCAAGGAGAACCGACCTACCAGTAAGGAACTCGGGGAGGGGGGGGGGGGACCTTTTGAAGACTCGACACTCAGGAGCTACCCTAGGAAGCAGGGGGGGGCGGATCCCCCTTTTCGAGTCTTCAAAATTCAAGTCATCAGAATTCAAGGGGAACCAGCCTACCAGTCCGGAACTTGGGGGGGTTGGGCGCCATAGACGCCAGGAACCTCCCTTTCGAGTCATCAAAATTCAAGGAGAACCGGCCTACCAGTCCGGAATTCAGGGGGGTAGGCGCCAGGGGAGCAGAATCCTTCTTTTGAGTCTTCAAAATTCAAGTCATCAGAATTCAAGGAGAACCAGCCTACCTGTCCGGAACACAGAGGGGGGGGCGTAGCTGCTAGGGGCGCATAGCCCCTAGTATATATATATAAACATATAATCATTTATATTCACTTAATGTGGCAGCGTGCCATAAGTACACTGCTAGGATACAAGAGAATAACACAGACTATGATGCTTAATTGCATAGCAATTTTTTTTCACATTAGGATAGGTGATTATTAGCTATATTGATTATCAGGAAAGACCTAACACGATCATGAGTAGAGAATTGCCATGTCATCCAAATGCACATGTTGGAAGTATAAATGTCTTCCATGTGTATGTATATGTTTATATAATGATATATTATAGCATAAATAAGTGTTCATTTCTTGAAGGGGAAAAACAACACACAACAAAGCAAATATCATTTAGTAGGCACAAATAATTCACCATTTTGATGTTTGCTCACATCATCTACTTGATATTGTATCCCATTCAAGAAGATTTTCCTCATGTTTTGCACTGAATATAGCTACTGCTTGCCATTCCTTATTATTGATTGAATATAATATCTTATGTTTCTTATTTAGAAGAATATCATTTGTTTTTGCCTTCTTTGTTTCAGTTACACCAGTTATGTCAACCTGCTACCTCTCCAATTATGCTTCTTTTCCACTGATGTCTTTGTATGTTGATGGTGCTAATTGCAAATTCTGTGTTAGTAATCTGGAGTTTATTCAAGTAGCTGATTTTTCCCAATTTCTCTGGTTTCCTGACAAAAATAGTAGGAATCTTAAGTAAGATGGCCCAGATGACATGAAATTTCATCATGGCAATATGATTGCCAAAAGAATACAATCAGGTCAGTTAAATCTAAATTGCCAGCTTATCATTCCCAGGTAGATACCTAATAGGGTGCACCATGAGAAGGTAAGAAGTAGACATTAGGTCAGAAGCCTCTTTTGTTCTCCACATTCTTTAAAAGGCTATGAGGTCTCTTCTGTCATCTAGCATTGTCCATTAATGACCTCAAATATTTGTTGTAAACTAAAAATCTGATCCCAACAACCCCATTTGACTTCAGTTCAGCTTGTTCTTCAATATATTTCTCTTTCACAATTTTTCTTACCTGTACTATCCACATAGGAAGGATAGGAAAACCGATCAGCCCATTGTTCAAAATAGGATAAGCTGCAGTTATATTACAGACACGGAGCAACAAAAATGGAGGAAAATGTAGGTTGATTTTGTTTATAGGTTTGTATGAGGCAAAAAGTTAAAATTTTTTAAGGACACGACACGAGTGCACTCAGAAGAGTCCTTACCACATGAGATAGATGAGAAATGGATGATGATTTGTGAGTTGTAGTCATTAAGAGTGTTGATTTGCTTGACAGAAATTTCTTGCTAAAGAGAAGTTTGTGATGAACGTACAACGTGAGCTATAAATTAAAGATACAAAGAAATTATATATTTGGTTTAATCCTTTATCCAAGTGTAAGCAAGTATTTTCAGGACTGGGGCAACTCGTATAAGGAAGCTAAGACTTCACATCACTTGCCTTATTATCCCATAATGCAAAGCACATCTCCTTGTGGACATGTATAATGCTATGCATTATGGGAAGGGTCATTACCCAGCCCGGTTTCGACCTTTACTGAGGTCTCTTCAGTGGAAGCGAGACCCAGAGGTGATACTAAGGTTGAAGTAATGCAGAAGTCATATTTTCATATAAGATTTCATATATTAAGGCAAGTGATGTGAAGTCTTAGCTTCCTTATAAAAGTTGCCCCAGTCCTGAAGATACTTCAAGTGCAAACTTTATTTGCTTACACTTGGATAAAGGATTAAACCAAGTATATAATTTCTTCGTATCTTTAATTTAGTATAACCAAGTGAAAAAATTTTCAACAACTTTCTCTAGTACCATGTGAGCTGTTAACAGCAGAGATTTGATTATACCCATTTTGGGGAAAGATGATGTGTCAACTAGACAAAGTAAGTTTATGGTATACTGATATGACTAGAAAACTATATCTCTGCTTTTTACTTGATAAGAACATCTAAAAAGGATAAATCTGATTCTAGGATGTAAGTCATTAATTTTTTGCAGAAAGACATGTGGTGCTTGTTGAGTGTAATTCCAAATAGGCATTATCCACACAACAGATCCACAGTAAAAGTTCAAGATTGAGGGAAGATATTTTTTTTCTAAATGTGCTAGATAAAAGTTAGCTAAATTTGGGTCCATCTGTTATATAGTTTGCCATTCCAGGTGAAATATCATGGGTTCATAACAAATTTTTGCTTCACTTTATCCACTCCTGCAGCACTTTTCCATTATGATCAAAGCCCATTTATATAATGCTGCATTTGCTAAACAAAATATAGCACGTTGAAGTAGCGATAACTGATATATAATTTTCTTTTGTATTCTCATCATCATCATCATCAAATTCCTGCCATGTACCCTCAAGGGGTGTACAGGATATGATAGTACTACATAAAAAAATTACATCATTATTAATTTCCTATCTACAATTTTCCTCCAAATCCGTCTGTTACTTGTCAAGACTCTAACATTATCAGATCTTATATTTCTATCGTCTAACGCATTTTGTACCGTATCAATCCACCTATATCTTGGTCTTCCTCTGGGTCGTTTTGCTGCCAACCAGGGAGAGAACACTTGTTTTGGTAAGCTTTCCTCGCCCATTCAGTTTAAGTGACCATACCACCTGAGATTAGCTCTGCTAACGCATTCCTGGATGCTGACAATGTCAAGTTCTTTGCTAATATCCTCGTTTTTAATATGATATTGCCATTGATGCCATCTGTTCACGCCTATAATCTTTCTCGGGACTCTCATATCTGCGGTCTCTAGTCTTTGGTCAAGTGTTTTACTTCTGACCCAGCTCTCAGATCCATAAGTTAAAACTGGTTTGAACACTGTCTTGTATACAGCTAATTTAGTGTTCCGACTAATTTCTCTCTTATTCCATATGAATTTATTCATTTGACTTCCAACCATACCAGCTTTGCTGATTCTGTTGTCTATTTCTATATTTAATTTACTATCTTCACTAAAAATTGTGCCTAAGTAGCTGAAATGTTTTACTTGTTCCACAGGTTCTCCATTCACAACACAGTTGACATTTTCAATAATTCTGCCTATTTTTATTGTCTTTGTCTTTTTATTGCTGACCTTCATACCATATCTATTACAACAGTTATTCAATTTAGTCAGAGAATCTTCCAGACTTGTAGCGGATTTATTTAGAAGTATAACATCATCCGCATAAAGCAAAGAGCTGACATTAACATCTCCAATTTTGATATCATGTTTAATACCACTTTCCTTCATAATGTGATACATATAGATAATGAATAACAGAGAGGATAATGTACATCCTTGTCCCACACCAGATTTAACATTAAACCATCTTCCTGTACTTCCTTCAATTCTAACTGCTGACTTACAACTCAAATAAAGACTAAGTATAGCTCGATATAATGCCCCATTGACACCATATAACTGCAGCGTATTGAATAACCTCTCTCTTGGCACCTTGTCATATGCCTTTTCCAAATCGACAAAACTTAATACAGATCTTTGCTATATTCCCATGCTTTCTCGACTATTTGTTGTAAAGTGAAAATCTGATCCTGACAGCCTCTGTTTGGCCTGAATCTAGCTTGTTCTTCACCAAGCTTTTCTTCCACAATTCTTCTCAACCGTTTCTCAAGTATACTTGCATAGATCTTGCCAGGAACACTCAGTAGAGAAATACCTCTGTAATTCTCACATTCAGTTTTATTTCCCATTTTATATATGGGTACTATGAGAGCTCTACTCCAATCAACGGGAATTCATCCCTCTGTCCAGGCTTTCTGGACTATGCAGTGCAGCCACTGTAAGACTCTTATACCACCATACTTCAGCATTTCTGGTGCTTTTGTATTCTCTATAAAATAAATATTTTCCAAATCACAAAGATTTGGAAAATATCATAAAGCAGATCATAAAGCCTTTTACAGCATGATGGAGTACTGATACATAGGTCCATTATAAAATATTTAATATTTGTTTCTTATTGAATAACAGTTTACTTCCTGTACAAAGGGAACAGACTTATTTTGAAGTGGTCATTATAAATAAGAAATATAAAAATATAATGCAACTGTCAAATTTTAAAGCATTTTAATTTTTCTAAAATGGGTGAAAATGTATTCAATATAATCAAGTAACTTTCAACAATGCATTCATTAAGATGCTCTGTGTTTTCAATTTCCAGATTTGGAAACAAATAAAAAAAATTTCTTGAAAAACCATTAAAATGTGATCACCTATGGTAAATCTTTTCTTCAATAGTACCAGAGGTTAAAAGCCTATATATAGTAACTTGCTTATGTTGTCCAATTCTCCAAACTCTTTCTCTTGCTTGAACATCTGTACTAGGATTCCAGTCTGGATCATAAATAACAACCCTATCAGCACCAGTCAGGTTAACTCCAAGCCCACCAACACGAGTAGTAAGTATAAATATAAAAATATTAGGATTCTGGAAAAAAAATAAAATAAATAACATCGTTCAATTAATAATGCATCTTTCACAAATCAGATGACAAACTACAAATTAACAAATAATCATAACATTCGAAGTAAAAGATAAAATAGCAAAATCTTATTTGATAACATACTACACATTCTACAATATGGAAGAGTTCCTAAATATTATACCTAATCTCAACAAGATAATATGCTAAACTCAAGTTCACTCCTATGCTTAGTATGTTGATATACACATTCATCAGATTTTTCCTGTTTTGTGGCAGGATAAATCTGAGATGAGAATGGGTGCTATTTTCATCTGAGACCAACTAACTTACCAATTCTACACGAAAGGCCCAGTTTTCCATAATTATTAAATTTGATATGTTGTTTGCGTCATTTTATCCAAAAAGAAATCATACATCCTGTTTCACTTATACGTGGGTGGTTCTGAAAAGTTCTCAGCCTCGACCATAAATGGCAACACTGTCAGCAAGATTTCTTTTCTAAGTTGGTACATTTGTCATAAGCATCCACGTGAAATTGCAAGTCATTCTATGAAGTAATTTGTTTTATACAGCTATCGTAAGCCAAAGTGTTGTCTGCATCCCTTGAAATGGATAAAACTGAGTATCGTGCAGTTAAAAAATTCTTTGTAAAAGAAGATTTAAGGCCAAAAGAAATTCATTCAAAGTTCATAAAAGTTTATGGGCACTCTTCTCCTTCGTTTTTGACAATTAAGAAATGGACTGCCCAGTTTAAACGAGACTGTACCAGCCTTAAAGATGAGCCACGTGGAGGATGTCCAAAAAGTGTAACAACACCAGAAATCATTAATCACGTGCACAATATGGTATCGGATGACCAGCAAGTCAAAGTGCGTGAAATTGCCAAGACTATAGCATCTCAAAAGAATGTGTAGGATATATTTTGCATGAAGAATTGCAAATGAAAAAGCTTTGTGCAAGATGGGTACCGCGCTTGCTCACAGCAGATCAAAAACACATTTGCATGAAAATCTCTGAACAGTGCTTGGAGCATTTTAACAAGAATAAAACTGATTTTGTGCATCAATTTATTACTATGAATGAGACTTGGATTCACCATTCCACACCACAATCCAAACAGCAAACAAAACAGTGGACAGAAGCCAGTTGTTCAGGGCCAAAGAAGAAAAGGTTATGGCATCAGTGTTTTGGGATGTTAAAGGCATTTTGTTTATTAATTATCTTGAAAAGGGTAAAACAATAACTGGGGAATATTATTCCGATCTTTTAACCAGACTAGATGAAAAACTTCATGAGAAAAGACCTGGTTTGCAGAAGAAAAAAATCACCTTTCTTTAGAACAATGCACCTGCCCTGCCAATGGGAAAATTAAGGGATCTGCACTATGAATTGTTGGAACATTCACCCTATTCCCCAGATTTGGCTCCCTCTGACTTCTATCTCTTCCCAAAACTAAAACTCATCCTCGATGGTCAGCGTTTTTCTTCTAATCAAGAGGTGAATGCAGCTGTAGAGATTTTGCAGATCTTACTGAGAACCACTACAGGGATGGGATAATTATGCTTGAGCATTGCTGGAATAAATGTTTTAGTCTTAAGGGAGATCATGTTGAAAAATAAAAATAATTTTGAAATTATAAATTTGTTTATTCATTGTTAGGTCGAGAACTTTCCAGACCACCCACATATATGGCAAAATACAGGTGCAATGAATTAGGTACACACCAGAGTCAGCAGGGAATAAGGGGATTCTAGGAGGAGATAAATTCTTTAATATCACAGGGATTTTAAAAGTATCAGTAAAACTGTATTTGTGTGGTGTTCAGTTTATAAAAGTAAGAGAGTAAGGCTTGCAGATTTTATTACAAAGATTAGATGAACTTCAACATGTTTTGCTGTCCTATTAGCTGACAACATTGTCAGGAAAAGCACTAGAGAGCAAACAAAAAGACTTGACACTTAACGAAAACTGTTTTTTTTTTTTTTAAATGAAAGAAATTGATAACATAATAGCTAATCAAGTGTGTGTCATTAGATAACATGTGCAGCCTGTATTATTGTGTAAAGTCAATAAGTAGTTACTCGCATAAAAGAGGTCGTGTATGTTACGCAAATGAATAAAAAATTCCAGATGTCATCTGGAATTTTTTATTCATTTATAAGATCCTGGTTTCTGTTCAAGGTGCTATGTGAATGAATCACTTCAGAAGATTCCTTGCACATTCTAGTGAAAAGGCCATCTTCCAAGTGGATGATGAATCCATATTATGATATCTGAAGAAGACACGTGCAGTGAGACCACTTTTCTCTATTTTCTTTTACATTTCACATTGTATATGTGTTCTGTCTTATGAATTTCAAAACACCTTAAAAGATGTGCTGTCTTGTAATTTCACTTAGGCAAAGAAACAGTGCTCTTCTAATTAATTTCTGCAGGTGCATGAGCCTGTTTATCAAAGTTCAATAACCATTTAGAAGCAATTGGTTGAACAACAGTCTCAGTTCGTTCTTTTTGGTTGCTGTTTTTGTTTCATTGTTCTTAATAATCCTTAATGCCCAGTTCTTTGAGGCCGGTAACATGAAATGACACGTGTAGATATCAGTGCATCTGAGATTTTTTTGGCATCTAATGCTATGTCTCCACCACTTTATATATATATATAATAAACAAAATCAGGAAATGAAATGGTAAATGAGACCTACCTTCAAAATTCAAAAGTCTGAATAAATCCTACTCTTTCCAGTATATGAATATAGTTTAAAACTAACTTGTATGGTATAACATCAAAAAATTGACAAGTCATCAACTGAGAAGTAAAACTAATTGAGAAATATAAACCCAAGCATAAAAGATGAATATATAAAGCAGCTTTAATAAAATAGACCTTAGGAAGAATATGACAGAGTCATAAGTGAACAAAATTGCTGTAAGTGATCATACTATTGGAAAAGAAGGAAGAAAGGCAGAATCTTTTTTTGAGAAGTAAATCAAGAACTAAGACAATGATATTACTTAAATAGTCATGATACAACAAAAATAACACAATAACTATAGTAATGAACTTTAATGAAAACCATAACAGTATATGTAAAAAACAAGTAATTCAGAGAACAGGAATATGAGGTAAATACAAGAATCGTCTTACCAATTAAAAATGATGCCCACATGATAGGAAATAATATTTTAAACAAAATATTTTTTGATATTTACATAAAATGAGAACCTCTCAAACTTTATTTTTATTTGGGGGGACGAGACACATTCCAATTCAGGTTAGGTTGGTGTAAAATCTTTGAAAAGGTGTTCATATTTGAAACTCTCCTATGGAGAAAACCAGTTTCATCCCACAGGATGCTGTGTTTAGTATCAGTACTATGCTGTGCCAGACCAAACTTTGAGGTTTCAAGTATTCAATGTTAGTATTGATGCCCATTAATTATTTTTCCACAGAATGGTCTGCTGCCCAACTATGTCAAATTACATTCATAAGGAATATGGTAAATATCATCTAAAGATAGAAGCAACAGTTTATCTTTTGCATGGTAACAGATAAGAAATTCTGTTGATAGGAATATTATTATTATTATGTGACACCTCCAGGGAGTCCAAAGACTCTCCCTTATCATATAATCAGTTATTCAACATCAATAGATTCAGATATGCCAGCAATATATGAGATTGGGGCCCTGCAGTCTAGCCAAATATCCTTAGATTTTGGAACCTAAGAATCAATTATTTGTTGGATTTGACTAAGATTGTAACCATTTAACTCCATTAAAGTTTTGATAGTGAAAATTTGCTGTAACCTGAGGGAGAAGGGCAAACATTAATTTATGTGGCTACCATCCACGAAATGTATAATACAGGCATGGGCAACCTTTCCTAGTTCAGGGACCAAATTATCATTCTGTCTCCACGTCAAAGGCCGGACCAAATTATTAAATAAAATAAATTAATATTAAATGAATTAAAATAAGTTGCTACTTCATATCTCATTTATTATAATATAATGCTTTGGTATAAAGCTCTACATATTTATAATATAATGAATGACATAACAATTTAATGTGAAGATTGGTCTTGTACTTCAACTACGAGACTATCAATATTGATGTTAATATTACTTAAGGATAATCGCATAGAATTTTCAAGGTTTTCGTCCGTTATTCTTGTCCGAATTTTTGATTTATTGTATTTCATCCTCAAAAAAAACTGTTCACACATATATGTGCTGCTGAAAAGACAAATGATTTTTCTTGAAAAGGCACGTAAATTTGTATATTTTTCTTCCACCAAATAAAATTTATAAAAATCCGTCAAAGCAATGTTGTTAAAATGTGATTTTAGCACTAAATCCGCCTGAAGCTCAATAAGTTCCATCTGTAAGTTTTCTGGCACATTATTTACATCAGCATCCATTGGACAAGTAAATATAGTGAATGTGGAGTCTTTGTTTTTGAAGTCGGCAAACCTTGTATCAAATTGCTCTATTAGTGCCTTTAGTTCATCTCCATAACAATTATAAGGGATATTTTTATGAGTTGCTAGAGTAGGAAAATGATAACAATTTTTAGCTCTTATCTGACTTTCCAACAATCTTAGTTTATTACACAAAGCTTTGACATGTCCATGCAGTTCATGAACCAATTGTCCTTGTTTTTGCAATTTAAGATTCAGTTCGTTTAGGTATCCAGTGACATCTACAAGGAATGCTAAATCCCACACCCACTCATCATCTTTTACTTGGTTAACTGTGTTTCCTTTAATGTCCATAAAATCTGCAATGTCTTGTCTCAGATCATAAAATCGTTTTAACATTTTACCTTTACTCAACCACCTCACTTCACAATAATAAGACACATCTTCATAATCCGAAAATAGGTCTGCCAAATACTC
The DNA here is from genome assembly GCF_054136105.1 of Typopeltis vanoorti. Taxonomy (NCBI): domain Eukaryota; kingdom Metazoa; phylum Arthropoda; class Arachnida; order Uropygi; family Thelyphonidae; genus Typopeltis; species Typopeltis vanoorti. The sequence goes on along the minus strand of NC_143557.1, from coordinate 24,338,350 downwards.
CTGAAATTGGCAGTGATTAAGTGCACGTGACTTAATAAAGTTAATACTGGCTACTACAACTTTCATAACATTTGTGAATTTAATCGATTTTGCACACAGATTTTGTTGGTGTGAAAATACAGTGAAAATTTGTTTAAATTTTCCAGATGGATCTGTAGTTCTATTGCTCTTTCATGAACTATTCCAATAAATCCCTTCTGTGCACCAACCATTGAAGGGGCTCCATCACTGCATATGCCAGATAGTGAACTCCGTTTAAGCCCAAATCTCTCAAAGACAGTGTTGACTGTTTCAAATATATCTTCACCGGTAGTTGTTCCTTTTAATGGCCGAAGCACCAATAATTCTTCTGTGATGTTGAAATCCGCATCAACTCCTCGAATAATATTGCTAGTTGTGCTGTGTTGGAGCTTTCATCCAAAGAAATTGAAAATGCTTCCAATCTAGAATCTTCTCTTTTAAACTTTTTTTGATATCATCAACCATAATTTCTATCCATCGGACAACAGTACGTCTCGACAAACGAATATTCTCGAAGTCTTTTTTCTTTTCAGGACATATTATGAATAATATAAGCACGTAAACACAAGAAAGATATTTAATTAACCAAATATTTCGGTCTGGAAATAGCAGACCATCTTCAGTGGCACAACAAGAACAGTTTAAAAAAAAAATACAAGGTGGAATACTAACAATAGATCATTTAAAAATAGAACAAGCCACGTGATGTTATATCACTAAGTATTAAAGGGAATATTTTTAAGCAGAGACATGATTGAAATAAAGATATTAATTAATATTAAATAACAAAATTAATATGAATTAATGAGTTATCCTGATTAGACTTTCCCAGATTTTTGATATAGATATACAGTCATTCTGATTCAGGTTAGGACAATGGAGTAAGGCCTCTACGCTTTCTTTGAATGAACTAACGACAACATCCTTTGGTCAAAAACTCGCCTCCTACATAGATCCCGTTATAAATTTGAATGTTTATTCAAAGAAAGCATAGAGGCCTTACTCCATTGTCCTAACCCGAATCAGAATGACTGTATATCTATATCAAAAATCTGGGAAAGTCTAATCAGGATAACTCATTAATTCATATTAATTTTATGTTATTTAACATTATTAATTAATATCTTTATTTCAATCATGTCTCTGCTTAAAAATATTCCCTTTAATACTTAGTGATATAACATCACGCAGCTTGTTCTATTTTTAAATGATCTCTTGTTAGTATTCCACCTTTTTTTTTTTTTTTTTTCCAAACTGTTCTTGTAGTGCCGCTGAAAATGGTCTGCTATTTCCAGACCGAAATATTTGGTTAATTAAATATCTTTCTTGTGTTTACGCGCTTATATTATTCAGTCTTTATCTCACAAGTATCCTTAAAACATCAGGACATATTATACTTGCAACATCCAGCAGACATTCTTTGATAAATTCTCCTTCACCAAATGACTTAGAATGCTTAGCGATTTTTTCGCTTACCACAAAGCTGGCTTTGACAATGCTGTGGTGCTGCGTTCTCTGCTTGTTGAACATTTTCTGCTGGGTATCCAAGTTCTTCTTCAACTTCTGTATTTCATCTTTTCGTAGTTGTCCATCAAGTTTTGGGTGATTCGCATGTCTTGAAGTAAAGTGTCTCTTCAAGTTGTATTCTTTGTTGACGGATACGGATTCATTGCATAGCAAACATACAGGCAAACCTTTATTCAGAATAAAATAATAATCCTCCATCCAGTCATCTCGAAATTGACGATTCTCTGCATCTGCTTTTCTTTTTTTTGCAATAACCCCTGACATTGTCCCAAATTTATAAGCAATATTCAGAACTGTCAAACAAAACTGTCTTCTACACCGCAGGCACTGAACAGAACACAACATCAACGCAGGCACCTAGCAGAACATAACATCAATGCAAGCACTGAACAAAGCACAACACCAACACAAGTACCAAACTGATATGTTGTAACACGTTCACACACGTCGCTACTCAAAGTGAGAAAGAGACCTTGGCTGGAGAAAACATAGTGTGTTTTGCGCAAGTCATATGACATCAGCTTAATGTGAGTTAGTAGAACACACCATGTTTTCTCCCACCATAAATCAAACAAACTTCGCTGAAATAGATTAGGGCCGGATCAAAAGAAGTAGAGGGCAGGATCCGGCCTGCGGTTGCCCATAATACATTCATAGCATGGGTGAGTTAAGAATGTTTTATTTTTTCTATTTCCATTGCTTATATTTTTCATATTTTTTTACCAGGTCCAGAAACTCTGCTCTAGAGACCAAACATTGAACTTTTTCAAGACACTTCAGGCTTCCAATAAGCGGCAGTCTCACACCAGGCAATGAAATCCACTTTCCACCTAAAGACATTCACAAACATTCCTGCCCATGGCAGGATTTGAACCCCGAGCCTGTTGGTTGAAGAGCGGATACGCTAAAAATTCAGCCAACCAGGCTGGCAAGCTAATTAAAGTAAATTAATTAATGACTTGATAACACAATTAATTAAATTAAATTCTGATTTTTTGGAGGTGTAATCAGCAGATCTTTGATGTATATATCTACCAGTAAAGGTAGGGTTCTTGAAGTATGGTGATAAATGTTGAAAGTTTTTTCCACTTGGTTATATGATAATTATTAAAGATGCCAAGAAATTCCTATTCTTGTTTTCATCCTTTATCCAGGTGTAAGAAATTGCACATGAAGTAACTTCATGACACGGCAACTCATATATTACTGTTTTTTTTTACTATTATTATCTGAGACCTTCAGGGAGTCAAGGACTCATCAAGGGAGGCTATAAATCACCAAAACCAGCCATCACACCTAACCCTTAAATTTATTCACGCTAGATGCCCTCACTAATGGATTCTCCTTCTTCTGATATGCACAGAAGTGTCAAAGGGTCTCGCATCCGTGGGCGTACAGTACACTTACGAGGGTTGTTTGCAAAGTTTGGTAATAAAAATAAGTTAAGCACATTTTTTTTGGAAAAAATCACCTTTATTTCTCAACATAGTCTCCATCGAGGTCTACAAATTTGGTCCAGAGAGAGTTTCCAATTTTTTCATCCCATCTAAAAAGTAGGATTCATCAAATTGTGCAAAATAGTCATTGACAGCCTTGATGACATTTCGTTCAAAGGAAATTTTTTCCCACCTAGCCAAATTTTTCAGTTTGGAAACAAGAAGTCATCACATGGGACCAAGTTCAGAGAATACAGTGGATGTGGAACCAATTCGAACCTCAATTCGTGCAATTCTGCCATTGTGACGACCAATGTGTGAGACGTTGCAATGTCTTGAAAGAGCTTTTTTTGTGCACCAATCTTGGCCGTTATTTTCTTCAGTTCTTCTTTTAAACGGTCCAACAATGACACATAATAGACTCCTGTTATTGTCTTACCCTTTTCCAAAGTCTATCATGATAATTTCTTGGGAATACCAAAAAACAGTGGCCATCACCTTCCCAGCTGACAAAACGGTCTTCCCCTTTTTTTTGGTGCTCTTTCACTGGGCATTGTCCACTGTTTTGACTGCTGCTTGGACTCAGGTGTGTAGTGGTGGGTCCAAGTTTCATCTACAGTCACGAATCATTGCAAGAAATCCTGCAAATTGCAATTAAACATCACCAAACACTGCGTTGAAATGTCTTTTCGCATGCGTTTTTGATCAATAGTCAAAAATTGCAGCATCCATCGAGCACACAGCTTTTTCATGTGCAATTTTTCGTGCAGGATATTATACACCTGTTCAATTGAGATGCCTACATTTTCAGCAATCTCACGCACTTTCACTCAGCGGTCTTCCCCAACAATACCATGGATTTTGTCAATCGTTTCCTTTGTAATGATCTCAGTCAGGTATCCAGAGCGTGCTTCATCTTCGATGGACTTATGACCATGTTTCAACTAATTTATCCAAAAATAAATAGTCTTTAATGCTGGTGCAGAGTCCCCATGAACTGCATATAACTCAACTTTGATCTGCAAGGCCATCCACTTCTTCAAATAAAAGTGTTTTATTACTGCACAAAACTCGTTTTTCTCCATTTTTATGAAAACTGTAAACATGGTCGTTTTAAATGCTTGCTAAATGAGAACTACGCATTGCATGTGGAAATTTTGCCAGGGGTTATGAAAAAGATGATACGTGTCAACACTGGTATGAATGAACAAATTGTGTCACTGTCAATTGGAAATTTACCAAACTTTTCAAACAACCCTTGTACTAACATTAAACTGACAGCCATTTTTGTTTGCCCAAAGTTCCAGCCTATTTCCAGCAGATTCCCTGATTTCCCTGCCTATCTTCGTATCATCGGCAAACAATTGCACATCTGATGTTAGACCCAGCCTGATGTCATTAATTTATAGATTGAACAATAATGGCCCAAGGACTGAGCCCTGAGGTACACCACTGGTCACCTTAAATCTGGCCAATTTTCACACCCACTGCATACCACTTTTTAACATCTATCTGCCAACCATCCCCTGATCCAAGTCAAGAGTTTATATTCCAATCCCATATTCTCCAGTTTAAGCAACAGCCTTTCGTGTAGTATCCTATCAAATGACTTAGAAAAATCCAACAATATAGAAGCTGATGACTTCACATCAATTGCCTTCTGATCCGATCTGATTTTCTCTTTTAGTCGTTTCCGACCGTAGGTGACTTTGTATTTGTAGGCATTGCCGATAAAGTATTCCTGGTGAGATTTTTACAGGGTAGTTCACCATTGCCCCCCCCCCCCCCCATTTTATCTGGGCTCGGGACCGGCATATGGCTGGGACGTATTCATCACTGTAATCCACATGTGTTCAGGGGGATGGTTTACCTTAGTATCCCATAATACAATGCACATATCCTTACAGACATTTACCCATAATGCATAGCATTATATATGTCTGTAAAGATATATGCATTGCATCATGTGATATTAAAGCAATTGATGTGAAGTCATTACGCCTCTATATACGAGTTGCCCTGTCATAAAGTTACTTCATGCATAAACTTTATTTGCTTACACTTGAATAGATGATGAAAAAGCCAATATAATTTCTTGGCATCTTTAATAACCAAGTGGAAAAAACTTTCACTTCACTAAACTCGTTTTTTCTCATTTTTATGAAAAATGCGAACACGGTCATTTTAAATGTTTGCTAAATGAGAACTACGCATTGCACATGGCTAAAATTTTGCCACGAGTCATGAAAAAGATGATACGTGCCAACACTGGTTATGAATGAACAAATCCAGAGTATTTTAACAATAAGGTGTGACTCCTTTTGGCTGCTTGTATATGGAAATATAACTTCTGCATTACTTAAACATTGATATCACCTCTGGGCCTGGCTCCCACTGATGAGACCTCAATAAAGGCCAAAAGTGGCCGTCTGGATAGTGGCCTTTCCCATAAATGCATGGCATTATACATGTCTGTAAGGATATGTCTGCATTGCATTATGGGATACTAAGGCAATCATTAGCCTCTATATACAAGTTGCCCTGTCATGAAGTTACTTCATGCACAAACTTCGTTTGCTCACACTTGGATAAAGGATGAAAACAATAATAGAATTTCTTGGCATCTTTAATTATGGTTCCGCAGCCTCCAGTATCTCCAATATTGGAAGTTGTGCAAGTAACAGTGATGTCCAACTCCTTCTTTCTCCCTGGTGAATTGAATACATTGTGAAGGCCACTGATCTAATGTAGGAAGGTAGTAATTCATTTTCAGAATGAGGCCAAACAGCAAAAAAAGTCGTCAATGTAATGAAATTAGAAAGATAGCTGGAGATGAACAGCTGAAAAAGAGATATCTTCTAGATAGCTCAAATAATAGGATGGAGACAAAGGACTACTTATGGCTATACCTTCAATCTGTTATGGATTTTGTTTTCCAGCTGTAACCATAAAGGTTTGTGCAGTTTTTCATAATAAAAATTAAACAACTGCAGAAATTCTCAAAAAATGTTTTATTCATTAAAATAAGCAGCTTCAAAATCTATAACTCTTTCCCAATGAGATAAAGCATTTATAAAACATTTTTTTTCTTCAGGAGTGATAAACCTAGCAACCTCCGCTTCAATCTCTGTTTTATTGTGGAACTGTCTAGGCCTAAAAAAGGGTGATAATCACTTGGAGAAAAGTTAAGAGAATATGGAGGATGAGGGAGTATCTCCAATCCTAAAGCACAAATCTTCTCATGGGTAAGTTTTGCAGTATGAGGTTTTGCGTTGTGCTGTAAGAACTGCATTTTTTTCCAACTAACTAGTCCTGGCTGTTTCTGAAATAATGCATCTTGCACACACTTGAGTTGCATCAAGTAGATCTCAGTAATTATTTGGCCTACAGCGAGAAACTTGTAATGGACAATACTGGCTCCAGTCCACCACACACAAAGCATAGTCTTTCTGTTAGAGTACAAGATCCATATTTCATCACAAGTCAGCAAGTAATCCAAAAACAGCTCGTTTTTATGACATGAAAGAAGCAAAGTACAAATTGATAGCCTTTAAAGTTTATTGTCATCTGATAATGCATGTGGAACCTATTTGCTTAGCTTCCATGATTTTTCCAGTTGATTCAGTTAAATCAATTGTTTCACCACTTACATTAAACATTTGTGAAAGTTCTTGACATGTTAATCTTGAATAATTTTCAACAGTGCCATGTAATTCTTCATTATCACTAAGGGAGGGTCTTCCTGAACGTGGTGCATCTTCAAGTGATTCATCACCAGAAAAAAAAATTTTAAACCATTTCTGCACAGTACGTTCTACTACTGCATCTTTTCCAAATACCACACATATATTATGGGACACTTCTGAAGCATTTGAACAACATTTAAATTCATAAAGCAGTATGACAGTTGACTTCCTAGATAGGAGACTTCATATGAATGGGATGGATGATAAAAGGAGTACTTAATGAGAGTGTGACTAAATCTTGTATCCCTGGTGTTAAAGTGATAATATTAGTGAACCACAGGATGCAGAATGTTGAAAGAAGTGATTGTTTTGGCTGACACTTCAAAGGTGAAAAAATATATTGTATGAGAGAAGATATGAAAGTTGCTGGAAGAAAATGACTAGAGAGTAAAGATTTTAAGTCTGCCATACTATGACAGAAGCAAGTTGAGGAGGGGAAGGGCACAAATGAATCAATGAGCAGGCTATGCAGAAGGAATAGTGCAGAGTTTGAAAACTCACTGATTGAATTCAGGGACAGATGGACTTATACAATGCTGCCGATGGAATGCTTAACTTAAATGAATTTGGAGTCAGGTGTCCAAAGAAAGCTTCGTTCCCTGAGCGTGTGGAAGGCCAAAATCAGGAAAAACTACTTTTAGTTTTATGTTTTGTTAAGTAGTGAGTGTGCAACTACCTGTGAAGTGTGTGATCACACAAATAAAATGTGGAATCTGATCTTTCAAGCAACAAAATCAAATTGGGCAATACAAGGTGTAAAGGTGGTTGGAACCTATGACAATACTACAGTTTACCTATACTAATGCTAAAAGCATTAGGAATATGAGGGAAGAGTTCTTGGCATTGATTGGTGTAACCTAGCCAAAAGCTAAGGATATCAGTGAGATTTGGCTGACATAAGAGAATGTAGTTACAGGGAAATAATGTAAGAGATGCAGTAGCATTTACAAGAAAAATTGATAAAATAGGAAAGGAGTACTGCTGATAACAGCAAATGAATTGCAGCCAAAAAGAATAGGAGATCAGGAAAACAGGCATGTGGATGGCAGTTCATTTGAAAAAATCCAGTGTGAGGCACAATATACAGGTGGTTGCTGCAATAGTCTGAAGAGGGGAAGAGGGTCAGGGCATGATGTAGAAGACATGCATGAGCAAATCAGCATGAGTGAAGGTTGAGTAATTATTATGGGGAACTTATGGAGACAGACTGGAAGGAGGAAAGATCACATGGGAGAAAGGAAATAGAATTCATTCACCCTGAAAGATAATTACTTGAAACAGCATGTGACTGAGTAGACTCAGGTTAGAGAGTATGGAATCTGGTCATAGAATCAGAGGATTTGTCCATAACCAAGGTGGCAGAATTGCCTCCAACTAGAGAGAATGCTCATACAGTATGATATGGGAGGTTGTGTATCTGAAGGAAGCAATATCAGACTGTATACCAAACATCAAGAGGATAAATCAGGTAGGAATTAGATGGATTGGTAGTATCCTTTAGCAGGAGCTGCAAATAAGAAAATTCTGTGGAGGGTATATAAGAAGAAAGATGCTCAGTAATCTCATTAGCAGTGCAAGGCAAGAAAAGTGACCAGCATGGTAGGAAAGACAAAATCAGATTATGAGAAGAAATTAGCCAAACAGGCCAAAGGTAATTCCAAGAAATTCTTTCACCATGTGGAGAGTAAAAGGAAGAGTGACTAGGGAGAAATAACTTGAATGCATAGTGATGTGAGAGAAAAAGATACCAAAGTAGTTCAGTTACTGAGTGATCACTTTGCAAAGGTCTATTGCAGTGATAGATGTGACAGGTACTGATGCAAGAATAGAAGTCGATGAATTGGAAGAACTTAGGATGCAAAATCTGAATGCAAATATGCAATGGGATTAGACAGAAAATATCAGCTCGTGTATTATGAGTGCACAAAGGAAAGGACATTGCCTCTGCCTAATCTTTAACTGCAATATCAGCCTCTGGTAAAGTACTGGAAAAGTTGGTCAGAGAGAATTCAGGAATGGGTAGATAAGAATATGATACTCAATGAAGGACAGCATGGCTATGTGAAAGGTGGGTCATGTCTTAATATAATAATTTACTAACTTATATACTTGGTTTTAATCCTTTACCAAAGGAAGCAAAACAACGTTTTGCATGAGATATATTCACATCTGAGCTACTTGTATATAGAGGCTAATGACATCCAGTACAAGTCTGCAAGATTCCCTGACTAAATTTAATAACTGTTGCAATTCAGGTCAAATAGAGGCTGTCAGGATCAGATATTCACTTTACGACAAATAGTTGAAAAGCATGGGCATATAACAAAGATCTGTATTTAAGTTTTATCGATCTGGAAAAGGCATATGACAAGGTGCCAAGAGAGAAGCTATTCAATACGCTGCAGTTATATGGTGTCAATGGGGCATTATATCGAGCTATACTTAGTCTTTATTTGAGTTGTAAGTCAGCAGTTAGAATTGAAGGAAGTACAGGAAGATTGTTTAATATTAAATATGGTGTAAGACAAGAATGTACATTATCCCCTCTGTTATTCATTATCTATATGGATCACATTATGAAGGAAAGTGGTATTAAACCTGATATCAAAATTGGAGATGTTAATGTCTGCTCTTTGCTTTATGCAGATGATGTTATACTTCTAAATAAATCTGCTACAAGTCTGCAAGATTCACTGACTAAATTGAATAACTGTTGTAATAGATATGGTATGAAGGTCAGCAATAAAAAGACAAAGACAATGAAAATAGGCAGAATCGTTGAAAATGTCAACTGTGTTTGTGAATAGAGAACCTGTGGAACAAGTAAAACATTTCAGCTACTTAGGCACGATTTTTACTGAAGATCATAAATGAAATATAGAAATAGACAACAGAATTAACAAAGTTGGTGGTAGGAAGTCAATTGAATAAATTCATATGGAATAAGAGAGAAATTAGTTGGAACACTAAATTAGCTGTATACAAGACAGTGTTCAAACCAGTTTCAACTTATGGATCTGAAAACTGAGTCAGAAGTAAAACACTTCACCAAAGACTAGAGACCGCAGATATGAGAGTCCTGAGAAAGATTAGAGGTGTGAACAGATGGCATCAATGGCAATATCATATTAAAAATGAGGATATTAGGAAAGAACTTGATGTTGTCAGCATCCAGGAATGTATTAGTAGAGCTAATCTCAGGTGGTATGGTCACTTAAACAGAATTGTCGAGGAAAGATTAGCAAAACAAGTGTTCTCTGCCAGGTTGGCAGGAAAATGACCCAGAGGAAGACCAAGATATAGGTGGACTGATATGGTACAAAGTGCCTTAGACGATAGAAATATAAGATCTGATAATGTTGAAGTCTTGACAAGTAACAGACTGATTTGGAGGAAAATTGTAGATAGGAAGTTAATAATGATGTAAGTTTTTCATGTAGTACTATCATATCCTGTACATCCCTTGAGGGTACATGGCAGGAATTTGATGATGATGATGATAAATTTGGTATAAAATCAGCAATAACCAGACAAAGATAATGAAAACAGGCAGAAACATTGAAAACATCAACTGCATCATGAATGGAGAACCAATTGAACAAGTAAAACATTTTAGCTACTAAGGCCCAATTTTTAGTGAAGATGGCAAATTAAATATGGAAATAGCCAACAGAATCAAACAATGCTGGTATGATAGGAAGTTAACTGAATAAATTTAGTCAAAACACTAAAGTAGCTGTAAACAAGAGAGTGTTCAAACCAATTTTAACTTATAGATCTGAGAGCTGAGTTACAAATAAAACATCTGACTAAAGACTGAAGACCACAGATATGAGAGTCCTGAGAAAGATTAGGGATGCAAACAGATGGCATCAATAGCAATATCCTATTAAAAACAAGGATATTAGAAAAGAACTTGATATTGTTAGCATCCAGGAATGTGTCAACAGAGCTAATCACAGGTGGTATGGTCACTTAAACAGAATGGGAAAGGAAAGATAAGCAAAACAAGTGTCCTCTGCCAGGTTAGCAGGAAAAAGACCAAGAGGAAGTCCAAGAAGTAAAAAGTGCCTTAGAAGACAGAAATATAAGATCTGATAATGTTGGAGTATTGACAGATAACAGATTGATTTTCTTATATAGAGAAACCTGTGGAGTATTCATAACTATAAATTCACATGTATGCCACAGCAATTAACTTTTTCATAATATGTAAATATTTCATCTTAAGTACCATAAGACATCATCAGTATAGTTATTAAACAACAACAGGAATTACAATTACAATAGGATCATCCTTGAGGTTAGCCTAGTGGCTTTGTGCTTCACAACCATATGTATGGGGAAGGAGTGTCCTAGGTTTGATTTCCGTCAACGATGTGAGGAGCTTAAGGATCTTCCTCAGCCATAGCCAAGTTATCAGTTTTGGGCGTGGACAGCAGGTGTTCCCCCCCCCCCCCCCAGTTTATCTGGGGTTTTTCATCCCCGCAAGTAAGCAAACCAGCCTCGTGCACATGGATGCAGTCATGAACATCGCCCTTAGGGGATACAGCAGAGGAGTGGCAAACCGGTAACCCCGTATTAATGTGTGACCCCATCTTGGAGGGGGTTGAGTCCCCATCCAAGACAGATGAGAAGGATAGGATAGGATAAAATAGGATAGGATAGGAATTACATTCAAAAAAACACATTAGGGTGAATGCTTATATTGGAATTCCTCTACACATATAGTAGTGTGTTTAAGGACTAAATACTATTGGGCTGTAATTAAATTTAATTAAAATATAACTGATACATTTATTTTAAACAGTTGAGGATAACAATTTCCCAGATTTTTGGGATAGTGAGACAGTTGTTATGGTTAAGATTGGGTCTGTGCCATAAGGCTACAGCACTTTCTTTATACAAACGTTCATGTTTATATATTGATCGATGTAGTAGCGTGGTGTGTTACCATTGGATCCTGTGGTTGGCATTTTCAACTCCATGCTGTGCAAGACCAGATTTGTGAGGTTTGATAAAACGAATGTGGTCTTGATGTTCAGAGATGTGTTAATTTACAGATCTTCCTGTTTGTCCATAGTAAGACAAGTTCCAAGAACATGGCACTTCGTATACACCAGATAGCATCAATGGTGAGAGTTTGTCTTTTGGAGAAGGTAACAAACTGTGAATTTGGTTTATAGGTATCAGCGAGTTTGTATTTCTTCAAAATTTTTGACAAACATTCAAAGATGCCTTTGATATATAGTATAGGAGTCCTGTGGGCTTCTTGTCTACTTTGATGATTTGGAGGGTGGCTAATAATTTTTTGAGCTGTTATCAGATTAAATCCATTTAGTAAGGCTGTATCTTTAATAATTTCCAATTCTTTTTTTAAAGATTCTTCAGAGGAACAAAATTTGGGTGCTCTGGATACCAAAGATTTTATGATGCTGTATTTTTGAGATTGATGGCGTGCTGATGTATTGTGGATATAATGACCTGAAAAGTTGGTTTTCGATAGACAGAAGTAGAAATGGAACCATCTTGATTATGTTGGATGTGTACATCGAGGAAGGAAACACTATGCGATGATTCCTTTTCTAGTGTGAATTTGATGCAAAGATGTAGGTTGTTGATATTATTTAGAAATGATATCAACATGATATCATTTCTAAATGATATCAATGATATGTGTGACTCCAGACAGCAAAGACGTCAACATATCATAGCCATATTGTTGGTTTTGGGTCAAGAGCATAAATTCTTTCTTCTAAGTGCTCACGAAAAAAGTTGGCTCAGTTAAATAGGTGATAAGGGTGAGCCCATTACTGTTCCTTCCTCTTGTTTATATATGTTATCTTTCTATGTGAAGTAACCTGATGTGATTATAAAGTTGAATAATCCTACAATATCGGATGGAAATTTTGGGGTTAACAATTCTATTGTCTCTTTGTGACGGATATTAGGGAAAAGAGAGAGAGAAAATGTCAAAGCTTATTAACATGTCCATATCTGACAGTTTAATGTCTTTTATTTTTGTGTGAAATTCTGTGGAATTTTTAGTGATAAAGCTGAGTGGCCTATGAGGGAACGAAGGTTAGACAAAATTTTGATATTTTATACATGGGGCTGCTTACAGAATCCACAAAGGTCTAACAGGACAGTTGCTTTTATGTAATTTAGGTGAACCGTATATTCTAGGAGATCTTGCATGGCACGTTTTAAGTCTTTTCTTTTGATGGTTTCCTGATCTATGGATGTTGTTTCATCCAACTTGTTGAGTTTTTTAGCTGTCTTTTGGTAGGATCATAATTAAGCTGGGAGTATGTATGAGGGTTGTCTGAAACGTTCTTGGCCTCGACCATAGAAGGCAACACTATCGGCAAAATTTTTTTTTTTTCCTAAGTTGGTACATCCATCCATAAGCAACCATGTGAAATATTAATCAGTATACTCCATACTGTGAAAGCTTGAACTGATGTTCAAGCTTTCACAGCATTTTAGTCTTCTTGGGGTTTAGCCCTAGATAATCAGCATTTTAGTCTTCTTGGGTTTTAGCCCTAGATAATGCAATCATGCAGTCTTAGCTATCTTAAGAAGAATGTCTGCAGTCCCCTTTTAGATCCATGCTTCAATAACTGTAACTGGAGTATCCGTTTTTTTTTTTTTTTCCATTGCCTTTCACCATTTACCAAACTGCACTTCACACCTGCTAGGTACTAAGTCATTATCACTTCTACACTCAAAGAAAACTAACAACAACTGCTTCAATGTTCAGTCCTTGGAGCAAGAACATATCATTTTATTAATGATGAGGAGAGTTAATAAAACTAATTCCTGACTATAACCTTCTTACAAAATAGTTCTGACAAATAGACCATCTCAGGATTTCTTGTGTTCAACCAACAAACTTGATGCACTCCTGACAATGAAGAAATCTTTATCTTCCCTGCATTGATCACATGTCTATCAAGCTAGATGAAATTCTTAAGTATAAAACCAAGACACTGTTAACATATTCATTACAATTCCTTACTGTGATCTTTTAAGCCTAAACCACAGTCCTCTGAAATTTCCAGGAGTTTATCACCTATGATGATAAACTCCTGGATTGAAAAATCTGATGAATAATCCATCAAGGACTATGATATGAAGTCATAGACTTTCCGCTGTTATCGTAAGCTGATCCACACAATTACTTAGCAAAAAAAAATGCACTTCACACCTGATAGGTACATTGTCAGGAACAAGTCATTGTCACTTCTACACTCAAAGAAAACTGACAGGATAAACCGAAACTGCAAAAAATTTCCGATTTCTTTGGAATACATCTGAAATATTACACTGCAGATATGATAAAGAAACTTCCAAGTTCACAGAAATCATGCTAGAACTTGAATATAAATCATATCATTAACTGATCTAACAATCTTCAAGTTATGATCCATCAATTATGTAGACAAATGTAGATAAATATTTTAAATGGCCAGAATTCAACAAAAGACCATATTTACTGACACCACATTATGTCTGCTTCTGCAAGTCAGTTTATCCCTGTACTGTTATATTTTTATGCATTCAAAAACAATTCTTTGTAATAAGTGTAAAACTAGTCATACTTACAATAAAATAATACAATGTCTTGCTTCAGTCACAAAAATAAATAAATAAATTCTCTTACACAAAAAAAATAAAATAAAATAAAACAAAACATACACACACTTGATTACACATACTGAATTGAAATTTTGAATAGCAGGCTGTCGTCCACTAATAGGAGTGGTTCCATCCATAGTCATATAAGTATATCCTTGTTCCTTTACAAATGATACCAATATCTCTAACATCTGTAAGTAAAAAATAAAAATCAGTCATGAAATACATTATTCCTGAAAGGAATGATAATATATGAATCATAAAAAGAATCATTATCAACTACCATTCAAGCAAACGCTTTAACACATGTTCAGGAAAGAATTCTGAAATATCAGAATTTGGCTAATCATAATGCAAATTAAAATCACTAACTTCAAACTAGGGGGTGCTTAAGGATCAAAGCTGTATAACTGAGAGGAGACTTCCACATAGCCTTTAAAGGAATGCGGAGAACCGACCAGGGCTTATGACTTAATGTCTAATCCTCACCTTCTCGTGATGCACCCTGTTGGGTATCTACCTGAATACTGAACGAACGAGGATGGGCTGACAATTTGGAATTTAGCTGACCAAATTGTATTCTTATTGGTTAAACCAAAATAAAAAATGATGGTACAACATGACAAAATTTCATGCCGGCTGGGGCATCACCCGGTTAAACAAAGCCCTCAATTGTTTTCGCCAGGGAATCAGAGCAAAAAAAAGTCAGCTACTGGAACAAATCCTAAAACCCACCCCAACTCAACATTACCAGAGTTCAAGATTGGTACTATCACCATAAGAAGCCTGAATGGCAAAGAAATGGAGCTAGCTGAGGAATTGGATAAGTACCAGATCGATACTTATATACGTGTGACCAAAACAAAAAAGACAAAAACTGGTGAGATCTTTCTGAGGAATAAATACAAAATGTTATATTCAGGAAATGACAATCAAGGAAAAGAAGGAGTAGCCATAGTATTCAACACAACATATGAGGCTAATCTTCTTGAATGGCAGGTAGTCTCAAGTAGAGTGATGTGGGCTAATATCAGCTGGTATGGTAGGAAGTCAATTGAATAAATTCATATGGAATAAGAGAGAAATTAGTTGGAAAACTAAATTAACTGTATACATGACAGTGTTCAAACCAGTTTTAACTTATGGATCTGAGAGCTGGGTCAGAAGTGAAACACTTGACCGAAGACTAGAGACCGCAGATATGAGAGTCCCGAGAAAGATTAGAGGCGTGAATAGATGACATCAATGGCAATATCATATTAAAAACTAGGATATTAGGAAAGAACTTGACATTGTCAGCATCCAGGAATGCGTTAGCAAAGCTAATCTCAGGTGGTATGGTCACTTAAACATAATCGGCAAGGAAAGATTAGCAAAACAAGTGTTCTCTGCCAGTTTGGCAAGAAAACGACCCAGAAGAAGAACAAGATATAGGTGGATTGATATGGTACAAAGTGCTTTAGACGACAGAAATATAAGATCTGATAATGTTGGAGTCTTGAAAAGTAACAGACTGATTTGGAGGAAAATTTGCAGATAGGAAGTTAGTAATGATGTAAATTTTTCATGTAGTACTATCATATCCTGTACACCCCTTAAGGGTACATATCATGAATTTGATGATGATGATGAACTTCAAACTATGATAATATTTTAATTATAAAATATCCAATAATTAATGAACAAAACTGAACATAAATTTTATCTTTCTGCTCAGCGTACAACTTACTTGATAGCTTATAACTTTTGTAGTATCAAAGCTGCTTTTACTTTCATGCCTCTTCAAGAAAAAAAACAAAAGTGTTGGTGGTACAAACTCAGATCTGCTAAATTTCCTACATCCCATATTGCATCATGCACATACAAATTAGAGACTAAAGGTTATCAAGACTGAACTACACTTTGCTATGACTACAGAAGTCACAGAACAAAACAAATAAAAAATGTGAAAAACATTTGTTGTTATGCAACCATTCCTCCAATAATCTGAACGAATCCAAATGGGTACTTATAATAGCTGAGTTTTGAATCCAATAAGAAAACATTTTCTGCAGCAGTAATTATGAAGCTAATCAATTCAGTTATTCTCACTGTCACAGAAGCAGAGCAAATAAGTGCATTTTTTGCCTGTGTGTGTGTGTGTGTGTGTGTGTGTGCACAAGCGTATGTGTGCATGCATGAAAATATGTATAGACCCCACACATTATGTCAGAAAACCAATAACATGCCAGTGCCATTTATGAGCTGATGATGATGATTTATGGTTTTAATGGCAAAAGGACAGCAAAGGCCATACTGCATCATATCAAAGGTTATAGCAGTACACAAGGTAGGATAATCACAAACATCCAAGCCTGTAGAGGGATTCAAACCCCTATTTCTGAGCAAGTGATTAGACAGAGAGAGAGACAATCTGTTAATGTGTTTCTTGAAAACAAGAAGACTCAAGAAACATAGTACATAATATATTTTAACATATTAACATATTTTCAAGAAATTCATTCTGTTCCAAAGACCAGACAGATGGCACGAAAGAAGAATATGAGAGGTTGATTTAATAAGTTTGAAGCTAAACTGTATACATGTTGACCACTAACTGCTTGTGTTCTTATATGATAAGTAGAGCCAGTAATGTAGAGCCAGTTTTGTATGTTAAAAAAAAAAAAAAATAGCATCTACAAGAAAGTGTTTGGAGAGAGGAGGTGAGAAGCAGAAAAATAAATCTGAATGAAAAGAGCTCAAAGGTTTTTGGAAGAATGTTATCTGTTTCTGCCAAAATAAGCTAGATGCAAAAGCCAACCAACCCAAGAAGAGAAAACAGATCCTGACTGGAGATCATAACATTATTAAATGTAAGAAGAAATGAGCCAAGATCTTTCTTCTGGGTAATAAGACAGAAGCATGTTTTGATAGCACTGAAATTCCAGATTATCTTTACACTAATTGAGAATGGTTAAGAGATCACTATTTAGGACACTCATTATGAAGTTATCCAGCATTTTCTGTAATGAACAACCAGAGAAGAAGCTGGAAATCAAATCACAAAGGCCAGGAGGAAGATCATAAGGCTGGTAAGAAGATCTCATTGCCACAATCACTGCCTTGAAATATCAAGAGCAACCACATGACTTTTTTTCCCTAGAATTTTCCAAGGCCTATATACAAAGGTGGGTAAGGTTAGCAAAAAATCTAATGAATAACCAGAGAAGAAGCTGGCAGTTAAATCACAAAGGGAGGGAGGAAGGTCATGAGATGGTAGACTGGTAAGAAGACATCAATGACAGGATCTAATGCAAATGTGGTTAAGATTGGCGAGAAGTTTACTATTGAATGAAAGTGATAAATATATCTGAAATCACTTATTAATTGATGAGTCTCCAGAAAGCAAAGAAGCTGGTTGTAATGATCTTCATTACTTTCAAGCATACTGAGGTGAAGGAATGGGACAAGAGCTTGACAGCTAACTTTTATTTCCCTTTTTTAGGGACAAGATGGATAAATGGCATCTGTCCAACAGCATGGAAGCAAGACAAGTATGATAGCTTGAATAAGCAATATGGAATGAGTGTTAAATCTTGAGCATAGGCTTTTAGCACAATTGGAGGAAACTATCTGGATAAGGAGATTTATTAGTGTCAAGACAATTGAGGATTTTTCTGATGACCTGACAAAAGTTATGAACAGCTCATGGAATAAGACGATAATTTGCCCTAGTCATTTATACAATAATTGAAGGAAAAGATTGCTTAGAAGGTTTGAACCATCTTTTGGTGGCCATACTATGGTACCATCAAAATGTGAGAGTAGTGGAAACAAGGAAGGTCATAAGTATGTCCAACAGCCTTGGTGAGGGAACAAAAAGTTTGATTACCATTTGAGTGGGGTGGGGGGGAGGGCTTTTTTACATTTGGCCTTTATAAAGTCTGCATTGGATTTGCTGACTTTTTTTTGTATAGTTTATTTATAGCTATAGTGTAGGTTAGGTGATAGCTTGTATTTTTGACTTGAGCAACCTAATATTTTTCCCATTTGTTGAAGAACAATGTCTTGGATAGTGATCAAGGCTTGCAGTGGAATGAAGGTCCTCATTCCAGTAAGAATTATTTCAATTATTTGGTTCGACAATCAGGAGAGAGAGAGAGAGAAACAGTAATCAGATCATGGAAAGAAGGCATAAAATTCACTGAAGTAACCCCAAATTGGTAACAATGCAGCCCAGAGAATAAAAGGCTAAGGTTTGCAATGAGAAGATCAATCTATAGAAAAGGAAATTTGGATAAGGTTATTACTAGTCCATGTGTTGAAAGAGTGATATGGATAATCTGGTATTCTGGTTGGCAGGTGAAAAATCTATGCTAGATCATGAATACTAATTCGACTTATCTTTGAGCTTGATCTGTGAAGAAAAAACAGGTTTGAGTTTTGAACATTAAAGCCTCAAAGGAAGAAAATCTTGCAGCTTAGGTAACTTGGCTTATGAAATCAACTTTCAGAGATAAATAATCAATCGACATCAACAAATTCCTGATAAGTAGATGTAGAGGATGTTACAATAGTTTTCCATTATCTGTCTAAACTCCAGTATTATCAGATCTTATATTCCAGTCTTCTAAGGTACTCCTTACTGTATCAATCCACTTAGATCATAGTCTTCCAGTGAGATTTTTTTCTGTGATCCTGAACAAAAAAACACTTCTTTTGCTAACTTTCCTCTGTTTTAGTGACTATACCACCTGAGAGTAGTATCTTGAAATATCAAGTACATCCCTTAATAGCCTCATTTTTAATATAATTCTGCCACTGTTTAGCTTTGTTGAGCTCAAGAAAGAGATAAAGCCTATTCAAAAAACTAAATCTGTAAGGTTAACTGAAAACTGAAGCAATACATACTTATTTATCAGTTGTAAATTTATGCGTTGCGGGTAGATGAATCCACCGACATTACAAATTTTGCAAATCTTCTAGTGTTCGTTAGGTACAAAAAAAAATCAAAAAATTCATGACGACCTTTTTGCTGATAGCAGTTGTAAATTTGCAGTTAGAAATACACTGGGAAATGGTTTGATGTAATAATCCTATTCATCTGAATATCAAATTTCAAGATGCAATAAAGTAATGGGAGAAGCCACCAACTCAAGAAATTCTCATTATTGAATAGAATAGCCCCATGTGTGGGCAGGAGATTTAATTACTATTTTTTAAAAGTCTTTATACAGTTAGTCTAAAAGTCATGTCCTATGATTTTAAAATAAATTCTGGAGTAAGACTTAATAACATGCATCTTCACATAGTGATGAGAACTTCCTCCACCTTTGCAACGAGTTGCCTGTGTTGCACTACCTTACCCTAGTCCTGAAGATACTTTCAGGCGCAAACTTTGTTTGCTCTCACTTGGATAAAGGATTAAACTAAACTTATTATGCATCTTCACATATTTGCATTCCTGTACAAAGAATTCAGCAAGCAACAATTCATACTGAATCCTAAGGTATTTTTCTTTTATTTGACATTGGTTCAAAAGTAAAGAAAGAAATTCTTTGCTTTTCAACTTTAGCAACTTATGTAACACTGTGAGAACTGAAATTTGAAAATCAAAATGTGAGAGTATTTTATTCAACAAATTACACTTAAATGTGACTTCCAACATAACATTAACTACTAAAGAAGATATACTATGAATGAATGTTCATGAATGTTCCCCATGAAATGACTCCTTTTATGGAGAGCACTGACCTGGAGTAATTTACACAGGAATAAATTTCACAGTAAATTCTATCAAAATTTACTCTTTTAAAGTAAATGATTAAGTTCCAAAGTAACAAAAGTATAGTGACCTATATCCTGGATTTATTTGTATATTTTTGATATGGGATGCAATAAAATAATTATGTAAATGAAACAGAAGAGACTGATAATGCATTTCAACTTGATTACATGATCAAACATGAAGATAATGAGTTTGGATAACATGGAAATACTGAAAAGAACACTGGTCAACAAAAGTAATAATAATATACTTTTTTTTTTTTTTTCGTAATACAAAATATCCCCCCCCCCGCCCAAATGGTGTCTCCACTTTGTCATTGGGGAGACTAGTGCAATTCGATGATCTTGTGAGCTATACCGGTAGTAGCTTTGCTACCAGCAGGACTTCCCAAGCTGAACAGGTCACAGGAGAGGGATCAGACGAAGTCACCCTGGTCCTACAAGTTGGGGATTGAGCATGGGGCTGACATCCCCCTAACAACTCCATCTTGTAAAAAAATCAACTGGTCTCAAAACATGTAACAAGTAATCTTCACTGGACAGATCTAAATGGATATCGATCCAGGCCTTAGAATAATGGTTTAAGAATAAGTTCATGGAATGTCAGAAGCTCGTACAGAGTTGGAGCATTTCAAGAAATCACACATGAATCAAACAGATATGAAATGGATATAGTAGCAATACAAGAGACACAATGGACAGGAGAAGGAAATTTCAAGAAAGAGAACCTTTTGCTGCTTTATGGTGGAAACAACTCTAATAAACATAAATTTGGAACAGGTTTCATCATTAGGAAAAAATTGTGGTCATCTCTGATCAAATTTGAAACTTTTAATGAAAGAATAAGCAAGCATTTTATTAATGTACAAAAGCTGCAGAAGAGTCAATAAAAGATGAATTCTATGAAAAGTTGGAATTAATTCTAGAAAAAAATTCCCCAGCTGGTTATAATAATTATATTAGGTGATTTCAATGCAAAAATTGGAAAAGAAGAAATTTATGAAAAAAAAAAAAAAAAAAAAAAAACACGTATTGGAAACCAAAGCCTTCATGAAGAGACAAATACAGGGTGGCCAAAAGTTTTTTTAAATGAAACACCTAAGATGTTTCGTTTTTTACGAAACCTCTTAGGTGTTTCAGGTTCCAGTGCTCTGATTTCGGTCTGAATATTGTTCTTCAGCTGTTGGAGTGTCTGAGACTTGTTAACGTAAACTCTTTCTTTGAGACAGCCTCATAGGAAGAAATCAAGAGTCATCAGATCTGAAGAACATGATGGCCAGCTTATGTCGCAACCGCAGGAAATTAATCTTCCCTCAAAAATTTGCCTGAGCAGTTTGATTGTGGCCCTTGCTGTGTGAGCTGTCTCTCCAACCTGTTGGAACCACATGTCATGTTTATCGTGAACTGCTGGAAGTAAGAAATTTTCAATCGCAGACTGATATTCATCTCCTGTAACACTGACAAGGTTCCAACGTGGTCTTCAAAAAAGTAAGGTCCGATCACTTCTTCTGACGTCACTCCCACACCAGACCGTACACTTAAGGGGGTGCAATTCCCTTTGGTGAATTG
The DNA here is from genome assembly GCF_054136105.1 of Typopeltis vanoorti. Taxonomy (NCBI): domain Eukaryota; kingdom Metazoa; phylum Arthropoda; class Arachnida; order Uropygi; family Thelyphonidae; genus Typopeltis; species Typopeltis vanoorti. The sequence continues at coordinate 24,316,644 of NC_143557.1, read as the reverse complement.
CCCTAGGAATTTCCGAATCCCAAATCCTGCAGTTTTGTTTGTTAATGAAGCCATTTAAATGAAAATGTGCTTCATCTGACATTATCAGCTTGTGGATAAATCTGGGATCTCTCCTTGCTAATTCTTGAAATCTGACTGCATATTGAAATCTGTGGGTGAAATCTGGTGGCTTCAGCTGTTGCACCAACTGGATTTTATACAGAAACAGGTTCAAGGTTTTCAGAATATGCCGGAGTGATGTCCGAGAGACTCCAACCTGTCCAGACCACCTTCAAGTTGATGTGCTCTGGTCTTCCACAACACTCTACCTTACACGCTCAACTGTGGCTTTGTTCCTAACCGAGCGAGGTCTGCCTTTTCGTGGAAGGTCACTTACTGAACCCTGTTCCTCAACATGACCAGTTCAAACATCTAATCATTGATTCGCTTGGAGAATTTCTCATGCCGTAATGGTGACGATATGCTTGTTGGGTCAGAATTATTGATCCTTGGTTTTGATAGTAAAATTTCACAATTTGTGTTTGCTGTTCGGTCATGAATTTTTCCATGGTTAATTAATCTCCAAGGTCTTCTTTATAAAATTTTAAAGAAAAATTTTAAAAAATTAATTAAAAAAGTTATTAAAACTTCAAACCCCTTCGTGACTTTTGGTCCACCCTGTATTAATGGAGAAAGATTAATTAATTTGCCCACATACAGAAATTTAATAATAAGCAGCACTATAATAAGCAGCACTATGTTTATGAGGAAGAATATACACAAACAAACATGGAAATCTCCTGATGGTCATGCATTCAATCAAATAGACCATATGTAATCAGTAAAAGACACAGAAACTGCTTTCAAAATATCTGGAGTTTCAGAGGAGTTGGGTGTGATAGTGACCATGTTTTAATTGGTGCCTTACTTAAGATTAAAATAAACAGAATATTTTTCACTACATGCAAATCAACTCAGATACAATATTATTATTATTATTATTATTATTATTATTGTTCGGGGAAACTCCAAGGAGTCGAAAGACTCATCGAGGGAGGCCCTAACATCATGTCAAGAACAACTATTCAACATTCACACAGTATCTATCATACCTTGCCTTGAACTCATTCACGGTCGTAGCACCCACAACAGACTCTGGAAGCTTATTCCACTTATTTACCACTCTCCAAGTAAAGAACCTAGCTCTAACACCCTTGTCAACCACGCTCTTGCCCAGCTTCCATGCATGGCCCCTAGTCCTCCAACCACCAGTCATATTATCAAAAATATCTTCTGGATCAATCTTATAAAAACCCTTCAGTAATTTGAATGTCTCAATCATATCACCCCTCCTTCGCCTATCGTCCAATTTCTGCAACCCACAAATCTTCAACCTATTCTCATAAGGTTCATTCCACAGACCTGCTATCATCTTGGTCACTCGTCTCTGGACCCTCTCCACTTCCTCCCCATCACAAAGAAACCCTGGTGCCCATAGCTGGGCACAGAAGTCCATATGGGGTCTTATCAAGGCTCGATACAGAGGAACAACAACTTGTTCGTCTCTGCATGTTAAAGTATTTTTCAGAAGCCAAGTGATTTGGTGAGCTGTTTTAGTTACTTTTGCAATGTGCCCCCTAAACTTCAACTCCCTATCCACCAACACTCCCAAATCCCTGGCCTCATCAATCTCCTGGAGTACGACTCCACCAATGCGATATACTGCTGCTATTCTTTTCACCCCAAAGTGCATAACCTTACACTTTGCCACATTAAATTGACATCCATTTTTCCTAGCCCAGTCCTCCAAACTATCCAAATCATCCTGTAAAATTTTGACATCTTGTGCACTCACAATTGCTCTACCCAACTTTGCATCATCAGCAAACAAGTGAATACTTCCTCTCAGATCCTTTCCAATATCATTGATGAACAAATTGAAAAGCAGTGGTCCAAGAACAGAGCCCTGTGGCACTCTACTAGTCACAAGACGTCTTTTAGACTCCACTCCTGAATAAACCACTCTTTGATATCTCTCCTTCAACCACCCTCTTATCCATCTCACCAACCCTATATCAATACCCATCTGCTCCAGTTTACTGATTAGGGTTCCATGTGGTATCCTATCAAAGGCCTTGGCAAGGTCCAGTAGTATCACTGTAAACTCTTTACCCCTATCCAGTTCAGCCGTCACTGTGTTATAAAACGTGAGCAAGTTACTGAGGCATGATCTACCTTTCACAAAACCATGTTGTCCCCCATACAATATCCCATTTTCATCTATCCAATCCTGTATTCTTTTCTTGACTAATTTCTCTAAGACCTTGACAATGATTCCTGATATGCTAATCGGTCGGTAATTTACAACAGCAGTCTTGGAACCACCTTTATGCAGTGGAACTATTTTCCCCTCTTTCCACCCGCTCGGGACTAACCCAGACCCGAGACTCAAATTAAACAATATGGTCAAGGGTACTGACAATTCTTTAGCTGCTTCTCATACAACACGAGCTGGTATACCATCCAATCCCACAAATGTATTGACACTGAGGTTATGCAATAGACTACTCACCTCCACTTCATTAACCACAATTCCCATATAATCTACTGGTTTATTCGTTTCTGCAATGTCACCACCTGGATGATATACTTTTGCAAAGTGCTCACTCAGTATCTCAACTGATTCAGTTACCTCCCTACCATCGGCATTCTTTAAAATCAATCTGCCATATACATTTTTTCTTTTACTTGCAACATATTGAAAAAAATGTTTAGGATTCTCTTCAGCCTGCATGGCCAATGTTCTTTCGCAATCCTTTTTTGCTTTTCTTACCACACTCGTTACCCTTCTGGCCTGCGCTTTATACCGTTCATGTGCCTGCCGGTCACCCTTCTCCTTAAATTCCCTCCATAGTTGTTTCTTTTTTTTTGCAACTCAAGCTTAATGGTGTTATTCATCCATTTAACCCTTACTTGATTTATTATTCGGACTCTAGGTATACACTCAGCCATTGCTTCATGCAAGCACTTCTTAACTACCTCCCATGCACTATCAACTTCTAGTCCTTGCAGTTGTACATGCCACGGCACTGAACCAATCAAACCCCTAAGCTTGTCATACTTTCCAGCCCGATAATTCCACATGTACCCTGTCTTAATTGAAAATTCTACACCTTTAGCCACCTCCCAAGTTAAGACCCTATGATCACTCTCACCGATTGGTGGCAATGTGGTCATATTTATTACAGCCAAATCCTCAGATGTAATTACTAGGTCAAGCACTCTCTGACCCCTAGTATTTTCCATCACATGCTGTCGCAGATAGTTATCCCTTAATAACCGCATAAAATCCAGTTCCTTCCTCCCGTGTGTCCTCTCATCACTCCAATCAATGCGACCGTAGTTGAAATCTCCCATAATAATCACCCTCCTTCCACCCATTTCTTCTATTTGCTTGTGCATACTGTCACCACCATCTTTTCCATCACCTGGTCTATAGCAGCACCCAATTGTATATTTAGTTCTGCTAGCCACAATCTCACACCAAATGGCCTCAAATGTGCTCTTTTCTCTATCCTGCAATTCAACTTCTATTCTCCTTGGCTGGAGCTCATCAACTATCATCAACAATACTCCTCCCCCATTTTATTCTCTCTGTCATTCCTGAACACACTATACCCATCACATTCAATCCCACTAGCTATATCATCTACAGTCAGCCATGTTTCACTAATACCTATAACCTGTGGTCTGGAAGTGCCAACCATGGCCAAAAACTCTTCCTTCTTGTTCCTAATACTCCTAGTATTAGTGTACATAAATTTAAGACCCCCATTAGCCCCAACCCTACCTTGATGCCGTATATTAACTATCCCACTCAGATTTGTTGTCCTTATTTGCTCTGGCATATTATATTCGTTCTTACATTCAACTGCCTCCATAAGGACTGTATCTCTACTCCCCCCCCCGCCTAACAAATCGAGTTTCCCTGAATTTGCACATCCACTACATTCAGCAACACTTTCTCAAGTCTTCTTACACCGTAACCATTCAAATGCAAGCCATCCATCTTATATAGATCCTTTCGCCCATCAAACTCACTCCACACATCCACAAATTCCACACCACTCGTCATACATAACCCATGCATAAAGTCATTCGCAATTATAGCCCTCCTTTTAAACATTTCACTGTCATACCGTGGCAAAAGACTAATCATTCTAACTCTCTCACTCTTTTCTTTTGCTACCTCAAACAATTCATTCAGGTCTTCTATCATTTCCATTTTATCTCCTTTCAAATCATTCGTACCTGCCACAACAATCATTTCTTTCACCCTTTCCTTTTGCTCTCTAATAGACGCAGTTACGTCCTTTATGGTCACTCCAGGTTGGTACGATTTTGTCAAATCCTCTACTAACACACCTCGTACTAACAAGTCTCCATACAGCACTCTATCCTTCATTTTGTTCATGTTCACATTCATACGTCTATTTTTCCTGTCATACCTTTTATTATTGGTTGGTTCATTCAGTCTACTTTTGTTCATGCACTCTAGCTGCTGTTTTGCTCTTTCTATCACACTATTCAACAACACGATCTCACTCAATGCATCTATCTCATCTTTTTTGTTCTCTGAGAAACCATTTATACTTTCGTTCACACTTTCTACATTCACACTCTCACAATTTTCATGTACAACCATGCCGTTTCTTGTCATATCCCTATTTCCTTCATTCTGAAGGTTGACAAAAATATCACACTCGCGATCCGAAATACACTTCAATTCCTCATTCTCCCTACATTTTCTACACACATTCAATCCTTTATTATCATCTAACCACACTCCGACCGCACTCCGCAAAGCGTACATTTCACAGCTAGTACACTGACTCATTTCTCTTATGCTACCGTTCTTTGATAACGATGGCGAACCTTCATTACTGGCCGCCATTTTCCTTCGCACAGGTGCCATAATTATTTGCAACGTGTTTTGTCAAATTATATGTTATAACACACCAAAAATAGACGCACTAAAATACGTAAGGCAAACAAAACAAAACTACACAATATTAAGTAATTTGTATCGATAACTGAAATGATACTTATCTTATCTGGAGCTTGCACGAACACTACACATTACGAATTCATCTAGCGGCGACTTCCCGACACAGATTATGTTATAAAACACTTTTGTACACTAACCACGCTAATAAAGCTCCAATAATATAACAAAATTACACACTTAAGTCCATTAAATTGAATCCAAAACACCAATAAATCAACAAAAAACACCAAGAAACATTAAGAAATTAGATATAACAGAAGAGAGAGAGAAGAAATATGAGTGTGAATTAAAACAGAAATTGAAAAATATATAAGTGAACGAGAATGAAAATATTGAAAACATCTGGAATCATATTAAGAATAGCATAAAAGTAGCAGCATAAAATTCAATTGGAATTCAAAGTAAAACACAGCGTAAAAAATGGTTCAATGAAGAATATGAAAAGGCAGTAAAGAAAACAGATAGAAGCATGTGGCTTACAGCTGATATTCATGCCTCTCTGAGATATAGAGAGAGCAGCAAAGAAGCCAATAAATTAATAAGACAACAGAAATTAAAATTCTTTCGTGAACAGATTGAAAAAATCCAGAAATACTTTACAGTAAATAGTTCCAGAAAATTTTTCCGTGAAACTAAAAATCAAAAAACAGTCCCACATATGGAAATAACAGCACTGGACAAATACTAGCCGTTAGAGATGAAATAGCAAACAGCTGGAGAAAATATTTTAACATACTCCTAAATTGTGATGAACCTTATAGTCATCATGCTTGTTAACCAAAAATTAAACCTTCCCTAGCTGAAGTAGAGGAAAGCATAAAGCTGCTCAAAAACAATAAGGTACTAGGTACTGGTGGAATACCAACCGAACTCATTAAATATGGAGATAATGAATTAACCACTCAAATACATAGAGCTTGTGTAGCTCAGTGGATGTGGCGTTTGCCACATCCACATACACCAGTAGATGGGGCTAAATGGCCTCGCCTACTCCCGTATACGGGAATAAAAAGGCGTTAGCTGATTTTTTAAAAAAGTGGCATTTGCCAACCACGGCGCTTGGCCGCACGAAGGAAGACTTCATTTCGAGTCTAGTCGGCGACTAGAGGAAATTTTTCTAAGCCTTTTTTCGACCAGTTCCCGAGTTAGTCGATCTCTGGCACGGGCAAGCAGGTTTTTCCTCCCGGAAACTCGGGTTTTTCGTCCTGTAAACTCAAGAAAATCGACCGTAGAACCCACATTATTTCAGACATTAAATATATTGTGTTAGGGTTAGGGACCAGGAGATGGCGGCACATTTGAGCCGTCTCTCTTCACTGCGTACCGCTTAATTAGTGATAGCTTTGGGCCATCTGTCTCTGATTGGGTACCAGTGGAGATTGAACTGCCCACTCAGTCTCCAAAAGTTAGATAGGGCTAAATGGCCTCGCCTACTCCTGTATACGGGAATAAAAAGGCGTTAGCTGATTTTTTTTTTTTTTTTTTTATACATATGCTGGTAAATTTAATATGGGAAAAAGAAGATAGTCACAGAATAGAAAGAATCACTAATCATTTCAGTTTATAAAAAGGGAAACAAATATGAATGTGAAAATTACAAGGGAATGTCATTACTGTCAGCAGGCTACAAAATTTTATCTAATATTATGCTAAAAAGAATCTTACATTATGGTGAGAAAAATATCGTATTATCCTCATAAGATAATACGGCTAATCAAAATTTGCACCATTGACAGCCGAAGCATGGTATTAGCTAATGGAATTAGATCTGCACCTTTTGATATAAGACAGGATTGAAACAAGGAGATGCTCTTTCGCCCATCATTTTTAATTTAGCATTAGAAAAATGTATTCAAGAAATTCTAAAAATAACATAAACAGAATAGTAATATTAGGATACGAAGATGATATACGACTTGTTGAAGAAAATGCTAAAGACATTAGAACAACATTTAGAAAACTCAAAATTGCTGCTGAAAAACCAGGATTACAATTAATCCTACTAAATAAAACTGAACATTTAAATGTATCAGAGATTACAATCAAGGGGAAAATTAACATTTTATCATTGATAACCAGAAATTTAAAAGTGCCACCTCCTTCAAATATCTGGCACATTGATTACTCAGGATAATAAAAGTAGTACAGAAATTAAAGCTAGAATACATGCCTCCAATAGATCTTATCATTCACTACATCATTTATTATCTTCCAAAATTCCATCAAGCAGAGTTAAAACAGAACTTATAACAGACTTATTGTTTTGTATAGAGCAGAAACCTGGAACATAACAAACCAAGATGCAAAAGCATTGGAGATCTTTGAAAATAAAATCAACACAACAGGTGAATGGAGAAGAAGACATAACTAAGAACTACATGAACTCTATAGATCCCCACTTCTAACTGATGAGATTTGAGCAAGCAAATTGAGATGGTTTGGACATGGAAAGAATGGGTGAGGAGAGAATGGCTAAACAATCATTCAAGATGAAGCGTGATGGAAAGCAAACCCAGAGTAGACTGCAGATGCATTGGGAGAATAATATCCAAGAAGACTTGGATGAGATGGGAATTCAGAACTGGAATGAAAAAGCTCAAGACAGAAAGGAATGGAAGAAGCTGGTGCATGCAGCTAAGAACCTCGGAGGCTCAACTAGCTAAAGAAGAAGAATACAAAATATTAAATATAAAGTAAAATATTTATCTTCTTTACATCTTTCTTTCCTTTTTTTCTTTATTTCTTGGCTGCTTTATTCCCTCATTTGTTTGGTCCTGTCTCCATTGTGTTACTACATTCATTGTACATACTGTAGATATTAAGTGTTTGAAATTATGGCTTGATGCACTATGGATTCTCAACTCTTGGAATATCTCAATCTAGATGGTACACCCTTGCAAAATGATCACTCAATAACTAAACTATTTTCTCTGCTCTAACCTAACCTCCCTTCACCACACATTAAAGTTATCCTTCTATAGTCATTCTTCCTTTGACTTGCTACACAATGAAAGAACTCTGGAATTTTCTTTAGCTTGTTCAGCTAGATTACTTTTCTTTCCTGGGCATCTTTCTTGCCTGAGCCTAGTTCTGCTCATGAGCTTGCTGATCACCTTTCTCTTCATGTTCCCTAAACAATTTTTTCTTTTTATGCAACTCCCACTAAATGATGCTACTTATCCATATATGTCCTGCTTGATTTCTCTTACTGACTCTGAGGTATACAGTTTGACAATGCTTTCCTCAAATATCCTTGACTATTTTGTAGAAAAATTTTGGTATTGGGAACACATGCTTTTAGACATATAACATAAACAATAGAGCTCTACAGTTTTGTAAGTCACCAGACTTGCATCATCAGGGATACTAACAAAAGTTATGTTCTGTAGCATGGCACATGTCATATTAAAGGTCTGTGGTAATTAGATTTTTAATGAAAGCAGACCAAACTTGGAGTAGGATTTAAGCCTTGATTTTTGTTATATATGTGGAGATCTGCAGCATTTCAGATGCTTCCTTGAACTTTCTTGCAAAATAATTATGATCAATCTATGGCATTTTTTGTTTCTTGCCAAGCTACATGATGGCCTGTGTTTGTTGTATGGGATGCCAAACCTTATTTATGCCATCGACATGCAAATCTCCCCAGACCTATCGATCTGGCTTACACAGCAAATGCCACAAGGGCAATGAATCTCATAAATGCCTGGAATGATTTTGGTGGAATGTAAGAACCGAGAGATTTCATACAAGGAAAAAAAAAAAAAAAAAAAAAAACTTTATGCTGTAATCATGGAACAAAGTTGACTTCAGCTAAATCAGTCTATCAGCTAACGCCTTTTTTATTCCCGTATATGGAGTAGGCAAGGTCATTTAGCCCTATCTAACTTTGTTGGCAAAGCATCACCATCTCGTGGTCCTTAACCCTAACACAATATATTTAATGTCTGAAATAATGTGGGTTCTATGGTTCCTTTTTTTGAGTTTACGGGACAAAAAAACCGCTTGCCCATGCCAGAGATCGACTAACTTGGGAACCGGTCAAAAAAAGGTTCAGAAAAATTTCCTCTAGTTGACAACTAGATTTGAAACAAAGTCTTCCTTCATGCGGTAAAGCGCCGTAGTGTGCAAACGCCACATCCACTGAGCTATACAGGCTTTCAAAGTTGATTTGTCTGTAATATTCTTGATGTAAGGTAGCATAACTGTATTTTTAAAATCTTATGTAGAGGAGTTGTGAAGGCGTATTAAACATTTTATTGATCATCTTGAGTTCATATCCACTGAGGATAAGAGTATGCCTCAGGTAGTGCAGTTCTTCATTCCTGGGTTTTGATATACTGGATATATTGCATGCACTATCTAATAATGTTTTAATCATACTTATTTTTATAATGGGTGATGGTGTGAAATGACCTTTGCTTAATTAATTAGGCTAACATTACAAAGATGTTGGCATAATTAATATTCAAGAATGTGTAAATAGAAGTACCATATTTGCCGGCATATAAGACGCACCGGCCTATAAGATGCACCCACTTTTTTGTACACATTTTTTAGGAAAAAAAAACTTTATCACTGAATATTATAATGAATTTACAGTATTTCAAATATAAGGTAATAAGTAAGTCTACTTTCAACAAAGACCTACTCTAACTAGGAAAGAGTACCCACCTTTTAATCTTCTTCGTCAAAACCCAGAAATTCATCTCCAGAGCTAAATGAAGACACGCTTGAAACCTCTTTAAAATCAGAATCTGAGTCTTCATACAACAAATTATCCTCTGTACCATCCAGTGCATTACTAATGCCACACTTCTTAAATGATTTTTGCTAATGTCTCAGTTTTCACAGCATCCCATGAAGCTTTGACCCACTCACAAACTTGCAAAATGCTAGGCCTCTTCCTTCTTCCTGATGGCGTAACCTCAGAATCTGAGGACTGCATCCAGCAGTCTTCTGGATGCAGTGTTCCACTTCTCCTTCATAAATCCCTTAAATGATTTATTAATACAGACATCTAAAGGTTGAAGCTGACTACTTAGACCTCCTGGAAAACTCAGCTAATTGAGTTTTCAATTCCTTGAGTTTATTTTTAACATCTTCTCTTCTGTGAGAACGAAACTGATCCCATAGTAGCAAGGCAGGCTTCTTCAACAGTCTGCCAGAGCGCCTAGACCAAATGTTATCTATCCATAACTGGAATACTAGAATATATTCCAGTAACTGGAATACATAACACACACTGCAAGGAAGCAAGAAAGAAATCACATAACTCAGAACAGAGAAAATTTCAAGAAATGAAAGTAATAAAAAACTGAGTATCGGCGTATAAGACACACCCTGTTTTTCAGACCTATTTTCAAAGAAAAAAAGTGCATCTTATATGCCAGCAAATATGGTAATTAAGATGACGTTCTTAAGCACAATGAGAGAGGAAGGATCTGCAAAATGTGTTTTAAGCAAAAATAGCAGGAAAAAGACCCAGAGGAAGACCAAGATATAAGCATATGGATACAGTTAAGGGTGCATTAGAAGAGTTGAAATGTACAAACTGATCAAATCAGCCATGTAACAAAATATAAGACTGATCTGGAAGTAACTGATGATCAGAAACCAGTCATGAAGTCATCTGTGTTAGATTGCCATGTGATATCTAAACACCAGGTAATGAGGATCATAAAAAATATATTGAATGGTAATCCTAAATAATTTCAGGACAGAGAAAAGAAATGTTGAAATAAGTGATTGACCAGAACTTGAACCATTTGTAAGGCATTTATGTGGATTAAATTTTAAAAATATGCATAAATGGGAGATAAACAATTAAACCTGTGGAGATAATTAGGACATGCATATTCAAGAAAATATCAGAACATAATTAGTATAGGCCCAATTTAAATATTAAAAAACAAAATTCAGATTTTTTTATATAAATTATCGTACTATCTCCAAAAAAATAAAGGACTTGCAACAGACTAAAATTAAATATAACTCTGGTGCAATTTTAATTTTATTTTTGTTAGTGAGAAAGATCTTGTTGCATTTTGAATATAAAATCAATTAGCTGTTTAGCATTATTTGCTCTCACTAACTTAAAAAAAAAAAGAAGTAGTAGTATCACCAGTATTTCATGTGACTGATTTTATGAATTTCAATGCAAAAGGAAAGGTTTCTATTCAGTAAGGTGATATAACAAACTTTCTTTTCTAATGTCTATTTCCCCCCCCCCCCATATCAGTGAGCTATGAGATAAGGTACATATAAATTTCCTTTCCAGAGAAACAATCAATGAGTAAGACAAAATTTGAAATCATCCCAATTAATATAACTTTTATAACTTCAGTTTGATGATGTAAAACAGATTTTGAAACTTGCTGATCTCTGACCATACATTTGAAAGTACTCACATACATACAACTTACAGGAAGGTGGAAAAAACATAATGGCAACAAGATGCCCACACCCATGCATTTACAACTTATATTCTTTCAATATAATTACTAGCCATCTGAAAAGACAAAAGGAAACCATTGTAAATATGGAATTTTAAGCAGAGAGGAATTTATGGTAAACACCTCCAAGAGCACAATTAGTGTCTTACATGAAGCATCTGCTTAGAGAGAGAGAGAGAGTCTTTCATTTCAACACATTTATGATGATAAGCATGATACACTCATAGAATGGAATTTGAGAAACTGTCTTATGCTTTCTCTGCATATCAGGTGGGCAAGCCACAAATTGAATCATATCCTTTCAGTTGGATCTAAAGCTAATATAGAGACAAAAGGATTTATTAGTTTCAGGATATATAATTAACCAATTAACCAACAATTAACCAATAAGAGAACTTCCATATCTGGGTGGTATTAAATTAACAAAGATACAAGTATCGCACATGCATGAGTGGAGTTTGTGGCAAGAAAAAAGAAAAAGTTATAGAGAGGGAAAGAGATTTGATATAGAAAAATGAATACTCAATAAGTCTGTTAACTCTAGCCAAGAATCCCATGCAAATTTAACTTAAGAGAACAGAAAATGTATAAAGCAAACACACATAAAATGCATAAGCAGTAACAAACAATGTCTGTATATATTTGAATCTTAGCAGTGGGAGGAGCAAATCCAACTGACTATATATAAGTAAATTACCTTATTTTCTGTTCCCTTAAGTTAAATTTGCACAAGATTCATTCATCTAGGCATGGCATAAATCAGGTATGCATTGTAGAAGCACAGATCCAAAGTTCAATGCAACATTCAAAATTCAAAGTTTTGCCATATTACAGAATTTTGAATTTTCTTTAGATGAACCAAAAACAGATTTAAAAACTCATAAAAAAGCATAGTAACAGCAACATGTCATGTACATAATGTTTTATTGTGTTCAGTGACTGTATTGAAGAGAGGAGGGGAGAACTAAACCATTCAACAGTCTATTAGAAAAATGCTCATTAGTGCAACAACTGCCTTTTTTTTTTTTTTTTTTAAATCTTATTGCTTTGCAAAGGTTACTATAATTATAAAACCATAGTCTTGTTTATGCATACATAAATATTTTATTTGACACAAAAACCAACTGATTCCAATAATAAATATTTAAAAAAATTAAATAGTTTTAATTATTGGCATATTTGTAATATAATATTACTTTTGTGAGCATTTATCTATAAAAGTGCATCATTCAGTTAGTTCAAAAACTACTTATTGTTTACAAAATTTCTAACTAAAGAAAAAAATTACACCAAGGTTCTGTAAATGTGAAGAGATTTGTAAAAATTAGTCCACCTGATACAGAAAGATCAAGCAAGTGCCCACATGGTATGCATTACACATTGGTATGCTCAGCGGGAATGAGAGCTAACAAAGATTTGAAATCTTCATAGATATGCCAGTGTTTGCTCTTTCCAACTAAAGTTAGAGAACTGATCTGAGAATAAATTTAGACTCAGTAAATAAACAAAAGAATACTTGCCTGCCTACTCTGTGTGAACAGAAGAACTCTATGCCTTTGTTTGTGCCAAAGTCTTAGTAAAGCTTCGATGACAATCATTTTTCCAGATCTTTTATAATATCCATATTGCATATCTTTACTTAAAGTTGTTAGATCTGTATCCTTGAATATTTTTGGTCCTCCAGTGAAAATATCAGGATGGTTGCAAATCTTTCGTAGATTTATTAGTCCAACAAAAATCTAAAATTTTGTAGTAAGTAATTTTCAGTGATCGTTTAGATACATGTTACTTAATTTAAAAAAAAAAAACATTTTTGAAACATACAAAAAAAAAAGTGAAAAGTTTTTCTTCATAAATTTTATATAGTTAAGTAAATAGAACATTTATTAATCAGACATATTGAAGAGAAAGTGAAAATAGCAAGTATATTATAATATTATATCGATATGATAAAAATGAATTAAGATGAAGGGCTATGATGGAAAATGATTCAATGGATGCGAGTTTTTGGATGTGTTTGTTTAGTGAGTTCGAGGGAAGATTGGATATGTATAAGAGGGACAACCTACACTTGAATGTGTTTGGTATCAGGAGTCTTGAAAAATTACTTGATATAAGAGCTAACACTGAGAGTAAGGGAAACTGAATTCTGATGGGAGGAATTGTGAGAATTTGTGTGTAAGAGCAACAATGTTAGGTATCTGTTAATGACGGAAATGGTTATTATTATGGAAATGATTATGAAGAGAGAGAGAGAATGATTCTGTGTTCATCTTGTTTGGACCTATCAAGCATGTGCAACAACGTCTGCATAAGTAAGGATCTAGATAAGAACAGAGATCTGCGAGTTGTCAGACTGTGTCATGCAGTTTGATAACTTGCAGACAAGTGTATGCAAAAGAGCATGCAAGTAATTTATTATGTCTGTACAAGAATGCTAGGAGTATCAGAAACAAACTGAGTAGAGTTTGTTACCTTGATTAATATACTGTAGGGACCTCATATTGTAGGCATTAGTGAGACCTGGCTATCAGAAGCAGACGTGCTAATATCGAGTGCAAAGAGTACAGTATTTTTAAAAAGGATAAACAGGATAGGAGAGGAGGGGTGTGCTGCTAATGATATCAACTGTCTTGAATCCAGTTATAAATCAGTTATAGTTCAGACCTATGACTAATACAAGTAACAATTTTTCATGAGACAGTGAGTTTCAAGCCATCTGGTGTGAGGTGTAGTCTAACAAGATTAAATACACAGTGGGGTGTTGTTACAGACCTGGTGGATCGGTTGCTAGTGATGAAGAAATGCATCAACAAACAAATACAATGGGCGCGAAAAGAGTAATCATGATGGGGTACTTTAATTATCTGAACATTGATTGGGTAGCTTGTCAACTCATGATTCCATGTGTAGAGGCTTAAGTGCTGTGAGGACATCATGTTGGAGGCATAATGGATTTTTTTTTTTTTACAACACTCAAAAAGGATTAAAATAGAATTTAATACTCCCTATATTTCGTCCTAGTCACTAGGACATCTACGGCGATTACAAAAAAAATAATGTAACATAACACAAATAACAAACAATACTAAGCCCAACCACGTGGGTGGGCTCTTTTGCATACACTTGCAGACAAGTGTATGCAAAAGAGCATGCAAGTAATTTATTATTCTGTACAAGAATGCTAGGAGTATCAGAAACAAACTGAGTAGTTTGTTACCTTGATTAATATTTGACTAAAGTCCAATCTAGGTGGAGTGCCCTCTAAGGGCAGTTGTAGGTGGCCTGGAATGTAAGGTGGGACCTCTGGTGATGAGTGTTTCCCAAATCTTCGGAAGCTTAATGCAACCGTGTTTATTAAGATTTGGTTGGTTTCTGAGAGCTGCTGCTGCTTCTAAGAATAGTCTCTCTTTCTTGAATTTGCTGTGGTGGAGCATGGTGGTTTTCTTCCATGACACCCTGTGGGTGGTGTCCAAAACATAGTCAGCCAAGCCTGAATGATCATAATTGTGTTTACAGATGTAAGACTTGTGTTCCTCCAGACAGATGG
Organism: Typopeltis vanoorti; assembly: GCF_054136105.1. NCBI lineage: Eukaryota > Metazoa > Arthropoda > Arachnida > Uropygi > Thelyphonidae > Typopeltis > Typopeltis vanoorti. Next base: position 24,301,592 of record NC_143557.1, on the reverse strand, counting down.
ATGCTGATCTGCCTGTCAGTCCAAAGTATGCCAGCTTACAGGAACAGGGTACTTTGTAACCAGGCAGAGAGAGAGGAAGGAGCTGATCTTTCTCCAAACTATGACACTACTGTATCCATTCCTTTCAAGAACATTCTCACAGCAGATCAAGTGTTGTCTAGAATCAGAGGAAAGACCAAAATGACTCATTTGTAAGAAGTACATTAGCCCACTGGTGTCTTGTCAAATTTTTATGGATACAACACCACTGAAAATATGCTCTGTGATGAGCTATGGATAAAGGGATGTGGACTACAAGACATTGGTCATATAGGCCTATTGTCACAGACATCTTCCACAGTTTGTAGAGATATCCACGTACCTGTGCTTGAATGGAGCCAACTTGGAAGCTGACCTGGATTGGTGTGTTGATTATATTTTCCTGTTATAATCAAAAATCTGTCTTCATGCTCCATGGTAGAGTGAGACCGACCTCTTAGCAAATGTCTGGAATGCAGTTTGAAACGCTGTCCAGAGCCTGAATACAATGATATGTGAGATTCCAAACTCTCTGGCAATATCAGTAATTCTGCAGCCTTCTTCAAGCTTTCCACTAATTCTTCCTTGCATGAAATTATCTAGATGATGTCTCTGACAAGATATCCAAGTTTGTAACTTTATTCCTTTACGAAAGGGTTTCCTTCAAACATGATTTGCTTAGTGCAGCCTTCTGCCTTTTACCCTTCATTTTTGAAATTATGGATTTTATAATGTTGTTATAATTAACTCTTTTTATTATCCCGACGTTTCGATCTTCATATCAAGATCATCATCTGGAGCATATACAAATATACAAGACAAGCTGAGTTGCATTACAAACCGTAAGCTAGAGAAACAATGATTTCATCACATGTTATTCTACTGGCATGACCTCTAGTGGGGAAAAAAAAAAAAAAAAAAATTATAACTTACATCAAGCTAGATTTTAATTTAAGATAACATGAATAAACATTTTTTTTTATAGATAGTTTTCTTTCAGTAACAATGATGCCCTATTTTTAGTATTACAATTGTTATTTTTGATTTAGGATCCTGGATTTACTACAGTCTTGTTTATAGTTGTTCTTAGAGAGGAAGGTTCTGTGGATCGAATATATGCTTTCCATATGGGATTTTTAGACCTTCATTATTGTTCAGATTGGAGTGGTTGATAATGATCTCACAGGCTTCCTTAAATTTGCGTTCATACCATGTTTTGGTGTGATGTAGACAACTAGTGCTTTTCTATGTAAGATGTTCAGGGCATAATCAGAAAGGCCAGCTTCACCATAATTAATTATATTTAATGTGTCGTTTATGTTCTTTTTGTCTGATAAGAATTGTGCGTCCTGTTTCTCCTATATATGGTATGTTACAGGTGCAATGAATACGGTATACTCCAGGGTAGGCCAGTGGGGGTTTAAAGGTTTTGCATTGCAGGGGGTTTAAAGGTGGCTTTGAAGTTGTATTTTTGTAGTACTCTGTTTGTTGTCTGATGTCCCTTTAATTTAGGGAATGGTTACAGTTTTGATGTCATCTGGTTTGTCTTCGTTTTTTATTGAGGTCTTGTAGAGAATTTTGTTAATAGTGTTTTGGCTGTACCCATTTTTTTTGGAAGTATTGTTGCTGATCACTTTAAATTCGTTTTTCATCTGTGCCTGTTCACTGGAACAGATTTTCAGAGCTGTTTTTTAAAGTATTGATGACACCTAGTTTTTGTGTTGGGTGATAGTAGGAGTTTATGTGTATATATTGACCAGTATGTGTCGGTTTTCGGTAAACCGTGAAGGAAAGATTGCCAGAAGGAAGACGTGTGACAAGTGTATCTAGAAAAGGAAGTGTGTTCTGTTTTTCAATCTCACTTGTGAACTGTATGCATTTGTGTTGTTTGTTTAGGTGGCTAAGGAATGTGTCTAGTGTCTGGCGACCATGGGACCAGATCACGAAAACATTGTCAACGTATCTAAGCCAGACTTTGGGTTTTAAAGGGGAAGAACCTAAAGCAAGTTGCTCAAAATGTTCCACATAAAAGTTACCACTGGGGGGGGGATAATGGCAAGCCCATGGCTGTGCCTTCTTTTTGTAGGTAGAAAGCGTTTTGTCATACAAAATAACCAGAACGTAATACATGCGTAAAGAGTACCGTGATATCTGGAGGGAATTTGTTCTGTAAAAGAAGGATTGTGTCATTGATTGGGACATTCGTAAAGAGGGCAGAGACATCAAAACTGACTAATAAATCATCTTTTTCTAATGTAATGTCTTGGATGATGTTTATGAAGTGTTGTGTGTTTTTGATATAGGAGAGGAAATGACCTACCAACTCCTTGAGTGTTGCCACTAATTTTTTGGCTAAGTGATAAGTTGGGCTATCTATCCTTTCAACTATAGACCTTAGCGGTGTGTTTTCTTTGTGAATTTTCGGTAGTCCGTAAATTCTTGGGGAACAAGCGTAGTGCGGAAATAGTTTTTTTGACCATATAATTTTGAAAATGAATGCTGATCACTGTGTAACACTAAAAGAAAGGATTCTGCCTTTTACCCTTCTGAGTGCTACCATGTCACCTCCTTTGCATCAAGATTCGAAAATTGGAATGTGTACCTGCTTTCCACTAAAAATCATCAGTTATACAAATTGCCACAAGCTGATTTGTTTGAATTTGTTGTTAAAATATTCAGAAATAGTGTTCATCCTAGGTTTTGAACACCAGTATACTTTCGATAATGACTGCATCAAAGTGGACCAATATATGAATGTGTATGAGAATTTTATAAGGCGTGATCATCAAGGTCTGAAAGTAGATTTAAGTACACTAAAAAACAGTTGCATCCAATGGAAAGAAGAAATGAAAAATAAATAAATCAGTGTTTTAAAAAATATATCAATGTTTATCAGCTTTCAGATGCGAATAGCAATTTTAAAATAAAAATAAGTAAAAATAAGGAATAGTACAAAGAATCAACCTTAGAAACTAATTTGAAGAAAATTACAATTTTTTTAAAGAAATTTAACATGACAAAAGAGGCAAGTGGCAAAGCTAAATTCAAGGATAGAAAAATAAGAACTCTGTGATAATCTGAAATATTTTAAATGCCACAAAAAAAAAATAATAAATAAAAATACAGATGAATCACATAAAGAAATTATCATAAAACATTTTATGGAGAAAAATTAAGAAAGATTTTTATATATATATATATATATATAAAAAGGTATCTGAATTTTGGTGCCTAAAATTCAGATACCTTTATATCTAAACAAAATTGTGTTCAGATGGTCGATGAATTACATCACCAGTGAGAATATTGAGCTGCTTACTGAAAGCCTAACATGACTAAGAAATTTCCTCTAGAGCGATTCTTGAATTATCTTATCATTATTCCACACATGGTGATTTAATGCATTAAAATGCAACATAAAAAATAGATATTCTATCTGGAAATCAAAATTAAAATAATCCAATAACATTACAAATAAAATCCACTTCTATACTACAGTGCTTTTGGAATGCATCCCTCAATACCAAATGTAACCTTTTAAAAATCAGTAAAATCAATATTTTTCCACTGACATCAATAAATACACAGGACACTATCACAAAAATGACTACCACTGGTACACCTATTGAGCCACACTTCAGACATGTTTATATATATGTGTGTGTGTGTGTGTGTGTGTGTGTTGTGTGTATACACACACTATCCACCAATAATTGAGCAGACACCCCTGCTATTTGAATTTATGGAATATTCCAGGTTTCTTAATAACATAAAAACTGGTGTACAGATAGCAGGAAGCAGTATTTCATTGTAGCAGTTGAATACAGGTGGTACGGCAACACGATGTGAACTCAGTGACTTCAAGAGAAGTGTCATCAAGGGCTGTCACATTGGAGGCATGTCCATATGTGCCATTGCCACTCAATTGGAGCATCCAAAATAAACAGTTGGTGATGTGATCAACAAATTGAGATGTTCTGGCATCGTTAGTGCAGGGAAACACCCAGGGACACTGCCAAACATGACTGACGGGGGGGGGGGGGATGGCATGCAAAAGCCAGCTATAATCGACACAGATCATCTGTAATGAGTTCCAGAGTACCAGTAATACCATGGTGAGCAGCTGCACACAAGCCAAACATCACAACAACTAACAAGTCGGCTCGTCTGGCCTGGTGCAAAGAGCACCAGATGAACTGGACAGTTCACCAACAGAAAACTGGTACCTCTGGAACGATGAATCAAGGCTCACCTGTATCCAGTCTGATGGCAGGGTGTGGGTGTGGAGGCAGCCTGGTGAATGCTTGTTATCACAGGTGTTGTACCCACAGTAAAGTTTCATGGTGGAGGAGTAATGGTATGGGGTGCATTCAGCTGGTTTGGAGTGGAACCACTGGTTGTTGTCTGTGATTCCATGAAGGCAGTTCAGTACTTTGATATTCTGGATAATCAGGTGCTGCCTACACTGTGGAGTTTTTATGCAACGGACCCATGTTACTATCAAGATGCCCTATGCCACAAGGTAACATCTGCCTATAAAAAAATGAAATACCCAAAAAAAGACTGCATTCATGCACAAAATTCCCAAAGTACCATTTCCCGATTCATACCCCCCCCCTAACACGTTCGCTGCCACACTACTTTGGCATAGTCTGTTCCCGTACGCCAAGCAATTTCACTTCTTCAAGGTCAGTACGGTAATCTCGTTGCCGGTGGTAAGCATCATATGAGCATACTCGTAGTTGGCTTGTGCAGAGCATATACTATCTATGAGAATACACAGTTTTGATGCTAGCTCCACAAGCCAAGCATTTTCACTTCTTCAAGGTCAGTACAGTAATCTCGTTGCCGGCGGTAAGCATCATATAAGCATACTCGTAGCTGGCTTGTGTAGCTGGTTTACCAACTACGAGTATACTCATAGTTGGCAGCAAACATGTTAAACACACACCAAAAAAATGCCTTCCTTAAAATAGAGGGGAAGGAAGGTTTCGAATTAAAGTATCTCTAATCAGAGCAATCTTTAAGAGAGCCAGTAGACGAAATATCTTCAAAATTGGTGGGGTACCTTAACCAGATCATGGAGAGGAGATTTGGACAATAAAAAAAAATTAGTTCAAAAACTGACCGATAGGAGAAATATGGCACTGCGAGCAAAGGAAAGATACTGAATTTTACCACATGAGCCATCAGTAAGTATAAATTAAGGAGCAGGAATGACTATAGTCATCATTCGACCCGCTTAATGGGTTTCATTTTGCCTGAATATGCCTTGATTGTGAAGTATTTCCATAAGAATTGGGAAAAATGCTGCAGCAGAAGCATCTCACAAGTACAGATGCCTAAAGACTTTGCGAAAAGGTCCAATGACACCAAATGCAGCATGATGCATGGTCTGTTGATTTGAACAGACAGTAAATTTGATAGACTAACCAGGAAAAGGGCACAAATCTGAAATTCTGGAAATGACTAAAACTGTTGCAAGTGCAGTTTTTGAGCAATCAAATGAGAATGATGTAGGTTCATGTAGTGCACGTGTTATAGTAAGACAATTAGATTTGCCATACACAAAAGTAAGGAGAGGCATTGCAATGCTACCCATATAAACTGAGCCACAGGCAAGAGTTGCAAACGAGAGATGTCAGTATCTGAGAAACATATGTGTTGATATTTCTGGCATGCATGAAGGTGGACAAGGATTGGCCTTGAAACATCCCATGGAGTGATGAACCCCACATTTTCATGTTTGTTTGTGGAACAGTCAACAACATTCAAAACTGCCACATCTGGGCTACAAAGAATCCCGGTGCATTTCAACAAGTCCTCTTACATTCACTAAAGGTCACAGTATGGATGGGCTTTATGGCCAAGTTTGTTATTGGGCTGTTTTTCTTTGAAGAAATCCATTGAACCAGATCTGAAACCTGCATAGTCACAGATATGTCACTGAGACATGTTAAGCAGTTTTGCCATCACACAACATCAGCAAACAGAGTGCCTAAATATAACAGTGTTAATGCAAGATGGAGCAATCCCCCTCCACACACACACATAGAGGATTGAATAATCAGTCACTCATTTTCTATGAAATGGCTACCATATTCATGAGACCTTAACTCCTGTTACTTTTGGCTTTGGGATTACCTCAAAAGCATGGTGTATCAGGACAAAGCTCTTCACCTCGCAGATTTGAAAGATAAAATCGCATATTATGTGCAAATCCTTTCGATAAATCAGTTGTGTTCCACTGTAGACAATGCTGTATGATAGTATCAGCTATTGATCCTGTACAAAGGTTAATACATTCAAAATCATCTTCATTGATCATCCAGATCTCCTTGACAGCTCCTTGCAGCATATAATCTTGTGATATAGTTTTTGTATCAGATAATTTTTTGAAATGAGTGAAATAAATTGAATAACTTCGTTTGTCTTCAATTCTGAATCATTTCACAATCACATACCAACCACTTCACATTAATGTAATTTTGTCCTCTCACTCACAGCCAAATTTCACCTATTGGACATTTTTGAACTAATATTTTTTATTGTCAAAATATCTTTCCAATGATCTGGTTAGGGTACTTCATTTACTGGTTCTCTACAGCTTGCTCTGAATAGGGATTTTTTTTTTATTTGAAAAACCTTATACAATGAAAATTCTATAGTATTTTTAGGCAGTTCTCATAATGACAAGCAGTCAACATTGGCACTTCCAGTGACATTAATCAAGATATGGTATGCATATCATGTGCTTTGGACAACATGGATATTGGAGACAAAGAACTGTTGTACACTAACTCTTATTTGAAATTACAGATTTCTGCAGAATTTCTGACAAGTGCTCATCGATTAATGAACTGACTAAAAATTTTCTCTCAAACTTTTTCCCTTCATGAAAGAGCTCAATCTCTTTCTCTCAAGGGCATAGAGAGGGTTAGGCATTGGAAAAAATGCCAAGGACACTGGTGATAAGATTAGTTGTATCACTTCTAGTACTGAACACTACTGCTAAGAAGATATCATCATCATTCGGCTGATGAGAAACGATCTCAAGCTATTTCAGCACTAAGTCTGACTGTGAAATGTCATCAATAGATGATAGCCAGGATGAGCGCATAGGAAGGGGTAAAAATAAATTTTCATAAAACAGCACTGTTTTAAGAGGGTAATTCAAGCATTACAGTACCATGGGCTGTTTTTTTTTTTCATCATCATCATCATCATCAAATTCCTGCCATGTACCCTCAAGGGGTGTACAGGATATGACAGTACTACATGAAAAAATTACATCATTACTAACTTCCTATCTACAATTTTCCTCCAAATCAGTCTGTTACTTGTCAAGACTCCAACATTATCAGATCTTATATTTCTATCGTCTAAGACACTTTGTACTGTATCAATCCACCTATATCTTGGTCTTCCTCTGAGTCGTTTTCCTGCCAACGTGGCAGAGAACACTTGTTTTGCTAATCTTTCCTCTCCCATTCTATTTAAGTGACCATACCATCTGAGATTAGCTCTGCTAACGCATTCCTGGATGCTGACAATGTCAAGTTCTTTCCTAATATCCTCATTTTTAATATGATATTGCCATTGATGCCATCTGTTCATGCCTCTAATCTTTCTCAGGACTCTCATATCTGCGGTCTCTAGTCTTTAGTCAAGTGTTTTACTTCTGACCCAGCTCTCAGATCCATAAGTTAAAATTGGTTTGAACACAGTCTTGTATACAGCTAATTTAGTGTTCCGACTAATTTCTTTCTTATTCCATATGAATTTATTCAATTGACTTCCCACGATACCAGCTTTGCTGATTCTGTTGTCTATTTCTATATTTAGTTTACCATCTTCAGTAAAAATTGTGCCTAAGTAGCTGAAATGTTTTACTTGTTCCACAGGTTCTCCATTCACAACACAGTTGACATTTTCAATGATTCTGCCTATTTTCATTGTCTTTGTCTTTTTATTGCTGACCTTCATACTATATCTATTACAACAGCTATTCAATTTAGTCAGAGAATCTTGAAGACTTGTAGCGGATTTATTTAGAAGTATAACATCATCCTCATAAAGCAAAGAGCTGACATTAACATCGCCAATTTTGATATCAGGTTTAATACCACATTCCTTCATAATGTGATCCATATAGATAATGAATAACAGAGGGGATAATGTACATCCTTGTCTCACACCAGATTTAACATTAAACCATCTTCCTGTACTTCCTTCAATTCTAATTGCTGACTCACAACTCAAATAAAGACTAAGTATTGCTTGATATAATGCCCCATTGACACCATATAACTGCAGCGTATTGAATAGCTTCTCTCTTGGCACCTTGTCATATTCCTTTTCCAAATCGACAAAACTTAAATACAGATCTTTGTTATATTCCCATGCTTTCTCGACTATTTGTCGTAAAGTGAAGATCTGATCCTGACAGCCTCTATTTGGCCTGAATCCAGCTTGTTCTTCACCATGCTTTTCTTCCACAATTCTTCTCAACCGTTTCTGAAGTATACTTGCATAGATCTTGCCAGGAACACTCAGTAGGGAAATACCTCTGTAATTCTCACATTCAGTTTTATTTCCCTTTTTATATATGGGTACTATGAGAGCTCTACTCCAATCATCGGGAATTCGTCCCTTTGTCCAGGCTTTCTGAACTATGCAGTGCAGCCCCTGTAAGACTCTTATACCAATACTTCAGCATTTCTGGTCGAATATCATCTACTCCTGCTGCCTTTCCACATTTCAAGCCTTTGATGGCTTTTTCTACTTCAAGTATGGATATGTATTCCTAACTAAATGTCTGGTCGGTGTTTTTTACCACTGTGTTGTCATCACTGCTTGTTTCATTTAGCAGTTTTTCAAAGTAATTACTCCATACTTCAAGAATATCTTTTTCTCCTGTTTTCATTTCACCTTTATGATCTCTAATTCCTTTTACAGCACTCTTTCCTCCATTCCTAAGCTTCTTCAACAACCTCCAGAATATTTTGCCACCTTCTTGATATTTATTTTCTATATTCTTGCCAAAGTACTCCCATGACTTTTGTTTAGCTAGTTTTACACACTGTTTAGCTTTCTTACATTTGTCTCTGTATTCTGTAAGAGTAAAAGCTGACTTATTTGCCAGGAACTTTTGATATGCTTTCTCCTTTTCCTTCACTGCCTCTTTAACTTCCTGTGTCCACCAGGTAGTTCTGATTTTTTTATCCTTGCACACAACCTCACCACATGCCTCTCTGGCAGAATCAATCAATGTTTTCCTCAGAGTTTGCCACTGAATCTCCAAGGTTTGATTCCTGTTCTCAAACTCTTTCATTTTCTTTTCAATAATATTTCTGTATTTTAGTCTACAGTTCACATCTGAGAGCTGCTCAACTTTTATTCGCTTTAAAACTTTCTTACATGTTATTCTTTTCAACATGAAATTCAATTTTATCCTGCTCAAGACTAAATAGTGATCACTTCCAATTTCAAATCCTCTGTACACTCTGGTGTCCTGCACCAGGGAGAAAACATCACTATCAACAATAACATAGTCAATGAGACTTTTCTTATTCCTAGCCTCTTCTCTCCATGTGAATTTGTGCACATTTTTATGTTGGAACATGGTGTTAGTAATAACCAGTCCATGTCCTGAGCAGAAATCCAACAGATATTTGCCATTATTATTAGCTTTGCTCTTTTCTCCAAATTTTCCCAAAATATTTTTGTATGTCTCACAATCATTTCCTACTCTACTATTTAGATCCCCCACAAGGACCAACTTTTCCTTTTTCATTGTGTCAGTTGCTTTTTCTAAAGCCTCAAAAAATTCCTCCACTTCTACCTTAGTAGAACCTTCTGTGGGTTCTACTAATAAATAAGTCTCATTGTCCAGTTCCCCATTCTCATATTTGCCCACATTACTCTACTTGAGACTGACTGCCATTCAAGAAGATTAGCCTCGTATTTTGTGTTGAATACTATCGCTACTCCTTCTTTTCCTTGATTGTCATTGCCTGAATATAACATTTTGTATTTATTGCTCAGAAAGATCTCACCAGTTTTGGTCTTTTTTGTTTCAGTCACCCCTATTATGTCGATCTGGTACTTATCTAATTCCTCAGCTAGCTCCATTTCTTTGCCATTCAGGCTTCTTACGTTGATAGTACCGATCTTTAACTCTGGTGATGTTGAGTTGGGGTTTGTTTTCAGATTTGTTCCAGTAGCTGACTTTTCGCTGTTCGCCCTGGTTCCCTGGCGAAAACAACGGGGGCCTTGTTTAACCGGGCGACGCCCCAGCCAGCATGAAATTTTGTCATGTTGTACCATCATTTTTTATTTTGGTTTAACCAATAAGAATACAATTTGGTCGGCTAAATCCCAAATTGCCAGCCCATCCTCGTTCGTTCAGTATCAAAGTAGATACCCAACAGGGTGCACCACGAGAAGGTGAGGATTGGACATTAGGTCAGAAGCCCTGGTCGGTTCTCCACATTCCTTTAAAGGCTATGTGGAGGTCTCCTCTTGGTTATACAGCTTTGACCCTTAAGCACCCCCAGTTTTTTTTTTCAATGTTTATTAATTTTATATATATTTTAGTAGTATTACATTATTCAGAAACCCTTCTCAAGAGACCAAACATGGAATTTTTTCAAGTCACTTCAGGCATCCGGTGAGTCAGCGGTCTCACACCAGGGAATGAAATTAATCTCTTCTCTGAAGACATTTCCAAACATCCATGCCCGTAGCAGGATTCTAATCCACAGATAATCAGATGGTGAGTGGATATGCCAGCCACTTGACCAATCAGGCCATAATGCAGGGTGCTCAATATAAATATGCAGAATATATTTTTATATTTTTAGTTTTTCTATCTGATAGTCTGTTGTTAATGGAAGGACAAATTAAGAAAAACTTCCATAGCATACTATAACTTTTTTTTATCATATATCAGTGTGTGTGTGGGGGGGGGGGGGGGAACTGGCTTTCGCTGGGTATAGGAAATTGTTGAAATAATTTATTGCACAAAAATATTGTATCTGCTTGGAAAAATAAATTTCTTTTTGTTAGCTTGCCTCGTTCTTTTCTTCTTCAAGAATCACAATTTCCCAGTTAACATTTTAAAAAGTTGCTGTTAGTTCTAAATTAAGTTTCCTTTGTTGTTTATTCATAACCTTAGAAATCAAAATCACTTCACAGAGGGAATTATTTATAAAGTTTTCTCTCATCATCTCATCTGCTTGATAACGGGTTGAGTCCACTAAGAAAAAAGTTCTCCACTTATCATGATCTTTAGCCATCTCAATCATGACTCTATAGCTGGTAGATGGAAATGTTCTTTCAGCAACTTTATCCAAGTACTTCTTGGTCTGCCTCTAGGTCTTTTTCTTCCTATATATCCATTCAGAGCTAAATATGGGAGTCTATGAGGGGGCCATTCTCTGAATATGACCAAACCATCTCAGTTGATGCTTAATGATTATGTCTATTATAATATTGGGGAAGTTTAAATCTGTTCTGACTTGATCATTAGTCTTGTGTTGCATCCAGTGGGTGTTATTAATTTTTCAGAGGCATTTCATTTCAAATGCTTGAAGTTTCTTGATTGGTTGAGTTAATCTCCAGGCTTCTGAAGCATAAGCAGCCGTTGCAATAATAATTGTTTTATATAATTTTAATTTTAGACTCATTGGGATTTTTTTATTTTTCCATATTTTGTTTAGTTTATCCATGTTGGTCCAACCTAGGTTTAGCCTGTGTTTTACTGTTTCCATATTGTTGAGGTTACTAGATATAAGACTGCCAAAATAAACATATTTATTAACTTGTTCCAACAGGTGATTTTCGAGATTTATAGAAATATTTTCTTCCTCTCTATCTATCTTCATTATTTTTGTTTTATGAAGATTTATTTTCATACCATAAGTTTTACAAGAGTCATTTAAAATATTAATAGTTTTTTCTAGCTGTGGTTTAGAATTTGCTAAAATAATGATATCATCCATGTATTTTATGTGATTAATGTTGGTACCAGGGGTGCTTAAGGGTCAAAGCTGTATAACTGAGAGGAGACCTCCACATAGCCTTTAAAGGAATGCGGAGAACCGACCAGGGCTTCTGACCTAATGTCCAATCCTCACCTTCTCATGGTGCACCCTGTTGGGTATCTACTTTGATACTGAACGAACGAGGATGGGCTGGCAATTTGGGATTTAGCCGACCAAATTGTATTCTTATTGGTTAAACCAAAATAAAAAAATGATGGTACAACATGACAAAATTTCATGCCGGCTGGGGCATCGCCCGGTTAAACAAGGCCCCCGTTGTTTTTGCCAGGGAACCATGGCGAACAGCGAAAAGTCAGCTACTGGAACAAATCTGAAAACAAACCCCAACTCAACATCACCAGAGTTCAAGATCGGTACTATCAACGTAAGAAGCCTGAATGGCAAAGAAATGGAGCTAGCTGAGGAATTAGATAAGTACCAGATCGACATAATAGGGGTGACTGAAACAAAAAAGACCAAAACTGGTGAGATCTTTCTGGGCAATAAATACAAAATGTTATATTCAGGCAATAACAATCAAGGAAAAGAAGGAGTAGCCATAGTATTCAACACAAAATACGAGGCTAATCTTCTTGAATGGCAGTCAGTCTCAAGTAGAGTAATGTGGGCAAATATGAGAATGGGGAACTGGACAATGAGACTTATTTGTGCCTATGGTCCCACAGAAGGTTCTACTAAGGTAGAAGTGGAGGAATTTTTTGAGGCTTTAGAAAAAGCAACTGACACAATGAAAAAGGAAAAGTTGGTCCTTGTTGGGGATCTAAATAGTAGAGTAGGAAATGATTGTGAGACATACAAAAATATTTTGGGAAAATTTGGAGAAAAGAGCAAAGCTAATAATAATGGCAAATATCTGTTGGATTTCTGCTCAGGACATGGACTGGTTATTACTAACACCATGTTCCAACATAAAAATGTGCACAAATTCACATGGAGAGAAGAGGCTAGGAATAAGAAAAGTCTCATTGACTATGTTATTGTTGATAGTGATGTTTTCTCCCTGGTGCAGGACACCAGAGTGTACAGAGGATTTGAAATCGGAAGTGATCACTATTTAGTCTTGAGCAGGATAAAATTGAATTTCATATTGAAAAGAATAACATGTAAGAAAGTTTTAAAGCGAATAAAAGTTGAGCAGCTCTCAGATGTAAACTGTAGACTAAAATACAGAAATATTATTGAAAAGAAAATGAAAGAGTTTGAGAACAGGAATCAAACCTTGGAGATTCAGTGGCAAACTCTGAAGGAAACATTGATTGATTCTGCCAGAGAGGCATGTGGTAAGGTTGTGTGCAAAGATAAAAAAATCAGAACTCCCTGGTGGACACAGGAAGTTAAAGAGGCAGTGAAGGAAAAGGAGAAAGCATATCAAAAGTTCCTGGCAAATAAGTCAGCTTTTACTCTTACAGAATACAGAGACAAATGTAAGAAAGCTAAACAGTGTGTAAAACTAGCTAAACAAAAGTCATGGGAGTACTTTGGCAAGAATATAGAAAATAAATATCAAGAAGGTGGCAAAATATTCTGGAGGTTGTTGAAGAAGCTTAGGAATGGAGGAAAGAGTGCTGTAAAAGGAATTAGAGATGATAAAGGTGAAATGAAAACAGGAGAAAAAGATATCCTTGAAGTATGGAGTAATTACTTTGAAAAACTGCTAAATGAAACAAGCAGTGATGACAGCACAGTGATAAAAAACACTGACCAGGCATGCAGTCAGGAATACATATCCATACTTGAAGTAGAAAAAGCCATCAAAGGCTTGAAATGTGGAAAGGCAGCAGGAGTAGATGATATTCGACCAGAAATGCTGAAGTATGGTGGTATAAGAGTCTTACAGTGGCTGCACTGCATAGTTCAGAAAGCCTGGACAGAGGGATGAATTCCCGATGATTGGAGTAGAGCTCTCATAGTACCCATATATAAAAAGGGAAATAAAACTGAATGTGAGAATTACAGAGGTATTTCCCTACTGAGTGTTCCTGGCAAGATCTATGCAAGTATACTTGAGAAACGGTTGAGAAGAATTGTGGAAGAAAAGCTTGGTGAAGAACAAGCTGGATTCAGGCCAAATAGAGGCTGTCAGGATCAGATCTTCATTTTACGACAAATAGTCGAGAAAGCATGGGAATATAAGAAAGATCTGTATTTAAGTTTTGTCGATTTGGAAAAGGCATATGACAAGGTGCCAAGAGAGAAGCTATTCAATACACTGCAGTTATATGGTGTCAATGGGGCATTATATCAAGCAATACTTAGTCTTTATTTGAGTTGTGAGTCAGCAGTTAGAATTGAAGGAAGTACAGGAAGATGGTTTAATGTTAAATCTGGTGTGAGACAAGGATGTACATTATCCCCTCTGTTATTCATTATCTATATGGATCACATTATGAAGGAATGTGGTATTAAACCTGATATCAAAATTGGAGATGTTAATGTCAGCTCTTTGCTTTATGCGGATGATGTTATACTTCTAAATAAATCCGCTACAAGTCTGCAAGATTCTCTGACTAAATTGAATAGCTGTTGTAATAGATATAGTATGAAGGTCAGCAATAAAAAGACAAAGACAATGAAAATAGGCAGAATCATTGAAAATGTCAACTGTGTTGTGAATGGAGAACCTGTGGAACAAGTAAAACATTTCAGCTACTTAGGCACAATTTTTACTGAAGATGGTAAACTAAATATAGAAATAGACAACAGAATCAGCAAAGCTGGTATCGTGGGAAGTCAATTGAATAAATTCATATGGAATAAGAAAGAAATTAGTCGGAACACTAAATTAGCTGTATACAAGACTGTGTTCAAACCAATTTTAACTTATGGATCTGAGAGCTGGGTCAGAAGTAAAACACTTGACCAAAGACTAGAGACCGCAGATATGAGAGTCCTGAGAAAGATTAGAGGCGTGAACAGATGGCATCAATGGCAATATCATATTAAAAATGAGGATATTAGGAAAGAACTTGACATTGTCAGCATCCAGGAATGCGTTAGCAGAGCTAATCTCAGATGGTATGGTCACTTAAATAGAATGGGAGAGGAAAGATTAGCAAAACAAGTGTTCTCTGCCAGGTTGGCAGGAAAACGACCCAGAGGAAGACCAAGATATAGGTGGATTGATACGGTACAAAGCGCCTTAGACGATAGAAATATAAGATCTGATAATGTTGGAGTCTTGACAAGTAACAGACTGATTTGGAGGAAAATTGTAGATAGGAAGTTAGTAATGATGTAATTTTTTCACGTAGTACTGTCATATCCTGTACACCCCTTGAGGGTACATGGCAGGAATTTGATGATGATGATGATGATGATGTTGGTACCATTGATTTTTACACCTGGTTCATCAACTATGGTTTTACAGACTTCTTCTAGGAAGATGATAAAGAGTTGCGGTGAGAGAGGGCATCCCTGCATTACACCTTTTTCGACTCTGAAATACTCGGTTTTAATGTTGTTCATTTTAACAAAAGCTTTGGTGTCTCCATAATAATTTATAATTAATGTTAATATATCAGAATCCATTTTTACGTTTTTTAGGATAGTGATCAATTTGTTTCTATTAACCGAATCAAAGGCTTGCTTAAAATCTATAAAATAACAGTATATGGGCAGGTTTTATTCCCAATATTTTTCTGCTATATTATTAATGGTGAAGATATGATCTATAGTGGATCTATGTGGCCTGAATCCTGCTTGGTTTTCCTCTATGATTTTTTCTGTAAGCACCTGTGTTCTTTTTTGTAGAATTCGAATGAATAGTTTATAACTATGACTTAAGAGTGTTATGGGTCTATAATTTTCACATATTCTTTTGTTTCCTTTATTGTGAATTGGTATAATAATTCTTGTTTTCAAGTCAGTAGGAATTACTCCAGTATAAAGAATTTAATTAAATAAATTCATTAAGAAATTAATGGCTTCCTTGCCACCATATTTCTATAGATATTTCATCTTTACCCATAGCTTTTGAAGGTTTCATTTGGTTTATTGCATTTATAATTTCTGCTGGGGTTATGGGTGGTGCCTTTTCATATATCATCTTTTCTGTTATACTTTCCTCCTCCTGTTCTTTTTGAAATAATGTTTGATAGTAGTCCTTCCAAATTATTTTAATATTTTGTATTGACCCAGTTTCTAGATTGTTTTTATCTTTCAATTTTAATGGTTTATCTTTATAGATTTTAGTTAAGTCTTTGATAATTTTGTATACCATTTTATTATCATTTCTTTTATTAGCTTCTTTGCACAGTTTTGCTTTTTCCTCCAAACAGTTATTTTTGGCAGATATGCACATTTTATCAATTTTGTTTTTAAGATTCTTATAATGTTGTTTATTTTCTTCTGTATTTTTTATATTTAATATATAAAAATTTGCTGCTCTTTTTTCTTCTAAAGTATTTAGAATTTCAGGGGGTAATCTATTCCTGATTTGGTCTTGATGTTGTACCAAGTATGTTTCTTGCAGTACTTGTAACAATTTTTTACCTTGATTCCATGTATTTTCTATATTGTTATAGGATAATCTTCTAAACTAATTTCCTATTAGTGTCTGATCTTGCATAGATTTCTCTTTCAGTTTTGACAGGTCCACTTTGTTGATGGGAGCTCGTGATTTACGATATTTGAATTTTAGTTTAATTTTTTCCACAAGCAGTTCATGGTCAGTGTTGAAGTCTGGAGTTTTTAAAGTTCTAGCATTTTCCACTGATGATTTCCAATTGCGTTTGATTAGAATGTAATCAATACAGTTCCTTATTGTACCATCTGGTGAGGTCCATGTGTATTTGTGGGAAAGTCTATGGAAAAAAAGGGTATTACAGATAAATAGATTATTTGCTTTACAAAATTCTAATATTCTTTCTCCTCTTTCATTTCTGTTATCAATTCGGAACCTGCCCATCACATCCTCCATGCCTGGGGTGAACTTCCCAATTTTGGCATTAAAATCTCCCATCACTATTAATATATCTTTCTTATTGGTCTTGTCTATTAGATCTTGTCATAAAGGGTATCGATTTCTTCATGTGACTGGTCAGGAGCATAGATTTGAATTATTGTAAAATGAACATTTTTTTCTTTACCTTTTAATCTGATAGCGATCATTCTTGGGCCATGCGTTCTATAGCCATGACTGCATTTTATAGACTATTATTCGCTAAAATGGTGACTCCTTCTCTATGTCCTCTCTGCCGAGTAGAATAGTTTTCCTGAATTTAGATTTATAACTCCTTCTTCTGTCCGATGTGTAAAGATGTTATTTTGCCTCTTTACAAGGTGTTGATAAGACCTCACTCAGACTATCGTGTTATCTGATGGAATACTGATTATGAAGACAGATTGGGAATTTGTGGCTGTAGACACTAGCAAACAGGAGAAAGAGGAGCGATATGAGTGAGACTCACAAACTTCTGAAAAGGTCATATAGAATTTCGGTGGACAGAATTTTTCATTTTATGGAAGGTGGAGAAAGGATGTGATGTCATCCTTAGAAGCTGAGAATGAATGCCACCAAGAAGGAAGTGTAATCTAGATTTTTCTCTCATAGAGTGGCGCATGCTTGGAATGGATTGCTATTGGATGTTGTGTGTGCAAGCAATGTGAATGAATTCAAGAACAAGTACGACAGCTTGTACATGTAGTATGTGACCTCCCTCGATCAGTCCCTGACTCCCTGGAGGTCTCTCTTAATAATAATAATATTCATATAAGTAATTTCTGAGTATGTAATTATATTATTTTTTCTCTAATACTTCTGTTCTTTTTTTAATCTATTTTTATCGAGTTATTGAGAATTAAAAGAAAAATAGGAGGTAGATATCAGTGATGACTTAAATCACTGATATGGTTATAAAGACAAATTTTGTCGGGCCCGCGGTGCTGATTTTAGCCAAGTTTGACTATATAGTGAAGGTAATGTATTCGACTGAGAAGCAAAAACCACATCACTCGCCTCCATATGAGACCAGTTAATCTCCTTTTTGAAAAAGTTCTGTTATTTAAAATGTTTCTTACATAAGAGACGAAATTTTCAATCCAATCCCCTAATCTGTATTTCTCCAAATTTAGGAAGAGTCTTAAATACAAGGTAGTGTTAATAAGCAGATCTCACTTACTATGTTAGGTATTTGCAAACAAATTCTTGTAGCTAAATACTAATAAATACTAACCATTAAACTCCCATTTATAACTTCAGCAATTTGTGGAGACTGCAAATAATTCTTATACAACTCCCTTTGCTCTTCAGTTAAACGACAGAAGAGGACCTAAGAAGAAAAACATGAAGCCATTAAATAAGAGCCTCCTTCATCAACAGTTGAATTCTGAAGGCTAATAAATTCTATATTGTTTATTCTAAAATGTTGACACTGTTAACCTCAACAAGAAACATTGTTAACTCTCATTAGTAGCAAATTCAGACTTGTTTTGGGGGAAAAAAAGCACTGCCTAAGGTATTAGAAAAGGTGATTAAAAAGGGTTCTTAACTTTTTTATTTGATTATAAAATTTATTTCATTTCATCTGTACTATAATTCAAACATGTGGAGTTAGTTAAGTGAAAATTCACAATCATTATTTTGCTCTGATTAAAGAGAACAGTAATCACTTCTATTAACCTCCCCCCCCCACCATGTGGATCTACTACTGCCTCCCATGCAAGAAAAATCTTTCAGACACCAGTTTTATATGAAGAGGCCACTGTTATTTGTTTTTTTAAGACAGACAGCAAATTAGGCTATAATGCACCATGAAAATTGTTAAAAAATTTATGCAAAATCCTGATATAATTATGAATCAAGATAAAAGCATATACAAGAAAAATATCAAATCAGAAATAATGTATAATTAATAAATAAATAAACAAATTCTCTTTAAAAGTAATCATGTATATAATTAATACATAAAACTATCTTTTGTAGAAATTTAAAAAACACATCATATAAAAATATGATGTATTTTTCTGGGGAGAAGAGTGCTAAAATAATGACTGATGTTGGGTGGGTTATTTGGTTGACTGATTAGGGATTTACTGATGCAAGAACAGTAAATGTCATATTGTGCCAAACCAAATGTCACAGCCTTAGTCAAAGTAATAGTAAACAGTAAGAGATAAATTTGTAACTATCATACTATGTACAAAAAGCATGTTTGAAAAAATTAATTAAACAAACTAGTATCTACATATAAATAGAATATATAATTGTATAATTTTTTAAATAACAGCTTCACACATGTTGACTGGTTACAGTCGACCTTCATCATGCTACCTAAAAAAAGCAAATGCGAAAACTTGTGATGACTATAGAATGATCAGCCTAATGAGTCACATTCTCAAAATGTTTCTGAAAATAATTCAAAAAAGAACATACAGAAAATGTGAAGACACCATCAGTGATACCCAATTCGGCTTTAGAAACGGTTTGGAAACAAGAGAGGCTCTTTTCTGTTCTCAGATCTTATTCCAAAAATGTATTGACCAAAACAAGAAATATTCATTTGCTTCATCGACGTCGAGAAAGCATTTGACAAAGTCCAACATGCTAAAATGATTGTACTATTAAAAAGAATTGAATCAGAAGACATCAGGATCATTGAAAACTTATATTGGAACCAAAGGGCATCTGTTCAAGTTGATGACATTATTACAGACTCCATTAACATCAAACGAGGAGTAAGGCAAGGATGTGCTGTTACCTCCTCTTTTTAACATATACTCAGAAGCCATATTTCAAAAAGTCTTAAAAGGAAGAATAAATGTAAATGGTGAAATCATCAGTAACATCCGATATGCTGATGATACAGCTTTCACAATATTCAGGATCTTCAAAATCTTCTGGAACTAGTGAATGAAGAGTGAAAAAATGGGATTAAAAATAAATATAACCAAAGCTAAATTCATGGTCATAAGCAAGAAACCAATTCTTAATTCAGCACTTCCTTTAAATGGAAAACCAATAGAAAGAATGGCAAAGTTTAAATATCTCGGATGCTGATTAAATGAAGATTACAATCCAGAAATGGAAATAAAAGTTAGAATTGAAATGGCAAGAAAACATTTTCTCTTGATGAAATCAACACTGTGTAACCGCAGTTTAAATTTAGAGCTTAGATTATGCATAGTTAAATGCTATGTATGGTCTGTGCTGTTGGACAGTGCAGAAACTTGGACCTTGAAGACAACATCAATAAAAAGACTTGAAGTCTTTGAGATGTGGTTATACAGACGAATGTTAAAAATCCCATGGACAGCAAAAACGTCCAATCAGGAAGTACTGGAACAGATGGGAAAATTATGTGAACTTTTAGATACCATAAAAAGAAGGAAAACTGCATATCTTGGTCACCTACTCCATAATGAAAAATATAGATACTTCAATTGATTATAAAATGGAAGATAAATAGAAGAAGAGGACAAGAAAGACGAATAAAATCTTGGCTGGTAGACATCAGACAGTGGACTGGCATGAACTCTGAGAGACTGCTCAGAGTGGCTGAGAATCGCTCAAAATTTGCCAAGGTGGTCGCCAAACTCCAATAGGAGATGGTACTCAAAGAAGAAGAAGATATATTTTGCTCAATATGTCATGAGATTAGTTCAGGGGAAAAGGCAGAACATATAACATTTAAATTCTGAATACAAGAATGAGTCACACAGTATGCATAGGAGGAAACACTATTAGAGTTTAGTACAATGCAAACCAGTCGCTGGGCTGTCATGGTGCATCAGGGCGTTCCCTCGGTGGTGGATGAGGGGGATGATCGGTGGCACTACTTTGTAGGCGTCCCGGCTAGGTCCATGGGACTCACTAACCAACGACAGCTGCGGTCCTCCATTCATTTTGGGGACTGGATGGTTCTGGCAGCCCATTCTGTAAAAAATGCCGCTATGTAAATCATCATGTCTACACAGGAAAGAATTAAAGCCCAAGTAGACTCGATGTGTCAGGAATGGTGGTGTCAGGGTGACATAGCAGGCCCTGCAGTATCGTCAGTCCGTGACTGCTATAAAGAAACTCGACACAGAAATTGCTTGAATATTGCTACTTGGAATGTAAGAGGACTGAATAAATGTGGGAAACTGGCTAATGTGATGAGAGAGATTGAATATTAGTATACTAAGAATAAGTGAAACTTTTTGGAAAGGATCATCAGATTTTGAGCCCAAACTTCCAAATGGCAAGATATATAAAATATATATGTCTGGTGGTGAAATATCAAGAAGAGGTGTAGCGTTTATTGTAGAGAAGAAAACTATTAAAAACATTATCCATATAATCAAAAAATCAGATAGAGTAATGGCAATTCTAGTGAATTAACCTAGAAATATGCTGATCATTCAAGTATATGCTCCTACAGAACAGAATGAGGAAGCAGAAATAGATATCATGTATGATGAAATAGAATGGTGTATAAAGGAAGCTGGAGGCAAGAAAGATTGAGTTATTTGTGCTATGGGTGACTGGAAAGCAAAAGTTGGATCAGAGAGAACATCTACACACGTGGGC
This sequence comes from Typopeltis vanoorti, assembly GCF_054136105.1. Classification (NCBI taxonomy): domain Eukaryota; kingdom Metazoa; phylum Arthropoda; class Arachnida; order Uropygi; family Thelyphonidae; genus Typopeltis; species Typopeltis vanoorti. Next base: position 24,279,998 of record NC_143557.1, on the reverse strand, counting down.
CCATTTGGACTAGGAATTAGAAATGAAAGAGGACAAAAGCAGATCGATTTCTGTAACAAGCATAGTCTCATCATAACTAACACTTATTTTGAGCAAAAACCAACAGCACATCACGCATGGGAAAGTCCGGATGGAAGATACAAAAATCGATCAGACTATATTGTAGTCAGTAAACGTTATTTTAATGGAATACGGAACTCAAAGGTGATGCCAAGTGCCGACTGTGGATCTGATCATAGACCGATCTTAATGAAGATGAATATTCGCCTGAAAACAATAAAATTTAAAAGAAGTCAACCCCTAAAATGGGATCAGTAACTGGTATAAAATCCAATAATAAAATCAAAATTCAATGAAAATATTTCAGAACTGCTGTCTGCACAGTTGCAAAACGAAAATGAACCCTCTCAGTGGAATAGACTACAAGCAGCTATCATAACATCTGCTAAAAACCACATCAATAAACAAGAAGAAAGAAAGAAAAAACATGGATAACTCAAGAGGTAATCAACCTTATTGATGAAAGAAGAACATGGAAAAGAGAAGCAAATGAAGAAGAAAGGTTAAGATATAAAACTTTGGATAAAAGAATCAAACTGTTATGTAAAAGATTGAAAGAAAACTGGATAAATAGGCAGTGCACTGAGATAGAAGAATTACAAAATAGGAACAAAACCAGAGAAGCATTCCTGAAAGCAAAAGAACTTAATGGAAAAGCAAAACGTACCCAGTCTAATAACATCAAGGACAAAGATAGAATCTCATTGATAAGGAAAAGATAAATGGAAGATGGGTGGAGTACTTATCAGATCTCTATGATGATGATAATGATAACATGTTAGATGATTCATGACACCTTAAGTTAAACGCGACAACAGATACCACTCTACCCACAAGAAAGGAGGTAGAACACGCAATCAAGAATCTTTCTAATAATAAATCTCCTGGGTGTGATAATATTCCAGCTGAGCTGTTGAAAGCTTTGATTGGCAATAATAACAACTATTTAGTGGAATCCATAGTGGATATCTATAATAATAACAATTCTATTTCTTAACAGTTGTAAAATATATGATGAAATTATCTGAGACATGTTCTATATGGAATTGATTTAAATTTTATGTTTGTTTTGAAGTATTCCCCCCCCCATGCTGCCATGACTATCCATAGTCCACTTTTTTATTCTTTCATATTTCATACTTTTGCAGCGTGTACTTCACATTTCAGTATCAGAAATCTGTAACTTCATTTTATCCATCAAGAAATGAAATTAAATAATTATTCTCTTATCTATATCCATACTATTTCTTTATTTGATTATTCCAACTACTACTTTCAGGACTAGCATTCAGTTGTTTATGGAATAGCAATAATCTAAAATTGTTGTGATTTTTACTAATAAACCCTCTTCCTAATACATTACCTGTTATTGTTTGTACTTAAAAAGTCTTATTTTTATGTCATGAAAATTAGATACCTTGAATATGCACCCCTGATATACCATCTACCAATAATTGTCTGAACACTTAGCAATTTACAACTGATATCAGCAGGTGAACCCTAATATTGGGTATGTCCACCTTTGGCTTTGATCATATATCCTGCACCCGTTGAGGGAGACTTTCCACCAATGTGCAGCAGATATGAGGTGGCATTTGTCTCCATTCCTCCATCCAAGCAGCACTGAGTTTAGCGACAGGTCGAGGAAGTGCTGCTCTGGACCTCAATCGTTGCTCAAATTCTTCCCACAGGTGTTAGATGGGATTAAGGTCAGGACTCTTCACAGGCCAGGAGAGTCGTTTAACACCCATCTCTTCATACCATTCCATAACAGCTGCAGCTTTGTGGCATGGGGCATTGTCATCTTGATAGTAACATGGGTCCATTGCATAAAAACTCCACAGTGTAAGCAGCACCTGATTATCCAGAATATCAAGGTACTGAGCTGTCTTCATGGAACCACAGACAACGACCAGTGGTCCCACTCCAAACCAGCTGAATGCACCTCATACCATTACTCCTCCATGCCAAAACTTTACTGTGAGTACAACACACTGTGGTAATAAGCATTCACTAGGCTGCCTTCATACCCTGCCATCAGACTGGAAACAGGTCAATTGTCCAGTTCACATGATCTTTGTACCAGACCAGACAAGCCAACTTGTTTGTTGTTGTGATGTTTGTCTTGTGTGAGCTGTTCTTCCATGGATACCCAGTAAATGGAGTTCTTTTTGTACAGTATCAGTGCTCACCATGGTATTACTAGCGTTCTGGAACTCATCATGGATGGTCTGTGCTGACTGTAGCCAGTTTTTGCATGCCACCTGTTTTAACATCCTCATGTCCCTGTCAATCATTTTTGGCAGCCAGCCTGGGTGTTTTCGTGCACTAGTGATGCCAGAACGTCTCCATTTGCTGATTGATTACATTGCCAACTGTTGATTTTGGATGCTCCATTTGAGTAGCAATGGACATGCCACCAATGTGACAGCCCATGTTGACCCCTCTCTCGAAGTTACTGAGTTTGTGTCGTGTTGCCATACCACCTGTATTCATTTGCTATAATGAAATATTGCTTCCTACTATCTGTACACCTGTTTTTATGTTATTAACAAACTTGGAATGTATAACTTCAAATAACAGGGCTGTCCAGACAATTATTGTGAGTGTGTGTGTGTGTGTGCACGTGCGCGCATGCTTATATATATACATACCTGCTCGTTCTTATGTGGCAGCTGTAAGTTTACTTGCACATCTGCCTTCATTCGCCTCAATATATATGGCTTTATAGTATCTCTAAGGACCGTAGCACATTTAAATGCTGTTTGAACCTGTGTAAATAAGTTTATTAATTTTAATCAAATAATTATATTTCATTTTGATCAGATTATATATAAAATGGAAATACTAAAAATACTATAAAATGGAAATACTAAAAATAAAAAATGTTGGTTGCTAAGGCCTAACTAACCAGATAACACCAAGATTATAAACTAAATCAGAAAAGATGTATTATTGTATGATAATTTTTTATTAAAACTTTTATAAGTATGCTAGGGTTATGAAGGTGTGCTAACACTTCACATTATTAAATTACATTTTCTTGGAACACAGACACTAAGCAATCCTTTCCTCATGTGAATGAAGTCAGTTTTTTGCTTTCTTTAGTTCTATATTGCATGGTAGCACTGACTCTCATAGTATCCAGTAGCAACAATGGCATATGGTTTGAAATACTTACATTCATCTCTTTTGTTTTCATCCAAAGGTGAGTTTGCCAGTCTTAAAATAGAAGTTAGTTCTTCCCCATGAAAACAAAGGATTTTACATCCTAAAGAAAAGACAAACTAGCCTGACTGTTGCAACTTGTACTGACAGATAAAGCAGATAATGAGATGTAATGAGATAGTGTTCATGATACAGGCATGTGAAAGTAGAAAACTTTCACACACTAATATGTACATTAATAAAAATGCAATGGGAGGAGAGGGTGCATTAAAATCTAAATGACTTTGCTGGCCTGAGTAGTTGAATGAAAATCTATGAAAGCATTTAAGTAGTATATGATTTTCATATGAAATTACAAAACTGCAAAATCCATATGTGGTGACTTAAAAAATGTTGGTTGCTAAGGCCTAACTAACCAGATAACACCAAGATTATTTAACCTTCAGGTCACTCATATTTGTAATGTAATAGGTTTCTCATCTCATAATTTTTAATAACAATCTCATCTTTAGCACATCCATGCTTCTAATATGCTACAGGTGTCTCACCTTTTGTAGGTGGTATTAACAATATAAAATTAAACAAAAGCACAATTTATTCACTTAAAGATCACAATACTGAAACAAGAATAAACAGACAATAAGAAGAATAAAGACAAGAAATCACTGAAATATAGCAAGGGTATATATTAAATTTTAAAGATATGAAAAAAAGCATATGATAAGGTGCAGGAGAAAGAAATTCAAAATAGGACATAATACAGGGCAACATATATGCTGTGGTAGTTAAGGTCAAAAAGACTTGATCTTTTGGGGACTTTTATATGCTAATGCCAGGATTGTTCCAATTGGTTAGAAGCTGGATTTTAGAGCGACCGAGACTCTTCTAGTCCATTGCAACTTAAGTTTGTAGCACCACAATCTCAGCATGATGATTAATAAAATTAAATAAATAAATGTAAGTCAGCTGGGAGAACTGAAGGAGATACAGGAAAATGGTTTCTTGTAGCAGATTTTTGAGTTTGTAATTCCACTCCACCCCATCTTTCAAATGGAAGAATAAAATCTACAAACAATCAGAAAAGAACCTTTTCTTCTCCATCCTCAGTCCTTTTGTATTTGCTACGTAGATGATGCTGTTATTTGGCCACATCCAAAAAATGAACTGATCCTTTTCCATCAAGTGTGTTTTCCCAGAGTATCAACACGCCATACCTCCCTATCTTCAAAAATTTACCTTCATGGACAGATACAAACAATATGATTCTACTCTTCATCCCTCTCAAATCATAGATATCAAGACTTTGCACTAAGTTCAACATCATTTGCTTTCCGGTTCTGTAACAAGAATTCTACACGATTAAATCTGTTACATAGTTAAATGGATTTAACTTCTGCAAAATCCAACGCAACCTGAAGAAGCGTTCAATTCATACCCTCATACAGGAAAATGGTGGTAATAATAATAATACCTATATTTTTTCTAATCAACAAGTTGTCAATTTTCTCTAAATGAGAGTCATCTTTCGTTTTCTAGACAAACAGGTTACTCGGCAGAGAAAAGACAGATACTTTATCTGGTACTGGAAGTAAATTGTAAATTGGGTCTCACACAGCATGGTATTAACATGGAATCTGTTGGAAAGATACAACACCTGCTTCACAGAGTGTGTATTTAAATACAAACATTTGTTTAAACAAAACTATCTCTACTACATTATCCCAATGGCTAGTGGCCTTTTCTTTGCCTAACATTTTGAAGATTATGACCCTTAATTTTATCCTGGAAACTCAGGGTTTTTCGTCCCTCAAAACAGGCAAACCAAATTAAAATTAATAAATTTAGTTTAATCTTTTATCCAAGTGTAAGCATACAAAGTTTGTGCCTGAAAGTATCTTCAGGACTAGGGTAAGGTGGTGCAACACCAGGGGCACTCCTTGCAAAGGTGGAGCAAGCTACTATCACTCCTATCTCAGTATTTCCCATAATGCAAAACACATCTCCTTGTGGATATGTCTAATGTTATGCATTAAGGGAAGGGCCACTGCCCAGACTAGTTTCGACCTTTATTGAGGTCTCTTCAGTGGGAGCCAAGCCCAAGTGGAGCTACAAGCCAGAAGCATTAGCAAGGTCATCTCAACCTATAGGAGTTGCCAAATGGTGTGCCACCTTTTTAATAAATTACTCTGGATTTAGAGAAAGATGTTGAAAGTTTATTTTTCACTTGGTTAGAATATAATAAATTTAGTTTAATCCTTTATCCAAGTGTGAGCAAACAGTTTGTGCCTGAAAGTATCTTCAGGACTAGGGTAAGGTGGTGCAACACCAGGACAACTCCTTGCAAAGGTGGAGCAAGCTACTATCAATCCTATCTCAGTATCTCCCATAATGCAAAACACATCTCCTTGCAGATATGTCTAATGTTATGCATTAAGGGAAGGGCCACTACCCAGACTAGTTTCGACCTTTATTGAGGTCTCTTTAGTGGGAGCCATTTGCCAACTCCTAGGTGGAAATGACTTTGCTAATGCTTCTGGCTGGTATCTCCACTTGGGCCTGGCTCCCACTGAAGAGACCTCGATATAAGTACTGAAAGTATGGTGGTAGTAAATTAATTGCAGAAATATATAAAGTGGTAGATATGGGAAAAACAAAGAGATACCCAAAAAATATCCAGAAAAGAGAGATAAAACACTGATCACATCAATATATAAAAAAACAAATAAAAAGTAATGTGACAATTATATAGGGATAAAGCTCCTGTCCACAGGTTACAAAATTTATTTAATAGTATAATGAAAAGAATCATACCATATATTGAAGAAATATAGGCAAATAACAAGCAGGATTCCGAAGAAATACAGTAGATTCTCGACTATCCGGCCTCTGTACTATCCGGAGCTCGGATTTTATCACAGAGAATTATAATAATACAGTAATTCTCCGTGATAAAATGAGGAATATGTACTGTAATTTACTTTGCCAAGGCATTGCAAGTGGGAGTCTGCTACAATCCTCCTATGTGCCGTGTGCATAACACAAGTTGAGACATGCAAAAGCGTGGATTTCCCCGCTTCGTCAGTTGTGTATCGGATGTCCACAAGTGCAGAATACGTTTGCCACTGTTCCTGGTTACGTTAGTAAATTGTTAGTAAAGAGATTCGAAACATATCACTTGTAAAGGCTTGGAAAATTCTTTTGGACCATGAAGGTGGGCATTTCAACCTTGAACCCGTGTGTGAAACCAAAGTGGAAGATGAAAACGATAAACTTGTTTCGTTGCTCAAAAATGTACCGAGCTGTGACAATGTCAATGCAGAGGACATTACAGAATGGATTTCAAACGACGAAGTTGATGAAATAACTGACAACGATATTGTGGAAATGGTGACACAGGGGGAAGATGATATCAGCTGGCGTCACTTCCTCCTTCCTCCTAATGTACTGCAGCACTGCCCCAATCATCTTGAACCCTTCCGAATGTGGGATGAGATTTTTCCTGGCATGACAGGAAAAATTTCATCCCACATTCGGAAGGGTTCAATTGTTCTGCCAATTGAGCCTGTGTAGCTCAGTGGATGTTGCGTTTGCCAACCACAGTGCTTGGCCGCACGAAGGAAGACTTGGTTTCGAGTCTAGTCGGCGACTAGAGGAAATTTTTCTAAGCCTTTTTTTGACCGGTTCCCGAGTTAGTCGATCTCTGGCACGGGCAAGCAGGTTTTTCCTCCCGGAAACTCGGGTTTTTCGTCCTGTAAACTCAAGAAAATCGACCGTAGTACCCACATTATTTCAGACATTAAATATATTTTGTTAGGGACCACGAGATGGCGGCACATTTGAGCCATCTCTCTTCACTGAGTACCGCTTAATTAGTGATAGCCTTGGGCCATCTATCTCTGATTGGTACCAGTGGAGATTGAACTGCCCACTCAGTCTCCAAAAGTTAGATAGGGCTAAATGGCCTCGCCTACTCCCTGTATACGGGAATAAAAAAAAAAAAAAAAAAAAAAAAAAAAAATTTATGTTCTTGCCAAAGTCCTCCTATGACTTTTGTTTAGCTAGTTTTACACAGTGTTTGCTTTCTTACATTTGTCTCTGTATCCTCTAAGAGCAAAAGCTGACTTATTTGCTAGGAACTTTTGATATGCTTTCTTCTTTTCCTTCACTGCCTCTTTAACTTTCTGTGTCCACCATTTTTTCTATCTTTGCAGACAACCTCGCCACATCCATCTCTGGCTGAATCAATCAGGATTTCCTTCAAGGCTTGTCACTGAATCTTTAAGGTTTGATTCCTGTTCTCAAACTCTTCCACTTTTTTTTTCAATAATCTTTGTGTATTTTAGTCTAGAATTGACATCTGAGAACTGCTCAACTTTTATTTGCTTTAAAACTTTCCTGCAAGTTACTCTTTTCAATATTAAATTCAATTTTATCCTGCTCAAGACTAAATAGTGATCGTTTCCAATTTCAAATCCTCTGTACACTCTGGTGTCCTGCACCAGATAGAAAACATCACTATCAACAATAACATAGTCAATGAGACTTTTCTTATTCCTTGCTTCTTCTCTCCATGTGAATTTGTGCACATTTTTATGTTGGAACATGGTGTTAGTAATAACCAGTTCATGTCCTGAGCAGAAATCCAACAGGTATTTGCCTTTATTATTAGCTTTGTTCTTTTCTCTAAATTTTCCTAAAATATTTTTGTATGACTGACAATCATTTCCTACTCTGCTATTTAGATCCCCAATAAGGACCAACTTTTCCTTTTTCATTGTGTCAGTTGCTTTTTCTAAAGCATCAAAAAATTCCTCCACTTCTACCTTAGTAGAACCTTCTGTGGGACCACAGGCACAAATAAGTCTCATTGTCTAATTCCCCATTCTGATATTTGCCCACATCACTCTACTTAAGACTGCCTGCCATTCAAGAAGATTAGCCTCGTATTTTGTGTTGAATACTATGGCTACTCATCCTTTTCCTTGATTGTCATTTCCTGAATATAACATTTTGTATTTATTGTTCAGAAAGATCTCACCAGTTTTTGTCTTTTTTGTTTCAGTCACCCCTATTATGTCGATCTGGTACTTATCTAATTCCTCAGCTAGCTCCATTTCTTTGCCAATCAGGCTTCTTATGTTGATAGTACCGATCTTTAACTCTGGTGATGTTGAGTTGGGGTGTGCTTTCAGATTTGTTCCAGTAGCTGACTTTTCGCTGTTCGCCCTGGTTCCCTGCCAAAAACAACAGGGGTCTTGTTTAACCAGGCGACGCCCAAGCCAGCATGAAATTTTGTCATGTTGTACCATCATTTTCTATATTGGTTTAAGAAAATAAGAATACAATTTGGTCGGCTAATTCCCAAATTGCCAGCCCATCCTCGTTCGTTCAGTATCCAGGTAGATACCTAACAGGGTGCACCATGAGAAGGTGAGGATTGGACATTGGTTCAGAAGCCCTGGTCGGTTCTCCGCATTCCTTTAAAGGCTATGTGGAGGTCTCCTCTCAGTTATACAGCTTTGACCCTTAAGCACCCCCTTAATATGGTTGTATTAAATTTTCCAAAATTTGGGAAGCTATAACTCTTAGGCCTTCCAGCCAACATCTAAGGCTAGCCAACAGTATTCATAGACGGCACCCCATAGGACTTTAGTCATCATTTATTCTAAACTCATTTATTCCACTTATTGTTTCTTGTGTGTGTTGTGTGTGCTATTACAATTTTAACATTGTATTCCTGAAGATGTCTGTGACAGATGAAATATTGAAATGATTAACCTATTGTTTAATTATTTCTCTTTGTGCTGAAATTATTCCATTAAAGTAACATCAAGACTACAATCTTTTGGTCATTAAGAGGAATAACAACTGATTATTCTGCTTGTGACCCCAGCTGACATACACCATTACCTACTACAGGCCTTACAGCTTCTTGTGTGGAAGTGGTATATAAAAAAAAATAATAATAATAAATAAAAAAAATTCTAATAAGTAGGATGGAATGAGAAACTGTTGCTTAAGCAAAATTGAAAAGAACTTCAAACCCTGTTGCATAAAATGTTTTTGTTTTGAAGGGCAATAAAATTTTGTCTAATGGTTGTAATAATTATTAAATTCATACTAGATCATAGATAGAGAGATATTTAATAATCATTTTATTAGAGTGTTTCATTCTGATAAAGCAAGTCTTATTCCTAGGGGAGTACTGTGGGGGGAGGGGTTTCGAGGATTAGAGGAGAATGAAAATGATGTGTTCTAAAAGATGTAAGAGAGTATGACAGGACATGATTTCACCATATTTTAAGGAAAAGAGCTAATAAACTGAACATGCCATAGGGCTGGCCATTTAATATAAGTGTTACAAATGAGTCAGACCTAAAGAGTAAAAGGAGGGTAAAACAATGTCATTGCATAATGGTGGTGGTGGCGGTGGCAGAATGGTGGTAACAAACTAGAGACTGGCTTGTGTTTCTTCTGTGGTTGTAAAGATTTGAGAAAAATTAGTAAAAGCTCATACCTATGTATACAGAATTCGGCAGATCAGGATATTATTTATAAAGAATATGAAATATTCTTTATAAATTCAGTTCACTGATTTATGACTTATAGTTGAATATAGTTGTCTTTTATAAAAAAAAAATTAACAAGAGCACTGATGAGGAAAAGGCATATACTGTAATTTTTCTGAATTTTGCAAAGGTATTTGTTTGAGTGTTGCAGGATATATTGACATGTAAGATGCAGCATATGTGTTGAGATAGTGGATTAGTGAACTGGATTGGAAATTGGCTTTCTAAAAAATATCAAACAGTTGTGTATAGGGGAGTGAGAAGGTTACAAGTGGGAGGGTTCACAGAGCTCAGTACTGGGTCTGTTACTGTCAATGGACTGTAAGAAGATATTCAGTTGTTTACAGATGATGTTATGTTTGGGAGGATTATTAGTAATAATGCATGGCTCTTCATAAGAATTTGAACAAATGAATGGAAATGTTCAAATTAATCTAAGGTGGTATGATCATATAAACAATATGAGAAGGAAAATTGTGCAAATTTTCAAGTATTTTCAAGTGCAAATTGCATGTCTCAACTTGTGTTATGCACACGGCACATAGGAGGATTGTAGCAGACTCCCGCTTGCAATGCCTTGGCAAAGTAAATTACAGTACATATTCCTCATTTTATCACGGAGAATTACTGTATTATTATAATTCTCTGTGATAAAATCCGAGCTCCGGATAGTACAGAGGCCGGCAAAGGTTGGTCGATTGGTAGAGCCTCTGCTACTAATGGCTCAGTTAAGTAAGTTTGAGCACGGTTAGTAGTTGAAAGGGGGACAATCGTTCGATGCTGTTGGCACACTCTCCCTCGATGAGTCTTTGGACTCCCTGGAGGTGTCAAATAATAATAATAATAATAATAATAATAATAATACTGACAGTACTACATGATTAAGTTTACATTATAACTGATTTATAATGAATAATTTTCCTCCAAATTACTCTATAAATTGTCAGCACTCCAAAATTGTCTAACATTTCAGGTCTTCTAAGCCAATTCTGACTGAATCAATTCACCTAGATCTCGGTATTCTTTTGGGTCTTTTTCCTGCCATATTGACATCAGGCACCTATTTTGCTAACCTTTCCTCTCCCATTCTTTTAAGTAACCATACCACTTTAGATTAGCCCTGCTCACACATCTTGAATGTAAACACTGTAAAGTTCCTTTCTAATATCTTCATTTTTAATGATTCTGCCATTGCTGCCATCTGTTCATTCCCCTAATTCTTCTCAGAACTCTCATATCTGTGGTCTCTAATCTTTGATCATGTTTTATTTCTAAACCCAATTCTTTGATCCATAACTTAAAATTAGTTTAAATACTGTCTTGTATACTGCTAATTTAGTGTTTTCACTATTTCTCTCTTATTCCATATAAATTTATTCAACTGGCTCCCCCCACCATACCAGCTTTGCTTATTCTGTTGTCTATATCCCTGATTAATTTGTCATCTTTGCTAAAAACTGTGCCTAAACAGTTGAAATATTTCACTTGCTACTGAGAATGCAGCTGAAGTTTTCTATATTCCTGTCTATTTTCATAGTTTTGGCCTTGCTAATTTCCATTCAAATTTACTAAAGCAGTTATTCAACTTAGAGAATGCTGCAAACTTATGCTAAATATGTTTAGGAAAACGTCATATGCACAAAGCAAAGAGCTAAATTAGATACCTCCGATTCTAGTATCAGGTGTAATGCCACTTTCTTTCATAATCCAATCCATGTAAGATGATGAAGAAGAGCAGACAGTGTGCATCTGATTTTATATCAAATCATGTATTTCCTTCAATTCTAACTTACAACTTAAATATAGACAATGAACTGCTCTATATAATGTTCCATTTATGCCATATAATTGTAAGGGTTTCAAAAACCTTTTCCACATATAGAAAACTTATATTGTTATATTCTTATGATTTCTCAACTATTTGTTGTGAAGTGAAAATCTGACCTTTATGACCATTATTTGGCCTGATCTCTGCTTGTTCTTATCCAAGTTTCTTGTCCATAGTTTTTCTCAGCTTCTTCTCAAGTACAGATCTTATCTGGAATGCCTATTAGAGAAAATACCCTGTAATTCTCTGATTCAGGTTTATTTCCCTTTTTATAGATGAAAATTATTTGCTCTGTCCCAATCCCTTATAATTCAAACTTCTGACCATACCCTCTGAATTATGCAGTGCAGTCAATGCAAAACTTTTATACCTCTATATTTGAGCATATTTGGCCAAATATCATCTAGTCCAACTGTCTTTCCACATTTCAGGCTTTGATAGTTTTTTCTATCTCAACATTGATATTTATATACGCCTGTTTGCATTCCACCTGAATATTTTCTACTATTTTTCTGTCATTGCTTGTTTCAAATATTTAATGTTTCAAGGTAATTACTTCACACCTCTAGAATATCCTTATAGTCAATTTTCATATCACGTTTTATAGTATTCTTTCCTCCATTTCTAAGCTTTTTTCAGTAGGCTCCAGAACATCTGTCATTTTCCATATTTAGCTTCTATATTCTTAGCTATTTGCACATGTAGCTTAGTTCAGTTACATTTTTTTTTTTTGTATTATTTTTGGGCATCTGCTAACTTATTTGCTAAGAGCTTTTGGCATGTTTTCTTCTTTTCCAGGACTGCTCCTTTTCTTTAACTTACTCTGACCACCAAGGTGTTCTTATTTTTCCTCTTCTTGCAGACAACTTTACTGCATGCCTCCCAGATAGACAAATCAACCAATGTTTTCTTCAAAGTCAGCCACTGAGACTCCAAGGTTTGGTTCTTCTTTTCGAACTGTTTCATGTTTTCTTGAATAATATTTGTACAGATGAGTCTACAGTTTACCTATAAAAGCTGCTCAAATCTTTGTATCTGTACAAACATTATTCATGTTTTCTTGAATAATGATTGTACAGATGAGTCTACAGTTTACCTATAAAAGCTGCTCAAATTTAATTATTTTTTAAAACTTTCTTATATACTGTTCTTTACAATGTGATATCCATTTTTATCCTGCTTAGCACTAAGTAATAGTCACTTTTAATTTCAAATCCTCTGTACACTCTTGTATCCTGAACCAGCATGATGATGATATCACTATCAATAATGACATAGTCAATGAGGCTTTTCTTATTTCTTGTGTCTTCTCCCCATGTGAACTTGTAGACATCCTTATATTGAAACACGGTATTAGTAATGACTAGTTCATGTCCTGAGCAAGTCCAGTAAATACTTAGCATTATTATTAGCTTTTCCCTTATCTCCAAATTTTCCCAAAATGTTCCTATATGTCTGGTGGGATTCATTTCCTACTCTGAATTTAGATCTCCCACAAGGACTACTTTTCCCCATTTTCCATGTCAGTTGCTTGCTCTAATGACTTGAAAAATTCCTTCACTTCTTCTTTAGGAGAATCTTCAGTGGGACCATAGACACAAATAAGTTTTACTGTCCATTTCCACATTTTGAAGTTTGCACACACAACTATACTTAAAACGTATTTACATAGTATTGTTTACTTTTAGTATTTTAGCGAGTCTGGGTGATTTTTGTGTGTTTTTTGAGTATTTTAATAGTAAATTGATAGATACGATTATCTGTGCGCATAGTTCCATAAAGAGGAATACAAAGACGGCATCGAGGTCGCCATATCTGTCTAAAAATCTTAACTTAAAGGATTTGATTCAGTGTACTGTTTGTGAAATGTAGGCACTGAGGAGAGTGGTTGGAGTCTGGTTAAACAACGATAGTGGAGTGAATGTGTGCAAAAAGTGTAAAGAATGTGAGGATTTAAAGAGTGCTTCAGGTCATGTGAGTGATATCGTTGATGAAAGTGAGAATCTAGATAACAGTGATATTCAAGGTATGAATGGTGATATTTGCAAGGTAGTACCTGATAGCTGTGAGAGTGGAGTTGAAAGTGAGAATGAAGGTAAAAATACAGAACGATTGAATGAATCATCGGAGAATAAAAATGATGACACTGATGCAATGAGCGAGATCGTTTTATTACGTGGAGCAATACATAGGGCAAATCGGCAGCTGGAGCATTGGCAAAAATGTTTACCAAGCGTACCGACTAATAATAGGCAAAAGTATGATAGAAAAAATAAGGGTATGATAGTGAGTGTAAACAAAATGAAAGAGCATGTGTTGTATGGAGATTCCTTGGTAAGAGGTGTGTTAGTTGAGAGTTTAACAAAATCGTACCAACCCGGTGCGAATGTTAAGAATGTAAGCGAGTCAATTAGAATGCAAAAGCAGCGGGTCAAAGAATTAACAATGGTAGCAGGTACAAATGATTTGAAAGGAAACAAAAAGGCTATGAGTGAGGATGTGAAGGAATTGCTTGAGGTAGCAAAAGAGAAGAGTGAGAGATTTAGGATGGTGAGTCTGTTGCCGCGGTATGACAGTGAAGAGTACAGATGGAGGGCCATAACTGCTAATGACTTCATGCGTGAATTATGCTTGATGAGTGGTGTGGAATTTGTGGATGTGTGGAATGAGTTCGATGGGCGAAAGGATTTATATAAAATAGATGGTTTACATTTGAATGGATTTGGTGTACGGAGACTTGAAAAGGTGTTGTCAAATGTAGTGGAAGGGAATGTGCAGAATCAGGGAAACTAGGATTATTAAGGGGGGGGGGAGTAGATATGCAGATTTTAGGGAGACTGTTGAGTATGTGAATGTGTGTAATATGCCCAAGCGACTAGGAAAGACCACGAATCAGAATGGGATAGTTAGAATAAGGCATCAAAATAGGGATGGGACAAATTGGCTTCTGCAATTCATGTATACAAATGCCAGAAGTATTAGGAACAAGAAGGAAGAATTTTTTGCCTTGGTTGGCACTTCCAGAACACAGGTTATTGGCATTAGTGAAACATGGCTGACAGAAGATGACACAGCTAGTGGGATTGAATGTGAGGGGTATGGTGTGTTCAGGAGTGACAAGGAGAATAAAATGAGGAGGAGGAGTGTTATTGATGATAGCTGATGAGCTACAGCCAAGAAGAGTAGAAGTGGAACTGCAGGATAGAGAAAAGAGCACATTTGAGGCTATTTGGTGTGAGATTGAAACTAGCAGAACAAAATATACAGTTGGATGCTGCTATAGACCAGGTGATGGAATAGATGGTGGAGATAGTATGCATAAGCAAATAGAAGAAATGAGTGGAAGGAGAGTAATTATTATGGGAGATTTCAACTATGGTAACATTGATTGGAAGGAAGGAATTGGATTTTATGAGGTTATTAAGGGATAACATAACAATCTGCGACAGCATGTAATGGAAAATACTAGGGATAAGAGAGTGCTTGACCTAGTAATTGCATCTGAGAATTTGGCTGTAACGAATATGACGACATCGCCACCAATTGGTGAGAGTGATCATAGGGTCTTGACTTGGGAGGTGGCTAAAGGTTTACACATGTACCCTGTCTTAATTGTAAATTAAGACAGGGTACATGTGGAATTATTGGGCTGGTAAGTATGACAAGCTTAGGAGATTGATTGGTTCAGTGCCATGGCATGTACAACTGCAAGGGCTAGAAGTTGATAGGGCATGGGAGGCAGTTAAGAAGTGTTTGCATGAAGCAATGGCTGACCGTATACCTAGAGTCTGAATAATAAATCAAGTAGGGGTTAAATGGATGAATAACACCATTAAGCTTGGGCTGCAATAAAAGAAACAACTATGGAGGGAATTTAAGGGGAAAGGTGACTGGCAGGCACATGAACGGTATAAAGAGCAGGCCAGAAGGGTAACGAGTGTGGTAAGAAAAGCAAAAAAGGATTGCGAAAGAACATTGGCCATGCAGGCTGAAGAGAATCCTAAACATTTTTTTCGATATGTTGCAAGTAAAAGAAAAAATGTATATGGCAGAATGATTTTAAAGAATGCCGATGATAGGGAGGTAACCGAATCAGTTGATATAGTTGAATTACTGAGCGAGCACTTTGCAAGAATATATCTTCCAGGTGGTAACATTGTAGAAATGAATGAACCAATAGATTATACAGGAATTGTGGTGAATGAAGTCGAGGTGAGTAGTCTATTGCAAAACCTCAATGTCAGTACATCTGTGGGATTGGATGGTATACCTGCTCGTGTCGTACATGAAGCAGCTAAAGAATTGTCAGTACCCTTGACCATTTTGTTTAATTTGAGTCTCAGGTCTGGGTTAGTCCCGAGGGGGTAGAAAGAGGGGAAAATAATTCCACTGCATAAAGGAGGTTTCAAGACTGCTGTTGTAAATTACCAACCACTTAGAATATTAGGAATCGTTGTCAAGGTCTTGGAGAAATTAGTCAAGAGAAAAATACAGGATTGGATAGATGAAAATGGGATACTGTATGGGGGACAACATGGTTTTGTGAAGGGTCGATTATGCCTCAGTAACTTGCTCACGTTTCATAACACAGTGACGGCTGAACTGGATAAGGGTAATGGGTCTACAGTGATTCTACTGGACCTTGCCAAAGCCTTTGACAGGATACCACATGGAACTTTAATCAGTAAACTGGAGCAGATGGGGATGGATATTGGGTTGGTGAGATGAATAGGAGGGTGGTTGATGGAGAGATACCAGAGAGTGGTTAATTCAGGAGTCGAGTCCAAAAGACGGCTTGTGACTAGTGGTGTGCCGCAGGGTTCTGTTCATGGACCACTAGTTTTCAATTTGTTCATTAACGATATAGGAAAGGATCTGAGAGGAGGTGTTCACTTGTTTGCTGATGATACAAAGTTGGGTAGAGCAATTGTTAGTGCACGGGATGTCAAAATTTTGCAGGATGATTTGGATAATTTGGAGGAGTGGGCTAGGGAAAATGGATGTCAATTTAATGTGGCAAAGTGTAAGGTTATGCATTTTGGAGTGAAAAGATTAACAGCAGTATATCACATTGGTGGAACCGTATTCCAGGAGATTGATGAGGCCAGTTTGGGAGTGTTGGTGGATAGGGAGTTGAAGTTTATGGGGCACATTGCAAAAGTGGCTAAATCAGCTCATCAAATCACTTGGTTGCTGAAAAATACTTTAACAAGCAGAGACAAACAAATTATTGTTCCTCTATATCGAGCCTTGATAAGAACCCCCATCTGGACTACTGTGCCCAGATATGGGCGCCAGGGTATCTTCTTGATGGGGGAGGGGGGAAGGTGGAGAGGATCCAGAGACGAGCGACCAAGATGATAGCAGATCTGTGGAATGAACCTTATGAGAACAGGTTGAAGATTTGTGGGTTGCAAAAATTGATATGATTGAGACATTCAAATTACTGAAGGATTTCTATAAGATTAATCTAGAAGATATTTTTGAGAATAGGACTGGTGGTGGGAGGACTAGAGGCCATACATGGAAGCTGGGCAAGAATGTGGTTAGCAGGGGTTTAAAGCTAGGTTTTTTACTTGGAGAGTGGTGAATGAGTGGAATAAGCTGCCAGAGTCTGTTGTGGGTGTTATGACAGTGAATGAGTTCAAGGTGAGGTATGATAGATACTGTGTGAATGTCGAATAGTTGTTCCTGAAATGATGTTAGGGCTCCCTCGATGATTCTGTCGACTCCTTGGAGTTGCCTGAAATAATAATAATAATAATAATTAAAATTGGCTTCCAATCAATAAGCTTATCTTTGTGTTTTTTGAATGTTATCGCTACTCCTTCCTTTCCTTAATCAATATTGCCTAAATATGAATCTTGTACTTATTATTTAGTAGGATCTTACTGTTTTAGTCTGTAACAGCAATTAATTATGTTCACTTGGTAATTTTCCAGTTCTGCAAGCCTAATTTCCTTTCCATTGACACTCCTTATGTTGATAGTTCCTATCTTTAATTCTTATGATGTTGGGTTTGTTCTTCTTTTTCTTTTAGATGCTGATTTTGGAGTTCAAATTAACCAGCTTTAATTTTTTTTTGCAAACTTTCAGGCATTTTTTTTAACAGAAAAAAGGATTCAATCAAGAATATTTTCCATTACAAGTATATCGAAAGACATCAAAAATCAGAGTTGTGGATGCAATTTGTAACACCTACAGGGTAGAGTAATAAATAGGAATAGCATTCAGAGCTGGTGGGTATATTTGGAAAAAAATTGGTTTGTCTGAAAATGAAACATACCTTGAAAATTAAAAAAAAAAAAAAAAAGAAAGAAAGAAAAATCAGAAATTGGACAACTTGAAAATAATCTGCAATTAATTTAAAAACTCCAAAATGTAAAAATTCTGTGGATCTACCGTATAAAGGCCACCAAAATTAATAGAATAATAGGAAAAACTTCCTCTAAAGGACAGGAACCAGTTAACTCATTCTGATCAAAATACAAAATTATGCAGCTTTAAATTAATTTTCAAATTGATTATTTCACATATAATGATACTATAAGAGTCAACTGTAATGTACAATGCCTTCATTTTGATAAATTATGGAAAATGCAGCAGCTAAGGCTATTCAATTGAACTGAAATATGGAAACCATTCAAATGGTAATTCTAATTTGCATCAACAGTAGCTAGCCAAAATTTTGATCCATACTTAGATATTAGCCACATACCAGCTTTTGTGGGGAACAGCTGTTCATTGTTAGTAATATTTACTTCTGGATTAAAACAATATCTATAGTGATAAATAAATTTATTCCTTTCCATCAATGCTTCTGTAGGTGATTTGATGTGAGAGTCTTATATTTATGATGTAATATTTCATGTCTCACAAACTCTGTAGCTTTTTCTCAAAAAAAATAAAATAAAATAATAATAAATAAATAAAAATTTTAAAAAAAGAAAGAAAAACAAACCAGTTAGACCACAAATTATACATAGTTTTAGCTCTATAATCTCCACGTGTATGAAAAGCATAGCAATAAAACCATCTAATTCTTTAAGAATTAGAGCCTAGAAGTGTCAAGTCCAATATGTTCAACTCTCTCTCTCTATGGTAAGCACTGCTACAACAAACTCACTATCACATACTATGGAAAAATCTTGTTCAAAACCCCACAGGCATAATGCTTTAAAAAATGAAATTCACTTGAACAAACTACTACTATAACAAACTGTTCCTATGATCCTTTTTTGCTATAGTGGGTCTAGTATATAATGTTGTTTTGTGTTTGAGCATTGAATCATCTACAAAGAATGAAAGAAATGCCAAAAAATGCTCATCAACCAAGGATGGATATTTCAGATTTGAATGTTGTGTAGGTCCTAGAGTTCAATAAAGTCCATTTTGCTGTGCTGGTCTTCCAGAGGAACAAATGCCAATAGTAGCAAATTCCTTTCCAAATATCCAATAACACTTGTTTACTGCCAAAGAAGGGCCACTTTTCCTCTCTTTTTATGAAAAGTTTCTAGGTGCCCTTCCAATAGACATAGATTCTTCACTCACATCCAAACAATTAGCAGGAACCACAAAAGATGTATCAACTTCATTTTCATTTTCTAGATTTTTAGAACATTCTTCGAGTTGAAGTTGATCTTCATTATCAACTTCAACTTGAAGAAACCGAATTCTTTTCAGGTTTGCCTTCTGATAATAATGAGAAGGCAAACAATTAGTGCCTAGTCAGGTGTTTTTCTGAACGCATGGTAGAATCGTTTAATAATGTACTGAACAGAAGAAAATATCAAATTATATCAAAATATTACTTTAGAGTATTATATTAATTACTGCTTGATAAGTTGAAAAGAGGGTTCAAAAAACTGCATGACAGTAAAAGACTACACAAAAGGACATTGCATTTTAAATGCAAATCACAATCCTGGCTTGAGACACAAATCAATTTGTCGTTCTAAGCTATCACCCAGCTACCTTAACTGATAAGGAAGTTTTAGGTATAATGCCATATATAGCTGTAAAATAATCACAAAAAGCATTTTTTAATCTTTATATAATAATTTTATGAAATTTCTAAACTACAGTTATGTTATCTATGAAGAGAACTTGAGAAACTGCAAATAATCAAAATAACCAGTTTAGCAATTCTAGTGTTATAATAGAAAACTATATTATAATAATGGTTGCCAGCAAAGGTTGGTCGATTGGTAGAGCCTCTGCTACTAATGGCTCAGCAAAGTTAAGCAAGCTTGAGCGTGGTTAGTAGTTGGAAGGGGTTCAGTCATTCCATGCTGTTGGCACACTCTCCCTCGATGAGTCTTTGGACTCCCTGGAGATGTTACATAATAATAATAATTATTATTATTATTATACTATCCTAAAATTATATATAAAAATATAGATAAATTAGTCAATACACTAAACTAGCATTATACAAGACAGTGTCCAAATCAGTTATAAGTTATGGATCTGAGAGATGGGTTAGAAATAAAATGCTTGATCATGGAGAGTGAACAGATGGAATCAGTGGCAGAATCATATTAAAAATGAAGACATCAAGAAGGAACTTGACATTGTTTGCATTCAAGAATGTATGAGCAGGGCTAATCTAAAGTGGTACAGTCACTTAAAACAGAATGGGAGAGGAAAGGTTAGTAAAACAGGTGTTTGATGCCAAGATGGCAAGAAAAAGACCCAGATCTAGGAGGATTTATTCAGTTAGAAGTGCCTTAAAAGAACAAAATGTTAGATAATGACAGTATTGGAGTGCTGATAAGTAATAGACTAATTTGGAGGAAAATTGTTGATAGGAGATAATGTCAACTTATTCATGAAGTTGACATTATCTCCCATAAAGCTGTCATAGTAGCCTGAACACCCCTTGAGGGTACATATCAGGAAATTGATTATGATGATAAAATTATATAATGATAATGCATTAATATATTGCATTACTAATTTAATCATGCTAGTCTTTGACATTTAGGAATATAACAACTATACGTAGTTTTTGATCAGCCAGATAAAAACAAGTAAAATATATTGTAGATTTACAAACCATTTATTATGCTTAAAAATGTATGCAGTGTGTATGATATTAGTGGAAATTCTGAAAAATTTTGATCATTTATTAATATAATATTACCTGAACTTTTGAAGCATTAGCATAACCACCTTGGGTGATTGGTACTGAAAACTGCTGCATAAACACAGGCAATGTTCCAAGTTTTCCAGGAAACACAAAATCAAATAATGACCATAATTCTTTTAAGTTGTTTTGCACAGGAGACCCAGAAAGAATTATTCTGTGAGGTGTACGAAACTATTTAAAAAAAATATCACAAACAATAATATTTTCTAAAATAATTATAATAACAGCAGGCACATAAATTTAGCATTCAAGTTACATGGACATATAATGATATGATTATATATTTGTTATGGATTCTGCCTCATCAAAACAAGAATTTCAATCCTAGACTAACTTTCCCAGAACTCTACTGTGTTGTGTTTTTTTTTTTTTTGGTAATCTATGCAAGATAGGTTTTTTGACATAAGAAGAATGCCAGAACTCTGGCTATGCAGCAGGAAGATCAAACTTGCTCTAACACTGGATTTGGTAAGTGCAGATTATACTCTTTATGAAATAAACAAGGGAAGTAATGCCTTAAACACTCTTTTAGTATACCTAATTCATTGAATGCAAAGAGGGGTGATACTTATTTATGCCAATAAAGATAGGAGGTCAGGGGTATAGAAGTCTTGTAGATTTGTACAGTGAAATATTTGTCCAAGGGGTGCTTAAGGGTCAAAGCTATATAACTGAGAGGAGACCTGCACATAGCCTTTAAAGGAATGTGGAGAACCGACCAGGGCTTCTGAACCCATGTCCAATCCTCACCTTCTCATGGTGCACCCTGTTAGGTATCTACCTGGATACTGAACGAACGAGGATGGGCTGGCAATTTGAGATTTAGCCGACCAAATTGTATTCTTATTGGTTAAACCAAAATAAAAAATGATGGTACAACATGACAAAATTTTATGCCGGCTGGGGCGTCGCCCGGTTAAACAAGGCCCCCATTGTTTTCGCCAGGAAACCAGGGCGAACAGCGAAAAGTCAGCTACTGGAACAAATCTGAAAACAAACCCCAACTCAACATCACCAGAGTTAAAGACCGGTACTATCAACGTAAGAAGCCTGAATGGCAAAGAAATGGAGCTAGCTGAGGAATTAGATAAGTACCAGATCGACATAATAGGGGTGACTGAAACAAAAAAGACCAAAACTGGTGAGATCTTTCTGAGCAATAAATACAAAATATTATATTCAGGCAATGACAATCAAGGAAAAGAAGGAGTAGCCATAGTATTCAACACAAAATACGAGGCTAATCTTCTTCAATGGCAGTCAGTCTCAAGTAGAGTAATGTGGGCAAATATGAGAATGGGGAACTGGACAATGAGACTTATTTGTGCCTATGGTCCCACAGAAGGTTCTACTAAGGTAGAAGTGGAGGAATTTTTTGAGGCTTTAGAAAAAGCAACTGACACAATGAAAAAAGAAAAGTTGGTCCTTGTTGGGGATCTAAATAGTAGAGTAGGAAATGATTGTGAGACATACAAAAATATTTTGGGAAAATTTGGAGAAAAGAGCAAAGCGAATAATAATGGCAAATATCTGTTGGATTTCTGCTCAGGACATGGACTGGTTATTACTAACACCATGTTCCAACATAAAAATGTGCACAAATTCACATGGAGAGAAGAGGCTAGGAATAAGAAAAGTCTCATTGACTATGTTATTGTTGATAGTGATGTTTTCTCCCTGGTGCAGGACACCAGAGTGTACAGAGGATTTGAAATTGGAAGTGATCACTATTTAGTCTTGAGCAGGATAAAATTGAATTTCATATTGAAAAGAATAACATGTAAGAAAGTTTTAAAGCGAATAAAAGTTGAGCAGCTCTCAGATGTGAACTGTAGACTAAAATACAGAAATATTATTGAAAAGAAAATGAAAGAGTTTGAGAACAGGAATCAAACGTTGGAGATTCAGTGGCAAACTCTGAAGGAAACATTGATTGATTCTGCCAGAGAGGCATGTGGTGAGGTTGTGTGCAAGGATAAAAAAATCAGAACTCCCTGGTGGACACAGGAAGTTAAAGAGGCAGTGAAGGAAAAGAAGAAAGCATATCAAAAGTTCCTGGCAAATAAGTCAGCTTTTACTCTTACAGAATACAGAGACAAATGTAAGAAAGCTAAACAGTGTGTAAAACTAGCTAAACAAAAGTCATGGGAGTACTTTGGCAAGAATATAGAAAATAAATATCAAGAAGGTGGCAAAATATTCTGGAGGTTGTTGAAGAAGCTTAGGAATGGAGGAAAGAGTGCTGTAAAAGGAATTAGAGATGATAAAGGTGAAATGAAAACAGGAGAAAAAGATATCCTTGAAGTATGGAGTAATTACTTTGAAAAACTGCTAAATGAAACAAGCAGTGATGACAGCACAGTGATAAAAAACACTGACCAGGCATGCAGTCAGGAATACATATCCATACTTGAAGTAGAAAAAGCCATCAAAGGCTTGAAATGTGGAAAGGCAGCAGGAGTAGATGATATTCGACCAGAAATGCTGAAGTATGGTGGTATAAGAGTCTTACAGTGGCTGCACTGCATAGTTCAGAAAGCCTGGACAGAGGGACGAATTCCCGATGATTGGAGTAGAGCTCTCATAGTACCCATATATAAAAAGGGAAATAAAACTGAATGTGAGAATTACAGAGGTATTTCCCTACTGAGTGTTCCTGGCAAGATCTATGCAAGTATACTTGAGAAACGGTTGAGAAGAATTGTGGAAGAAAAGCATGGTGAAGAACAAGCTGGATTCAGGCCAAATAGAGGCTGTCAGGATCAGATCTTCACTTTACGACAAATAATCGAGAAAGCATGGGAATATAACAAAGATCTGTATTTAAGTTTTGTCGATTTGGAAAAGGCATATGACAAGGTGCCAAGAGAGAAGCTATTCAATACGATGCAGTTATATGGTGTCAATGGGGCATTATATCAAGCAATACTTAGTCTTTATTTGAGTTGTGAGTCAGCAGTTAGAATTGAAGGAAGTACAGGAAGATGGTTTAATGTTAAAATGGTGTGAGACAAGGATGTACATTATCCCCTCTGTTATTCATTATCTATATGGATCACATTATGAAGGAATGTGGTATTAAACCTGATATCAAAATTGGAGATGTCATTGTCAGCTCTTTGCTTTATGCGGATGATGTTATACTTCTAAATAAATCCGCTACAAGTCTGCAAGATTCTCTGACTAAATTGAATAGCTGTTGTAATAGATATAGTATGAAGGTCAGCAATAAAAAGACAAAGACAATGAAAATAGGCAGAATCATTGAAAATGTCAACTGTGTTGTGAATGGAGAACCTGTAGAACAAGTAAAACATTTCAGCTACTTAGGCACAATTTTTACTGAAGATGGTAAACTAAATATAGAAATAGACAACAGAATCAGCAAAGCTGGTATCGTGGGAAGTCAATTGAATAAATTCATATGGAATAAGAAAGAAATTAGTCGGAACACTAAATTAGCTGTATACAAGACTGTCTTCAAACCAATTTTAACTTATGGATCTGAGAGCTGGGTCAGAAGTAAAACACTTGACCAAAGACTAGAGACCGCAGATATGAGAGTCCTGAGAAAGATTAGAGGCGTGAACAGATGGCATCAATGGCAATATCATATTAAAAATGAGGATATTAGGAAAGAACTTGATATTGTCAGCATCCAGGAATGCGTTAGCAGAGCTAATCTCAGATGGTATGGTCACTTAAATAGAATGGGAGAGGAAAGATTAGCAAAACAAGTGTTCTCTGCCAGGTTGGCAGGAAAACGACCCAGAGGAAGACCAAGATATAGGTGGATTGATACGGTACAAAGTGCCTTAGACTATAGAAATATAAGATCTGATAATGTTGGAGTCTTGACAAGTAACAGAGACTGATTTGGAGGAAAATTGTAGATCGGAAGTTAGTAATGATGTAATTTTTTCATGTAGTACTGTCATATCCTGTACACCCCTTGAGGGTACATGGCAGGAATTTGATGATGATGATGATGATGATGAATGTTTGTCCAATAGGTATGAAGGAAGGACACAATGTACTAATATAGCAACTGGAGAAGAGCAATGATATGAAAAAAATGAAACAAGCAGGCAAGAAATGGAATACCTATGATACTCCAGTATTTGCAATATATTAATTGCAAAGTACACAAGTAAGGAGGATCCATCTAGTATCACACAATGTGGATCAGAAAGAAAGCTGTAAACCAATTGCAAAAGATGGAAGCATAAACTTGTGCTTTAGAAATAAACAGATGACTTAAATTTCTCCAAATTTTTTCCTAGTATTTGTACAAAGATGGGTAAGTAAGACGATCTCTTGCTGAATGACAGAGTCAGGCTAAATTATCCCCATACTGGCAATTTTAATCAACTAAGGGGTTTTCAGGTAGCTGATTGTTCACAAATTTCTCCATTACTTCAAAAAAATTTGTAGCAAGAACAGATATGTTGCTCTTCTTGGGAATAGGCTGAAGACAGGCTCAACTAAGCATCTAGATCTACAGATCTATCAAGTTGCAAGTATCAGTGAAATAAGAATTTGAAAAGACAACACAAGTTAGCAGTCAACTCTGGGGTATAAGCCTGCAGAACAATTGCTAAAGAAATACCATAGGGAACAGAAGGTTTTCTGGTGTCCAGTTTGAACAAATTCTCATTTCTTTGTGGCAGAACATTAAAGGCAGAGGAGCCACTGAATATTTCATGTTTGGAATGGTAGGAATGCATTTATTGCAATCCAATTCAAGTATTCAAGGAAAAGTAAAAACCAAGGGATTGGTTTTTGTAAGGCTGGCTAATAATGATACAGATCTATCAGAGTGTAAAAGAGATGTTGGACAAAACATGATTAGACAAAAGTTACAGCAAATAGCTTTGTCTAGAGATCACAATGCATGGTTGCCATTGGGATGTGATACAAGTTTCTTGCTTTGGGACAGGCTGATAATTTGTGTGCACGTCTATTTCGCACTTTAGCATAAATGGAAATTCTGAAGAAAGTTTACTGCATTTTACAGGAAGACAGTAACAGAATCATGGGGGAAGTGTATTTAAGATTAGCTGGTGTGAGAAAGAGAAAAAACAAAACAATATAATTGATTGCTGTTATATGCATGAGGATGCATATAACAGAAATTGACAAATTAGCTCAATATATAACAATACATTGGCAAATTAGCTCAATAAACACAAGATAAGTAAGAATTATGGGTAATTATAACTATGGTATCATAGAATAAGAGGGAAGGGGAGGTTGAATGGAAAGAAGGAAACAGAATATTTACAGCTAATGAAGAATAACTGCTCAAAGCAACATGTGATAGGAGAAGCAGGATTTGAGAGCATTAAATCTAGGCATCAGAGGATTTGCTCATAACCAAGGTAACTAATTTGCATCTGATTAGAGAACAATATGAACAGAACATGTCAAGTTCATGTGATCTTAAGTTTTCTGATAAGAAGGGGATATACAAAACTAAGTAATTATGAAAAACAGAAAAACCTGCTTGGAAACATTCACATCAAAAACTGCAACTAGAAACAAAACAGGCAACAAACTAGAATGCTCCACATAGATCACCATTTTTACTCAAGAGCATTCAAAGAATCAGCTGAAATGATGAAGCATCCTCTATAGCAGGGATCTTCAATGCATGGCTCTCAGGCCACCTGTGGCCAGCAGAGCTCTTTGCCGTGGCCTCCCAGCCATTTTGAAAAAATAACTACTTAACATTGAAATGCAATTAAATAAAATATAATTTCAATGAAGCCTGCAGGCCACTAAGCTATACTGCAGTGTTTAGAATTGTAAGATGATTTCCAGATTCACAAGGAACACTTGTGCATTTGATACTTTACATAAAATCCTATAAAAATAAATATTAAATAGACATGCTTCTTTGGCCATCTACCAGCGCCAAGCGGTACTTAAGTACTAGTACTAAAGTCGCAGGTAGATGTCTGAAGCAGTAGTTCGTTCGAGTGCACTGTCTAGTGCCTTCCAGATACATCTCAAAGGTTCTCGATACTTTGTTATTTTCATATAAATACAAGAGGATCTCATCCACATCAGTCAGTCGTGAACAGTGTGATATGCATGCATAAGCGCATGCAGGTTCATCGTGTCAGCCATAGCCTATTGTGGTTTTATGTTGGCAGACTTTTTCCATTAGTGTGAGGCATAGTCAGTGGATAATAACAGTTACAAGGCCATTTTGGATTATTTTTTTGGGTTCACCTTCCATCACTATGGCATCTACAAGTAAAAAGCGTAAATCAAGTGATTCTTGTCGGGTTTTTAATGAAAAGTGGACCAATTTGTACTTTTTTTTGTGCTGATTGATGATAAGCCAGTGTGTTTAATTTGTCATGAGTCAATTTCAGTATCAAAAGAATACAATATAAAATGACATATGAGACAAAGCATGCATCCAATTTCTATCACCTTCCAGAGTGGCTTCGTGTGGACAAAGTGAACCATCTCCAAATTGATTTAAAATGCCAGCAGAGTATGTTTAAAAGGCAGAGGGAAGAGAGTGAAGCGTGCGTCAAAGTAAGTTATGTAATAGCTGAAAAAACTGCTAAAAAATCAAAAACCTTCTTAGACAGCAAGTTTGTGAAAGAGCATCTCATCGCTGCTGGGGATATTCTGTGCCTAAATACTAAAGAAGTGTTTAAAAAACTGAGTTTGTCTGGGGTGACTGTAGCACGATATGTCTTAGAACTTGCCAATGACATTGAAGGAACTTTAATAAAAAAAAACGATCATCCGAATTTATATCATATTCACTTGCTTTAGATGAGAGCACAGATGTGAAGGATACAGCACAACTGGCTATCTTTGTCCATTAATCAACAATTCAATGTGACAGAAGACATGCTAGTGCTCGTACCTATGAAAGGAACGACGAAAGGCACTGATATTCTTGAAGCTACCAAGAAAACGCTCCAGCATTTCGATCCCAGTTTAACCAACCTCAAGAGTGTGGTAACTGATGATGTCCTTGCTATGGTGGGAAAGAACGAAGGGTTTGTTGCACGGCTACGGAAAGAATCGGAACTAGAAGGAAAAGATTTCATCCATTAACACTGTTTAATCCACCAGGAGAATTTGTGAACAAAAACTATTGGATTTGAGAATGTCATGAAAGTTATTGCGACTGTCATCAACATTATTAGGGCAAGAAGATTGACTCATCGTCAATTCCAAGAGTTTCTGACCCTGAGTGCGAAGCGAATCACAGCGATGTGGTTTATTATAGTTATGTGTGTTGGCTGAGCAAGAGGAAGGTTCTTAAAAGAGACTTTGACTTAAGGAACAAAATACAGCAGTTCATGAAAACCAAGGGGAATCCTATTGCGGAATTTAATGATCGAAGTGGATGACAGACTTTGCCTTTGTGACTGACTTTTCATTGCATATGAATGACCTAAACGTGGCTACAGTCCAAAGATCAACTGGTGCACACTCTGTTTGGTCACATCAAAGCTTTTGTGTCCAAGCTCAAACTTTGGGAGGCAGCACAACTTGCAAAAAAAAGACTTAACTCATTTTCAGCTTCTCACTGAGTCCAACTGTTCATCTCTTGATGAATATGCTACAAAATTAGCTGTGTTGTGAGGCGAGTTCGAAGAGAGATTTAGTGATTTTAGTAACCAACAGTCTACTTTAGATTTATTTTCAATGCCATTCGTGTCAATGCTGCTGAAATGCCAGGCTCAGCACAAATGGAGCTGCCTGAACTCCAAAACAACTCTTCATTGAGAGAAAAATTATTCAATGTACCCTTGCTTAGATTTTACAAAGACTACATTTCTGAGGATGCATTAACTAATCTTTGCTGGCATGCTTTGAAGATGTGTGCTTTGTTAGGAAGCATATACTTATGTGAGCAGTTCTTCTCCAGAATGAAGTGTGTGAAGTCCAAGACAAGAACTCAGATTATGGACCAACATCTCGAGAATACTCTGCGCATAGTGACTTTGGGGGGGGGGGTGGGGGGGGGGGGGGGTGGGGGGGGGGGGGGGTGGGGGGGGGGGGGGGTGGGGGGGGGGGGGGGTGGGGGGGGGGGGGGGTGGGGGGGGGGGGGGGTGGGGGGGGGGGGGGGTGGGGGGGGGGGGGGGTGGGGGGGGGGGGGGGTGGGGGGGGGGGGGGGTGGGGGGGGGGGGGGGTGGGGGGGGGGGGGGGTGGGGGGGGGGGGGGGTGGGGGGGGGGGGGGGTGGGGGGGGGGGGGGGTGGGGGGGGGGGGGGGTGGGGGGGGGGGGGGGTGGGGGGGGGGGGGGGTGGGGGGGGGGGGGGGTGGGGGGGGGGGGGGGTGGGGGGGGGGGGGGGTGGGGGGGGGGGGGGGTGGGGGGGGGGGGGGGTGGGGGGGGGGGGGGGTGGGGGGGGGGGGGGGTGGGGGGGGGGGGGGGTGGGGGGGGGGGGGGGTGGGGGGGGGGGGGGGTGGGGGGGGGGGGGGGTGGGGGGGGGGGGGGGTGGGGGGGAACAAACTTTGCGCCTGGAGTATCTTCAGGACTGTGGCGACTCGTGGTAAAGGTGGACTAAGTTCTCATCACTTGTCTTAGTATTTCCCATAATGCAAAGCACATCTCCTTGCGGACATGTATAATGCTATGCATTAAGGGAAGGGCCACTACCCAGACCGGTTTCGAACTTTATTGAGGTCTAGTCAGTGGGAGCCAGACCCAGAGGTGATGATAGTAAGGTGGAAGTAATGGAGAAGTCATATTTACCTATACGAGTTGCCAAAAGATATCTCACCTTATTATTAAATTACTCTCGATTTAAAGAAAGATGTTGGAAGTTTTTTCCCACTTGGTTAGACTATAATAAATTTAGTTTAATCCTTTATCCAAGTGTAAGCAAACAAAGCTTGCGCCTTAAGTATCTTCAGTACTGAGGCAACTCATGGTAAAGGTGGACTAAGTCCCCGAGTTGCCTCAGTCCGAAAGATATTTCGGACACAAACTTTGTTTGCTTACACTTGGATAAAGGATTAAACTAAATTTATTATGGTGGTACCACATAACATTTACATTATCACTATCTACTGACAATTTTCCACAATGAATTTCTTTATGACAAAACAAAAAGTATTACATATCACAATTATTAATTAAGAACATTTAATATGCAATCTTCAAAAAAATTACCAATACTGAGGTTTATTATTGTTATTTTTATTAACATTAAAATTCCAAGAAGTCAAAAGATTCGTTGTGTGTGGGGGGGGGGGGGGATTCACTATCATGCAAAAAGATCAAACTGTGCTTTTAAACCCATTCATAGTTTCCACACTCATCACTCTCAGGCAATGCATTCTGCTCACAGCCACACTCCAAAGAGCATGCCTATGCTTCTCACTCCATTGCTCATGCACCTCATTAGACAGCTTCCAGTGATGGCCTCTCTTGTTCTACCTTTGTCTATATATCTCTATACTCTATATATATACTCCAATATATCCACACAAAATGCAGATATGTTGGAGTCTCTATCTGTTTGTAGAACTAGGGAGATTCTGACTCCATTGTATAAGGCCTTCATTAGGCAACATATGGACTACTCTGCACAGATTTGATCATCATCATGTTTTCAAAAGAATAACAAGGTATTGGACAGGGTCCAGAGCTAAATGACTGAGGTGGTTTCTGGTCTCTGGAATGGTAAGTATGAAAAAAGGTTGAGAAAATGCACTTTACAGTCTAGTGGATAGGAGGAGGAGGAGGATGTGATAGAGATGTATAAGATGGTAATGGGTTCTTATCAGATTAACATTGAACAAGTTTTTCATAGAATGGTGGGAAGTGACAGGATAACAATAGATCATTCCTGGAAGCTGTATAAGGAAGATATGAGCAACAGGGTAATAAGAAGCAGGTTTTTTTTTTGCATGGAGAATGGTGAATGATTGGAATGCACTGCCTGAGAGTGTGATGTCTGTAGAAAATATGAATGTATTTAAGATGTGGTATGATGAGTGATCCCATGGAGGTGTGAGGATGATCATAGCAATAATATCATAATATCATAATTGTTGTTGCTATTATTATAACAAAAACAAATAACATTATAAAAGTTAATGAATGAGATAAGGGAAAATGAGTGTGTTCAACTGAATCGGAGTGAATAATGACTCAGTAAATCATCACAAAAATACCTGCTTCCGTTTCTCTCACCTGACAGCATAATCAAGTGGTAGAAAAAGATGTTAAAAAAAGAGGGCACAATCTATTGGTTCATATAATCCTGGAAGATATTCTATGGGATTCCAATCCATAAAATTTCATGCCAATATTAACAATTAGTGGTCACTGTTGTATTCAGCAAACCACTCACAAACAATACCAACAATGGACAAGAGGCATTATTCTTCTGGAATACACCTGGGAAGATAGTTAGCATGAAGGGATGTAACCTGATAAACCAGACTAGACTAGATGGGTACTTTGTAACATTCATAGTATAATCAACAAGTATCAGTGCTCGAAGGGATGTCCAGGAAGACATTCCCCACTATAACACTGCCACCTCCTGCCTATTTCTTCTGGACCATGACATCAGGATGATACCTCTCCCTGAGGTTTTCAACTAACTCTTTGCCTACCATCCACATAGCAGAGCTCGAAATGAGATTTGCACCTCTCAGGGAGCAAAATATATATACATTGTTATTGATGATTAAGTATAAGCATGTCTAACTTGACTGGGTACAGACACCGGAGAAGGATATGCTGGATTATTATCTGGGCCCCATTCATCCCTTGTTAAATTCCATGATCAGCTGTTGCAGATTTTTCATCTATGGATTTGAAAAGGTGAGGCATGAGTCACTGCTAGACAACTGCTGTTCAATCCAGTATCCTTCCTTCCTTCCTTGGAACACCTTACCTACAGCACTGCTAACAGCTTACAAATATTGGCAGTTTCCTAGATGCTGCCACCCTTCAATTGGTACCCCTACAATTTATGCTTTCTGAAGTCCATCAGATCATGTCCTCTGCCCATGTCAATCAACAACTTTGGATGAATATTATGTCACACACCTCCAGTTTTATGTATAACGGATTTCACTTTGAGCCACCTGGAGGGTGGAATGATCAACTTTGAAATAGAAGTAATCATAATATTTTGAGTATGCATATTATAAAAATATATGTATATGACACATAAATGCCTTAAAATAAAACATATAACCATATGTACTTAAAAATTCTCCATTAAACAGATTTATTATATAATTAACAAACCTTTGTTCCAGTATATGATCCAGAATCATGTAAAATAGCAACACGGAATGGAGGCCACCACAAGTGAAATTCTTTCACCCACTGATGCATCACAGTAGTTGGGCATACTAAAACAACAGGACCTAAACCAACAAACCTAAAATATATAAAAACATAAATTATCATAAATAAGATTAAAAATGAACCTGATCTGTAATATATAATCAAGTACAATTCGTTTATCAATTCATCATCACCATTATCTGGTGTATATCTTCTATGATAGTCTAACACAATCAGAATGTTCGAAGTTTTTTCACTTGGTTATACTATAAATTAAAGAAGCCAAGAAATTATATTCTTGGTTTAATCCTTTATCCAAGTGTAAGCAAATAAAAATTTGCTTACAATCAGAATGTTCACTGCTAGTTTGATATTTTTTTTATCACTTCTTACTTTTTCTATCTTTCAATATAAACTATTAACCAGACCATTCATTTTTCCTGACATTTTTTGCTTCAAATTCTGTGAACCATGCTGCCTTATAATTGTCAAGTTATATTTTAATAACTATTTTTAATATGGTAAGCTACTTCTTTCAATTTTCCCAGAATACTTATATCTGTACTCTCTAATTTTTTTTTTTTTTGATCAAATGTTTTATTTCAACTTAGGTGAATACCTAAGTTGAAATCGTGGATATTGAAAAACACAAAAGTAGCAATAGTGAGGCTATTACTCCTCTTTACAAGGCTTTAATTAGACCACATCTGGAGACTACTGCACACGGATCTTGTCTCCTGGGTTGCTTGGGAATGAGGAAGTAGTGGAGACGCTCCACAGTTGAATAATCAAGATCATGACAGGTTTTTGAATTCTATACAGAGCCTTCAATCTACCATCATGTGGTACATTCCATAGAATGTGCCCTAAACACTGAAAGTCTGTGTATTATAAAGCCTAGTTAGATGAAAAAGAGAGGATGTGATAGAAACATACACGTTATTAAAAAGATTTAGGAGAACTGACATAAAAGACTTTTTACATGACAGGAAGGGAGAGAACATGGGTTGGAAATTGTGCATGAGTGAGATTAGCAAGGCTGTAAGGACTAGAATTTCTGCTTGTAGAGTGGAATGGATTGTCAGAAGTGATTGCAAGTGCTTTGTTGGTAAATGAATTCAAGGACAAGTGGGATAAGTGTTTGAATAATGATAAGTACAGGGATCCCACAAGTCTAACTCCATAGAGATGCCCAAGAAAATAATAATAATAATTACATGGGAACTTTCAAAAAACTCACCATGCAAGGTCCACGCTAACCTGTGGAACTGATTTCACAAATTCACCACATCCCTAGTAAAAATTGGGAACATGGTGTTAGTAATAACCAGTCCATATCCTGAAGAAATCCAACAGGTCATTTGCCATTATTATTAGCTTTGCTCTTTTCTCTAAATTTTCTCAAAATATTTTTGTATGTCTCACAATCATTTCCTACTCTGCTATTTAGATCCCCAACAAGGACTAACTTTTCCTTTTTCATTTTGTCAGTTGCTTTTTCTAAAGCCTCAAAAAATTCCTCCACTTCTACCTTAGTAGAACCTTCTGTCGGACCATAGGCACAAATAAGTCTCATTGTCTAATTCCCCATTATCATATTTGCCCACATTACTCTACTTGAGACTGACTGCCATTCAAGAAGATTAGCCTCGTATTTTGTGTTGAATACTATGGCTACTCCTTCTTTTCCTTGATTGTCATTTCCTGAATATAACATTTTGTATTTATTGTTCAGAAAGATCTCACCAGTTTTTGTCTTTTTTTGTTTCAGTCACCCCTAATATGTCGATCTGGTACTTATCTAATTCCTCAATGAGCTCCATTTCTTTGCCATTCAGGCTTCTTATGTTGATAGTACCGATCTTTAACTCTGGTGATGTTGAGTTGGGGTGTGTTTTCAGATTTGTTCCAGTAGCTGACTTTTCGCTGTTCACCCTGGTTCCCTGGCAAAAACAACGGGGACCTTGTTTATCTGGGTGACGCCCCAGCCAGCATGAAATTTTGTCATGTTGTACCATGATATTTTATTTTGGTTTAACCAATAAGAATACAATTTGGTTGGTTAAATCCCAAATTGCCAGCTCATCCTCGTTTGTTCAGTATCCAAGTAGATACCCAACAGGATACACCATGAGAAGGTGAGGATTGGACCTTAGGTCAGAAGCCCTGGTCGGTTCTCCGCATTCCTTTAAAGGCTATGTGGAGAAGATCTCCTCTCAGTTATACAGCTTTGACCCTTAAGCACCCCTTGACCCTTTTTTCATATCCTTCCCTATTTGTTCCAATTTACATAACAATTCTGTGTGATATCTTCTCAAAAGCATTTGCAAAGTCCAGCAGTATCATGCTGTAGTCATTTTGCTGAAATTTTTCTTTTGATGGCAACAACATTATATTTCCATGTGGACGTACCAAACTGTAATTTCTTCTTCTATCCCTTTATTAGGATTGATGTTTCAATAAGTACACACTTGGATTAAGTTTTCAAGCATCTAAATAAAATCAGAACATGATATATAGCTTTCACTATTTTATTACTGAAGTGTAAGTGTGTGTGTGTGTGTGTGTGTGTGTGTGTGTGTGTGTGTGTGTGTGTGGCTTTGTTACATATCATACACATTTACATACTTTAAAAATATATGTGAAATCAAACTTTTTCTTATAATGCCAATAAATAATCTGGAGTGACAAAGATATAAACATCTAACTCCAAAGAACATGCACAAAAATTATTTATGAATTATTTAAAGCACAAATTATTCACAATGTAGACAAATCCTGTCCTTCAGTGTAAATTACAAATTTTGCAAAGCAAGCATAGCAGTATTTGCTACAAAAGAATGTCTCTTTGATTTTCTGCAGTCGCACGAGCATTCAGAATTATTTTACGAGAAATAAAAAACAGTAGTTGCAACAGCATACTTATCAATGGTCATATGAAGTAGAATTAAATTTTCATACCTCCAATGTTGAATATTTCAAAACAGAATTCCAAACCAGCATGGAATTTGGTTTCATACATAAAACAACTTTTCAACTGTGTCGCACACAGAAAATTTTTGATACAATAACAATCCTTTGTTTAAACTTTGACTATTCAATGATAGACATCAAGACCATTCTATACTGGAACAATTTCCTTCTTTTTGATAGCTGTCAAATAAACAAAATGGTATAACATTAGTTTCCTTTCTTCAGTCTATTATGGAAGTTCTTAAAATATTTACTAATGATAAATGGGGTAAAGCAGATCGCATCTGCTGAAGTGATCAACTTCAGTGAAAACACAAAACTAATAGCTACTCATAGCTTTATAAAAAATGTTTTCTGTTTACAATTACTTCCTTTTTTATATTTTATATATATATCACCAGAGTTAAAGATCGGTACTATCAACATAAGAAGCCTGAATGGCAAAGAAATGGAGCTAGCTGAGGAATTAGGTAAGTACCAGATCGACATACTAGGAGTGACTGAAACAAAAAAGACAAAAACTGGTGAGATCTTTCTGAACAATAAATACAAAATGTTATATTCAGGCAATGACAATCAAGTAAAAGAAGGAGTAGCCATAGTCGAAAGTTTATTTTTCACTTGGTTAGAATATAATTAATTTAGTTTAAACCTTTATCCAAGTGAGAGCAAACAAAGTTTGCACCTGAAAGTATCTTCAGGAATGGGGTAAGGTGGCGCAACACAAGGACAACTCCTTGCAAGGGTGGAGCAAACTACTAAGGCTCCTATCTCAGTATCTCCCATAATGCAAAACACATCTCCTTGCGGATATGTCTAATGTTATGCATTAAGGGAAGAGCCACTACCCAGACTAGTTTCGACCTTTATTAAGGTCTCTTCAATGGGAGCCAGGCCCAAGTGGAGATACTAGCCAGAAGCATTAGCAAGGTCATCTCTACCTTGGCACACCATTTGGCAACTCCAATAGGTAGAGATGACCTTGCTATGGAATTTTTTGAGGCTTTAGAAAAAGCAACTGACTCAATGAAAAAGGAAAAGTTGGTCCTTGTTGGGGATTTAAATAGCAGAGTAGGAAATGATTGTAAGACAAAAAATATTTTGGGAAAATTTGGAAAAAGAGCAAAGCTAATAATAATGGCAAATATCTGTTGGATTTCTGTTCAGTTCAGAACATGGATTGGTTATTACTAACACCATGTTCCAACATAAAAATGTGCACAAATTCACATGGAGAGAAGAGGCTAGAAATAAGAAAAGTCTCATTGACTATGTTATTGTTGATAGTGATGTTTTCTCCCTGGTGCAGGACACCAGAGTGTACAGAGGATTTGAAATTGGAAGTGATCACTATTTAGTCTTGAGCAGGATAAAATTGAATTTCATATTGAAAAGAATAACATGTAAGAAAGTTTTAAAGCAAATAAAAGTTGAGCAGCACTCAGATGTGAACTGTAGACTAAAATACACAAAGATTATTGAAGAAAAAATGAAAGAGTTTGAGAACAGGAATCAAACCTTGGAGATTTAGTGGCAAACTCTGAAGAAAACATTGATTGATTCTGCCAGAGAGGCATGTGGTGAGGTTGTCTGCATGGATAAAAAAATCAGAACTCCCTGGCGGATACAGGAAGAAAAGAAGAAAGCATATCAAAAGTTCCTGACAAATAAGTCAGCTTGTGCTCTTAGAGAATACAGAGACAAATGCAAGAAAGTTAAATTGTGTAAAACTAGCTAAATAAAAGTCATGGGAGGACTTTGGCATGAATATAGAAAATAAATATCAAGAAGGTAGCAAAGTATTCTGGGGGTTGTTGAAGAAGCTTAGGAATGGAGGAAAGAGTGTAAAAGGAGTTAGAGATGATAAAGGTGACATGAAAACAGGAGAAAAAGATATCCCCTCTGTTATTCATTATCTATATGGATCACATTATTAAGGAAAGTGATATTAAGCATGATATCAAAATTGGAAATGTTAATGTCAGCTCTTTGCTTTATGTGGATGATGTTATACTTCTAAATAAATCTGCTACAAGTCTGCAAGATTCTCTGACTAAATTGAATAGCTGTTGTAATAGATATGGTATGAAGGTCAGCAATAAAAAGACAAAGACAATGAAAATAGGCAGAATCACTGAAAATGTCAACTGTGTTGTGAATGGAGAACCTGTGGAACAAGTGAAACATTTCAGCTACTTAGGCACGATTTTTACTGAAGATGGTAAATTAAATATAGAAATAAACAACAGAATCAGCAAAGCTGGTATGGTAGGAAGTCAATTGAATTAATTCATATGGAATAAGAGAGAAATTAGTCGGAACACTAAATTAGCTGTATACAAGACAGTGTCCAAACCAGTTTTAACTTATGGATCTGAGAGCTGGGTCAGAAGTAAAACACTTGACCAAAGTGTAGAGACCACAGATATGAGAGTCCTGAGAAAGATCAGAGGCGTGAACAGATGGCATCAATGGCAATATCATATTAAAAATGAGGATATTAGGAAAGAACTTGACAGTGTCAACATCCAGGAATGCGTTAGCAGAGCTATTCTCAGGTGGTATGGTCACTTAAACAGAATGGGCAAAGAAAGATGAGCAAAACAAGTGTTCTCTGCCAGGATGGCAGCAAAACGACCCAGAGGAAGACCAAGATATAGGTGGATTGATACGGTACAAAGTGCCCTAGACGATAGAAATATAAGATCTGATAATGTTGGAGTCGTGATAGGTAACAGACTGATTTGGAGGAAAATTGTAGATAGGAAGTTAGTAAAGATGTAATTTTTTTCATGTAGTACTATCATATCCTGTACACCCCTTGAGGGTAAATAACAGGAATTTGATGATAATGATGTGTTTGTGTGTATATATACACACACACACCTTCCTTGCTCTCTTCTCTAATATATCTTTCTCTTTTCTTATGATATTCATACTCATTCTTATAATATAGGTTTGAATCCTGCCATGGATATGAATATTCATGAACATCTTTAGGTAGGAGATGAATTTCATCCCCAAGTTTGAGGCCATTTCTCTGCTTATTGTAAGACTGAAATGGCTTGAAAGAGTTCTATATTTGGTCCAGGGATTCTGGATTACGTAAAAAAATTAAAATATACAAAACATTGTTTTAAATAATAATAAAAAAAAAAATTCTTATCCCATCTACAGTACTGATGTACTATAGGTTTATAGCCTTTGGTGAGAGTCGCATAACAAACACTGGGAAAGCACAGTATGACATAACCAAAGTACACAAAATAGCTAGAAAAAAGCAGTTCACTTGTGGCAAACAAGTTATGTTTATCAGCAACACAATGAAAGTGAAACTTCTTGTTAATGTGATGATTTTAAATACCACTGAAGAAAACATTTCCAAGTGATTTTAAGTTCCAGCAATGTAATGTTGCTTTCTCTCATTGATTTTAATTGTGAAGCAGTTAAATTTTAAGTTTAACTTAATGAGAGCTTTTTGCTGATAATGATACTACAAATATGATACTTCATTTATATTTTTTTTTTTATCCCACATACAAGCTTCCAAAGCCAGAACATCATTCTAATAGGTTGGTTTAAAAATATAAGCATAACTATCTTTATATGCATTTTCCTTATTCAAAATTAATAATTAATCTATTAAATAACATCTGTCCACAGACCAATCGTATAAAGGCGTTTAATCAAATTTCCTCCAATTTTTTCTTTAGCTCTAATTTATCTTCAATTTCCTTGATTCAACTTGATTGTCACTATATTATAAAAAGTGAATTACTAAGGCAAGACCTACAAACACAAATCCATGCTGTCATTCATCAAGTATCACATTTTGTCCAACCATTCCTGAATTCTGCCCTAAACCATTTCTAACCAATTTTTGCCATCTTCCCACTGTGCCAAAGCTGATGCAAACAGCCTGGTCAGAGACACTATCAATTCCCTTATGGCTTCTCTTAATAAACAGGCCAGTATCATATTCAATCCCAAGACAAATTTCACATTGAGATATCATAAAGTACACACCTCCAGTTCATCTGTCTTTGTTCTCACATTAGTCAATTTCATATCTGTCATTACAATATTTCCACATGAATGATAAACCCTTACAAAAGGATCACTCAGTAATTCAACTACTCCTCCTGTTTCTGTCAAATCTGACCAATATTGAATATTGCACTCACATTTGGAGTGGGACCCTAAAAGCTCTCTCAAAATGCATGACTCAATACAGAGGAGAGCAATTAGACTTATTAATGATCATCTCTTACTTTCACACATAAATTTGGTTTCTGCAATATGTATATTCCATAAATATTTCCATGGGAAATGTTCATCTGAAATAGCATCGATAATTCCCCCACTAGTATTAAGCTCATTGAAACACGTGCAGCTGCTGCTCAACCTCACTACAGTGCACCTTGAAACCAACAAAACAAGTTTCTTTTCCTCCTCCTCCTTCATCCCTGCTATTGCTGTATTGTGGAACAGTGTTTCCCAAGGAATACAATATACAGTCTTTTAAATCAAATGTAAACAAGTTCCTCCTTTCCCAACCCACTGCCCAGTGACGTAATTAGGTATAGGCCTTTTTTTGTAAGTTCCTTTTGAAGATGGCAACGTGACGTTGCCAAAATATCGGAAATATTTATTAAAGTGTAATTTAATTTATATTTGTATCTACGTTGTTCAATTCCTTAAGTGATTTAGGTGATGAAATTGATTCTATGAGAATCAATTTCATCACCTTTGTTTTTCTGATGTTAATTTTCATTCCATATTTGATACAGGATTGCAGTAATCTGTTCAACAGATGTTGTAGTCCTGTTTCAGTGTTTGATAGTAATGCCTTGTCATCTGGGTATCTTGTTGCAAATATCTATCTACCTCCAATCTTTATTCCTTCTTCTGAATTCTCCAGTGCTTCTTTGCTTCGGAATACATGTTGAACAAAATTGGTGACAGAGAATAGCCTTGTCTTACTCCTCGTCCAATGATACATGGTTCTGTTGTACCATACATGTCTCTCACCATGGCAGTTTTTTCCATATATAGTGAGATAATTAGCCTTCTGTCTTTCCAATCTATACCAATCTTTTCCATTACTTCCACCACCTTATCCCATTTTACATAGTCAAAAGCTTTCTCAAAATCTATATAACAGATGTTAATTTCTTTATTCACTTTTAGACTTCTTTCACTTACTATTCTTAACAGTCCAATTGCATCTCTTGTTCCCCTACCCTTCCTGAAACCAAATTGATCTCCAAGAAATTCTTCCACTTTAGATGCAATTCTTCATGTTAAGATTCTTATAAGTATTTTTGATGTATGGGAAATGAGGCTTATTGTTCTAAAATCCTTGCAGTTCACTGCATTACTTTTCTTTGGTATAGGTATAAATATTAAGGTCATAAAATCTTTTGGTAGTTCTCCTTTGTTATAAATTAAATTTATTATTTTGGTTATTTCTTCAGTTCCTTTCTTCTGAAGTTGTTACAGGAATTCTGCAGGCATTTCATCTATTCCTTCTGCCTTTCCACATTTTAGATTTTAGTTCTTTAATGGCCATTTCTACTTCTGTCTTCAAAATCTCTGAGCCTAGATCATCTTCATTTACCTTCTTTATATCTTCTAATGGCAATTCATTTGATCTATTTTCCTTGTCATATAGATCTTCAATGTATTCCTTCCATCTCATTAAGATTTTATCTTCTTCAGTTATGATTCTTCCATTCTTATTTTCTGTGCCTCTAGCTCGAATTCCATTTCTCTTGAGGTTACACCAATCAATGCCAAAAACTCCTCCCTGTTGTTCTTGATACTTCTCGTATTAGGATATACAGGAATTTTAGCATCCCCTTAGGGGATGCTACACCAACCACCTTTGCATCTTGTATTTACTACCATATTTGACACTGTTACTTGCGAGACTAAATTTCTCGTTTTTTTCAGCCCTCTCACACTCATTCGCCTCATGGATGCCTACACATACATACACACACATACTCACTTTCATCCACCCTAAATTGCTATAGTTTCATTGCTTTTGAGTTTTCACACTCTCAGTGAACAAAGCTCTCTTGCTCCAAATCTATTTAAGTTTAATCCATAGGCATTATATAAATCCTTCCATCCATCAAGCAGGTTCACAAACTATCATTTCCTCTGCACAACCTGTCTCACTTTTCTTTTTTGCTTCTTCCAATAATTTCCAATTAATGAATGCTAAATTTTTAACCACAGGAGCAAGCTAGGCAGATTAATCAGTACTGGACATAACATGGATTAGAAGTATGGTGTTAGTTGCTTTTAATGTAGTGCATATACACACGCATTACATTACATGCATTAGAACAGTATGGTGTTAGTTGCTTGAAACATTAGATCAGTATGGTTGTTTTAATGTATTCACATTAAAAGCAACTAACACACACACTACATACATTATGTATACACACAGTATGTATTGTACATATTTTTCTGTATACATATATACACACATAGTGTCAGGAAAGTTGTAGAGGATTAGAGGAAACAGAGATAAAGTTGTGGTAATTGTAGAGGATGGTGGATGAAGTTAGTAAGGAATAATAGATTGGGGTTTTGATGCCTGTAGCGATGGTGCACATTATTAATGTTTTGAGTTATTGCACATTATGAATTATTGAGGTCCTAGAAAATTACTCTTTTTTCCCTTCTTCCCACTCCAACAAAAAAAAAGATAACACAATCTTTGCTTAACAAGTTTTTTCATCATTGTTGTTGCTAGCAGTTTTTATGTTTTAAATTTTATTGCATTTAATGCAATAAAAAAATTTTATTGCATTTAATGCTATAAAATTTAATTGACACTATTTTAAATATAATGAAGAGACTTCTATAGCAAAAAATTAATTAACTAAAACAGATTATGCTGAAAAGTGAAGACAGGCAATTATAAACAGCCGCAGACAACAACAAAAAAATATGCAATAACTAAAAATGTATGGCAAAGAGATGTAATTATAAATAGTCACAGACAACAAACAAAAAGAAAGAAAGTAAAGCCAGAGTGATCATATCTGCCATGTCTTTGATAACTAAACAGCAGAATGAGATACTTCCCGCAAGATTTTCATGTAATGCAATAAACAAGATATCAGGAATCAGATGCCAGGAGAATAACTGAACTATCAATTCACTGCATTTATTGCAAATGACTAACACATGAAACAGTACAACTACTAAGAAACAACAACAAACAACAAAAATGCATGGTCATGTTTAATATTATTACTTACTGATCCCCATTAGTGTACAACTTGCTATAAGTAAGTCCAGCAAGAAAAGCAATGATTTGAACAGTTTTTCCAAGTCCCATTTCATCTCCAATAATACCACCACAATTTTGTTGGTGAAGTTCCCATAGCCAGCGTACTCCTGTCTGTTGATATCTACAATTCAAAGAGATATAAAACATTATTATAAATAAAAACTGCATTCAACTGAGGTGAAAAAAAAAAAAAAGAAGTTAATCTCATGATCTAGAAAACTAAATAAAAAATGGGATATATTTTATTCTTCATGGACAACAGGAACAATGCAACTCAACAAGAAAACAATACAAAAATGGTGGAGTACTTTAATGAGGATTTTTTACAGTTGTAAAAAAAAAAAGTTGCATGTAATATTTATGCACAAAAAAGATTAATCCTTATATCGATATGAAAAGTAAGTCAAGATGGTGGGAATTATTCTGCTTAACAAGAGGTGTTTTTTTTTTTTGTACATTTATGGGCACATTTTTCATTAATCTTACATTATGTCAAAAAGGCTATTACTGAAAATGAGCAACCCCACCCCCAATTAAAAAAAAAGGTAATTCTGATAGCCAAGGTTTAAAAATTCATCAATCATTATCAGTAATTATGGAGGCACACTACAACTTACTTTAATTAAAATTAAAATAAAATGACATGTTGACCTTCATATCAAGGTCACCTTCAGGAATATACATACATACACACACACACACACACAGGATCACAAGCTACATTAGTACATATTACAGTGGGCTGAGAATAATTGCTTAGTCAACTGTTGGCCATACCATTAGTCTATAGTCCTGTTAATTGAAATTTCTATTCTAATTGAAATTTTTATTGAGATTTGGTTGGTTGATAAGAATTTTACAGGCATCCTAGAATTTACATTCATACTATCTTTTGGTCAAATGCAAGGACTGGGATAACTTTCCAGTCAATCTGATCACATGTTTCAAGTGCATGGTCAGAAAGATCTGCTTTACCATGACAAAGGTACATGATATATTATGTTCTTTCTGTTTAAGAAAGGAAATGAATTCACTGTTCAGAGCTTCTTCCTCTGAGAAACAGGCTCTGAACACTGCAATTCAAATAATAAGAAAATTTTTTATAAAAAATGGCTATAACAAGAAAACAGTCCTTAGAACCCTTCATAAAAATACAACCAAAAATAAAAAACGATGACAGTAAGGCCATAGCCATCTCTTATAGGAGGAGAATTATCCAAAATAATAGACAATATACTACAAAAATACAACATTAAGGCCTATTTAAACAACCAATGGAAATTTCAAGTATGCTAAGCTCTTCTAAAGATCCCTTCCTTCACTTGTCCATCCAGGTGCACACCAGATCTGTTGCCCCTGTAACCTACCCTACATATGTGACCCATCTGTATAATCTCTAAATGGAAAGAAGCACACACAGTAATCCCTCGATTAATGCACCACGATTAGCATGTTTTTGATTAGTGCATCATTTTTTTTCGATACCCAAATTCGATTAGTGCGCCTATATATATATATATATATTAAAAATAAATGTTACAGATTTTAAAAATTTTCTATCTATACATTTTTATGGCTAACTATTTTAAAAAATCACTCACAGAATGAAATAATTTACTTACCGATTTAAAACATTTTACAAAGTTATTTTCAATGGCATAGTAAACTACTTCCATGTACACTATGTTCCAAATTTTTACCGCCAAAATTTATGTCGTCTGCTATAGTAAGCCCACAGATTCGAGACCCTTCGACACTTCTGCGCATGTCACAAAAAGGAG
Source organism: Typopeltis vanoorti (assembly GCF_054136105.1). NCBI lineage: Eukaryota > Metazoa > Arthropoda > Arachnida > Uropygi > Thelyphonidae > Typopeltis > Typopeltis vanoorti. The sequence continues at coordinate 24,235,862 of NC_143557.1, read as the reverse complement.
AATCCATTCCGATAATAGGGTAATCAATCCGTCTTCTGGAATGAGTCGTTTATTATTACACATCAGAAAATTAACTTCTCTTTTACGATCATTGTAATTTTTAAAGTGATAACTATTTTGCTTGTATAACAGTTGGGAAATTTTATCTATAAAGCACGTGATTTTGCGTGTTGGCAACCAATTCGTACGTCCTTCATTTTTTTCTCCCCTTCAATGATGACGTCCAAGAGTTAATTAAATCTCATTCTGAAGAATTGAGCGATTCCGACCTACTAAATTTAGATGAACAGCGGAAAGATACCGAAGAATATGAAGAAAATTTAACCACTGATAGTCAGCCAAAAGAGATTTCACAGAAACAATTTGAAAATATTTTTCATACAATTGAAGTTTTTAAGCAGCAATACTTAGAGGCTGACCCTGATGAAGAGAAAAGCAGTAAAATTTGCAGAAGAGTAGAAGAGGCAATAGGGCCATACCGTCGGTTGTATGAAAAAAAAAAAGAAACAAAATGCCCACTAAACTACATTAGCTCAATTCTTTGTTAAGAAGTAGAATAATAAAATTTATATTCTGAATATGTTTTATTGTCTTTCAGCTTCATGGTTTTCCTTTAACTAGGCCCTGAGACATACCCTAATTCTTTTATAAAAAAATTAAGGTTCAAAAAAGAAATTTGAGGAACGAATTATACATTTTCCCATAGGTTATTATATTCGATTAGTGCGTTTTCGATTAATGTGCCTGTTTTAAAGAACGCATTAAGTGCACTAATCGAGGGATTGCTGTAAATGACACATCATGGTAAAACAGGTCTTTCTAACCATGCTGAAACATGCCACATTTGGTCCAGTGAAGACTGGGTGCTGTCTTCACTGGCCCAAAACATGGTATGAATATAAATTCGAGGATGTTGAAAGTTTATTTTTCACTTGGTCAGACTATAATAAATTTAGTTTACTCCTTTATCCAACTGTGTGCAAACAAAGTTTGCGCCTGAAAGTATCTTCAGGACTGAGGTAAAGTGGTACAACACCGGGCAACTCCTTGCAAAGGTGGAGCAAGATACCAACACTCCTATCTCAGTATCTCCCATAATGCAAAACACATCTCCTTGCGGATATGTATAATGTTATGCATTAAGGGAAGGGCCACTATCCAGATTAGTTTCAACCTTTATTGAGGTCTCTTCGGTGGGAGCCAGGCCCAAGTCGAGATACCAGGCAGAAGCATTAGCAAGGTCATCTCCTCCTATAGGAGCTGCCAAACGGTGCCACCTTTTTATTAAATTACTCTGGATTTAGAGAAAGATGTTGAAAGTTTATTTTTCTGGTTAGACTATAATAAATTTAGTTTAATCCTTTATCCCAGTGAAAGCAAACAAAGTTTGTGCCTGAAAGTATCTTCAGGACTGGGGTAAAGTGGTACAACACTGGGCAACTCCTTGCAATTTAGCATTCCAATTAGCAAGGGCAGCTCCTATAGGAGGAAATAACCTTGCTAATGCTTCTGCCTGGTATCTCCACTTGGGCCTGGCTCCCACCGAAGAGACCTCAATAAAGGTCGAAACTAGTCTGGGTAGTGGCTCTTCCCTTAATGCATAACATTATACATATCTGCAAGGAGATGTGTTTTGCATTATGGGAGATACTGAGATAGGAGTATTGGTAGCTTGCTCCACCTTTGCAAGGAGTTGCCCGGTGTTGTACCACTTTACCCCAGTCCTGAAGATACTTTCAGGCGCAAACTTTGTTTGCACACACTTGGATAAAGGATTAAACTAAATTTATTATAAATTCAAGGATGCCTGTGAAATGCATATCAACTAACCAAATCTCAACAAAAATGACAGTCTGAAAGTCCCTCAGAGTTGGATGGCTCACTTACAACCTACATAACATCTGGAAAGATAAGAATAACCTGAAGATAAGAAATTTAATTGGCTAACAATACAGTAACTCAAGCAGTGAATAGAAATTTAAAATAACAAGACTATAAGAAAAAAGAACTGTTGATGTAGTTTTAATAAAATTATATTATATTATATTTTATTTTTTATTTTTTTTTCATTCCAGAGGTCAGGCTATGGTCAATGGTTGACTTGACCATGCAGTTTTCTCAGTCCAATGTAGTATGTATCAATGTTGCTTGTGATCCTGTGTGTGTATATATACATATGTGTGTGTGTGTGTGTGTGTGTGTGTGGTATTCCTGAAAATGAGATTGATAGAAAGCTCAAAATATAGAATTTTAATTTTAATTAAAGTAAGTTCTTAAACATGGTAATGTCTCCATAATTATTCATAATGGTTGCTGATTGCCATGTAACTCTGAAATAAAGAATTTAAAAATTCATGTAAGCTGTATTTTTTAACTTATACGTAATTGCAGTAAATTAATAAGATAACTTTTTTTTATGTTAGTTTGTCAAGAGCACTAATAATCAAGGCAAGCTATATTCATCCTGTCACTATAGAAAAAAAAAGAAAAAAAACAGCTCTGTTTCTAAACTACTGCTGTCACTAAACAATTCTCAGGAGGTATGTATGCCTTCAAATTATACGTTTTGCAAATAATTTGTTTCAGTTTTAAAAACTGGAACAGAAATAATGTCCAATCCAGTATATTAATCACCTAGGTACTGAATGAACAAGGACAGGCAGGAAATTTGCGATTTAGCAGACCAAACTGTATATTATATTTATCATAAGATGAAGTGTTACTCAATCTGGAGTATCACCCAGTTAAACAAGATCTTGTTGTTTTTATCAGGGAACCAGGGTGAAGAGTGAAAAGTCAAACTGGACATAGCAAAACTCAAGACAGGCAACATTAACATAAGAAGTATAAACAGAAAGAAAGTTGGTTTGGGTGGTAACCCTTCCCATAATGTTTCTGTATTATGGGATACTAAGGCAACTGATGTGAAGCCAAAAGCCTCAATATACAAGTAGACCAGCCATGAAGTTATTTCAGACTTTAAAACAAGAATATAATTTCTTTCAAGTATAATATACAAATAGTGGTTGTCAAGATCAGATTTTCAATTTAAGACAAATAGTTCAGAAATGATGTGGGGGGGGGGGGCTGTTTGATAAATACCTAAAACAAAAATTAATTAATTTTATGTCTTCTTATATATCCTAAAAGAAAAAGAACAAATTATTACAGTTTGATGAAACATTGGGGTTAAAGAGTTTTAAGATATGCTCTTTCTTGTGATTATACGAGTTGATTTAATATAATTTTTGTTAAGGTGTTTATCAGAACTAACTAGAATCTGTATTTGAGTTTTGTAAATCTGGAAAAGAACAATGCATAGCCTAGTATTAAGCAATATATAGTCTAGATTCAAGTTGTAAGTCAGAAGAAAATTGAAAGGGGTAAATGAGGATTGTTTAATATAAAATCCAATTTGAGACAAGGGTGCAATTTAACACTGTTATTTATCATATGTAAGGATCACATTATGTGAAGGAAAGTGGATTTAGGCCTGACATCAAAACTGAAGATAGTCCTCAGCTCTCTACTCATATTTTGATAGCAAGAAATGGAAAACCAAAAGAATATGAAAAGAAAACAAAAAAAAAAATTATTTACTAACATTTTTAGTTCACAGTGTGATAATGTTTCTGGAATAAGAAACATGGTGTATTAAGCATAATTTATTGTAAAAGTATATAAAAAAATAAGTAAAATTGTACACAACAATTTTTAATAAAAATTTTATACAGTAAATATAAAAAAACATTTCATATAGCAAACAGATGGGCTGAAATATGTAAATTTCATTAAACAGATTATTTGTATACTAGGTAAATGTGTAAAAAATGACTACTATGAATACTACAAATTCTTAAATGTACTGTATCCATGTCACACATCACTGTTAATAAATGTGCTGGTATGCAATCCCAAAAAAAATCTTGCTCTTAAATAAATCCAACATATGAGGGTGGTCTGAAAAGTTCTCGGCCTCGACCATAGATGGCAACACTATTGCCAAGAGATTTTTTTTTCTAAGTTGATACATCTGTCATAAGCATTCATGTGAAATTGCAAGTCATTCTAAAAGTAGTTTGTTTTATACAGCTGTCTGAAGCAAAAGTGTTGTCTGTATCCCTTGAAATGGATAAAATTGAGTATCATGCAGTTATAAAATTCTTTGTAAAAGAAGGTTTAACACCAAAAGAAATTCATTCGAAGTTCGTAAAAGTTTATGAGCTCTCTTCTCCTTCATTTTCGACAATGAAGAAATGGGCTGCCGAGTTTAAATGGGGCCACACCAGCCTTGAAGATGATCCACGTGAAGAACGTCCAAAAGGTGTAACAACACCAGAAATCATTGATCAAGTGCACGATATGGTATTGGATGACCGGCAAGTCAAAGTGTGTGAAATTGCTGAGACTATAGGCATTTCAAAAGAATGTGTAGGATATAATTTGCATGACGAGTTGCAAATGAAAAAGCTTTGTACAAGGTGGGTGCCAGTGGCTCACAGTAGATCAAAAATGCACTTGTATGAAAATCTCGGAACAGTTCTTGGAACATTTTAACAAGAATAAAACTGATTTTGTGCATTGATTTATTACTATGGATGAGACTTGGATTCACCATTACACATCAGAATCCAAACAGCAGTCAAAACAGTGGATAGAAGCCAGTTATTCGGCACCAAAGAAGACAAAGTTCGATTCCATCAGCAGGAAAGGTCAAGGCATTGGTGTTTTGGGATGCTAAAGGCATTTTGTTTATTAATTATCTTGAAAAGGCATTTTGTTTATTAATTATCTTGAAAAGGATAAAACAATAACCGGGGAATATAATAATAATAAAAAAAAAAGGTTATGAAATTAGGCTAGTCATTCTAGTGGGAAACCTATATGACAATTAAAACATTTCAGCTATTCGGATAGAAATTTTAGCAAAGATGGAGCAGAAAACACGTCAATAGACTAGAGAATTAATAAAGATGATTTCAGACAACTGAATAAATTTATATGGAATATGAGATAAATTAGTCAAAACCCTAAAGTAGCTCTGTATACAAGACTACAAATCTGGTAATTAGCTTAAGGAATTAACAATGCATATAAAGTATATTAATTAAAGGCAACTTTAATGAATAACTTCTATATTTTGGCAACGTCACGTTGCCATCTTCAGGAACATAAAAATATGGTATGTGCACACAGGCACTAACAAAAGCAAATGAGGAAGAAGGCAAGAAACTAATATTGTTCCTAAATCCTAATGGTGCCCTCTGGCAGGTTAATTTGGTTGTCTTAGCCGTTGGGCTGAAGTTCTCATAATGTAAGTCTTCCAAATTTGGGGTAGTTTCATGCACCCAAATTTGTTGAGGTTTGGAACGTTTTTTAGAGCTGCTGATGATTCCTTGAATAATCTTTTGTACTTAAAAAAAATTATTTACCTGTTTGGTCTGTGGCCAAACAGGCAGGACAGCAAATATCAGGATTTCAGAACACAAAGACTACATCCGGTTTCACCAGTACAGCCACTCTGGGCTGGAAGGCCATGCCTTAGATACCCACCATAGAATTCGTTGGAAGAAAACTAAAATAATACACTGCAGCAAGTTTAAGTACGAAAGATTATTTAAGGAATCATCAGCAGCTCTAAAAAACGTTCCAAACCTCAACAAATTTGGGTGCATGAAACTACCCCAAATTTGGAAGACTTACATTATGAGAACTTCAGCCCAACGGCCAAGACAACCAAATTAACCTGCCAGAGGACACCATTAGGACTTTAGGAACAATATTAGTTTCCTGCCTTCTTCCTCATTTGCTTTTGTTAGTGCTTGCGTGCACATACCATATTTTTATGTTCCTGAAGATTGCAATGCGACGTTGCCAAAATATAGAAGTTATTCATTAAAGTTGCCTTTAATTAATATACTTTATATGCGTTGTTAATTCCGTAAGCTAATTACCAGTTATGTATGACCAACGTATAAGCCTTGCTACTACAAAGACTACAAATCAATTTTCACTTACATATCTGAGAGCCGGTTAGAAATAAAACACTTGAACGAAGACTGGAAACTACAAATATGAGTTCTGAGAAAAATTAAGAGAGTGAACATAGAGCAGAATCATCTCAAAAATGTGATATTAGAAGGAACTTGACACTGTTCATTTTTAGGTGTGAGCAAAACTAATGGCAAGTCACTTAAACAAAATAGGAAAGGAAAAGTTCACAAAACAGCTGTTTAATGCCAGGATGGCAGAAAAAAGACCTCTCAAAAATCTGAGAATATGGAAATTCTGACAGATAACAGGCTAATATGGAAGAAAACTGTCAATGAGAAGATAGCAATAATGTAAACTTTTCATGTAGTACCACCATCACAGAGTCCTTGACACCACTTTGAGGGTATAACAGGAATCTGATGATGATTCCATTCCTTGTTTGGTAGGAGAGTGTTCCAGGAAAAATGTTGTAACTATTACTTATGTGGATGACTGGTTGGACGTAAGAACATGCCATGACAAAAAGGTGAGTAGGGCATGGTTATGTCTGCTAATTCACTGTTCTGGGTGTGTTTCCAAGTTTCTATTGTGGACGAGGCTCTGTCACATCAATGGACCCCCTCATGGGCAATTTGGATCGTGCCATATAACGAATCCCGTGTTTGTTACCAGTATAAATTAAATGACTATGATGCTCCCAAGTTGGTGCAACTATGTCTGGATGAAATGGTTGTGAGAACGGAACTGCCATTTTGACAAGGGCGCTGTGATAGGATGCCATGTTGCAGGCCTACCTGTTCAGCAAAATGCTGGCAAAATGGGCCATTCCAGGTCAATCAGTGATACCGTATGAGATGGAAGTGCAGGGAGTCAACTGCAAATGCTACCCATAGTGGACAACTTACCATGCTCATTGAATGTGACCGTAGGATGCTACAAAGAATAATATGTAAAAACTACCATTAGTAAGCTGACACGTTGAATGCAGAGTTCCAAGCATCAACTGGAACATGAATCTGCACAAAAACATTCAGAACTAAGACTCATACCATCATTAGCGCACCCAGGGAGGGGGCCAAGGGGCCTTGGCACCCCCCCGAAAGAAAAAGGAAAAAAAAACACCAGAAAAATTTCCAAAAATCTTTTCCTAATTAAAATTCTTTTTTTTTTTTTATTTATGTTGGGTCGTGTCATCATCATCATCATAATCATCAAATTCCTGCTATGCACCCTCAAGGCGTGTACAGGATATGACAGTACTACATGAAAAAATTACATCATTACTAACTTCCTATCTACAATTTTCCTCCAAATCAGTCTGTTACTTGTCAAGACTTCAACATTATCAGATCTTATATTTCTATCGTCTAAGGCATTTTGTACCGTATCAATCCACCTATATCTTGGTCTTCCTCTGGGTCATTTTCCTGCCAACCTGGCAGAGAACACTTGTTTTGCTAATCTTTCTTCGCCCATTCTGTTTAAGTGACCATACCACCTGAGATTAGCTCTGCAAATGCATTCCTGGATGCTGACAATGTCAAGTCCTTTCTTAATATCCTCATTTTTAATATGATATTACCATTGATGCCATCTGTTCAGGCCTCTAATCTTTCTCAGGACTCTCATATCTGCAGTCTCTAGTCTTTGGTCAAGTGTTTTACTTCTGACCCAGCTCTCAGATCCATAAGTTAAAACTGGTTTGAACACTGTCTTGTATACAGCTAATTTAGTGTCCGACTAATTTCTCTCTTATTCCATATGAATTTATTCAATTGACTTCCCACGATACCAGCTTTGCTGATTCTGTTGTCTATTTCTATAGTTAGTTTACCATCTTCACTAAAAATTGTGCCTAAGTAGCTGAAATGTTTTACTTGTTCCACAGGTTCTCCATTCACAGCACAGTTGACATTTTCAATGATTCTGCCTATTTTCATTGTCTTTGTCTTTTTATTGCTGACCTTCATACCATATCTATTACAACAGCTATTCAATTTAGTCAGAGAATCTTGCAGACTTGTAGCGGATTTATTTAGAAGTATAACATCATCCGCATAAAGCAAAGAGCTGACATTAATATCTCCAATTTTGATATCAGGTTTAATACCACTTTCCTTCATAATTTGATCCATATAGATAATGAATAACAGAGGGGATAATGTACATCCTGGTCTCACACCATATTTAACATTAAACCATCTTCCTGTACTTCATTCAATTCTAACTGCTGATTTACAACTCAAATAAAGACTAAGTATTGCTTGATATAATGCCCCATTGACACCATATAACTGCAGCGTATTGAATAGCTTCTCTCTTGGCACCTTGTCATATGCCTTTTCCAAATCGACAAAACTTAAATACAGATCTTTGTTATATTCCCATGCTTTCTCGATTATTTGTCGTAAAGTGAAGATCTGATCCTGACAGCCTCTATTTGGCCTGAATCCAGCTTGTTCTTCACCAAGCTTTTCTTCCACAATTCTTCTCAACCGTTTCTCAAGTATACTGGCACAGATCTTGCCAGGCACACTCAGTAGGGAAATACCTCTGTAATTCTCACATTCAATTTTATTTCCCTTGTTATATATGGGTACTATAAGAGCTCTACTCCAATCATTGGGAATTCGTCCCTCTGTCCAGGCTTTCTGAACTATGCAGTGCAGCCACTGTAAGACTTTTATACCACCATACTTCAGCATTTCTGGTCGAATATCATCTACTCCTGCTGCCTTTCCACATTTCAAGCTTTTGATGGCTTTTTCTACTTCAAGTATGGATATGTATTCCTGACTAAATGTCTGGTCAATGTTTTTTATCACTGTGCTGTCATCACTGCTTGTTTCATTTAGCAGTTTTTCAAAGTAATTACTCCATACTTCAAGGATATCTTTTTCTCCTGTTTTCATTTCACCTTTATCATCTCTAACTCCTTTTACAGCACTCTTTCCTCCATTCCTAAGCTTCTTCAACAACTTCCAGAATATTTTGCCACCTTCTTGATATTTATTTTCTATATTCTTGCCAAAGTCCTCCCATGACTTTTGTTTAGCTAGTTTTACACGCTGTTTAGCTTTCTTACATTTGCCTCTGTATTCTGCAAGAGTAAAAGCTGATTTATTTGCCAGGAACTTTTGATATGCTTTCTTCTTTTCCTTCACTGCCTCTTTAACTTCCTGTGTCCACCAGGGAGTTCTGATTTTTTTATTCTTCCACACAACCTCACCACATGCCTCTCTGGCAGAATCAATCAATGTTTTCCTCAGAGTTTGCCACTGAATCTCCAAGGTTTGATTCCTGTTCTCAAACTCTTTCGTTTTCTTTTCAATAATCTTTCTGTATTGTAGTTTACAGTTCACATCTGAGAGCTGCTCAACTTTTATTCGCTTTAAAACTTTCTTACATGTTATTCTTTTCAATATGAAATTCAATTTTATCCTGCTCAAGACTAAATAGTGACCACTTCCAATTTCAAATCCTCTGTACACTCTGGTGTCCTGCACCAGGGGAGAAGACATCACTATCAACAATAACACAGTCAATGAGACTTTTCTTATTCCTAGCCTCTTCTCTCCATGTGAATTTGTGCACATTTTTATGTTGGAACATGGTGTTAGTAATAACCAGTCCATGTCCTGAGCAGAAATCCAACAGATATTTGCCATTATTATTAGCTTTGCTCTTTTCTCCAAATTTTCCCAAAATATTTTTGTATGTCTCGCAATCATTTCCTACTCTGCTATTTAGATCCCCAACAAGGACTAACTTTTCTTTTTTCATTGAGCGTCAAAAAATTTCTCCACTTCTACCTTAATAGAACCTTCTGTGGGACCACAGGCACAAATAAGTCTCATTGTCTAATTCCCCATTCTGATATTTGCCCACATCACTCTACTTGAGACTGCCTGCCATTCAAGAAGATTAGCCTCGTATTTTGTGTTGAATACTATGGCTACTCCTCCTTTTCCTTGATTGTCATTTCCTGAATATAACATTTTGTATTTATTGTTCAGAAAGATCTCACCAGTTTTTGTCTTTTTTGTTTCAGTCATCCCTATTATGCCGATCTGGTACTTATCTAATTCCTCAGCTAGCTCCATTTCTTTGCCATTCAGGCTTCTTACGTTGATAGTACCGATCTTTAACTCTGGTGATGTTGAGTTGGGGTTTGTTTTCAGATTTGTTCCAGCAGCTGACTTTTCACTGTTCGCCCTGGTTCCCTGGCGAAAACAACGGGGCCCTTGTTTAACCGGGCGACGCCCCAGCCGGCATGAAATTTTGTCATGTTGTACCATCATTTTTTATTTTGGTTTAAACCAATAAGAATACAATTTGGTCGGCTAAATCCCAAATTGCCAGCCCATCCTCGTTCGTTCAGTATCAAAGTAGATACCCAACAGGGTGCACCACGAGAAAGTGAGGATTGGACATTAGGTCAGAAGCCCTGGTCGGTTCTCCACATTCCTTTAAAGGCTATGTGGAGGTCTCCTCTTGGTTATACAGCTTTGACCCTTAAGCACCCCGTTGGGTCGTGTCTTCTATTTCTATGTTCGTTATATGCTCCTTATGAATTAGCGGTCACATAAGGTGGGAATACCTTATAGCGCCTCGAGAATCCTGGGCGCTGTGAACACAAGGCAAACGAAGTAGTGCTCAGGAGCTACTTTGTTTGCCCGAGTCGGGCCACAGGAAATCACAGGTATCGTGTATTGGCAATCGCTGCAGATGCTCAGTCATAGCTCTTATACAATGCATAGTGTGTATTCTCAAACTGTATATTCAACTCGATTCCCCCCCCCAGATTAAATCTTGAGTGCTCGGCCCCCTCCAAGATCAAATCCTGAGTTCACCACTGCATACCATAGGTTTCCACGGTTGGACTATATGCAAGCCCCACATTACTCAAACCAACATACAGCATTGTCTTCAATGGTGAAAAGAGCGTGTACAGTGAGATGTGGAGACCTGGAAAGCTGTGTTATGGATCGATGAATCATGCTACATCCTTTACCGAGTAGATGGATGACTGTGGAGGATGATCGGTGAACATCTCTTACCAGAGTGCATAACCCCAACTATGAAATTTGGAGGTGTCAGTGTGATAGTATGGTCCTGTTTTTCCTAGTTTGGTCTTGAGCCTCTGTTTGTGGTGCCATGAATTTTGAACTCCAAGAGGTATCTGAACATTCTGGAACAATGCAATTGTCCAGAATGTTCCTACTTTGTAGCATTTCTATGAAATCAATTTTGTGGTGTTTCTATGGTGTCATAAGGTTGCTGCTGTAATTGTGTGGTTTTTGGACAAGAATACCACCACACTTGACTGGCCTCCACACAGCACTGATCTCAACCCTACTAAACATCTGTGGGATGAACTGGAGTATTGGGTGGGACCAAGGGATGTCTGCCCCAGAACAGTCCAGGACCTCATTACATGCTTACAGGAAGAATAGTCCAAAATTCTCATTGATAGTTATCACACGCTTGTGGAAGGTATGACCTGCAAGATTGTTGCAGTCATCATACAATGAAAGGAGGTCCTACATCTTATTAAGGTGTGTACTATGGTAGTTTGTTCCTCACACTATGGTGTCTGTTATAAAATACTGTCAAGAAAAGAACAAATAATAAGATTTAAAAGTAACAGAAATCAGATGCATAAACATTTAGCTATCATTAAGGAAAGTGATATCTACAATTCATGCTACTGAATCTAGAGGAAGAATCTCGCCGAAATCAACCACCAGACTGCATTTCTTACATCGTAGATATCATTAGCACGTTCATTATATTCAAATGACTCCGATAGATATAGTATACAGAGGAATCATGGCTTCAGTAAGTAATACATAAACAACAGGGACACACATAACAACTACTTACAGCTACAAGTATGTTTGAGACATCGGACAAAGATGTGTTATAAATTGAAAAAAAAACATAAAAAAATCAACATTGGTATGAATACACACATAACAGGTTTAGAAACATTTGGGGAAAATTTTTTAATGTAATAAATTTATGTTAAATATCTTTTTTTTTTTAACTGCTATTTCAACTTCAGTAATGTTATCAGTTTTTTGCTGGGAATGTCATTCCAAACTTCTTCCTTAGAATTAAAGATTCCAAGAAATTATTATTACTTGGTTTAATCCTTTATACAAGTGTAAGCAAACAAGTTTGCAGCTGAACTATTTTTAGGACTGGGGCAACTCGTATAAAGAAGCTAATGACTTCACATTGTTCAGGTGCAAACTTGTTTGCTTACACTTGTATAAAGGATTAAATATATATTAAGTATATAATATATAATTAAGTATATATAATAAGAAAAAAGTATATAATTTCTTTGTATCTTTAAATTATAGTATAACCAAGTGGAAAACTTCCAACAACTTTCTCTAATGCAAAGAATTTAATAATAAGGTGTAACACCTTTTGGCTACTCATATATGAAAATATGACAACTGCATTACTTCAACCTTAGTATCGCCTCTGGGTCTGGCTCCCACTGATGAGACCTCAATAAAGTTCCGTGAATCATCTACACTTATATCAGTGTCTTCTAAGGAAGAATAAATTAAATATACCAAGAAATTATATACTTCGTTTAATCCTTTATACAAGTGTAAGCAAACAGTCTGCACCTGAACTATTTTCAGGACTGGCCCAACACGTAAAAAGATAATGACTTCACTTGCCTTAGCATCCCATAATGCAAAGCACATATCCTTATAGACACATATAACACTATGCATTATGGGAAGGACCAATACCCAAACCAGTTTCGACCTTTATTAAGATATGTTAAAGTGCAGGGATACCTCTCCGAAAATTCTGAATGAGCTAAAAGATCACTCTAAATCTCAATGAGTGACCTTAAAGAATCAGTACTAAACTCATCATTCCTACTTGAATGACTCCAGGACAGGAAACTCAGCAATGGCTCCACTCAATGACAGGCAAAAATACACCACTGAGCAGGGCCTCTCTACTCCACAGGAAGCAAGCAAACTCAAAGATGAAAACATTATCAAATCTCAATGGTGGGAGCCAGAGTTAAAAGAGGTACCAAAGTTGAAGTATTGCAGAAGTCATATATTTCCCATGTACAAGTAGTCAAAAGGTGTCACACCTTATTACTAAAATACTCTGGATTAGATTATATTCTTGGTTTCATTCTTTATCCAAGTGTAAGCGAACAAAGTTTTCAAGTGAAGTAACTTCACGACTGGGCAACTCATATATAGAGGCTAATGACTTCACATCACTTGCCTTAGTATCCCATAATGTAAAGCACATATCATCACAGACATGTATAATGCTATGCATTATGGGAAGGGCCACTACTCAGACCGGTTTCAATCTTTATTGAGGTCTCATAAGTGGGAGCTAGACCCAGAAGAGATACCAAGTGAAGTCATTACCCTCTAAATAAATGTTTCATTAACTTTTCCATCAAATTTTGTAGGTTGTTTAGTTGCAAAACAAACTATTTGAATAAAATCTCTAAAAATCTCTGAATAACTACTGGCAAAACCATATATACATATATCTACTCTATACTATAAAATGATAAGCTAAAATTGGAAACGGATGTGACGTCGGCTTGAAATGGATGTAGGCTGTAACGTTTTTGTGTAGTTTTTATGTAACGTTTTTTGTAACGTTTTTGTGTAACATTTTTGTCAAGTTATTTGAAACTTTTTGAAACTCAGGGGCTACCCTGAGTGTCGAGTCTTCAAAATTCGAGTCATCAGAATTCAAGGAGAATCCAACCTCCCATGTTCCAGTCCGGAACATGGGAGGTTGGGTGCCATAGGCACAAAGAGCCCTCCTTTTGAAGACTCAACACTCAGAGTAGCCCCTGAGTGTCGAGTCTTCAGAATTCAAGGAGAACCGGTCTACCAGTCCGGAACTTGGGGGGTTGGGCGCCGTAGGCATCAGGGGCAGAGCCCCCTAGTATACATATATACATACCAATACGTTGTATTTCTTAACTGACACTGACTCTACCATTACTTTCTCAGTTTCCTGATATATGGATGTCTCTGTTCATGTTCTGAGCCAAAAGGTCTTGCAAGAAGACCCAACAAGTACACACACACACACACACACACACACACACACACACACACACACACACACACACACACAGTTCTAAATATATCTTCAGAAGAATCCTTTTGTGCTGATATGAATAATTATCTTTTGGGTGTGTTGTTTCGCCAAATAGCAACCAGAAATAGCAAAATGAATAAAATGCTTCAAAAAACCTTCTTGCAGATGATTTATGTGCATGTGCCTAAAAGACAACACAAAATAGCTTAAAAGAATGGCTGTTTATATAACTGACACTTTGAAGACAGACAAATGTGAAAATAATACATCATTTTAATTCTTTTTAACTGTCATACCATTTAAGTGCAATTTACCTATATAGTTTATTCCAAATTTTACTAGGTATAGTATAACCATCAAATTCTTCACAACTTTCATCACTGGAATCAATTATTCCATCTTCACTTTCAAGTATCTTCTCATATTTCTTCTTGACACACTCTTTTTTGTATTCACTGCATGTAAATATTTAAAAATAGTATATTCAGTTTTATTCCGAAAATGCGCAATATTATTTTGTCAGAAATATAATTACTACACATAAACAATTGAATAATGATTTCAACATCCAAAACCAAAGATTATTATTATTATTATGAATGAGGTGCGCTGCAAAAATTAACAAGGGAATGTTTTGTTAAGATTGAAATTGAACATTTGTTGACTCTAATAGCACAAATAAAAAAAATTCTCTATCATTTAGTAAAATGAAAAACTTAACTTTGAATATTAATCATTCATTATTTAAGCAAAGAAAGCTACATTACATCTCCAGATTGGAGAAATAATGAAATGACATTTCACTTTTAATGATTTCAAAACAGCAGTTGAGAGAATTAAAATCAACATAATTTTAATATGTTGATTTTAATTTTAATGAGTGGAAGGAGGGTAATTATTATGGGAGATTTCATAATTATTATGGGAGGTGAAAAGGTGAACATCATCATACCTCACAATAATTATTTTCTCCCATTCTGTTCAAATGACATACCACCATTCAAAATTTTATAAAATTATTAAATTCATTTATCTTTGCAAATAGAATAAAAAATTATATTAATAAAACATTTTATTAATATAATTTTATGTTAATAAAATATATAACACTAGCCATGTATTGAAAAATTTCCTCTATATCAATCATTTAAAATCCCCTGAGCAAGTTATTATGTCTCTATCACATCTCTTCAGCACTCTACCTCTTTCTCTACCTATCAACTAGCTTCTGCAATCCACAAATCTTCAATCTCTTCACACAATCTTCAAAAAACTCACAATTGACTCTCACAACCCATTCCATTCAATTACCATTTTCCAAACAAAAAATCTAGTCCTCACTCTTGCTAACTATGCTCTTCTTTATTTCCCAAGGATGATCCTTAGTTTTCCCCATACTAGTTATGGGGAAAACTAAGTTATGTATTCAAAAATTTCCTCTATATCAATCATGTAAAATCCCCTGAAAAACTTATGTCTCTAACACATCACCCCCCCCAACATCCTTTCTCTGCCTATTGACCAGCTTCTGTGATTCATAAACCTTCAATCTCTCCTTATACAGATGTTGAAAGTTTTTTTCACTTGGTGTGAAAGCAAATTATACTTGCCAAGAAATTATATTCTCATTTAATCCTTTATACAAGTGCAAGCAAACAAAATTCATGTGTGAAGTATCTTCATGACTAGACTATTTGTATTGATTTACATAATCGAGGCTGATGACTTTACATCAATTACGTTGGCATCCACAATGCACAACAAACTTCCTTCTAGAAATGCATAATTCTATGAATTAAGATACAGGTCACAGACCAGTTTCAACCTTTATTGAGATATATAATCACCTCGTATGTAGTATCCCAAAGACTTGCCATCATCTTGGTCACTTACCAGAGGTAAGTGACCAAGATGGATCCATTCCATCTCATCCACATCTTCAAAAAACTAATGCAGATCTATGCAAAACAGTCCAGATGAGGCCATATTATTATTATTATTATCTGAGATCTTCAGGGAGTCAAGGACTCATCGAGGGAGGCATTAAATTACCCCAACCCAGCTATCATACCTTCCCTTAAATTCATTTACACTAGATGCACTCATTACCACTAAGGGCAAATTATTCCACTCACTCACTGCTCTCTGAGAGAAAAACCTAGCTCTTACCCATTTCTTGACCGAGAACAACCTTAACTTCCATGGATGCCCCCATGTTCTCTCCCTGCCTTCCATATAACAAAAAATTTCATCATTTGAAATGCTATAACACCCATTCAAAAATATATAGACCTCTATCATATCACCCCTCTTTCTCCTGTTAACCAGAGTCTGTAATCCACATACTCGCAATCTGTCCTCATAATCTAAATCCCATAATCCGAATATAACCTTTGTAACTCTTCTTTGCACCCTTTCCACAGCTTTTTTATCCCCTTGGAACCTGGGAGACCAAATCTGCACATAGTAATCCAAGTGTGGTCTTATCAAAGCCTAATAAAGAGGCAAAATTACTTCCTTATCCTTACATGTCAAGGTTTGCTTCAGCATAGAAATTATCCTCTGAGTTGTATTTGCAACTTTGCTATGTGACCTTTGAACTTTAAATTCTTATCCACCAATACACCAAGATCCCTTGCCTCTTCAGTTTCTTGTAGCATAACCCCACTAATATAATATGCCACTGGATCTCTAATCATGCCCAAAGTGCATAACTTTACACTTACTAACATTAAACTGACAGCCATTTTTGTTTGCCTAGATTTCCAGTCTATTCAAATCATTTTGTAATTGCTGAATATCAGTAGCATCCCTAATTGCCCTGCCTATCTTTGCATCATCAGCAAACAATTGCAAATCTGATGACAGACCCTGCTTAAAGTGATTAATGTACAGATTGAACATTAATGGCCCAAGGACTGAACCCTGAGGTACACCACTGGTTACCTTAAATCTTGCAGATTCACACCCACTGTATACCACTTTTTGATATCTGTCTGTTAACCATCCCCTGATCCAAGTCAATAGATTATGTTCCAGTCCCATATTCTCCAGTTTATGAAACAGCCTCTCGTGTGGTATCCTATCAAATGCCTTAGAAAAATCCAACATTATCATAGTGTATCCATTTCCTTTATCCAACTCAGCCGTAACATTGTTATAAAATATGAGCAAATTGCTAAAACATGGCCTTCCTTTAGTAAACCCATGCTGTTCCCTGCAGAGTATAGAATGATTGTCTTACCCATTTCTGTATGCGAGTTCTTACTAACTTCTCTAAAATCTTCACTACCACACCAGAAATGCTAATAGGTCGGTAGTTAGATACATCAGTTTTTGTACCACCCTTGTGCAATGGAACTATATTACATTCCTTCCATTCCTGTGGTATCATTCCTGAGCTGAGACTCAAATTATACAAATGTGTGAAAGGCCTAGCCAATTCAGCTGAATATTCCTTTAACAAACGGGCAGATATTCCATCTGTCCCTATTGACAAATTCTTATCCAAGTTATGCAAAAGCTCTTCAACCTCATTTTCTTGAACCTCTAGTTCTTCATCCAACGTAGTAGTAGCACTGTCCACCATACTACATACACCTGGTTGATATATCTTAGTAAAGTGAGCACTCATTAACTGAACAATCTCCTTAGCTTCCGACACTTGTGTACCATCTGCATTTAATAAAGTTATTCTTCCACATTCATTCTTTCTTTTGCTTGCGCATAATGATAAAATTCTTTTGGAATACCTTTAGCTTGCATGGCCAATTTATGCTCATACTCCATTTTAGCTTTTCTCACAATATTCGTTACTTTTCTGGCCTGAGCTTTATATATTTCATAACTCCTCTCACTCTTATTCTCACGATACTCTTTCCACATCATCTTCTTCTTGTGGATTTCTAGCTTAATAAGCCTGCACATCCATTTCGCACCGAACCTATTTACTCTTCGAACACTAGGGATACATTCAGATACCGCCTCATTCAAGCACTTTTTCAAAGATTCCCATGCATTGCTGACATTTTTTCCATTCAGTAACTGATACCATGGGACCAAAGATAGTATTCTTCTAAGTCGATCATAATTTCCAGCTTTGTAATTCAGCATGTAGCCTGTTTTAATCGGAGCTTCAATACAAGTAGATACTTGTATTGAAAGAACAGCATGATCACTGCCATCAATTGGTGGTAAAATAGCCATATTCTTGACATGATTTTTTTTAATTCTTCTTTTAACAATTGAAGTTTTCTGGGTTTAAACAATGTTATGATATTGCATGTTGATGTCTTAATAACATTCTTTGTATGAGTACATTTCATCTCCCTTAAGTGGTTTCTGGGGAAATGCTCCAACTTCCCTAAATGCAGTGACTATGAATCAAAACAAATGGTCAAATCTAACATCTTGTTTGATTCATAGTTGTTATAGGTAAAATACTGCAGCCAGTTAGTCACTTATGCTGCAGAGCCATTCTAAAGACAGGGTTCTTCTTTCTTGCAATGGGAAAGAAGGCAGACTACTACAAGAAAGAAGAAGATGAAAAATCTCCTTTAGTCCTTGGGTACTCTTGCTCATCTGCACCACTACAACGCTGTTGGAAAGAGGTTGTGCAAGAGAGAGAATGAAAGAAGGGTAAGAGATAGTCTACAAGGGATAGTCTACAAGCAATATATCAGAAGTATAGTACATGAAATAAGGTCCAACATTGCTAGTTTTATTCAAGTGATCAGCCTCTCAAGAATAAGAGATTGCATCTGGAAATAAGGAGAATAAATTTCTTGAGTTTTTTAGGCATTGTAAAATCTCACATAATTTAACTTATCGGGCTTGGTTTTACAGGGGTTTCAAAGACATGTATATATAATGAAAAATGTGAAATTAGAATAATAATTAAATAATACTTTATATTCTTGTAAAGTGCATAAAATAATTCCTGTTGAAAGTTGTATGAAATACTAAAGAGAGAGATTAAACAAGATTAGAAGTGAATCAGCAAAAGTAAAAGTTTGCAATGTCTTGCAAACAAAATTAAGCGCCCACACTAGAGACGTTGGAAAGGAGAGAGATAAAGTGACATCATCATACAAAGGGGCAATCACGGAAACTTCAGCATTGAAACAAAGGATTAAAAAGATAATTAAGGGGATTGAGAGGACAAAAGAGCTCTCTCTCTCTCTCTCTCTCTCTCTCTCTCATTTTTTTTTTTTTGTTTTGTTTTTGTTTGTCCTTTACCCTACTCGGAGGATCCTCTGAAGGCTGTACCTGTGGGGTTCCTGCTTTGATGCACGGAAGGACGAAGAAAAGGCAATTACCCGAGAACGTGATAGAAGATCATAGCAGTTGTGTCAATGGGATATCTTCAGACCGTTTTCAGGATGAGACCCTCCACACGGATGAGAGTTTTCTCCCTGGTAGGACCAAGTGACCGACCAGCAAGGGTAGAGACAGAGGTCATCGTAGGTAGTCTGAAGAAAGGACATCATCCGCACCCTAGCTTAGAGCACCGTAATTGTCTATGGAGCACCCATGTAGCTATTGTACCCAGAAGTAAAGGAACAGAGGCAAGAAATCTGGACTGAAATGTCATTCATGTGACTGGACTGTGAATGTAAAAGGTACTGTGAGTAGGCACTCATTGTTAATTTTATTTTCTTATATGTATAAGTTTAGTGTTAGCATGAGTGATATTTGTGCTTACAGAAAGGAGTTGGTGTGAATTTGAGTTTAGAGCTGTAGATACACAAGAGTAAAGTGTTACGATTATGAATAAAGAATGGAAGGAACTAAATTAGATTAGAATAAGGGGACAATTGCTCCTATCTTGTAAATCTATTGAGTAACATCCTAAAGTTACATGAAAGCTAGGTGTTTAACCATTAATTGTATTTTAGGCTGATTCGGTACAGTTTGGTCAAGAGAAGTAGGTTCCTCCTCATGAATGTATTACTTGTAACCTCTTACTACACCCTCTGTCCAAAAAGAAACCGACCTTTTGATAGAAAATAAAACACAGGCCAATTATAATTATTCAAATCATTTATTTCAATCGATATACTCTACCTCAGCTTCGACACAGCATTTGGTATGGTCAATTAATTCTTTAAACAAGTATTTATATCGGTTTTTGGGATACTGTTGAGGGTCATGGTTACTGCCGCTTGAACGTTTTCAATGGTGTCATATCGCTTTCCTATCATTGGAAAATGAAGTTGGGGGAAGAGAAAGAAGTCACAGGGTGCTAAATCAGGTGAATACGGAGAGTGATCCAACACACAAACTTGGTTTATGCTCAAAAACTGTCTCACGATGTTCGAACAATGAGATGGTGCATTATCGTGCACAAATGACCTGCATCACGATATTCATGCTGTACGTGACGAATTCTCGCTATCAATCACTTCAAAACTTCAAGATAAAACTCATCATTGACCGTTTGGCCAGGCGGAAAAATTCTTTGTGGATAATGCCCTTGGAATCGTAGAAACAAATCAGCATTGTCTTTACTTTTGACTTCTCCAAGCATCTTTTTTTCAGATGCCCCTCTTCTGGTGGTTTCCACTCAGCACTCTGGCGCTTTGTTTCGGGCTCATACTCAAAACACCATGTTTCGTCACCAGTAATAATTGTTTCAACGAAGTTTGAATCCTTACGAGCGGTTCTAATGAGGTCCTTGCAGTGTTCAGTTTGATAAATTTTTTGGTCATCGGGCAACTTGTGGGGAACAAATCAAAAATTTAATTTATGAAAGCCCAAACTCTCGATCAAAATATTGTGTACAGTTGATTTTGGAATCCCCAATTCATCTTCGATCAATCTCACAGATGCTTTCGGGTTTTCTTTGATGAAATCAAATCACGCACTTTTTGGATGTTAACTTCACTCAGTCCAGTTTTTGGATGGCCCAGCTTTTTGTCATCCTCAAGCGACTCACAAGCAATTTGAAATCACTTAAACCACTAGTAAACTTGAGCACAGGATAAGCATTCATCACCATAAGCTTTCTGAACCATCTGATGCATTTTGGTAAAATTTTTACCAAGTTTAACACAAAAGTCAATCGCAGCTCTCTGTTTGAAACTCATTTTCTGACCGTTCATCAAAACACACTGTCACTCTTGGCACTATAACTTGGCTTATAATGAAACAAATGTCATAAACAGCTGAGAGAACACTAATGAAGGTTGCCGCTTTCGACAACAAAAAGATACAACAAGTGGTGCCACTAGTTTCTTCTATTTTCGAAAAGTTCGGTTTCTTTTTGGACAGAGGGTGTAATTAGAAATAAATTTGTTTTATTGATTAAAAACTTTGCCTAATCTTTTGCCAATGCACTGTCTCGAAATAATTGCAATCTTGTGTGCAAATTGATAGAGAATCGCCACGATATGCTGCATGAGTGGATGTAAATTAGCTGTATATTTTGCCTATGTTCCCCTTCCTAAAATTCTCAGACTATATTAATTCAATTAGGCTGGCGCAGTCGATAATCAAAAAAATTTGTCTAGTTGAGAAGTACGAGTTTGGCAAACTGCAAATCGGATATAATAGCAACCTTAAGGCCCGCTTTGTATGCAGTGGGAACTAGGGACAGAGTTTAAAAAAAAAAGGAAAAAAAAAGGGTCAAGTGTAAGGTAGGATTAAGTAAAGTAATAAGGAGTCATATTAGTAGCCCGTATTAAATTTTCAAAGGCATATTCAAGGATCTATTTGAGAGTAGTTATACAAGAGTGATTGACCCAATGCTTACTATCCAGGTATACAAAATCTAAGAATAACAATAATAATAACACTCGTGAGAGATTATAACCATACAACTATCTCAGACAGTATGCAATAGATCAGTATAAACTGATCATATCATCAAAAGATGTGATTGTAAATAGGGTGTCAAATCTTCCTCCATATGGTGAGTGACCATTAGTTGTTCACCTGGTTTGTCGCAAGCCAAATAAAAACTTTTGTGAAGCAAGATGTATGTAGAAGTACAAGGTCAGTGGTTATAAAATGCTTCATAAAAACAGCTTGGAGCTAGCTATATGATGGAATAAGCAGTTAGGTGGAGAAGGAGTTCAACAATGCTTAGGCACTGATCAAGAGCTATTTAACAGAAGCAATATCTCAATGTACTCCAAAGGTCAGGATGTTAAGGTAAGCAGGTGTAACATGGATGAATAGAGGGTAAGCATATAACCAAAAGAAGGATTAAGCTGCTTAGAATTAGCCAACATGACCAAGGAGCTATAAGACCACAGTAGCTGAAGAAGGGCATTATGAAGGCAGCATAAAGTGAATAATAATTCACTAAAGTGATAATAATTAGTTGAATAAGATCTATGAAGAGTAAAAAGGGAAGGTGACTCAGTTGGTAAGGACATCCAGAATGCAATATAAGCAGTAGATGGCCAATAAGGCCAAGTAAAATCCTCTAGTTCTGTTGATATGTGGCAAATAGAAGAAAGAATGTTACTAGAAGATTATGTTCATGGATGAAAATAGTAGACTGGTAACCAATGCAAAGGATATAGGTATTCAATGAGCAATTCATCAGTATTTCACTCTCATAAATCTCACATCATGAGAAGCTTGAGTGTAGAAAGAATGCAGAGGAGGAAATGATGGTGAGTGATCGAGAGATATATGAAGAATCTGCAAGAAATGTACAGGTAGATGGTGGATGTTTGAAAAATTAGCTCTAGCTATAGTATTTGCAGTCTCATTTCCTCTGATTCCAACATGGCTTGGAATCAAACAGAGGTGTACATCTAAGTGTACACTTAGATATACACTTAGATGTACCCTAAGCTTCCATAATAAAAAAGTTTTTGTAGCTCTACACTTTTTATTGCCTGAAGAAAACTTTGTGAGTCTGAATGCATCTTTGGCAGCAATTCGGTAGCCGGCCCGGTTGGCCAAGTGGTTAGCATATCTGATCTCCAATCAAAAGGCTGCAGGTTCGAATCCATGCATGGACATGGATGTTTGTGATTGTCTGTGAAAATACTAGTGGTGGTGGTGGTGGGTGGTAGTGGAGTTGGTGTGGATGATGATGGTAATTGCAGTTTGTTGTAGTTGGTGGATTGAGTGGTAGAGATGGAGAGTTGAAGAGTAGGTGACCTCCCTTGATGAGTCTTTGGACTCCTTAGAGGTGTCACGTAACAATAATAATAATTCAATCTGATGTATTTTAGTGAAAGCTCTATTGCATACAGCTCAGCTGTAAAATTATGTTAATATTTGCATCAGCTGTTCCAGTTATGTTGATATTCACATCAACTGTTCCAGTTATGATAAAAATCCTGTCAGCTGCACCAATCATGTTAATATCTCTGTAAAGAGATGTTTTTTAATAATGAGTGTTATATAAATTTACAGGAGTTCAATCCAATTGGTGCAATAACTTTTAACTCTATATTTTTAGAGTCCAATAAATGGTTGACTTAAGACCAAATAAAAAATATATTTATTTAATGAAACTAAAAGCTATGTACACTGTATATAAAATTAAATTAATAACTATAAAACTATTTGGATCCAAGGCCTTCTAAATTAAAACAATAGATTGAAAATCTCCTTTATCTTTATAGGATAAATTCACTCATTCTCTCTCTCTCATTCTATTATTGGTTTGCTTCACTACCAGACTGAACATTTTGTTTTTACAACAATTTCCTACAAACAATAAATGTTCAGAGTCAGTTCTTAATCAGGCTTCCCTCAAAATCTAAAACTTCTTAACTTCCACAGGACTATGCAGTGTGAATCTTGATATAGAAGACATATATTGGATCCAGGAATCCTTCTTGCTCTGGCATCTTGCTTGGGCTCAAGCATGTTTAAAGGCAAGCAATTAGGCTAGTTTTTGTGGGATATCAGCAAAAAATAGCCCAAACTATCTTCTGGGCTTGTTTCGTTGCTGTGCAATTGTCATTCCACTACTGGCAGCTCCTATAATAATGTTACACTATTCACTGCATCACTGATAGGAGATGAGCTGACCACCGCATAATCAAATTCTGCCAAGAAAAAATTTTCTAATATAATATCCAAATATCTAAGAAAGTGATTGCTTCCAAATAGGTTGTCATCAGTTTTTCACTTAAACAGTGGGAAAAGGGAAGGTAAAAATGGATAGTTAAATCAATGGAAGTGAATGTTTTGGTAGGCATATTGAAGAAGGTGTTGCTTCCTGTATTTGAGAGACATTGTTGCTGTCAAGCATATGCTCAACAAGTTTTTCTCTGATGTTTGTTTGGGCACTAGCCAACATAGTGTTGGAATTCCCATTAAAAGTAAAGGGAATGTCAACTACAGTATGCTGTATCTACCTTCCTCCTGCTGCAGATATTTCTCAAGATAACCTTGATGATGTCATATTGAAGTTGCAATTCGCTTTACTTTTGTATATACATTCGGTTGAATAGCAACTGCTAAGTTTGTGTTAAACTGGATTTGCAGAAAGGGAATATGGTTTCCCAAAAGGATGGCGACTCCTCCATAAACAGATTCATTCCTGTCCTGTTGGATTCCCATTCCAATTGGCTTCGCATATTGGTTTATACTTCTGTGAGTATATATTGGAATAAATGATTCTGATTTGCTATGTTGAAAGATTTTGTTTTCATTAGTCCTGAATTTTTTTCTTTTTTGAGATTTCAGGATAGCCAGTATCCCTCATTTTTCACTTCTGGAAAAATATCCAAGACATCATCAAATTGTATTCCCTCTAGGGTATGCGGTATATTAATTGTGTTATCTTCCTGAGGGAGAATGGAAGTATCCATGCCATTCGTTGATGGGCTATTTAATAAAGAGTCCGGAAGCATGTCTTTTATCCTCTGTGGTGCATGTTCCATTTTTTTAATAAGAGGATTTTCATATAATGGGACCATTTCTGGTGTCTTCAGGAGTTGGTCTATATCGATTTTTCTATTTAATTCACTCAAAGATGTTATGGTTACGAGATGCCAGGATTGATATATGTGTCATCCCAACTGATGCTTTCAGTTGTCTTCTGGGCATAAGATGATTTAGCAGATGATGTTGGCAGTATACCATTGTGATATATTGCCTTTTTTGCATCTTGATATGTTGCTCTGTTTTTAACTTTTGTATCTCATTTTTGTCCTTCCACCTTTAGCAAGCTCAAGAGTGTGCTAGGTGGTCTCTCTCTCTCTCAGAGAATTTTGGTCTTTAGCTCTTATAGTCTTTATTCTCATGATCTTTACTGCCACATCAAGCACAGATGGCATAGCCAAAATATGCAATTTAAGAATGACCATATTTCTAACATTTAAAACATCATAAGGGGTTCAGGATATAGAGCCTTACTGGACAGTTGAGATATCCTGATTTGACAGATGGTGGTAGTTTTGGTTTGGTGAAAGTAAGGATGTTGCTTTTAATGGGTACCAGATGCCCATCCCTATATATCAGGATTCTTCTTATGGCTATCAACTCCGTGGTCCTTCATTTGAAAACATCTCTCTTCATTGGGAACTTCAAGAAGGTCCCTTACTCTAATATTACACCTCTAAAAATGTTTCAAGTTTTGTGGTTGTGTGTGTGTGTGTGGGGGGGGGGGGGTAACTGTAATTGGTATTCCCTTGACAAATGTTGCATGAAGTAATTTTTCTGACTGTTACTATAGCTGATTCAATAAGGATATCTCCTGAACACAGTTTCTTTACATATTTCGGAGAGCATTCCAAACCTTTCTTGATGAAAAAGGGTGGCATTTTTTCAATTGCACCTGTGGAGTGTAAGAATAAGAATGGATGTATATGTTGCAACTTCTGGTGTTTTTTTGTTTCTTACTTTGGTTTTCTATTCATGATTCTATGGAAGAGGAGTTTTTCAGTAAGGAAAACCATGCACCTCCATATGAGACCAACTAACTCAAGGTCAATTATAAAGCCCTCAGAAAGTTTCAACACATCCTAGATGGGATTCAAATTAATATCTTTTGAATAAAAGGGTATCAACAATATGACTGGACTATGGAAATTCAACTTACCAAGATATTTATCTCACAAATGATATATCATAATCAGAGAAATTAGCTAGGCAAGTTTACTAAGTAGTTGTGGTTACTTTGAGTTTTAAATTATTCAATGTTAATTTTTTAAATTAATCTAAAATTTTTTATTAATCTAAAATTATTTTTTATTAATTTTTTTGGATGAAGGCAGACCACACTTGATGTAAAATCAAAAGAACTAAAAAAATTACTCTTACTTTATTCTCTTTAAATAAGAAAACTGATCTCCATCATCTAAAATCTTTCTCCACTTCTTTATTTTCTGGCTATCTTCAGCTTCACTTTCGCTGCTATTTGATAAATTTACTTGCTCATGTTGCCCTCTGGTCTTAAGGTGTTTCTTTTTTGCTCTTTTGCTTTTTTTCCTTTTTGTTGCTGAAAATTTTAACAATGATCAATAAAATAACACTATAATATATTATTGCTGAAATCGACAACATAAAAAAAAATTATTCAAATGTGGTTCCCTTATTTTTCCAAAACAGTTAAATCTTATTCATTCATGTTAAATACGATATACAGTTACATGCTTCTGCATATATAAAAAATCCCTTCTGCAGAAATATGTAGTTCTGTAGGTAGTTTTCGGTATTGAGACTACATATTAATATAAAGAGTTAATTAAAAATAAAGAATTAAAAAACCCATCGAATTTCATGTGTCGTAAGACTTGCATCATCAGGGGTAATGGTACATAAGTTTTACACAACAAAATCTTATTGACAATTAAATACACACATTAGATGTTTTTAATAACTTCACAACTGTTAAATAATTGAGAAACCAGAATACAAATGATATATTCATTACAGTATGCATGTTGGAACATTGCTAGTGGTCACGTTCTGTGGTTCACGTGTGCTATATCCTAGGTCCATGGCAGTTACGTTTTTGATGAAGGCAGACCACACTTGATGTAAAATCAAGCCTTGATTTTTATTGCACTGTGTAGGATCCCTACACAGTGCAATGAAAATCGATATCGGTACAAATTTGAACTTTTGTTTAAAGAAGTGCTGAGGCCTTACTTCACCATCTGAGCTTAAATCAGACTGACTGCCTCTCTCTCTCTCTCTTTAAGATATAGGAAAGTCTTATTTTAATCACACATTGATATTTTTTTTTAAATAGCTAACAAATAATTAATATTGCAATATTCTCTCAGTCAATCCATTATGTTGTTTTATGTATAACATCACACGGCTCTTACTTTTTCAAAATAATCCACTGTTCACGTTCTACTTTGTGATTAGCTGTCATCACCACTGATGATGGCCTGTAATATTCAAGCTGAAATATATGGCCTTAGTTAAATGTTATTACTTATTCCTTGTGTTTTTCATGTTAATTAAAAGAAACCTCTTATGGCATAAGTATCTCTTAAAAAACAAACGTAATCCTTATTTTAACATAAAGCAGGAATTTATTTCTCATAGATGCAATGTTAAAACAAGGATTACACATGTGCTAGGATTGAATTAACTCATAAAGTCGGAACTACCCATAAATTATTGGAGCAGGTACATTCTTGGGATACTTCCACTATTGAAAAATTTAAGATCTGTCATGCTCCTCTGCATATCTCTAGTCTTTTTTAGGTTTATGAAGGTTACTCATTACATGTTACAGTTGATTGCATTGACTATCTCACTTATCTCTTGCTAAATATCTTTAGTCTTTTAGTTCTTATACTAGAAACAGCATTGATTTCAAAGATAGAATTAATAATCTGTGTTGACTGGACAATGAAATGAGTTCTTCTGATGTATTTTCCCTATTCACAACATATCACTTCAAGAAACTGTTCATTTCTTACGAGTTGATTTCCTAGAGGATATTGTTTAAATTTACCATCAATGCAGGTTCTTTTATGTGGCGAAATAAGTTATACAAGCAATGTGAGAGAAACAGCCATGGGGAGTCCTACCTTACCAGCTAACTTTGTGTCTGGCTTTGCTTCATATATCCTTGCAGTTTGGTCCCACTCAGAGGCAGAATTACTACAAGTTCTGGATGAAATCAACTTCATATATGAATAGTGATAGGCAATTATTGAGTAAGCTATATATGTAAGATATATATATATATATATATATATATATATAATATATATATATATATATCTCAGGGGACCCTGTAACCCCTAGAGAGCGCATCCACTGGGTGGCAGATAGGGGAGCCCACCATGTGTGTGTGTGTACATGCGCGTGCGTGTGTGTATATATATATATATGGTGAGGTGGTCCGAATATACTGAATAAGGACTCGTGGACCAACAGGGCCATAAGGGGCAATCATTTTGATTGTAAGGGAAGCGGCACTCCCATGGACCCCTAGCTGGATCATCTATCCTCTCCTTCTTCTACTTTGAGGAAGATCCACTTACTTTAATCTTTCCTATAAGGCCTTATCAGCCAACTCTTCTTACTTTATGACCCTTATGCTATTAGAGTACTCGAGGGCCATGGGGTCTTTTCATTTCTGGCTTTACAATTATGCCCTCTCTGTAAACCTCACTATACTTCTTCTATAATCTATTCTTTCCCCTTAAATATACCCTATTCCTCCTATTGATTTAAATTCAGAAGAAGGCTAGTTCAGAAGCCTTAAGGTAGCAGCCCTACCACTGAACTATTCCATCGTCAGGCTAGTCCCCTGACATGGAGAACATAATCCTACTTGTAAGCTGACAGAAAAAGATAATCGGATTGAATCTACGGGAAATGACCCCGGAATGGAAAAGGTAAAACGAAAATGGAAACGACAAAATATAATACACATAGCAAACTGTAATGTAAGAGGAATAGCATATAAAGAAATAGAATTAGACCAGTTATTAAATGAAAGAAATTTTAAAATAGCAGTAATCACTGAAACAAAAAAGAAATTAAAAGGAACTATGAGAACTGAAAATTTTAATGTGATATACAGTGGAGTCGACAGAGACCAAAGAGCACAAGCAGGAGTCATGATTTGGATTCATAACTCCCTTTCAAAACAGTTAAAACATTATAAATTATGGAATGAAAGAATAACAGAAGCTAGAATAAAAATAGATAGAGGCTATTTAACAATAATTGGTTTATATACCCCAGAAGAAGGAAGAGAACAGGATAATATTGATTTTAATAATCAGCTACAAAACATATATAATAAAATAAATAAAAATTATTACATAATTTTAGCAGGAGACTTAAATGCAAGAATTGGAAACACGAAAATTAATAATAATATAGGAATACATGGAGAACACACTCTAAACAGAAATGGTAAAAAATTTATTGACTTTGTAGTTTATAATAACCTAAAAAGGTTGTGTTTTCAGAGAGCTCTCGAAAGCTAAGTACAATTTTGAGTAAAAATTAGAATATAGATTAAAATCATAACGTAATATTGCCTAATTTTGGTAGCTTGTTGTGTCTGTGGGATTTTGGTGTGAATTCCATTATTTAATTTAGTATATAACATTACGTTTCATAGATTTCAATATGGCGCCAATGCGACGTAAGATAATGGCATCCAAAAATACGATGCTATTGTTCAAAAACTATAATGTGAGAGAGTTTGTCCAATGTGATGTGTGTGGGATGTATGCATTCCTGAATGAGGCTGGAATTTGGATTGAAAGTGATAGTGGTGGGAGAATGTGCAGAAAGTGTAAGCAAAGTGAGGAGTTGAAGTATGTGTCAGGTTGTGAGATAGTTATGGTTGAAGAAAGCCAGAATTGCCAGAATGTGAGTGAAAATAGTGGCTTGATAGGGAATTGCGATGTACAAGATGGCAATGAGAGCGGTGATCTAAGAAAGAGTGAAAGCAGCCATACAGAGAGAGAAAATGGTTTAAATGATAAAAATAATGAGGAATTATTTGTAATAAGTGAGATCGCTAGGTTGTGCACAGTGATACAAAATGCGCAGCGGCAATTAGAGCACCTGCAAAACTCTTTCCAGAGTGATTCGGCTAACGTAAATAAACAGCGTAAGAATGGGAAAGTTTCTGAAATGAAGGAAAGAGTGTTGTATTGAGACTCTTTATTAAGAGGGATGATAGATGGCAGTGTAACTAAATCGTACTTATCGGGTGCGAAATTTAAGGATGTAAGTGAGAGTATTAGAGTGCAAAAACAGAGGGTGAAAGAATTAATAATTGTGGCGGGTACGAATGAATTGAAAGGTGATAAATTTTTTATGAGAGAGGACTTGAAAGTATTGTTAAAGGTAGCAAAAGAAAAGAATGACAGAGTTAGAATGGTTAGTCTGTTGCTGCGGTATGACAGAGAGGAGTTTAGAAGGAGGGCCATAATCGCAAATGACATTATGCGCAGGTTATGCAGACGGTGTGGTGTGGAATTCGTGGACGTGTGGAATGAGTTTGAAGGGCGAAAGGATTTATACAAGATGGATGGCCTGCATTTGAATGAACTTGGTGTGCGGAGACTGGAAAGAGTGTTGCTAAATGAAGTGAAAATGGATGTGCAAAACCAGGGAAACTAGAACTACCAATGGGGGGGGGGGAATGGATATGCAGATATGATATCAGTGAGACAGATGAGTGTAAGAATGTATATAATGTACCCGAGCCAGCACTAAGGACAAAAAATGGGAATGGGTCATTTAGAATAACGCATCAAGAAGGAAGAATTTTTGGCCTTGAGTGGCTCTTCCTGGACGCAGGTTATTGGCATTAGTGAAAAATGGCTGACGGAAGATGATATAGTTAGTGGGATAGAATGTGTAGGTTATAGTGTGTTTAGGAGGGACAGAGAGAATAAAATCATCAACTAACTTGGTTGTTGAAAAATACTTTGACGAGCAGAGACAAGCAAGTTATTGTACCTCTGTACCGAGCCTTGATAAGACCTCATCTCGACTACTGTGCACAGATTTGGTCACCTAGGTTCCTTCTTGATGCGGAGGAGGTGGAGAGGATCCAGAGGCTAGTGACTAAGATGATAACAGGTCTGCGGAATGAACCATATGAGAACTGTTTGAAGATTTGTGGGTTGCAGAAACTAGTTGATAGGCAGAAAAGGGGAG
The DNA here is from genome assembly GCF_054136105.1 of Typopeltis vanoorti. Lineage (NCBI taxonomy): Eukaryota > Metazoa > Arthropoda > Arachnida > Uropygi > Thelyphonidae > Typopeltis > Typopeltis vanoorti. The sequence continues at coordinate 24,204,665 of NC_143557.1, read as the reverse complement.
ATATGATTGAGACATTCAAATTGCTAAAGGGATTCTATATGATTAATTCAGAGGATATTTTTGAGATCAGGACTGGTGGTGGGAGAACTAGGGGACACCTATGGAAGCTGGGCAAGAGTGTGGTTAGCAGGGGTGGTAGAGCTGGGTAGAGGTGGGTTCTTTACTTTTAGAGTGGTAAATGAGTAGAATAAGCTGCCAGAGTCTGTTGTGGGTGCTATGACGGTGAACGAGTTCAAGGCAAGGTATGATAGATACTGTGAGAATGTAATCGGATAGTTGTGTGGACATGATGTTTAGGGCCTCCCTCGATGAGTCTAAGGATTCCTGGAGTCGCCCGAAATAATAATAATAATAATAAAAATAATGAATTAGAGTTCACAGAGGATATGAAATAAGCAGTGACCACTTCCTTGTTAAAATAAAATTAAGATTACCACCTAAATGGCTACAAGTAACTAGAACAGAAAGAAAAATTGAAACATTTGTTTATATAACTAGACTATTGAATGAAACGAATGTACAATAGCTATATGAACAAAGAATTAACCAATATCTAGATAAAATAAACAAAATGAAGAAATAGAAATAGAATGGCTTAATATAAAAACGATACTAAATGCAGCAGCAAATGAAAGCTTATGAAAGACCAAAAAATTCAATAAAAGAAAAAAACTGAAGATCTGGGATGATACAATCAAAGAAATAATCAAAAAGAAAAAAGAACCCTATCACAAATGGTTAAGCAGTAAAAGATTAGAAGATGAAATAGAATATAAAAGAATAAGAGCCATAGCTAAAAGAGAAGTCAGAAAAAGACATAGAGAATCGTGGAATAAATTTGTTTCTAATTTAGAACATGATTTATATAAAATTAAACCCAATGTATATAAGATTTTGAAACACCTAAATGCAGATACCAAAGAAAACATAAAATTAAACACTGAATTGAAATTAGAAGAATTTCTAAATTACTACACAGAACTGTGGACAGACAAATATTTTAAAAAAGACAACTGGCAAACAATTAACAAAAATGAAAAGGAAATAACTGAAGAAGAATTAGAAATCAGCCTGAAAGAAACAAGAAACGGAAAATCACCTGGAGAAGATAAACTAGGTTCAGAACTATATAAATACGCAGGAACAAGATTCAAAGAAAGACTCTTATTATTTTTAAATAAAATTTACTCAACTGGTATCCCCTCAATAGAATGGAAAAAAGCAACTGTGATTCCTATCTTTAAGAAAGGTAATAGAGATGACCCTAAAAACTATAGAGGTAACAGTATACTAAATTCCTGTTACAAAATATATAGCAGAATCTTAAATAACAAACTAATGAAATATTCTGAAAACTTTATTCTAGAGGTACAGAATGGATTTAGAAAAGGACGATCGTGTATAGACCCAGCCTTTTGCCTAAAACTAATAATAGAGAAAAGAAGAGAATATAATTTAGAAACACTTATTGCATTTATTGACTTTGAAAAAGCATTTGACAAAGTTAAAAGAAACATATTATTTAACATATTAAAAGAAAGACAAATACCAAATAATATCCTAAAAGCTATCACAAGTATATATGAAAATAATCAAATACAAATAAGATTAAATCATGAGCTATCATATACAAGAGAGATAAATCAAGGGGTCCGACAGGGATGTCCCCTCTCAGCAACTCTTTTTAATATCTACTTAAATGAAATAATAATAAAATGGAGTAAAAATTTACATCAAGGAATTAAACTTTCACCTACAGTTAACTTAAACACTCTCCTCTTTGCAGACGACCAAATAATAATTACAAATTCTGAAGATAATTTACAGAAAGCTATTTTAAATCTAAATGAGATATCCAAAGTTTATGGTATGATAATATCAACAGAAAAATCAAAAACTATGGCCTTTAAAGGACAAGATCCAGCAAGAACTAAAATAGTAATTGATAACAAGATCATAGAACAGGTGAATTCATTAACTACCTAGGATGTATGATCACATATGAAAATGAAAAAGATATAAACGTAAAAATTGCAAAATATTTAAAAATAACAGGTGTAATTAACTCTATATTTAAACCAAACCTAGTTCAAAAACAAACCAGGCTAAAAGTATACAATACATTAGCCTTACCGGTCTTAATGTATGGATGCGAAATCTGGACAATAAAACAAAAAGACAAACAAAGATTAACAAAGGTAGAAATGAAGTTTATGAGAAAAACTGCAAAGTATACCCTATTTGATCACAAAAGAAACGAAGATATTATGAAAGAATTAAACCAAGAACCAGTAATAGAAAAAATTAAAAAATATAAACATAAATGGATGGAACATGTTCAAAGAATGAAAACAGAAAGATTACCAAAACAAGCCTTAAAGTACAAGCCATTAGGAAAAAAAAAACCAGGACCTGCTCTTAAACGATGACTTCGCCGGAACAGGCCATGGTAGGCCTAAATCCTTGATACGTATATGATGATGATGATATATATACAGGGTGTTCGGGATAAATTTGACAGATTCGTAAGGAAAAAGAAAATCTTCTTTGTATCTATTAAATTTAATGAATTGACAAAAAAACATTACAGGCAGAGTTAATTACAATACTATCAACAAGATTTACTCAAATTAACCACCATTAGCATCGATCACAGCTTCAATTCTGCTTCGGAACCTCGAACAAGCTGATGCTACAGTCTCCCTGGGAAGGGGCCGCAAAAACTGTTTTAATTTTATCCATTAACTGGGCTTTTGTATTACTGGAAGTGCGATTGGTGTCTTTTTCAACTGCGCCCCATACAAAATAATCCATGGGGTTAAGGTCTGGGGAGTTTGGAGGCCAAACATTTGGACTGGTGAAGTCGTATAAATTTTCAGACAACCATTTTTGACTTTTCCCAGAGGTGTGGCAAGGGGCCGAATCCTGCTGCCATACATACGGCCTACCATTGGCTACCCTTGTTATCCAGGGCTTGACTACAGTTAGCAACTCCACGAACAAAGCCCGAATTCCAATGCCAGGGTTCTTCAACACCTGTTCCTGCAGATTTGCGAGGAATTCTGCTGTACGAACGCAATCAGATCGTCTGCTAGGGATCTTTCTTCTTGCTACATCCTCGTAGTCACCATTGCAAGTCTCTAGTTCATGCCTGATTGTTTTTACTGTATTCAGGGAGCATTGGGCAGCAGTCGTAATATCCTTATTTTGATGGCGGGCACGAATCATCATGATACAAGTTATTCTCTTCCATGATTCAGGTGGGTTCCAGCTATCCATCCTTTCTGACATCTTGTATATGAATGAAGAAGGGTCCAAACTTTTAAATGAAGAGAAGCGTGTGTTAATACATGTAACTTACGGAAAAATATAATTAATTATAAATATGTCAAATTTATCCCGAACACCCTGTATATATATATATATAGTGGTGCTGAGTCTATGAGGAGAAGGAAAGTGATCAGTGATATACCACAGGGTTCTGTACTTCAGCTGTTGTTGTTTAATTTAACAACAGCCTAATATTCTTATGTCTTTCTGCCAAAAGGCCACGGGAGACAAAAGGTGAATACACAAGAAGAATGTTAGACAACCCGAACGCTACAAAGTCATCTGGTCCTGATGGCATCTCTCCTATTGTACTCAAATGTTATGCTCCAGAGCGAGCATCTGTCCTCTATTATCTCTTTAATCTTATATACTCAGCTGGCACCTATCCATCTCATCGAAACTAACATATATCCAGTCTATTCTAAAAGAGGAGACAAAAGCCTACCATTCAACCACTGACCAACTACTATCATCTCAATCCTCTCCAAAATAATGGAGAAGGTTATCAATGGTCAACAGTATGCAGAAGTTCACTAGTTAAACAGTGACCACCAGTATGCATTCCACCAAATCAGACCCAAGGCTGATATCTCAGCCTACATCCCTCACCATTGGACACGTGCTGTGGAAAGGTTCGGAGAAATGTGTGCTGTCATCATTGACATTTCCAAGGCTTTCAGTCATGTTTGGCATCAAGGCCTGTTCAGCAAACTACATTCCTTTGGTCTACCTGCTACCCTTTTTAACTGAACAGCCAGCTTCCTCTCTAGTCGTTTACTGGGTGTAATAGTGGATGGCACTCTCTCTCTATGAGCTTTGCAACCAATCCAGGAGCGCCTCAGGGCTCCATTCTCTCACTTATCCTCTTTCTCTTATACATAAATGACTTACTCTCAATTGCTACAAATTCTATCCATAGTGCTGCTGATGATAGCTCTCTTCATTCATCCGCCTTTGGCAAACCATGTAGTTCCCGGGCATCCCTTATATCAAGATCATCTACAACCAGTGCCTTAAACACTGATCTCCATACCATCCTTCATTGGGGCAAGGATAACCTAATTTAAGAAGAACGTCAGTAGGTTTCTTTTTTCCCAATTCTTGTCTGCACCTCACACACAGCACTGATGTGCTATAGGTTCTTGTACCTCTCATGTGTAGGAAAAATATTAAAAAAAGAAATTAACGATATTGTGAAGGATCTCAGATGTTGATATCAAGTTATTTGCTTTTCTAAGTTAGGGAAAGTGATAAGGAATGTAGCTGATATGCAGTTCTCTGCAGGCTGATTGAATAGATGACAGTGAGCATGACAGTGAATGGCAGTTCTGCAAAGTGTAAGATAATCATCAATGGAGGATATTGCAGGAAGAATATTATAGTAATGGGAATTTGTTGTAAATATTCATTAGAAAAGCTAAAGAGTATTATTATAAGGATTTCATAAGACCACATCTCTGGATTTCTGTGCAGATATATGGTCATCTGGATTCCAAGGAGATGGAGAGACAGCTGCAAAGATTCAGTGGCAAATAACTAGGATCATAACTGGACTATGGAACTGTGCATATGAGGCCAGATTGAGAAAATGTAGCCTTCCAAGTTTAAGGAACAGACGGAGGGAGAGCAGATTTGACAGAAACCTACAGTTTAGTAAAGGGATCCTGCTGTATAGACACAAATGAGATTTTGCAATGTCTGGATGGTGGAAGTAGAACTTAAGTCAACCTTGAAAGCTGACTATGGATGTTGTTAGGTCAACCTTCTTTTGACATGTGGAAGGGGTGTGGAATGGGCGACCATTGTATATTCTGAGAACATCATTGAAATCATTGGAATATAATAAACATCTGTATTTAAGTTTTGTAGATCTGGAAAGGGAATATGACAAGGTGCCGACAGAAAAGCTGTTTAAAACGTTACAGTAATATGGTGTCAACGGGGCATTATATCAATACTTAGTCTTTATTTGAGTTGTAAGTCACCAGTTAAAACTGAAAGAAGTGCAGGAAGATGGTTTTGTGTTAAATCTGGTGTCAGAAAGGATGTACATTATCCCCTCTCTTATTCATTATCTATATGGATCACATTATGAAGGAAAGTGGTATTAAACCTGATATCAAAATTAATCTCAACTCTTTACTTTATGCAGATAATGTTATACTTCTAAAAAATCTGGTACAAGTCTGCAAGATTCCCTGACTAAATTGAATAACTGTTGTATCAGATTTGGTATGAAGGTCAGAATAATAAGGCAAAGACAATGAAAATAGGACAAGTATTGAAAATATCAACTGCATTGTGAATGGAGAACCTACAGAACAAGTGAAACATTTCAGCTACTTGTGCACAATTTTTAGTTTAGATGGTAAATTAAATATGGGAATAGACAACAGAATCAACAAAGCTGGTATGGTAGGAAGTCAATTGAATAAATCTATATGGAATAAGAGAGAAATTAGTCAAAACAATAAATTAGCTATATACACGACTGTGTTCAAACCAATTTTAACTTATGGATCTGAGAGTTGGTTTAGAAAAAAAAAAAGTGACTTAAGACTAGAGACCACAGTTATGAGAGTGCTAAGAAAGATTATAGGCATGGACAAATCATCAATGGCAAACTAATATTAAAAACGAGGATATTAGGAAAGAACTTGACATTGTTAGAAGAGATGATCTCAGGTAGTATAGTCCTCTTAAACAGAATGGGAGAGGTACGATTAGCAAAACAAGTGTTCTCTGCCAGGTTGGCAAGAAAAAGACCCAGAGGAAGACCAAAATATAGGTGGACTGATACAGTACAAAGTGCCTTAGAAGACAGAAATATAAGATCTGATAATGTTGGAGTCTTGACTGGTGACAGAATAATTGGGAGAAAAATTGCAGATAGGAAGTTAGTAATGATGTACGTTTTTCATGTAGTACTATCATATCCTGTATACCCCTTGAAGGTACATATCAGGAATTTGATGATGTTGAATCTCTTACATTTTAATTACCATTATTTTTTTATTTCGTATCCAAACACCAGTGGTACAGCAGTAAGTAAGTGGTACAACATGATTTACAACAAATTAGGATACATTACAATGAGATCAGCTGAGATTTGGTAGGTGAATTATACAGGGAAATAATAATTAAATATGAAAAAAAGGAAACTATACATAACTTATATACAATAAATATGGTCAGATGTTCCTCCAGTATCTTGCACAATCAACTGCTCTTTTTATGCAGGATATAAGGTCCTCTTTTGTGCAAGGTGATGGAAGAAAGGGGCAAGAAAGAAAGTGTGCCAGTGAGGTAGCCCCATTTGATGAGGTTTTGTTTGCAGTGTTCTGTCATTCGCAGTCTGTTGAGGCTTTTCCAAGTATTCCAGTCCAAGTGGGCACCACGTGGAAGCTGTTGGGCTATTGGAATACCAGTATTATTTTCAGGATATAGTGCAAGCCATTGTTGAAGTCTTGTCTCTGGGAGGTTTTTAGGTGGTTCGACAGTTGCCAGGAAGCTATGTCGGGATGTTGGTCTTTGGGGTACTGAAGTCTGGCCGAATAGTGGGTGGCATTCATCATTCATTTGTCTGCTTCCTTCATCAGCTCAGAATGCAGATCTTTGAATTGAAGGAGGTGAAATACCAGCCAAAGTATACAGGTCTTTTAGTGGTGTTGTTTTCAGGCATCTTGTAATTAAGCGGCAGCTTTCATTCAATGTTGGATGAAGTTTTTCAGCATGGCAGGATCTAGACCATATTGGGCAGGCATATTCAGCAAAAGAATAGCAAAGGGCCAAGGCAGAAGATCTCAGTGTGTTAGGGTCTGCACCCCATTTGGAGGAGGTAAGCTTTCTTAGTATATTGTTTCTTGCATTCACTTTTGACTTTGTTTTTTCTAGGTGGGTTTTATATGAGAGGGTACGATCGAGAGTCACACCAAGGTAGATTGGGTTCCAGGAATGTTCTATTTTAGAGCCTTCCCAAGAAATCTGTAGCTTCCTGTTGGCTTCCTTATTGTTAAGATGGAAAAAGTCAGTCTGGGTTTTCAAGGGGTTTGGTTTTAGTTGATTGCTGGTATAATATATGGTTAGACTATTTAAGGAAAGTGATAGTGTAGTTTCAATGGACTTGAAATTTTTTGATTGAATAGCTATGGCAAGGTCATCAGCATAGATAAAATTTCTAGTTCCTGAAAAGATGGGGAGATTATTGATGTAGATGTTGAAAAGTAATGGTGATAACACACTTTCCTGTGGGAGGCCATTTTTTTGGAGGTGCCAGCGGCTTTTCCTACCCCCCAGGTTCATGTAAAAGCATCTGTTTCCCAAGAGTGATGGGATCAGGAGGACAAGGCGATAGTCTCTAGTTATTCTGTATATTTTATTTCTGAGTGTGAGATGGTTTATGGTATCATATGCTGCAGTTAGGTCTACAAAGACTGCTCCTGTGGCTAGTTTTTGCTCATAACCATTTTCTATATATTGAGTGAGGTTGAGAATTTGTGATGTGCAGGATTTGCCTGGTCTAAAGCCAGCCTGCTCAGCAATAAGATGGGGTTCGATTAGGGGTAGTAGTCTATTAAAAATTTATTTATTTATTCGTATGGAGTTTCCTCCCTTTTTCTTTCCCGTCCCTATTGGGGCAAGTTGAACCTCATGGGGGGGGGGGGGTTAAGTATGGCTGTAGATCCATGTATTCACGGGGCCGGTTTGTCTGCTTGCGGGATGAAAAACCCCAGATAAACTGGGGGGGGGACCCTGCTAATCCACGCCCAAGACTGGCTAACGTGGCTATGGCTCCTCACATCAGCTACAGGAATCGAACCTAGGACACTCCTTCCCCAGGCATATGGTTGCGAAGCACACAGCCACTAGGCTAACTGCGCAGACTTCAAAATTAATCATTCATAGAGTTTAAAGAGGTAAGAGGTTGCTGAGTAGTGATATAGGTCTGTAATTTTTTGCTTCTGTTGTAATTTTCCTTGGTTTCAGAAAGGCCACCACACTTTGGCATACCTCCAGATAGTTGGTATCCTTAGGGTTCTGAGGCAAGTGTTGTATAGGTTTAATAACCACTCTTTTGTCCTGTTTCCAAAATGTTTAATCTGTTCATTACAGAGATCATCAAGGCTTGCAGATTTTCTAAGTTTTAATAGGTTTATGGCAGCGTTGAGTTCAGTGATGGTGAAATCTAAGTTAATCATATTTTGTTCCTCACTTGGGGTTCTAAGTATCTTCTTTTTTGGGTCCTTTTTAGGGAATTTTCCATTCAGCAGCAGCTGGTGAGCAATTTGATTAGCTGTTACCTGTGGATGTTCATATGGCTTAGTGAAATCCTTCAGCATAATTTTTCTCCTGATTGGATAGTTACTTCTGAGAAGGGGTTGGTGTTTTAAAGTTGTAAGTAATCAGCAAACTGGGCTTGTACATCACTAGAGAGGCCTTGAATGTAGTTTGTGCGGCATCCTCTGGGAGATGTGTTTGGTGGAGATTTTCCTCAGTATTTTTATGAATTCAGGATACTCTTGAGGGTTTGAAGGGACTTGTTCTATGAAGCAGTCAAGATCTTCCATGAAACCATTCCAATTAGCTTTTTGGAAATTAAATCATCGTCTGTAAGGAACTGTGTTAGGCATAATTGTTGGGTTGAATCAAAGCATTATAGGTCTATGTTGAGTACGTGGAATCGGATTTAAGACCTTTTTAATACAAATGTTGGATATTTTTGAGCTAACAAATATGAGGTCAGGGTTATAGCCTTGCTTCCATCATTGAAAGAAGCAGGGAGTTTTGGATTATATATCAGGTTTAGAGAAAGGTTTTCAGCCCATTTTTCAACAAGTTCTCCATCTTCGTTGGACTTTGTGTAACCCCAGTTAACACTCTGGCTGTTAATGTCACCTAATACAAGATTAGTCATGTATGCATTATTATTGAGGAGGATATCATCATCATCATCATCATCATCAAATTCCTGCCATGTACCCTCAAGGGGTGTACAGGATATGACAGTACTACATGAAAAAATTACATCATTACTAACTTCCTATCTACAATTTTCCTCCAAATCAGTCTGTTACTTGTCAAGACTCCAACATTATCAGATCTTATATTTCTATCGTCTAAGGCACTTTGTACCATATCAATCCACCTATATCTTGGTCTTCCTCTGGGTCGTTTTCCTGCCAACCTGGCAGAGAACACTTGTTTTGCTAATCTTTCCTCTCCCATTCTATTTAAGTGACCATACCATCTGAGATTAGCTCTGCTAATGCATTCCTGGATGCTGACAATGTCAAGTTCTTTCCTAATATCCTCATTTTTAATATGATATTGCCATTGATGCCATCTGTTCACGCCTCTAATCTTTCTCAGGACTCTCATATCTGCGGTCTCTAGTCTTTGGTCAAGTGTTTTACTTCTGACCCAGCTCTCAGATCCATAAGTTAAAATTGGTTTGAACACTGTCTTGTATACAGCTAATTTAGTGTTCCGACTAATTTCTTTCTTATTCCATATGAATTTATTCAATTGACTTCCCACCATACCAGCTTTGCTGATTCTGTTGTCTATTTCTATATTTAGTTTACCATCTTCAGTAAAAATTGTGCCTAAGTAGCTGAAATGTTTTACTTGTTCCACAGGTTCTCCATTCACAACACAGTTGACATTTTCAATGATTCTGCCTATTTTCATTGTCTTTGTCTTTTTATTGCTGACCTTCATACCATATCTATTACAACAGCTATTCAATTTAGTCAGAGAATCTTGCAGACTTGTAGCGGATTTATTTAGAAGTATAACATCATCCGCATAAAGCAAAGAGCTGACATTAACATCACCAATTTTGATATCAGGTTTAATTCCACATTCCTTCATAATGTGATCCATATAGATAATGAATAACAGAGGGGATAATGTACATCCTTGTCTCACACCAGATTTAACATTAAACCATCTTCCTGTACTTCCTTCAATTCTAACTGCTGACTCACAACTCAAATAAAGACTAAGTATTGCTTGATATAATGCCCCATTGACACCATATAACTGCAGCATATTGAATAGCTTCTCTCTTGGCACCTTGTCATATGCCTTTTCCAAATCGACAAAACTTAAATACAGATCTTTGTTATATTCCCATGCTTTCTCGATTATTTGTCGTAAAGTGAAGATCTGATCCTGACAGCCTCGATTTGGCCTGAATCCAGCTTGTTCTGCACCAAGCTTTTCTTCCACAATTCTTCTCAACCGTTTCTCAAGTATACTTGCATAGATCTTGCCAGGAACACTCAGTAGGGAAATACCTCTGTAATTCTCACATTCAGTTTTATTTCCCTTTTTATATATGGGTACTATGAGAGCTCTACTCCAATCATTGGGAATTCGTCCCTCTGTCCAGGCTTTCTGAACTATGCAGTGCAGCCACTGTAAGACTCTTATACCACCATACTTCAGCATTTCTGGTCGAATAATCAGGGAAGGAAAAAGCTTCTTCTGGTGGTTTATAGACTGAGGTGATTGAGATATTTTTAAATGTAATTGTAATAATCTCAATGTTTCTGTTGTTCGTTGAGTCAATGGAAAATGGGATCAAGTTCTCTTTTGTAAATATTGCACTACCATATTTATCGTGGGGTATTTCTTTGATGAGTTTCATGCCAGGGATGCAAGGTCTTGCAGCACCTTCCCCTCTGTGAGTTTCTTGCAGGCAGAGCACATTGCAGTCATTATTGCAGCCATCTCTGCAAATATTTGCAATGAGATCTTGCTTGACACTGGAGAAACCTTCAATATTAAATTATATTATTTTTAGGACTGGCCCCAGGTAGGATCCTATAGGGCAGAAATTTGGGAGCATTTTAGTTCAATCACCTGTGTTTGGTTGATAGCAGCTTTAGCTTCCCCTAATGAGTACTAACAGGGTGCAGGAATGAGAACCTAACTGCTGCGCACCTCTTAATTACCATGAAATCCTGTGTCTGTTACTGGGAACTCATCATGCTGTTCTTTCCATGTACTTGATCACTTCATAATTCAGATGTAGGTTTCTGTGGTTAAACAGGTCTGTAAGTAGTTTTCGGTATTGAGATCACATATTAATATGAAGAGTTTATTAAAATAAACAATTAAAAAACCCAACATGTTTTGTGCATTGTAAGACTTACATCAGGGGTAATGGTACATAAAAGTTTTACAGAACAAAAGCTTATTGACAATTAATTACACATATTAGATTTTATAATAACTTCACAACTGTTAAATAATTGAGAAACCAGAATAGAAATGATATATTTGTTACTATATGCATGTTGCAACATTGCTAGTTGTCACGTTCTGACAACTAGCAATTTCTGAAATTTGCTAATAGAACACTGGTGTTCTTGTATTCTCTTTTCTACTGAGCATCCGGTTTGTCCAAAGTATGAAAGATGACTGTAACAAGGAACTTGGTAGACACTAGAGAGAGAGTTAGTGGAGACCGTTCATCTTTGGAAGATGGAAACAATGTTGATAATATGTGGATAGGAAGAAAATTAGATGCTAAAGTGTATTTCTTAAGAATTCTGGAAATGGGGTTCTGAGATGCCAGAAATGTATGGGATTGGAACTTGATATACTATTTTCTTGTTATTTGGGCTAGGATTATAAGAATTAAAAAGCTGTTGAATGACCCTTTCTGAGAAGCCACTGAGTTTCATATATAATTTGATGTTCATGTTTAAGAGTTCCTGCTATAATAGCTGGAACTGTAGAGATGAGGGTGTATGGACGAGAAAAGGATGTCTTCTAAATTTTCTAAATAAAAGTCAGCGAGTGTTGGAGAGTGGCCTTCCCGTTGTGCTTCAACTTGACTGTGAAACTTATTTAGACAAATAAAATATCCAGAGTGCATAACAAAGTCAAATAATTTCACTATATCTTCTGGAAATGCTTCTGAAAAAAAAAAAATAATAAAATAAAAAAAAAAATATATATATATATATATATATATATACTAGGGGGCTCCGCCCTCCTGGCGCCTACGGCACCCAACCCCCTGAGTTACGGGCTGGTAAACCGGTAAAACAAAAAACATTTCAAATTTTGGTTTATCTTTTTATATATATAGAATACACACACACACACACACACACAGTCGAGTCTCTTTTTATGTGGTAGATACGTTCCACAGAAAACTGCATATAAAATATAGCACGAAAAAGACCTAACTTACATTGAAAAGTTAGGGATACAATGCATAATTTTCTAAAATCACATAAAACCGAAGCAATGATTAAAATAAACCTAAAATCACATAAAAAAAGTTTATAAAAATTCAGGAAAATAAAAATGCCTAAATTTGTTTTAAAGCTTTATTCATTTAATTTTATTGAAAAGTAAAATATTTTTTTTACATTTTCTCGTCAGAATTATCGTCACTATATGGCAACATTTGCGAACTGGTGCGAAATCACTTTCATCACCAGAAGAGATAGTTAGCGCATCAGATCTGTATGGTAAAGGCAATAGTTCTTCACAAACAGAATTAGCTTCACCCTCGTTCTGTGCTAATTTTTTTCTTCTGACAATGTAATCAGTGATTAAATTTTGCGATGATGATTTTGTTAATTTTTTATAAGCTTTTGATAACCAGACATACAGTTCTTCAGCTCACGTTGGAATTTAAAGGCTCGTTCAGAATTTGTGTCATTAACAAGAAAATGATTTTTCAATTTATTACGCCGTTCAAGACCTTCTTGAATTATATTTGCAGTGAGGGGGACAAGTTTTTCTTCAACTTCACTATTGTTTTCTGGATCTTCGACAATATCTAAAGTTAATTGATATCCAATAATATCATCGTCACTTAAGGCATTATCCACAAGCAATTCATCTACATCATTCTGGCTAAATGTATCAAAACCTTCTCGACCAATTTCATGTGCCAAAGTAATGATTTCAGCTGATAATGTAGATGTTTGAATTGCACTGTTTGCAACTCATCCATACCAAGCTGCTTTCCAGCAGGCATTTAAAGTTTGTGGTCTTATTTCAGCAATAGCAGATGCAACATGATTTAAGCAGTGTCCAAAATAGAAATATTTTTCCAAACGTCAATTACTGTTAATGATTCATTTTCTAGTTCATCCAATATAAATTGAAAATTGTGCTTAATGTAATATTTTTTTAAAAGTAACAATTATGCCTTGATCTGTTTGCTGAATAATTCTTGTTGTATTGGTTAGGAAAAAACTACCTAACGTTTGGATGTTCTAAATGCAGATGACTTGGTGCATTGTCAACAATTAATAAAACTTTAAAATCAAGAGCTTTTTGCTTCATATATGTTTCCACTTCTGGTACAAAGCAATTATTGAACCATTCAGTAAATACAGCAGTTGTTACCCAGGCCTTTGTATTAGCCATCCAATGTACCGATAGTTGTTTTAGATCTCTGCCTTTTAGAGACGTGGTCTTAGAGATCAATTTACTAGGAGGGGTTTCAAAATTTGATCCCCTGATGCATTGCTACAAAGAAACAACGTTACTCGATCTTTGCTTGCTTTAAACCTACTTGCTTTTCTTTTTCTCAGACTTTGTGATGTAAGTTCGACTAGGCATTTTCTTCCAAAACAATCCTGTTTCGTCAGAATTAAACACTTGATCGGGACAATATCCACCATCTTAAATAATTTTGGCTAACTTCTCTTGAAAATTTTTAGCTGCTTTTTCATCTGCTGCTGCAACCTCGCCTGTAATCTTATGAAGTGCATTCCTGTTTAAAACCTGGTTGGCCATCCTTTGCTAGCTGAAAATTCTTTATCAGCTTGGAAAGCTGAAGTAGATAGCTCCAATTGCTTCATTTGTCCATAAAACTGAAGAGCTTTTTGTTTAATTAAATAACCACTTATAGGAATTCTTCTTTGAGTTATTTCTTCAATCCAAATTACAAGCACTTGTTCTGTTTTTTTCTAATAAAGCATCTCTTGAGTACGATGATAATTTGGCACTTAGTCTTGCACCAGAAATGACAGATTTTCTTATTGCAACTTCATTCTTTTTAATTGCTCTTTTAGTAGATTCGCCTAAATCAAAATACTTACTAATCGCCATAGATTCCTCTCCTTTTGCTGAGCGATCTAAAATTGCAATTTTCATTTCCAAAGAAATTGCTTTTTTTCTCCATTGGGCCAAACTAAATCTTTAAAATAAAAATTAGCAAAATTTAGACTTACGATAATGAAAAGACAAACACTTAATCACATGTAAAATTAAAGTTCACGGACACTCACTGCTTACACGTTACTCACATTATGCCAGAATGTGCTGCAACACGTTGTTCATTATGTTCAGTAAGTAAATGAATCTATGCAGTCCACAATTGGATAAAGAGGCGTCTTTCTTATGTATCTTAACTTAAAACTTATTTTGCTAGAACCCCTAGGTTCCATGATTTACCTAAGACTGTTTTTAAGGTGTTTTCAAGCTCTATAATTTGAGCATTTTTCGAACTTAGTTTGAAGCAAATGATCTATTAATAATGCCATGCTAGATTTTGATAAATTCTGTGCACAATATCATCATTACAACGCCATTTAAGAAACACGAGTCTATTAGATAAAATTGCATTTTTCAATAAAGAACAGAACCTTTTTAGCAGCTTTTCAGCATTCCTAGCCATAAAGGGTAGTAAGTAGATGTTTTACAGGAACTTGCATGGTAGACATATTATATTATTAATAAAGGATGATACATTGTATACAAAAATAGAATTTATTAAATCCTATATTTCTTCTATATATTTAGCTCCTTTATATTTCTTCCCTGTTAGATATCATCAGAGAGAGAAGAGATCAGTTCATAGCATTCAAAACATGAATCACATAGCATATGTTTAATTACTTGTCTGTCAGTCACAGTTGAGTAAACAAAATAACACATTATTATAGCTCAAGGGAAACAATAGTTAGCTTTTGTAATTCAAACTCTAGGTTACATTACTATTATTGCAAAAAATAAAATAAGGATTTTAAAAAATAAAATTGTGAAGTATTAATCATGATTGCTTCCCACATTTCAAGACAGGAATGCAATCAGAACAGTTAAGATTCGGATGAGTCTTAACCACTATATTAAGTACTCTGTTTATGTTCACTTTTATTTTGGACAGGGGCCATTCAACTAAACTACTACAATCTAAGAAAATCAGGACTACATTAAATTCCTGGAATCTGGCCTTGTTTCACATGCCATTAGATTGACATCACTGACATTAGACATGCGTTCTTTAGAATTAAATCCAGATTCTAAAGAACCACAATGCCAATCAAGTCTGTTCCTAGAAACCTGTAAACTTTTATGACATTGTCTGAATCTTAAATGTTCTGATTTTATTACTTTTATTATGTTTTGTAATAATGAGTTTATGTAGCTTAGTATTTGAATTACATAAAGGAATCATTGTTTCTCTTGAAACTCTAATAACATATTCTCCTGTTTACTCAGCTGTGAATGAGATACAATCAAGTAAATGCATGCTATGTGGCTCATGTTTTGAATGCTGTCAACCAATCTTCTCTTTTCTCCCTGATGATGTCCTCATAACAAGGAAGAAATATTTAAATTTTCAGTGCTACCAAAGCACAGTCCTGCCTTGTTGCACATAAAAAATAAAATAAAATAATCTTAACAATAAGTCTTATATTTTATAAGGAAGAAATATATAAGAGTTAATAAAGTCTATTTTTCTGGTATAATTTAATTATCCTGCTCTCCTTCTACTCATTAGAAATCTTGCATGTGCTGAGACTCAAGAGTTGAACAACCAAGTCAAGGGCATTGCTAATTTCTTTTGCATATCCCTTCAGTAACCTATGCAATATAGGTACTGAAGGAATATGCAAAAGAAATTGGATGATATCCCATCCAATGCAACAGCTGTATCCGAGTTAAACTCGTGTAAAAGCTTTAATACTTCCAACTTATCTACCTCTATTCTTTCATCCAGTTCCTCCATAGCTGATGGGTGTGGCTGGAATATATATACCTTATTAATGTAAATTCAGCTGCTTAATTCAACTATTTCTTGTGTATATCTGAGACTTTTCTACCATCCATATTCACTAATGTTATTTTTCCATGGTTATTCTTCCCTTTACTTAGAGATAAAATTATCTTAAACTTCCATTGGCCTATTCAGTTAACTTATTTTCATTATCTAATTTCATCTTCCTGATCATAACCATCATAACCACCTAGTTTATTCTTTATAGAACTCCAGGAGTCCTGTCACTCTTCTCACAATATCAGATCCATAATAACCCTTTTTTATGTAGCTCTTGATTTAATCACCCACTAAATGAAGGCATAATGGTCAACTCATTTATAGACGGATGTTCAAATACTATTAACAGATTTAATGTTCTTAGCATGAGTTCCTTCCATCATGTGCTGCTTAAAGTAGTGAATTCTAAAAATTCAATCCCCTACTGAACATGCTGAACCATACAGCCAATCAGTAAAAAAGGCAGCATTTTAAATTATTGATTCTTATCATTATGAGTTTTCCTTTTTGATTACATTTCTTCTTATTTATATACTGTAGTGATATCTACTTGTGGATATCACTACAAAGTCCTGGAGAATGAAGGAATGGTAGAAAAACATAATTTTCTCCTTTACTATGGTGAAATCTAATAGAACCACATACTATTTTGGAAATCCTGCTGGTCAATGATTCACTAAATAGCACTTTTTTTTAGTAACCTTAAAGGCAGGAAGTATAATGAGAGTAAGCAGAAGTGTCATATGATAAGCAGGCCTGTTAATGAGAAGGAAGGTTTGGAATATTGCTCTCTACTTACCTACAACAGCCAATTTTCTCTCTGGTTGATCACTGTGCATTATGATGAATGGCTTCCTCTCTTCAGACCCCCCCCATCAGTATGCAGGAGTGTGCCTCAGGACTTTGTCTATTATCCACCCTTTTTCTCTCATATACAAAACCTTTTCTCACTGACAATAACCTATAGTTGAACTGGTGACAACATACTCAATTCCTCCTACTCGTTGGATACACTATGCAATGTTTGATTTTCAGTGCTACCAAAGCACAGTCATACCTTGTTGTACATAAAAAAATAAAATAAAATAATCTCAATTCACTTCCTTTACTCCTGATAATATATAAAGACAGGCTCACACCTCTTCTCTTATTGACATTCATCTCTATTCTTTCCTTATACAACACATCATATCACATCGGCTGCTTCCTCATCCCACCGCATCCTTCTTTGCTTAAGATACCACTTTTCCTTGTCAAACTATTAATTTCATGCAAATCTGAAATATGCCTAACCTTAGCATACTTGTTTGGGGAATCAAACCAAGGACTTCCTTAAAAATTCTTAATGCTGTGCAGAGAAGAGCAATCCAGCTGATCAATGATCCCTCTCTGACAAACTTTCCATAATCTCACAAACTTTTCGCTTCCAAAGGCACTACTTCACTAAACTAGCATGCATCATTCCTCTGCTTTCCACTAAGCTTATTAAAACATCAGCAGCAATTTCCCAAGATAGATTTGCAGTCTAGACTCTACAAAACATGGTTCTCCTCTACCTCTTTCATTTTGCCTATTTCCTCAACAATTCAACACTTCACATAATTTTTATGCTCAAGTCTCATTTTTGCTGTTCAGTTTGTCCACAGTATCACAGGCTGCAGCTAGGTGTTCTAAAAGGTTTGATAAAATATTTTGCAGTACTAAACCAGCTGGCCAAGTTTGCATGTAAGCAAAAGTAAGCATGTAGATTATTTTTATGTTGTACCACTAATATTTTGTCTAATTTTTTCAATATTTCTCTAGCATACAGAATGTTAATGGATCTTTCTAGTTATATCTGGCATATCTACAAACAAACAAATTAAATTTCACCTTGAACATCTAGAATTCAACAAATGAGTGAATATAATAAAAATCTCTAGTTAAACTTTTGGTGATTTTGAAAAAACATATAACGTACCAGGAGGAAAAACTGTTCAGAACATTAAAACAAACATAGGTTATGCTTAAGATACAAATCAGCAGTAAGTAATGAATAATATCAAGGAAGATTGTTTAATGTGATAAATCAGGCAGGTTGTTCATTCCCATCTCCCACTGTGATTTATACAATATATGAAATGCATTATTATAAGCAGACCTCAGACGAGTCAAAGACTCATCATTAGAGGTCCTTCTCACAAAAACACATAGCAGTCACCACAATTTCAGGCAATGCATTTCGATCATTCACCACTTGCCATACAAAAAACCTGCTTCTCATTTCCTTCCTCATCCTCTTTACACAGCTTCCAGGGATGATGTCTTGTTCTGCTCCCATATTAACCTGATTATTTGTATGTCTCTATCATATCTCTCCTAAGCAATTACCTTAATTTATTTCTCTTGATCTTATAACAGCATGAAACCTCTGAAACAAGGATACTAAGTTGGTTTAGATGAGCTCTTTGGTTGGAAAGATGAGGTTTGAATCTAGTCTATGTTGTATAGATGTTGTTGATTGCCTGTCGAACTTAGAAATTTAATTTTAATTTTATGCTTATTTGTATATTTATATATATATATATATATACTCTGATATTTACTCTGACCACAACCTACTAGTCATAGAAATAAATGTGAAACTAAAGAAAAGGAAAAAATGGAACTTAGAGAAATTAAAAAATACCAAGGAATTCGGAAATAGATTGGAGAAAGAATTAGGGGACACAAGTTTTGTCAAAACTGAAGATCCAGAAGATAAATGGGAACAAGTTAAAAAGAAAATAAAGAAGATTGCAGAAGAAGAAATTGGATATATAAGAGTAGAAGAATAAAAAAAAAACTTGAATAACTAGCAAGATGATTTCTCTAATGGAAGAAAGAAGAAAATGGAAAAATAAAGACACCTCAGAAAGGAAAATACAATACAGAACCCTGAATGGCAAATTGAGAATGGAAGCAGAAAGAAGTAGAGAAGATTGGCTTAAAAGACAATGTGAACAAATGGAAAATTATGAGAGAGTGAGAAGGTATGATCTTTTGAATGAAAACGCAAGAAGCATAAATCACAAGAGAAATGGAATTCGAGCTAGAGGCATAGAAAATAAGAATGGAGAAATCATAACTGAAGAAGATAAAATCCTAATGAGATGGAAGGAATACATTGAAGATCTATATGACAAGGAAAATAGACCAAATGAAGATATAAAGAAGGTAAATGAAGATGATCTAGGCCCAGAGATTTTGAAGACAGAAGTAGAAATGGTCATTAAAGAACTAAAATGTGAAAAGGCAGAAGGAATAGATGAAATACCTGCAGAATTCCTGAAACAACTTCAGAAGAAAGGAACTGAAGAAATAACCAAAATAATAAATTTAATTTATAACAAAGGAGAACTACCAAAAGATTTTATGATCTTAATATTTATACCTATACCAAGGAAAAGTAATGCAGTGAACTGCAAGGATTTTAGAACAATAAGCCTCATTTCCCATACATCAAAAATACTTATGAGAATTTTAACACGAAGAATTGCAACTAAAGTGGAAGAATTTCTTGGAGAAGATCAGTTTGGTTTCAGGAAGGGTAGGGGAACAAGAGATGCGATTGGACTGTTAAGAATAGTAAGTGAAAGAAGTCTAGAAATGAATAAAGAAGTTAACATCTGTTATATAGATTTTGAGAAAGAAAATATCCCATTTTACATTTGAGTATGTAAAATGGGATAAGATGCTGGAAGTAATAGAAAAGATTAGTATAGATTGGAAAGACAGAAGTCTAATTATCTCACTATATATGGGACAAACTGCCATGGTGAGAGGCATGTATGTACACCAGAATCAGGTATCATTGGACGAGGAGTAAGACAAGGCTGTTCTCTCTCACCAATTTTGTTCAACATGTATTCCAAAGCAATGTTAAAAGAAGCACTGGAGAA
Organism: Typopeltis vanoorti; assembly: GCF_054136105.1. Lineage (NCBI taxonomy): Eukaryota > Metazoa > Arthropoda > Arachnida > Uropygi > Thelyphonidae > Typopeltis > Typopeltis vanoorti. The sequence goes on along the minus strand of NC_143557.1, from coordinate 24,184,373 downwards.
TTCGGAAGAAAGAATGAACATTGGAGTTAGACAGATATTTGCAATAAGATACCCAGATGACAAGGCATTACTATCAAACACTGAAACAGGACTACAACATCTGTTGAACAGATTACTGCAATCCTGTATCAAATATGGAATGAAAATTAACATCAGAAAAACAAAGGTGATGAAATTGATTCTCATAGAATCAATTTCATCACCTAAATCACTTAAGGAATTGAACAACGTAGATACAAATATAAATTAAATTACACTTTAATAAATATTTCCGATATTTTGGCAACGTCACGTTGCCATCTTCAAAAGGAACTTACAAAAAAAGGCACATGCCCATAGGCAATACAACACAGTAACTGAGAATGAAGAGATGACGCTATTGTTCTCCTAAAAGTCCTGATGGTGCCCTCTAGCAGGCTAAGTAGGTGTTCTTGGCCATTGGGCTGAAGGTCTGCTGATGTAAACCTCCCAAATTTGGGGCAGTCGCATACAACCAAATTTGTTGAGGTTTGGAGAGTTTCTTAAGGCTGATTCCATAAATAGTCTTTCGAATTTCTATTTGCTACGGTGTATTACTGTAGCTTTCTTCCACCGTATTCTGTGGCATGTATCCAGAGCATGGTCTGCAAGACCAGAATGGCTGTACTTGTGAAAACGGATGTAGTCCTTGTGTTCAGAAATTCTGATATTCACTCTCCTGCCTGTTTGGCCAAAGTAAGACAGTTTACAAGTGCAAGGGACCTGGTATACACCAGGTAGCTAGGAGAAGTGGTTGGTCTCTAGTGGAGCGGATAAGGGATGCCAATTTTCTGTATGGCCTGTAACAGGAGTTCAGGAGTTGAGCATGAAGAAAGATTTTCTCAATCTTTCTTTATACTCAACATTCAGAAACCACTTTATTCAATCACCTGTGGACCCTTTCCAAATATTTTTCATCCTTTTGAAAACCAGGTGACCAAATTTGTGCACACCAGTCCATATATTACCTAATCAAAGCATTATACAATGGAACCATAATCATTTCACTTCTACAAGTCAGTGTCCTCTACATCAGTGCTTCCCAAACTGTGGGCCGCGGCCCCCTTGGGGGCCGTAGGTTTTGTTGAGAGGGGCCGTGAAATAATGAAAACAAATTTAAAATGTTTTAAGACTAAGTAGAATTTTTTTTTATTTTAAAAGAAACGTATTTAACTTTTATTATTTCTTTTTTGTTATTTTTTATATTTTAATGGAAAAATTCACACATTGGTGTTGGTTCACAAACTTTGCTTCCTGCGTATTTCGGTGCTTAATGAATATTAGTAAATATTGCTTATTCATGTTTCATTTCAAAGCAGTGGTTAATTGTATTTACTTTGAATGCTCTCCAGGGAAGCCCCAAATCTTCCTGTCCCTTTCATCACACGTTCGTAATCAGGGACTGTTGATATCGACTTTATATACATATCAAAACTCGTTTTATATTATCACTGTCATCCGAGCTAGTTTTCTGTTACCAATAAAAGTTTTGCATATACTTCACATATGAAAAAAAAAAGCTTAAACACGTTCGTGTGGGAAGATAGTAACTCTCTTGAAGTGGTAAACAACACCCCTCCCTAACAACCACTATACTGCAGAGGCAATAAAAACAATTACTTTTATTATGCTGGTGAATAAGGTATGAAGAGTCTGTGTAATATATTTCTCAACAAATAGTGCAATTAGAGACAACTGGGATAAAAACACACTAATTAATGAATCACATGTCCCCATATACAGAAACTATGCTGTATAGACTGAAACAAAACCATATGTTGCATGGGTAAACACAGTATCTAACTAAAAACTATTGTTATTAATTAGATGTGAGTTCGATTTCCCAAGGAAGCAATAAAATTCAACCGAACGTGTTAAAATTTGTAAAAGTGTTAAAACTAAGTAATATATATATATATATATATAATGAAAGTTATGGCAGTTTCACATATGGAATTCGGTTGAAGAGAGTTAGCATTTCAACTCAATTGTCAGCTATGATTTTATCTTTCGGTTGCGTGATCTTTTGTTAATACCGCACCAATCATATGCACGTTTTAATAACCCTGCCTTTGCTGTCTGTTTTGCGTTAAGCTTAATTACTGTAAAGGGAGAAAAGTCACAACAGAGAAAAATTTCCTGGTCCTGGGATTCTCTTATTCAGGTAATATTCACTAATTTCATGTTATCAGTCTGTGGTGTGCCAGTATCGGTAAGTGGTGATATTATTTGATCTATTCTATGTTAAAAAATTTAACCTTGAGATGGATAAGTGGCTGATAAAAAATAAAAAAAATTCCCGCGAACAATCAGAAGAAGAAACAGACTCAAAAAAAGGACAGTATTTCATATTTTACAGAACAGCCTGCATCGTCTTCAGAACCAAACAGTACGAGGCAAAAAATGTAATATATGCATTTGATTTTTGCAATATTTGCTATGTATGTTTTGTATTGAATATAAATACAATAAATATTATAATAATATATCTCTCTATTACGATTGTTTTTCGAGGGGGACCATGAAATATTTTAATTTTTGCAAAAGGGGCCCTGACATCCAGAAGTTTGGGAAGCACTGCTCTACATCATTGCCAGAATCAGTTGTGTTGTAGATCAGTGCTTCCCAAACTTTTCGATGCCAAGGCCCCTTTGGAAAAATTAAAATATTTCACGGCCCCCATCGAAAAAAAATCGTAATATAGACATATATTATTAGAATATTTATTGTATTTATATTCAATACAAAACATACACAGTGAATATTGCAAAAATCAAATGCGAATATTACATTTTTAGCATCTTACATACACATTTGACATGGCACATTATCTCATATTTTTATATAGATAGATATATTGTTATTTTACATTTGCAGTACAAGCACATGAAACGTACAACAATTAGTAATAAAGAAAGAATTAAAAACATAAAAAGTTTAATAACAATTTAATGTGATGGATGTGTTTGAATACTGCTACACAAAAAGTCAATATCAGGTGAAATATTTGAAACTGCAATTCTTAGATTTCTTCTTTGAAATGAAACTTATATGAATAAGCATATATTTACTAATATTCATTCAGCGCTGAAATACGCAGGAAGCAAAATTTGTGAATCCCCACCAATGTGTGATTTTTTTTTCCATTAAAATATAAAAAATAACAAAAAAATAAATAATAAATAAAAATTAAATATGTTTCTTTTAAGATAAAAAAATCAACTTAGTCTTAAAACATTTTAAATTTCTTTTCATTATTTCACGGCCCCTTCAACAAAACGTATGGCCCCAAGGGGACCGCAGCCCACAGTTTGGGAAGCGCTGTTGTAGACAACACAATAGGATAATGGATAAGGACCTAAATTTTATCCACTATCACTGCCACACACACCTCTCATTCCCTCCCACCCAATTGTACATTATACAATTGTATAATCTTACACTTTGCAACGTTGAACTGGAAACTCTGATCCCATGCCCATTCACTCAGTCTATTCAAGTCTGCTTATAAAACTACATCTGCTCTACTCATGATAGTTGTTCGAAACTTTGCATCATCTGCAAACAACTGAATATCTCCATTCAAAACTCCCCCAATATCGTTAACATGTAAGTTAAAGCAATAGCCGTGAAAGAGATCCTTGATACATGACACTAGAGACTTTCTTCTTCCAGGATACTGTTTTCCAATACACAACTTGCTGATGTCTACCAGATAGCCAATCACCAAATCCAACAATCCAATCTATTATAAAACCCCATCAGTTCCAATTTAACCATCAACTTATCATGTGGCACTCTATCAAAAGCTTTGCAAAATCAAAGTATATCACTGTGAATGCATCTTCCTTATCCAATGCACCGTCATCTTATTGTAATAAGCAAGCAGATTACTAAAACATGATCTCCCTTTAGCAAACTTAGGCTGTCCATCACAGAGAATCCCACTATTGTCAATTCAGTTCACGATCTCGGTCCTCACTAGCCTCTCCAACACTTTAACCATGACACCTGACAGATTGGCCTGCAATCAAGTCTGAGTCTCACCACCTCCCTTATGAAATGGTACAATCTTCCATTCCCTCGGAAGAACTTGGCCCAGTGTAAGACTTTTACTAAACAAATATGTTAAGGCAGATGTCAACTCCTTCACACAATCCCTCATAACACACAGTGTTATCAAGTCCTATAGTCTTATTAACATCAAATTTACTCAATTTCTACATATAGTCCATTTCCATGCAACTAGAAACCTTCTCCACTCCCACAAAGTGGAAGATAAACAAAAACTGTTCTGTTTTTGTTTATCAAGACTATTATAAGACAAAAGCTTACTGATGATTACTGTTAATGTAAGTATTTTTGCAATTTATATGGCTCTATGGGGCTAGTTATAATTAGGAATACACAGATGCTTATATTCCACCATACTTTATACTTCCATATTTCAGATGATTATAATCTACTTTTTTCCAGCTTTCAGGTTTCTAATGACCTTTTCTGTTTTTAGTACTGAAATATACAAGAATGATTCCATGTGGATTTTTTTTTTCTATCATAGTTCTGCTACTAGTTACCTCATTTAATAATTGTTCGAGTAATTACTTCAAAACCATTTTGGGTAGATACCCTCCAGCTATGAGATGTTTTTGTGTCAATCAAAACATAGATGCAAAGTATACTATTCACATTAAAATACTACTGAGATACCATAAACATGGATGCAAAGAATAAGATGGATGATATATTCTATCTGCCATGGACAACTGGTAGGGGAATGATATTTGATTCCTTTTATGGTACTTGGCTTACTAAGAATGACCTTCGATTCCTTAATGGTACTCAGCTTAGGTAATCTGCTAGTGAAGCTTACTAAGCTTCACTAGCAGATTTTATAACCTTTTACCACTTTTAATTTGTTTCACTTCTGTATTCTTCCCAAAATCTTTCTGTCTTTTGTTCAGCTACTTTTACAGATAACTTAATATTCAACTATTCCTTGATGTTCTCTAAAGAACACGTGCTACTTTACTAACACGAACTTCTGTAATTTATTCATGGATTGTTTCTTTACCTTCCTGAATCCACCACAATTTTTATTTTTCTTACCTTGCAAAGAACTTCATCTTATGCACTCTTGGAAGAGCCTATCAATACAATTTCTTTGAATTTTGCTATTCAGTGTCTATGGTTCTTGCTTTCACAATTCATTAACAAACAGGCTGGTGGCAACATGAGCTCAAGAGTGCCAAAATTAGCACTCTTCTTTTCCAACTATCATCATATACCAACAATTGCATTCTGAAAATATAGTAAATTATATGTATGCACAGTCAAAACTGTAATAAATGACAGTTAATTAAACATATATTTAAAGTTATTGTCAGTGTTAGAGTATGAATAATGAGAAAAAATAAAAACAATAATGGAAGCGCATGGAAATTATCATTTTGCGTGAAGTGACAAGAGTGTTAACATTATACTATTGGGATCTGTTACAGGTGTGTGTGTGTGCACATGTGTGTATCAGAGGAAGAGAATATTAAAAAAAAAAAATTAAAAAAAAAAAAATTAAGAAACGATTAATAAAAAAAAAAATTCCCAAATTTTGGGTAAAGACAGATCAACATCATGAATGAGATATGGACAGCGAGAAAAGACATCAGTACTTTTTTTGAAAGGACATTTCTGGTTACTTCTGAACAGTAACTTGGCTTCATTCAAAGCATTTGAGAGGTTAGTGTTGGTAATTTCATGTTTGGCAAGACGAGATTTGTGATGTGTTTTTGAGTTCAACATACAACTGGTGTTCTGTGATGAGTCAGCCTACATGTCCAAAACAGGACAAATTGCAATTACAGGGAATCTAATATACTCCATGTAGCAATAAAGATTGTACTTTATCATGGGTGATAGGCTTAAACATAGTTGCAAGATGAAATTTCTTTAGGACACAATCAACACATTCAGAGGTACTCTAAATGTATGGGATAGATATCTTAAGGAAGACATCTCTTCTTTTAGGAGGAAATTGGTGATAACTTTTTTCAATGATTTCAGGTCGCCTCATGACAGAAATTTCTTAATACCATATTTTTGTAAGAGGTGATGCACTGACATCTGATGACTCATCCAGAGAAAACAGATTTGTGGCAGATGGAAGTCAACGGGGACTATCAGTTTCTATTCTTAAGAGGACATCAAAAAATAAGAGTTCCATATGATTCTATTTCTATAGTGAATTTTTCACTGAAAGAAAACAACCAATTCTTGATGTCAGTTTTTCCAAATGGTAAAAACATCATCTATATAATGGAGCCAAAGAGACAGCTGGAAATTTTTTCTTCTACAGTAGGTGTTCTAAATAAAAATTGGCTAGAGTTGGGGAAAATAGAGAGCATCAGAGTTTCGTCAATCAGGTTGTAAAGTTTCCTTTTCCGGCTGTAATATCCTTTCAATGTCTAATGATAAAAGATCCTCAGAGATTGTGGACCTCTTCAAGATTCAGGGCACTATAGATCTCTTCAATTCTCTCTTTCTTAAAATAACATCAAGGATATTTTTTTTATAAAAAAGTAGGAATGACTCAAAGGAAGTAAAGATTTCAGAGGAACTTGGAATTTTGTAAGAGCTTCCCTGAGTAAACAATCAATTGTTAACTTCAGGAAATTCAGGTTTAATTAGCTTCAGAAGACCATAAACCGGGAGGTCTTGCATGATAAGTTGTAAATTTTGGAACAGTACCTGATTGAGTGAGATAGATTATTATTCAACAAAGAAATATTTTTTTTAGTGAACCGTTAGTAGAGTCCCTGCCAATAATGACATAGGTGTTATGATCATGTAAAATATCCCTCTTATGTTTATTTTCAGCAGAATCTAGTACAACAGTTTTACAGTGACAATGCCTTTATCAGTGCGCTCTCTCTCTCTCTCATGCATGCAAATGTGATGCAGAAAACAGAGCTTTTAATTCTGAGAAAGGGATACTAAGAGTTGAAAAGAACCTAACTTTATATTCAGCCAAAAACGTTTCAGCTTAGTGATGCCTCTACCATCTGGCAATAAATATGCCTCGTATTATTAAAGTAGCCACATATAAAATCACCTGGTAAAGTTATCCATTAAAATCACCTGGTAAAGTTATCCATTATTATTTAAAATGTTATAAAGTATGTTTATTACTAAAATAATTATTAGTCTAATTATATAATTTACTGGCCTAAAACTTCTTCATATAAGCCAAACACTAACCTCAAAAGATGTGAATAAAATGAACACTAAATATAATGCTAATACTACTGATATAGACAATAGTCATCACCGAATTGATCTTCTACCGCAAGAGATCAAAATATCCTTGTAGCTTCCGCATTTAGATTTCTGTGTAATGTTATGAAAGGAGCCAAGTCCATTCCATGAAAAACATCCCCACACTCTAATGCCACCTCTTCCAAATTTCACTGTTGGCACTACACACGCTTGCAGGAATTGTTCTCCAGGCATTCACCACATCTAGACCCTCCCATCGGACTGCCACATGGTAAAGTGTGATTCATCACTCCAAATCACACATTTCCAGTTGTCCACTGTCCAGTGGCGTCGCTCTTTACACCACTGCAGGTGCCGTTTAGCATTCACAGGAGAAATGTTTGGTTTATGAGCAGCTGCTCGCCCATGGAACCCCATTCCTCTTAACTCTCAATGCACAGTCATGGTGCTGGCCGAACAGTTAGTAGCACTGCGGAACTCCCAGGACTGTTTCACTTGATGTGTCTGGTGATTTCCAAACCGCCTTCTTCATCACTCAATGGTCCCTGTCTGACATTAAACATGGCCTACCCGACCGTGGTTTTGTTGTGGCTGTGCCTTCACGTTTCCACTTCACATCACCAACAGCTGACTTGGGCAACTTGAGGAGGGTTGAAATGTCTCTGACAGATTTTTTACTGATGTGGCAACCAATAACTAGTCCACGTTCGAAGTCACTGAGCTCCATTGACTACCCATTCTGCTCATACTTCTTATCACTGAACAATACACAGCTTCGTGCCTCCTTTTATACTGGTAAGTGAGGTCGTAGTGACATCTAGATGTCAGTTTACGAATTACAGAGGGGGTGTCCGGATATACTTTTGATCAGATAGTGTATATTCACCATGCATTCCATTTCTGCAGGTTGAATTGAACATCCATTATTTCTCCACATTCATCTGTATATTTAGAAATGAGAATGGCATGATCCAACTGCTGCCCAAGCAAATCATCTACCTCCATTCTCTTAAACAACCTTCTTCATCCTAAGTAATACAGCTTGCAGCTATTTGAAGAGAACATTAAGGTTTCTTCCTTTCTTTATAACCTCTAATAATCTTTAAGTAAATTCTAGTCCACATAAAATGCTAAAGATTCCATAACTGCTTGCAAATATAAAAAAGACCAAAAATATAAAAATCAAAAGGATAATTGTAAAATAAAATAAAAAACTGAAAATTGGAAATTAATTATGTTTAATTATATGTACAGAATGATGATCAATAAAATACACACTCATTTTTATATAAGGTTATCCTCAAGAGTACTTAAACTGCAAATGTCACCACAAAATTGTAAACCTATACTACTACCACTACTATAGTGCAGGGGACAGGCTAAGGTTCTTATTATTTTTATTTTATTAATATTTTTAATATTACCTGCTATCCACTAATAACTTTTATTCCCCAAAGGGAGTGATTTGTTTAAGTTAAGTGAGCCTATCTAACCCTAATTTTGCAAACTGGGAGGCAGCCAAACTCCACCAGCCAATCACAGATAGCTGGCTGAGACCAACAAAGGTTTTAATTCACACCCAAAGAAGAGAGTAAGGCAGACAATGGATGACATCTCAGAGATACCTAATCCTAATAGTATATATTAATATCTGAAATGGTGCGAGTTCTACAGGTCAATATTCTTGAGTTGTCGGATTAAAAATCCAAGTTTTCAGGAGAGGAAGACCCTACTTGCTTGTACTAGAGATCAACTTAGGCACTGGTTAAATGAAGTTCCTGTAGGGATCCAACTCCATTTCCACAGAACTACACAGGCAATATTTTTTTTTTTTACATAATCCAGAAATTCTGCTGTAAAGACTGAACAGGAAACTTACTCAAGCTACCAGAAGCCTTAAGTGGGGGAAGATGTCTCACACGAAGCAATGAAATTCATCTCCCACCTAAACATACACAAACAATGATGCCCATGGTTGTATTCAACCCTGCAATTTGTCGGTTAATTCATTCCTGTATGCTACCTTTATTCCATTAAACTCTAAATATGATTTTCAACCAGCATTCTGCCATATTGGTTGGCAGAGGGGATGGCATACCAGCTCTTATTGAGTGTTTAATGAAACAAAGACAGAAAAAAAGGCATGAATTAAATGATAGTCTAACAGCTGCTATTAAAAATCAACCTAATAAAAATACGTATGGGTGGTAAAACTCCCCAACATATGAAAACCATAATCTTCCAACATCAATACCAATAGAGAGGAAACTCTCTTAGACTATTTTGTGTGGCCTGCGCAAATGTTAGTTTTTACATAGTATCCTCAATGCGTATCTCTGTGAGAGAAACAAAACTCTGTAATCATAAACCATAGTTTAATGCATTTGAACTATCACCATCAGATGGATAAAATAATCTTAATTTTATTTTAAAATTGAAGCAATGTTGTAATTTACGTATTGAAAGTAATAATAAATGATAAAAAAAATGTGTATTCTAACCTACCATATATATATATATATATATATATACTGTGTCTCACTTAAGTGTGAATGTAGCCAGCACTCTCACAAGTGACTATAATATGATTGTCCCTATCATATTCAGGCTAAAACGTGATGTCTGAAAAACAGCACTCTAGTAAGAATAACATTCCTTTGAAATACTGTATCATTTCACTTGAAAAATAAAATAATCTACTCTATAATATAAAATGATAAGCCATTTTTTGTAACGTTTTTGTGTCACATTTTTTGTCAAGTTATTTGAAACGTTTTGAAACTCAGGGGGCTACCCTGAGTATTGATTCTTCAAAATTCGAATCATCAGAATTCAAGGAGAACCGGCCTACCAGTCCGGAACTCGAGGGGATTGGGCACCATAGGTGCCAGGGGGCAAGCCCCATTTTGAAGATTCAACACTCGGGGGGGGCAGTAGGCACCAGAGAGCTGATCCCCCTCCCCCTAGTATGTGTGTGTGTTCAAAGTATTAAATGACTAAAGACCGAGATTAACATAAAAGGTTTTAATCGCACAACTAGTTTCATCTAAAGACAGACTTCTTCAGGTGCTAAAAAAACATATAAGAATGCAAGTAAGGAACTAGAGGAACTGGATCTGAACAGCATTAAAAAAATGTAGCAAAAAACATTGTAGAGGCTAAAGCCTAGATGAGTTTAAAAGAGAAGAACAATCTCCAACTGTATTATTACACACATGTGAGCATCCACAATCTCGTGCATGCCAGTATTGAATAGTAGAGGTGTGGCAGTCTGATAAGTTGTAGCTTAAATTACTATTGATGTGAACAGGGTTTAGGATTATTCCTCTTGACTCCAAAATTTTTCTTTCTATCTCATCATAACAACAGTCAAGATTGTTAGACTTTTCCCATAGTACTGGATGTGGGAGGCCCTCCTCGTTTGAATTAGCTGAAAACAGGACATGGCTAAATAAGGCACTGGCTCGAGTTCTTTTATAGTTGACGTCTCTTTAGTGTTCTTCGATATGGAGTTCGATTGATTTTTCTGTCTTTCCAAAGTAAGGTTTGCCACAATTGCAGAAAATTTGATAAACTCCAGGATATTTGAGACCATTATGATTAGTCTTTGGTTGACTGAGAAGGGAATGTAGCTTAGGCAATGTTGTGAAGAAGGTCTGAATGTTAAATTTTCTTAAGATTTTTTGTTAATTTTGGAGAGATAGAGCTAATGTAAGGAATAGAAATACTGCCCTTAGAAACTGTAGTATCTTCATTATGGTATGGGGGAGGATTGAAAAGGAGTTTGTTGATAATTGTCTTTGAATAATCATTTAACTAAAATGTGCTTTGAAGATGATTAAGTTTGCTGCTAAGATCCTGTTCACCTGAAAGAAGTGAGCCAGCCTGGTGGCCAAGAGTAGATATGATGCCAAATTTCTGCAGAGGGTAATGGTGAGAATCAGCATTGCAATATCTGTCTGTATTGGTCGGTTTCCTAAAAATAGTGATTTTGAATTTCTCATTTAAACGGGACAGTTTTACATCTAAGGAAGAAAGAGAGCCTTTATTCTCCAATTCAGCTAAACAGTAAACTTAATTTTAGGATGTATATTATTTAGATGTTCTTGAAAGTTCCGAAGGGTATCAAGGCTATGTTCCCAAATTAGAAAGATGTCGTCAAAGTAGCATTTCCACACTTTAGGTTTTAAAGGAAAGGAAAGTCTACGTTTAGACGAAACTAGTTGTGCGATTAAAACCTTTTATGTTAATCTCGGTTCTTTAGTCATTTAATACTTTTAACATGTTCCCAAATAGAGTGAATCTTCCTATAAACATACTAGTCATGATGATGAGGCAATTCACCACAACATCAGCTCATTCCAGAAGATTCTGAAAAGAATTGGTCTATTTATCAACAGCTGGTATTTTTGAAACGCTGCAAATTCCATACCATTTTCCTAATTTTATCACATTTCAGGGAGAACATCAAAATCGAAAGGACACATACGATTCATCACAGCGCAAAATTAGAACTCCTTGTCAAGAAAAATTTTGAAACAAAAACGCACCTTAGTCCTCTTGTTTGTTAGCTAAAAAAAAAAAAAAAAAACTGAACCCTCTAACAACATAGAATATTCAGTGGATAGTAGCATACGGAACCATATTAAGGAGGTAAGTGAATTTTTTGCCTCTAAATCTCGAAATGTGAACAAGTTAAAACTAATTAGGAAATTCAATTCTCTTCAAGAAAAACAAGAAAAGTCTTTTTTCAACAAACCTCACCTCTCTCAGAAGGTGGTTATCAACAAGTCTAGTCACAACTTATTCAGCTGCTGAAAAAAGTGTTCTCTCAAGAGGCCTCAATTTTGTTTTATCACCGAAATCTATTCCTAAAGAATTATTTCTCACCAAAATTGAGAAAGCTGCTTCTTATCTTCCTACTCACTTCTTTCGGATGAACAGGATCTTAGCAATGAACTTAATTATCTTCAAAGCACATTTCAGTTAAATGGCTATTCAAAGAAAATAATCAACAAACTTATTTTCAATCCTCCCCCACGCCATAATGAAGCTACTACAGTTTCTAAGGGCAATATTTCTATTCCTTACATCAGCTCTATCTCTCCAAAATTAACAAAAATCTTAAGAAAATTTAACATTCAGACCTTGTTCACAACACTGCCTAAGCGACGTTCCCTTCTCAGTCAACCAAAGACTAATCATAATGGTCTCAAATATCCCGGAGTTTATCAAATTTTCTGCAATTGTGGCAAACCTTACTTTGGAAAGACAGAAAAATCAATTGAACTCCGTATCAAAGAACGAACACTAAGAGACATCAACTACAAACGAACTTGAGCCAGCACCTTATCTAGCCATGTCCTGTTTTCAGCTAATTCAAACGAGGAGGGCCTCCCACATCCAGTACTATGGGAAAAGTCTAACAATCTTGACTGTTGTTATGATGAGATAGAAAGAAAAATTTTGGAGTCAAGAGGAATAATCCTAAACCCTGTTCACATCAATAGTAATTTAAGCTACAACTTCTCAGACTGCCGCAGCTCTACTATTCAATACTGGCATGCACGAGATCATGGACACACACGTGCCTAATAATACAGTCGAAGATTAATTAAGGGGATACAAATCATTTGTTGTTCAACTGCCAGTAAGCAAAACTCTAAGATCTAGAACTAAGAATCGATGAGTTTCATATATACCAAAAAACTATCGGCGAATCCAAGTGTAAATGACCACTTGGTAGTACAACACCAAGGCAACTCGAAGTGGAGGTGGAGCAAGTTCCCTCACTATCCTTGATATTTTCTCATAATGTAAAAACATGGCCCCTAGGAGGTGTAATACTGTAATTACATTATGAGGAGAGGTCACTACCCAGACCGGTTTCAACCTTTTTTGAGGTCTCATCAGTGAGTAGGTAGACCTGGAAGATAACAAGGTTTAAGTGAAAAAGAACTCACATACCTTTACTATACGAATGCCATAAAGGTGTGTTTGTATATTATAACATAAACTGAAAGCCAAACGGCTATTTTTCTAGCATCCTTAATAATAATTAAGGGGATACAAATCCCTTGTTGTTCAACTGCCAGTAAGTAAAACTCTAAGATCGAGAACTATGAATCTATGAGTTACTGGCAGTTGAACAACAAGGGATTTGTATCCCCTTAATTATTATTAAGGATGCCAGAAAAATAGCTGTTTGGCTTTCAGTCACAGCTGATGGCTTTCAGTTACAGTTGAAGATTATTCTTCTTTTTTAAACTCATCTAGGTTTTAGCCTCTACAATTTTTTTTGCTGCGTTTTTTTAATACTGTTCAGATCCAGTTCCACTAGTTCCTCACTGGCATTCTTATATGTTTTTTAGCACCTGAAGAAGTCTATGTTTAGACGAAACTAGTTGTGTGATTAAAATCTTTTATGTTAATCTCGGTCATTAGTCATTTAATACTTTTAGTATGTTCCCAAACCAAGTAAATCTTCCTATAAATATATATATATATCATACGCCTACAGTTCATAGAACCAGGGCTGGCAGATTGGCAAGAATAGCTAATTCATACTGAAGGGGAGAAAGAAATAAAGGATATATGAATGGAACATAAACATGCGAAATAACGTGCTTTATATGTAAAATTTTCCAACTGTTATACAAGCAAAATAGTTACCACTTTAGAAACTACAATGTTCATAAAAGAAAAGCTCATTTTCCAACGTGTAATAATAAACAACTCATCCCACAAGATGGACTGATTATTCTATTAACGGAATGGATTTCCTTCTTCTGACATGCGCAGAAGTGTCGAAGGTCTCGCATCTGTGCACATTAGTGTGTATGTCTGTGTATATATAAATATATATGTTAAAGATACCAAGCAATTTTATAAACTTGGTTTTAATCCATTTTCCCAAGTAAGCAAATGAGCAGGTAAGTCAAGTTTGCGCCTGAAGTATTTTCAGGTCTGAGGCAACTCGTGGTAAAGGTGGGATAAACCCCACCTTTACTTGACTTACCTGCTTGTTTGCTTACTTGGGAAAAAGGATTAAAACCAAGTTTATAAAATTGCTTAGTATCTTTAACGTATAGTATACCAAAGGTAAAAACACTTTCTACATATCATCATTATCAAATTCCTGACATGTACTCTCAAGGGGTGTACATGATATGATAGTACTACATGAAAAATTTACATCATTACTAACTTCCTATCTACAATTTTCCTCCAAATCAGTCTGTTACTTGTCAAGACTCCAACATTATCAGATCTCATATTTCTATCATCTAAGGCACTTTGTACCATCTCAATCCACCTATATCTTGGTCTTCATCTGGGTGGATTTCCTGCCAACCTGGCAGAGAACACTTGTTTTGCTAATCTTTCCTCGACAATTCTGTTTAAGTGACCATACCACCTGAGATTAGCTCTGCAAATGCATTTGGATGCTGACAATGCCAAGTTCTTTCCTAATATCCTAGTTTTTAATATGATATTGCCATTGATGCCATCTGTTCATGCCTCCAATCTTTCTCAGGACTCTCATATCTGCGGTCTCTAGTCTTTGCTCAAGTGTTTTACTTCTGACCCAGTTCTCAGATCCATAAGTTAAAACTGGTTTGAACACTGTCTTGTATACAGCTAATTTAGTGTTCCGACTAATTTCTCTCTTATTCCATATGAATTTATTCAACTGACTTCCCACCATACCAGCTTTGTTGATTCTGTTGTCTATTTCCATATTTAATTTACCATCTTGACTAAAAATCATACCTAAGTAGATGAAATGTTTTACTTGTTCCACAGTTCCCCATTCACAACACAGTTGACATTTTCAACAATTCTGCCTATTTTCATCGTCTTTGTCATGCTGACCTTCATACTATATCTATTACAACAGTTATTCAATTTAGTCAGGGAATCTTGCAAACTTATAGCAGATTTATTTAGAAGTATAACATCATCTGCATAGAGCTGATATTAACATCTCCAATTCTGATATCATGTTTAGTACCACTTTCCTTCATAATGTGATCCATATAGATAATGAACAACAGAGGGGATAATGTACATCCCTGTCTCACACCATATTTAACATTAAACCATCTTCCTGTACTTCCTTCAATTCTAACTGACTTACAATTCAAATAAAAACTAAGCATTGCTTGATATAATGCCCCATTGACACCATATAACTGTAGTGTATTGAATAGCTTCTCTCTTGCCACCTTGTCATATGCCTTTTCCAGATCGACAAAACTTAAATACAAATCTTTGTTATATTCTGATGATTTTTCAACTATTTGTCATAAACTAAAGATCTGATCCTGACAGCCTCTATTTGGCCTGAATCCAGCTTGTTCTTCAGAAAGCTTTTCTTCCACAATTCTTCTCAACCGTTTCTCAAGTATACTTGTATAGATCTTGCCAGGAACACTCAGTAGGGAATTACCTCTGTAATTCTCACATTCAGTTTTATTTCCCTTTTTATATATATGGGTACTCTGAGAGATCTACTCGAATAATCGGTAATTCGTCCCTCTGTCCAGGGCCTTCTCAACTATGCAGTGCAGCCACTGTAGGACTTTTATACTACCATACTTCAGCATTTCTGGTCGAATATCATCTACTCCAGCTGCCTTTCCACATTTCAAGCCTTTGATGGTTTTTTTCTACTTCAAGTATGGATATGTATTCCTGACTGTATGCCTGTTGAGTGTTTTTTACTACTGTGCTATAACTACTGGTTTCATTTAGCAATTTTTCAAAGTAATTACTCCATACTTCAAGGATATCTTTTTCTCCAGTTTTCATATCACCTTTATCAGCTGTAATTCCTTTTACAGCACTCTTTACTCCATTTCTGAGCTTCTTCAACAACCTCCAGAATATCTTACCACTTCTTGATATTTATTTTCTATGTTCTTGCAAAAGTTCTCCCATGACTTTTGTTTAGCTAGTTTTACACAGTGTTTCGCTTTCTTACATTTGTGTCTGTATTCTCTAAGAGCAAAAGCTGACTTATTTACCAGGAACTTTTGATATGATTTCTTCTTTTCCTTCACTGCCTCTTTATCTTCCTGTGTCCATCATGGAGTTCTGATTTTTCTATCCTTACAGACAACCTCATCACATGCCTCTCTGGCTGAATCAATCAGCATTTTCTTCAAGGCTTGTCAATGAATCTCCAAGGTTTGTTTCTGTTCTCAAACTGTTATTTTTTATTCAATAATCTTTGTGTATTTTAGTCTACAGTTCACATCTGAGAGCTGGTCAACTATTATTTGCTTTAAATCTTTCTTACATGTTATTCTTTTCAATATGAAATTCAATTTTATCCTGCTCAAGACTAAATAGTGATCACTTCCAATTTCAACTCCTCTGTACACTCTGGTGTCCTGCACCAGGGAGAAAACATCACTATCAACAATAACATAGTCAATAAACTTTTCTTATTCCTTGCCTCTTCTCTCCATGTGAATTTGTGCACATTTTTATATTTTATATTTTAATAACCAGTCCATGTCTTGAGCAGAAATCCAACAGGTATTTGCCATTATTATTAGTTTGCTCTTTTCTCCAAAATTTCCCAAAATAGTTTTGTATGTCTGGCAATCATTTTCTACTCTGATATTTAGATCCCCAACAAAGACCAACTTTTCCTTTTTCATTGTGTCAGCTGCTTTTTCTAAAGCATCAAAAAATTTCTCCACTTCTACCTTAGTAGAACCTTCTGTGGGACCATAAGCACAAATAAGTCTCATTGTCCGGTTCCCCATTCTCATATTTGCCCACATCACTTTACTTGAGACTGCCTGCCATTCAAGAAGATTAGCCTCGTATTTTGTGTTGAATACTATGGCCACTCCTTCTTTTCCTTGATTGTCATTTCCTGAATATAACATTTTGCATTTATTGCTCAGAAAGATCTCACCAGTTTTTGTCTTTTTTGTTTCAGTCAACTATTATGTCGATCTGGTACTTATCTAATTCCTCAGCTAACTCCATTTCTTTGCATTCAGGCTTCTTATGTTGATAGTACCGATCTTCAAGTCTGGTGATGTTGAGTTGGGGTGTGCTTTCAGATTCGTTCCAGTAGCTGAATTTTCGCTTTTCACTCTGGTTCCCTGGCGAAAACAACAAGGGCCTTGTTTAACCGGGCACCGCCCCAGCTGGCATGAAATTTTGTCATGTTGTACCATCGTTTTGTATATTGGTTTAAGCCAATAAGAATACAATTTGGTCGGCTAAATCCCAAATTGCCAGCCCATCCTTGTTCGTTCAGTATCTAGGTATATACCCAACAGGGTGCACCATGAGAAGGTGAGGATTGGACATAGGTCAGAAGCCTTGGTCAGTATGTCCCTTAAGCACCCCACTTTTTACACACACACAGTATATATATATATATATATATGTATATATTAGCTTATCATTTAATCAAGATTAAAATTAATGTTGCATCACTTTTTGAAATCATTCTTCAACAGCACAAGGTTTTGATAGTGTCACAGCCATATATAGGAGAGGCCTCCTATGACTCCCACACTGGGAAATACTGCTCTAAGGCTTCTTTCATCTCTTCAAATGTCCATGTTTACAGATGACAAATATTTGTTGGTTAACAGAATTACTTTGATTACTCATACACAGATTCTTTTTTTTTTCAAGATATACAAAAAAAATAATTTCATTAATAAAAATGATGAATTCTTGCATTATAAAAATCTTAAATTACAGACAGTATCACAGAGGGAGGGGGGGAGGGGAACACAACTGAAAATTTAAAATTTTAAAAGCAAAAAAAACCTACCCCTTAGCAGCTGATCTTCATTATTTTCATCCCGATCATCATCTTCAGGTAAGTATTCATCACAGCTTTCAGTCACTGCAACTTTTTGTTCATTATCGTCATCACCACCAATATCACTTTCAAAATCACTTAGTTCTGAATCACTTCTATAATGCTCATTTAATTGATTGCATACTTTTTTGTGTATCTTATATCTTTTGACAGTTTTTGTTCCAAGAAAAGGCCTTTTACATTTCTTTGTTGCAACATTTGGAATCAAAGTACCAGATGTAGAAGGCCGTGATTCATATACATGATTAACAACAGGTCCCTTTAAATTTGGTTCTGTGTTTGCATTTGAGATAGCCAACTGATTTCCTAATGCCTCTTTTGATTTTGTTGAATATGATGAATTTGAAAGCAAAGTCTTTTTTGGGGAAATTTTAATCAGTGGAGCTTTTCTTTTTTTGTAATCTGATTTACTAAGCAAAAATTTTTCAAATTCTGTAAGCTGACTTGATACCTGAATGCATCTTTTCCTTTGTTGTTTCTGTGTTTCACTTGATGGTAAGACTGTACCAAAAGGAGTCATCTCTCCAGCCTGAATTAGATGTTCATCAGTAGACAACTTCATAATCCTATCTAAACCCATTTCACCTACAAAATAAAAAATAATGATATTAAATCGAGAATTATTTCATATATCCACTTAATTTTTGTAATAAAAAATAATGATTTGGGGAGGAAAAAGTCAAAGAAAACTTTATAATAATGTTAAAATTAATTTGCTAAATTATTTTATCCCTCCAAGCATGCAAATGTATTAATGCAACTGAATATAAAAGCCTTATACAAAAGTGATTTTGTGGGGGAAGGGGGGGGGGGAGTATCATCCATGTCCAAACTTGAAGTAAGGGGGAAATTCAATAAAATGACAAAAACAAAGGTACACAACATTTCTTAGATTCGCGAAAAAGTTAAGAGATATGAAAATGTGACTATATGGTAACTACTTACAACTACTAGATTACAGAAATGAGTTAGTTATTTCCTAATGTAGAATAGAAAGAAACTGAGAATATGTGAAACTGAGGGACTAACAGAGAGGGACTTGGTTGCTACAGATACCAGACTTTACCAAAGCAGCTCATACTCAGTCAAGGTGATATGGACATCTGTTCAGCCAACATTTCTAGAGAGACTGAAAAAAAAGAGAACCAAAAGGCTTCACTTCAGCAGAAAAAAAAAATTTCTAGAGTGTTTAAAACTTAGGTGCCACTAGAAGAATATTTTGACCAGCTATCTCAAGAAGAATAAAGGTGATCTAAATTATTGGTGGGGTTTCCATGTCCTATAATTTTCAAACCAGAAACAACAAAATAAAACTGCTTACAGAATATGGAAGTGTAAGTGAAAAAGTTTTATTACCTATAGAATAAATACTGTAGAATGCTAAACAACTTCAATGTGCCGCCTTTCATGGCACATAAGATGTCTAAGCAATAATCAATTTCCCTCCAAGTGTTCTCTGTCATTTGCAATGTAACTGTTTCTATCGCAGCAACAATTCTGGTCTTCAGATCATCACAGGGGGTCTGGTAAACAATGTCCTTCACATATCCCCACAGGGAAAAATCTAGTGGCATAATACCAGGTGAGTGCATAGGCCACGGAATCGATCCACTACAGCCAACCCAGCACCCAGGAAAATGCATTTCGAGAAATTCTCAGACAACGGGGGCCCAATGTGTGGTGCTCCAGCAAGATGGAGCACCACATATTTAGCTGATGATCTTAAAACTGGGGTAACAGATACAGCTGTAGCATGTCCAAATAGTTCAACTGCTGTCACTGTTTCTTCTGCAAAAAAAAAAAGGGCCTCAAACCTTCCAGACATGACAAAGCACACCAGACAGTCACCTTTGGATTATCTCTTTCGAATGCTTGAATGGCATGAGTTTTCCGATCTCCATTGCGGTTATGAAGATACGATCTTCATAACCATGCGGTTATGAAGATTTACCCTCCATGATACACAAAAACGCTTCATCATTAAATATCCATCTCTTCTGGCTCCTTTTTGATGCTGAAGCATTATCTGAAGATGGATGTTTTCTATACTGAGTTCTATAATAACGATGCATTGTTATTATTATTATTATTGTTCCGGGCAACTCCAAGGAGTCGACAAACTCATCGAGGGAGGCCCTAACATCATATCAAGAACAATTATTCGACATTGACACAGTATCTATCATACCTTGCCTTGAACTCATTTACGGTTGTAGCACCCACAACAGACTCTGGAAGCTTATTCCACTCATTCACCACTCTCCAAGTAAAAAAACCTAGCTCTGACACCCTTGTCAACCACGCTCTTGCCCAGCTTCCATGCATTAGTCCTCCCACCACCAGTCAAATTTTCAAAAATATCTTCTGGATCAATCTTATAGAAACCCTATAGTAATTTGAATGTCTCAATCATATCACCCCTCCTTCACCTATCGACCAATTTCTGCAACCCACAAATCTTCAACCTATTCTCATAAGGTTCATTCCACACACCTGCTATCATCTTGGTCACTCGTCTCTGGATCCTCTCCACTTCCTCCCCATCACGAAGAAACCCTGGTGCCCATAACTGGGCACAGTAGTCCAGATGGGGTCTTATCAAGGCGTTGTTCAAGGCGTTCTTATCAAGGGGTTGTTCCTCTGTTCCTCGATACAGAGGAACAACAACTTGTTTGTCTCTGCATGTTAAAGTATTTTTCAGAAGTCAAGTGATTTGATGAGCTGATTTAGTCACTTTTGCAATGTGCCCCCTAAACTTCAATTCCCTATCCACCAACACTCCCAAATCCCTGGCCTCATCAATCTCCTGGAGCACAGTTCTTCCACCAATGTGATATACTGCTGCTATTCTTTTCACCCCCAAAGTGCATAACCTTACACTTTGCCACATTAAATTGACATCCATTTTTCCTAGCCCAGTCCTCCAAACTATCCAAATCATCCTGTAAAATTTTGACATCCTGTGCACTCACAATTGCTCTACCTAACTTTGCATCATCAGCAAACAAGTGAACACTTCCTCTCAAATCCTTTCCTATATCATTGATGAACAAATTGAAAACCAGTGTTGCAAGAACAGAACCCTGCGGCACACCACTAGTCACAAGCCATCTTTTAGACTCCTGAATAAACCACTCTCTGGTATCTCTCCTTCAACTACCCTCCTATCCATTTCACCAACCCTATATCTATCCCCATCTGCTCCAGTTCACTGATTAGGGTTCCATGTGGTATCCTGTCAAAGGCCTTGGCAAGGTCAGTAGTATCACTGTAAACCCATTACCCCTATCCAGTTCAGCTGTCACTGTGTTATAAAACGTGAGCAAGTTACTGAGGCATGATTTAACCTTCACAAAACCATGTTGTCCCCCATACAATATCCCATTTTCATCTATCCAATCCTGTATTCTTTTCTTCACTAATTTCTCTAAGACTTTGACAATGATTCCTGATATACTAATCGGTCGGTAATTTACAACAGCAGTCTTGGAACCACCTTTATGCAGTGGAACTATTTTCCCCTCTTTCCACCCCATCGGGACTAACCCAGACCCGAGACTCAAATTAAACAAAATGGTTAAGGGTTCTGATAATTCTTTAGCTGCTTCTCGTACGACACGAGCTGGTATACCATCCAATCCCACAGATGTATTGACATTGAGGTTATGCAATAGACTACTCACCTCCACTTCATTCCCCACAAATCCCGTATAAGCTACTGGTACATTTGTTTCTGCAATGTCACCATCTGGATGATATATTCGTGTAAAGTGCTCACCCAGTACTCAACTATATCAACTGATTCAGTTACCTCCCTACCATTGGCATTCTTTAAAATCATTCTGCCATGTACATTTTTCCTTTTACTTGCTACATATCTAAAAAACTGTTTAGGATTCTCTTTAGCCTGCATGGCCAATGTTCTTTCATAATCCATTTTTGCTTTTCTTACCACACTCGTTACCCTTCTGGCCTGTGCTTTATACCATTCATGACGTTATAACGAACTTTGTTTTGAAAAACCAAAGTAAGCATATTGCTTTCTCTTGAACAGTCGCCATTTTGAAGCATGATGTCAATATTATCTCCCAGACATCAATACAGTGAGTAGAACATTGCCAAATAAAACTTTTTGAGTTATACTTTCATATTCTGTAAGCAGTTTTGTTTTGTTGTTATCGATTTGAAAATTATAGGCCACAGAAACCCTGACAATAATTTTGAATCACCCTATATTTCCTTTTCAGGTAGAAATTAAAAATATATAAATGAGTTACCTTTTATCAATCATCATCAGCTCTTAAACTAGAAATAGACTGACAGAGAATCTATACTTTGCACTGAAAACAGAATACGTCATGTTTTAAGAATAAGTCATGTTTGAGCTACTTGATCATATTTTATAATAAAGTTACTACTGAGTTAGACAAGTTGAATGGGTACACCATGATACTTTTAGACTTTGATAAGGCTTTTGACAGGATACATTGAAGAATGTTGCATTAATTTGAGAATATAGGATCATCATCATCATCACCATCAATGTCCTGAGTACCCTCAGAGGAGGTGAACAGGACAATTATGATAGTACTACTTGAAAAAGTTACACCATTATTAACTTCCAATCAAAATTTTCCTCCAAATTAACTTGTTATCTGACAAGATTCCAATATTATCAGATTGTATATTTCTGTCTTTTAAGGCACTTTTTACTGTATCAATTCACCTATATCTTGGTCTTCCTCTGGGTCGTTTTCCTGCCAACCTGGCAGAGAACACTTGTTTTGCTAATCTTTCCTCGCCCATTCTGTTTAAGTGACCACAACACCTAAGATTAGCTCTGCTGATGCATTCCTGGATGCTGACAATGTCAAGTTCTTTCCTAATATCCTCGTTTTTAATATGATATTGCCATTGATGCCACCTGTTCACGCCTCTAATCTTTCTCAGGACTCTCATATCTGTGGTCTCTAGTCTTTGGTCAAGTGTTTTACTTCTAACCCAGCTCTCAGATTCATAAGTTGAAATTGGTTTAAAACTGTCTTGTATACAGCTAATTTAGTGTTTTCGCTAATTTCTTTCTTGTTCCATATAAATTTATTCAGCTGACTTTCTACCATATACCAGTTTTACTAAATTTGTTGTCTATTTCCATATTCAATTTACCATCTTCACTAAAAATTGTGCCTAAGTATCTGAAATGTTTTACTTGTACTATAGGTTCACCATACAGGATACAGTTGATGTTTTCACTGTTTCTGCCTTTTTTCATTGTCTTTGTCTTTTTATTGCTGATTTCCATACTAAATTTATTACAACAGTTATTCAATTTAGCCAGGGAATCTTGCAGACTTGTACTGGATTTATTCAGAAGTATAACAGCATCTGCATAAGTAAAGAGATAAGATTAACATTTCCAATTTTGATATCAGGTTTAATATCACTTTCCTTCTTAATATGATCCATATAGATGATGAATAACAGCAGAGATAATGTACAATCTTGTTGCATATCTGACTTAACATTAAACCATTTTTCTGTACCTTCATCAACTCTAACTGCTGACAACACAAATAAAGACTATGTGGGATGCTTAACTGAGAGGAGACCTCCACATTGCCTTTAAATGAATGCAGAGAACAGACCGGAGCTTCTGACCTAATATCCAATCCTCACCTTTTCTTGGTGTGCCCCCTGGTAGGAATCAACCTAGATACCGAACAAACAAGGATGGGGTGGCAATTTGGGACTTAGCCAACCAAATTGCACTTTTATTGGCTTAAACCCCAATATATAAAATGATGGTACAACACAAAAGAATTTCATATTGGCTGGAGTGTCACATGGTTAAACAAGCCTACCTGTAAATGTTCTTGGTATATTAAAACAGCATACTTTGGAAGGAAGATTTTAATAAATGAGAAGTCTATTTTTTTTTTTTTTTTTTTTTTTTTTTTTTTTTTAGAAAGGCAGAGTTGGACACAGGAAGTTAAAGAAGAAAGCATATCAAAAGTTCTTGGCGAATAAGTCAGCTAAACATGTGTATAACTAGCTAAAACAAAACACAGTAAATAAATACCAGAAGGTATTTATTTTCTAAGGCATAAACACAGAAAATAAATACCAGGAAGGTGGTCATAAAGCCATCAAAAGCCTGAAATGTGGAAAGGCAGAAAGAGTAGATGATATTCAACCAGAAATGCTCAAGTATAGAGGTAATAAAGTCTTCCAGTGGCTGCACTGCATAGTTCAGAAGTTCAGAAGGCCTGGACAGAGAGACGAATTCCAGATGATTGGAGTACAGCTCTTATAGTACCCATACAGAAAAAAGAGAAATAAAACGGAATGTGAAAATTACAAAGGTATTTCCCTACCGAGTGTTCCTGGTAAGATTTATGCAAGAACACTTGAGAAGGATTGTAGAAGGGAAGCTTGGTGAAGAATAATCTAGATTCAGGCCAAATAGAGGCTGTTGGGATCAGACCTTCACTTTATGACAAAGAGCTGAGAAATAATGGGAATATAACAAAGATCTGTATTTAAGTTTTGTAGATCTGGAAAGGAATATCACAAGGTGCAAAGAGAAAAGTTATTCAAAACACTAAAGTAGTATGGTGTCAATGGGGTATTATATCAAGCAATACTTAGTCTTTATTTGAGTTGTAAGTCAGCAGTTAGAACTGAAGGAAGTACAACAGGAAGATGGCTTAATGTTAAATCTGGTATCAGACAAGGATGTATATTATCTCCTTTGTTATTCATTATCAATAGGACCACACTTCCTGGAATACAGGTAAACTGCCAAAAATCTGGAAAACATCAGTCATTATACCCTTACTAAAACCTAACAAAAACCCTAGTGACTGTAAAAACTACAGACTAATAGTTTTGATTAGTACTCTCTGTAAACTAAACGAAACAATTATATATACTAGACTTATGAATTGGCTCTTAGAAAATAACAAGATTAACTTCTACCAAACTGCATACAGATCTCAACACAGTACAGAAGATCAATTATTTTATGTTTGCCAATCAATGATAGATGGCTTTCAAGAAAAACCACCAAAGAAGACAACAGCTGTAAGATCCAAGAAGAAGCAATCTTCTTGGATCTTAAGCTGACTTCGATCATGTTTTTCAAATCAAAAAGTTCATCTTCATGTTTTGTGTTGAATCCTATCACTCTTTCCTTTCCTTATTCATTACTGCCTGAATATGACATTCAGTATTTATTATTTAGCAGGTTCTCACGTTTTAGTCATCTTTATCTCAGTAACACCAGTTATGGCCACATTTTTTTCCTGTTGATGATACCTATCATCAGTTTTTCCAACATTAAAAAGTTAGCTACTAGAACAGCCACAATGTTGGCATCAGTTTTCTGTCAAAAACAGTGGAGCCTTGTTAAACAGGGCAACATGAAATTTTATCATGTTGTACCAACACGTTTCTTTCTAGTTTAAGCCAGCACTTCTATATTTACAGTGCCATCTCTTGAATGCAGTATGGTCACTCCCATACTTCATTGGGTTTTACAAGTTAAGTCTCTGCTAGAAGAAGACAACATGGCAGGGATGCAACTTGCTTTTCACACAGAATTAGTAAGACAATTACAAACATTCAGGTCAAAGGCAGATTTGAACCTGCAGCCTATTCGCTAGAGGATGGATACATTACCACCCGGCCAGATTATGCCAATATAGAATACAATTTGGTTGGCTCAGCTTTCCAAATTGCCAGCACATCCTCATTTATTTAGTATCAAGTTGATGACTACTCATAAGGTGCACCATAGCATGTGAAGGTGAGAAATGGACATTAGGTCAGAAGCTCAAGTCAGTTCTCCACATTCTTATAGGCTATGTAGATGTCTCCTCCCAGATATCTGGCTTGGAACCTTTAGTGACACCTGTGTCAAAAGTGATGTTTTTATTTAGGTTGATGAGGTGTTCTTTAATGTTGGTAGGAGAAAGACTCACCAATTCATTGAGTGTAGCTGCTAATTTCTTAGCCAGCTGACAATTTAGGACAACCTAAGCCACCCACAGGTATAGTTGAAAAAAATTTCTTATAAATTTTGCATAACCCTTCAATTATCAATTTCATTCAATTTTTTCTAGACTTAATTAGTATTATTGTTATTATTTTGGTAACCTCCATGGAGTCAACAGACTCATCGTGGGAGGCCCACTCAACCAGTAACGCATCTATAATTATAATTAATTATGATTTTATTTTTTAATTTATAATTCTTCTTTCTCAGCCATTTTCGATCCACTGCTAAATGAAGGCCTCCCCCATGATCTTCCAATTTTCCCGGTCTTTTGCTTCTGCCATCCATCTCTTTCCAGGCAGTTTTTCTATTTCATCTCCCTATCTTGTTTTTCGGTGTTCTTGTCTTCTCTTTCTGGTTGGTATCCATTTTGTTACTTTTCTGGTCCATCTATTGTCCGTTCATAATGCTTTCACTTAACTTTGACTTAAATTGAATTTGACACACACACACATATAATTTTATTTTGCTTCTTGTTCTTCTTCAATGGTTGAAATTGTCAACCTCGTAAAGCATTATTTGAAAACATATAAAAAATAATAATTCATGCTGATAACAAATCATATACCAATTTACAAATTCTGAGAATATTGTCTATATAACAAATGACTTAAAGCATGGCTTCTCTAATCAAAAGAGTTTTCTTACAGATTGGTGGTGGACAGCTTAGTGGAGCAGCATCCATAAAAAAATGCATGAGGCAGAAACAAAGTCTTGAGAGAGAGAGCAAAGGAAGCAAATCCATAAATGGGGAGGAAGAGAGGGAATCATTATGGACTGCCCTCTTCCATATCCACCCACAGCATCAAGCATTTTGGAAAAGTTTTGAAGGAAATAGTATTCCAAAGTTTGGTGGATTCATGATTTATAAAGTATTTTGAGTAGTATAGGTGAAAAGGCAGTACCCTGAATGGAAGAGGAAAGCAAGTCCATTGGAGAACAAGGCTATGAGTGAGATGTCAGTGAAAGCCTCAAAGTTCCTCTTTTCTTTTAATTCCACCATTCTTAAGTGTATTGAAAGCTCAACTTTTAACATTAGAAGCAAGTTTTTTCCATCACTCTCAACAAAAATTGGGTATTATCAGAACCTTAAATATATTCAAGAATTATGAAATTAAAAGAAAAGAAATTCAAATACTATTTCATCAATTCCTCCAAAATGACTACTCAGAGGAGTTACTAAAGAAACTGTTATTTTCTGAAATGTCCTTGTTAACCTGGAAATCAATTACAAAGGCATAATCTCCTTACTATATGTTAGCAACACATCAAGAAAAATAGCACAATTATCAAAACCAGCCATTGTCAGAACAGTCTTCAAATCAGTTAACAACTTACAAAGTTTCCTATATCCCCCCCCCCACACACACCAAAAAAAAATACAGTGTTCTGCTCTACAAACATCCTGGGGTATACAAGATTCCTTTTTATGGGGAAAGGTGTAGGGAGGGCGGAGGGGACAAACTGGAAGAAATTTTGAAAACCATAAAAAAGAACATGCATGCAACATTGCAAATAACAGAGAAGAAAGAAAGAAGTAAACTTATAGCACATATCCTCAATCACATGGTAGATTGACAAGCATCTTCCGTGCCTTACTTAAAAGAGTACTTTCATCAGATTGTTCAAGGAGTCTTCCAAGGTCATTCACTCACAAGGCACACTAAATAGAAACTAAGGACTTATATGACATCTGGAAGTCATTAATAAGCGTATCTAATATTCACGATCTCTGTTATACTAGCAATGACATAGTTTACACAACAATATACAGACTTTGCATGGTGTGCTTAATGATGCACATGATTAAACTGTTAATACAGTATTTTTCAATTTATAGAAATAAGAGCTGTTGGAAACATTTGATCTTCTGTATGATGTCAGATCTTCTGTTTATGTCAGATATCTTCCAGAAGATGCTGTCAGCCATAAAGATAGTGAAACAATCAGAGTAATAACATTCAGTTTTAATAAATAAAAGGTCTCTATGAGTCAAACCTGGTTAATTATTCATAATTTTGTAATTTGTTATGGGAAATTTTTCTAATCCATAGTGTTACTGTATATTTTCAGATGACTTTCATGGCTGGTAATGCAAGAAGAATCATTATGAGCAAAACCATACAAAGTATGGGCAAAAGTCTCATGTACATGTCTCCAGCAAAGTGAGTACTCAGCTAAAAGTTAATATGATAAATATGTTGAGGGATGAGTGACACATCATACAATTCATTTGTTAACTGAATAGAGAGTTTCTGTTAATAATAATACCTATTCACTCTGCCAATGCAGAATATATTCTTGATATTAGTAGCGACTGCTGCAAAAATCCATTTTTTTAATAAAAAAAAATTTCACCTCAAAGAATAAGAACTTTTTTTATATACATTTTTACCAGCACTACAAATTAAACTGGCATTAGAAAAGAAAATACACCTCAAATCAACATAACCAGAGTTAAAGATCGGTACTATCAACAGAAGGAGACTGAATGGCAAAGAAATGGAGCTAGCTGAGGAATTAGATAAGTACCAGATCGACATAATAGGGGTGACTGAAACAAAAAAGACAAAAACTGGTGAGATCTTTCTGAACAATAAATACAAAATGTTATATTCAGGAAATGACAATCAAGGAAAAGAAGGAGTAGCCATAGTATTCAACACAAAATACAAGGCTAATCTTCTTGAATGGCAGGCAGTCTCAAGTAGAGTAATATGGGCAAATATGAGAATGGGGAACTGAACAATGAGACTTATTTGTGCCTATGGTCCCACAGAAGGTTCTACTAAAGTAGAAGTGCAGGAATTTTTTGAGGTTTTAGAGAAAGCAACTGACACAATGAAAAAGGAAAAGTTGGTATTTATTGGGAATCCAAATAGCAGAGTAGAAAATGATTGTCAGACATACATACTAACACAATTTTCCAGCATAAAAATGGCACAAACTCACATGGAGAGAAGAGGCAAGGAATAAGAAAAGTCTCATTGACCATGTTATTGTTGATAGTGATGTTTTCTCCCTGTTGCAGGACACCAGAGTGTAAAGAGGATTTGAAATTGGAAGTGATCCCTATTTAGTCTTGAGAAGGATAAAATTGAATTTCATATTGAAAAGAATAACATGTAATAAAGGTTTAAAGCGAATAAAAGTTGAGAAGCTCTCAGATGTGAATTGTAGACTAAAATACACAAAGATTATTGAAGAAAAAATGAAAGAGTTTCAGAACTGGAATCAAACCTTGGAAATTCAGTGGCAAGCCTTGAAGAAAACCCTGATTGATTCAGCCAGAGAGAGACATGTGGTGAGGTAGTCAGCAAGGACAGAAAAATCAGAACTCCATGGTGGACACAGGATGTTAAAGAGGCAGTGAAAGAAAAGAAGAAAGCATATCAAAAGTTCCTGGCAAATAAGTCAGCTTTTACTCTTACAGAATACAGAGACAAATGTAAGAAAGCTAAACAGTGTGTAAAACTAGCTAAACAAAAGTCATGGGAGGACTTTGGCAAGAATATAGAAAATAAATATCAAGAAGGTGGCAAAATATTCTGGAGGTTGTTGAAGAAGCTTAGGAATGGAGGAAAGAGTGCTGTAAAAGAAGTTAGAGATGATAAAGGTGACAATGAAAACAGGAGAAAAAGTTATCCTTGAAGTATGGAGTAATTACTTTGAAAAACTGCTAAATGAAATAAGCAGTGTTGACAGCACAGTGATAAAACACACTGACCAGGCAGTAAGGAATACATATCCATACTTGAAGTAGAAAAAGCCATCAAAGGCTTAAAATGTGGAAGACAGTAGAAGTAGGTGATATTCAACCAGAAATGCTGCAGTATGGTGATATAAAAGTCCTACAGTGGCTGCACTGCATAGTTCAGAAGGCCTGGACAGAGGGACAAATTCCCGATTATTGGAGTAGAGTTCTCAGAGTACCCATATATAAAAAGGGAAATAAAATTGAATGTGAGAATTACAGAGGTATTTCGCAACTGAGTATTTCTGGTAAGATTTATGCATGTATACTACTTCAGAAACTTGAGAAGAATTGTGGAAGAAAAGCTTCGTGAAGAACAAGCTGGATTCAGGCCAAATAGAGGCTGTCAGGATCAGATCTTCACTTTACGACAAATAGTTGAGAAAGCATCAAAATATAACAAAGATCTGTATTTAAGTTTAGTCGATCTGAAAAAGGAATATGACAAGGTGTCAAAAGAGAAGGTATTCAATAAGCTACAGTTATATGGTGTCAATGGGGCATTATATCAAGAAATAATTAGTCTTTATTTCAGTTGTAAGTGAGCAGTTAGAATTGAAGGAAGTACAGGAAGATGGTTTAATGTTAAATATGGTGTGAGACAAGGATGTACATTATCCCCTCTGTTATTCATTATCTATATGGATCACATTATGAAGGAAAGTGGTATTAAACATGATATCAGAATTGGAGATGTGAATGTCAGCTCTTTGCTTTATGCAGACGATGTTATACTTCTAAATAAATCCACTACAAGTTTGCAAGATTCCCTGACTAAATTGAATAACTGTTGTAATAGATATGGTATGAAGGTCAGCAATAAAAAGACAAAGAAAATGAAAATAAGCAGAATCGTTGAAAATGTAAACTACATCGTGAACAGAGAACCTGTGGAACAAGTAAAACATTTCAGCTACTTAGGCACAATTTTTAGTGAAGGTGGTAAGTTAAATGTGGAAATAGACAACAGAATCAACAAAGCTGGTATGGTAGGAAGTCAATTGAATAAATTCATATGGAATAAGAGAGAAATTAGTCGGAACACTCAATTATCTGTATACAAGACAATGTT
The DNA here is from genome assembly GCF_054136105.1 of Typopeltis vanoorti. Classification (NCBI taxonomy): domain Eukaryota; kingdom Metazoa; phylum Arthropoda; class Arachnida; order Uropygi; family Thelyphonidae; genus Typopeltis; species Typopeltis vanoorti. The sequence goes on along the minus strand of NC_143557.1, from coordinate 24,153,337 downwards.
CAAACCAATTTAAACTTATGGATTTGAGAGTGGGTCAGAAGTAAAACACATGGCCAAAGACTAGAGCCCACAGATATGAGAGTCCTGAGAAAGATTAGAGGCGTGAACAGATGGCATCAATGGCAATATCATATTAAAAACTAGGATATTAGGAAAGAACTTGACATTGTCAGCATCCAAGAATGCATTTGCAGAGCTAATCTCAGGTGGTATGGTCACTTAAACAGAATTGTCGAGGAAAGATTAGCAAAACAAGTGTTCTCTGCCAGGTTGGCAGGAAAACGACCCAGAAGAAGACCAAGATATAGGTGGATTGGTACGGTACAAAGTGCCTTAGACAACAGAAATATAAGATCAGATAATGTTGGAGTCTTGACAAGTAACAGACTGATTTGGAGGAAAATTGTAGAGTGGAAGTTAGTAATGATGTAAATTTTTCATGTAGTACTATCATATGCTGTACACCCCTTGAGGGTACATGGCAGGAATTTGATGATGATGATAGAAAAATTTTACTGGAATGCTTACAGTCTAATTAATTCCAAACACAATGACCTGTGAATATGCATGGTGTAATAGTAGGTAATAAAATGAATAACAGATGATCTGCCTGAAGTAGAGTTTTGCATTGAGCTTAAGAGAATTTCACCAGAAACAGGTAGTATATCTGATAGGATGCTGTTATAGGTCAGGGAATGCAGAGAATACTGATTGTGAAATGTTTAGGCAAATTAGTTGGGCATGTAAAAAGAAGGTGATCCTGGTGGAAGACTTTACTTCCAGTCTATATTCCTGTAATTAAAGTCTTCCACCAGGATCACCTTCTTTTTACATGCCCAACTAATAGGAGATAGTGTATGGGAACAGGAGAGCAAGTTTGTGGAATTTCTCAGAGATAAGTATGTTAAGCAGCACGTGATTGAAGCAACCAGAGGCTTTAATGTTTTGGATTTGTTTATCAGGTGTTGACAATGCCACCAGTTGATGAGAGTGATCATGAGATACTTGTTTGGGAAGTGATGAAACAAGAAAAGGTCACTGCCAAAAATGGATACATGTAGAAGTATAAAGCAGGTGATTATAGGAATCTCTGTAGTCCATTAGCATCAGTACGTTGGGTAGATGAGCTGAGTGGAAAAGATGTTGACAATGCATTGAAACTCATAAGGCAGTATCTGACAAAAGTAATGTATGACCACATATCGAGGGTTAAGCGAGTAAATAGAGTGTGAGTGAAATGGATGAACAGCAAAATCAAACAAGCTGTGCTGGAAAAGAAAATGTTATGGAGGAGGTACAAGACAGTTGGTGGTGATGAGATCCATGAAAACTATAAGATGCAGGCTAGAAAGGTGACGAGCAAAAAAAAGGTGCAGTATGAGAGGAGATTGGCTGGTCATGCCAAGGTTAACTCAAGGGAATTATTCCACTACATGGCAAGCAAGAGGAAGAATAATTATGGCAACCTAACGTTGGTGGATAATAGTCATGGCAGCAGACTAACTGCTGCAAAGGATATAGTGGAATTATATTGAACGAGCACTTTATCAGTATATATCATACTGGTCAGGACCGGCTCTAGAATTTTCGCCGCCCCATGCAATCCATTAAAATACTGCATATTTATAAAATAAACTATTGACTTCATCAATTGACAATTAAATGAAATGTAGTATCATTTATTACTTACATATATGGAATGATCTTCACTTGTACAACGGTGAAATGTTGAGTTACACTTAACTATAGAATGCACCCGTTATAGTTTTAGCACTATTTTCCCATTATTTTAATTTGAATTTATATTGTTTTTAGTATCTATTGAAAAATACACTTTTCTTGCTTTCATATTTGCAAAATCAGAAATTAGGACTGCATAGTCTAATTTCTGACCGATTTCATGTTCAAATGAAATCATGGCAAGTCCTTCCAATCTAGTTTCGGCCATTGTTGAACATAAGTAAACTAATAAGATTCAGTTTTGAGAAACTACGCTCACCACTTGCAACCGTCACAGGCAATGTCAGTAATATTCTTAAGGCGACAGCGACATTCGGAGTAAAGTTATTTTCAACAATAAAATGAAGAACTTCAATTGGCGGCATATTTTCTGGTACTAATTTGGACACTACTTTCAGTTCATCACATAGCTCAATTGATCGATGTGTCTATTTTCTTCATGTGTTAAAAAGGCTTCTAGGTTTTTACATTTGTCTAAGAGCTCATTTGTCGTCTCAGATTTTAATTTAGAGATGTTATATCAAAATGAAAAATGTGAACGCTGATGTTCCAATTGCTCGAACCTTTCTTCAATAGAATTAAGTTGCAACATCAATAATAAAAAAGAAAAACTCAACTTTGAATTTTGTTTCGGGATCTAAAATAGGTTCATCTCTTGCTTCATAATCATGTTGCTTTTTCTGTTAACACAATCTGGTAATTTCGAATGTTGGTTTCAAATCAGCATCAGCTTCAACTTTCTCAGCAAATGTTGTAGCATCAACAAGAAAATTTAGAAATGATTTATCATTTCTGAGATTCTTAAGACTTCTGAGAACATTACCCAATGTTGTTATGGCACTAGACAATTCCATCTTTATGCTTTGCAAGAGTTTACTTGCAACATTAATTTCATTTAAAACACAGTACCATATAACCAGACAACATAAAAATTTAAAGTCTCTAAGTTTTAGAGCAAGGGTTTCAGCTTCATGTCTTGCCATTTTGTCTACTGACTCATCATCAGCAATTTCTATCAGTGCATAATAAAACTCCTCAATATAGTATCTTAAAGGACGAATAGCGTTGATTCTAGATTCTCAGCAAGTCGTACTTAATGGCTTGGGTGTTAGGGTTGTAATGTGCGTCTTAAGGATTCCCTAACGCAGCGTTGACGCTGAGAAAAACACATACAATTTCTGAACCATTTCAAAAAATGAAATCCCTTCTCTAGATGACATTGCGGCATCATTGACCACAAAATTGAGAGAATGAGAACAGCAAGGGATACAAAAAAAGCTCTTAGGTTCAAGTCCCTAATGCGTCGTTGCTTTCCTTTCATGTTTGATCCATTGTCATAACCCTGGCCACGCAAGTTTATGATTGGAATATTCATGTCTGATAATTTTCTTACGATACATTCTGTTAACGCTGAGCCTGTAGTGGCTTCTACAGGAATGAAACCAAGAAAATGCTCATGAATGTTGATATCATTTGGATCCATATTAACAAATCTTACAATTAGTGTTAATTGTTCAATGTGGCTTACATCGGGAGTACAGTCTGCAACCATGCTGTAATATTTAGCTTTCTCAATCATAGAAATTATTTGTTTTTTTATGGTTCCAGAGGGGAGAGCAATCAATTCATTTTGAATATTTTTCCCAAGATAATGTTGGGCCGAACCACAAGCTACTCTCATTAAATGTTCAGACATAGCACTGTCAAATCTGGCAATCAGTTCAACAAGCTGTAAAAAATTTCCATTGTTAGGGTCATATAAATTATCAGATGTTCCACGAAATGGTAAGCATTGTTGGCCCAAGAACTGGACAACAGCAATTAGGCATTCTATTATGCTCCTCCAGTGCCGAATTTCTGAATTTAATAACTTTTGTTGCATTGAATCAATTGTCTGTTCTAATTTAAGCCTGGATGAAAATTCAATCCACTTTTTATGGGACTCCAAATGGTTTTTAGATTTCTCGTGTTCATTAAGATATACAGGGTGTTCGGGATAAATTTGACATATTTATAATTAATTATATTTTTCCGTAAGTTACATGTATTAACACACACTTCTCTTCATTTAAAAGTTTGGACCCTTCTTCATTCACATACAAGATGTCAGAAAGGATGGATAGCTGGAACCCACCTGAATCATGGAAGAGAATAACTTGTATCATGATGATTCGTGCCCGCCATCAAAATAAGGATATTACGACTGCTGCCCAATGCTCCCTGAATACAGTAAAAACAATCAGGCATGAACTAGAGACTTGCAATGGTGACTACGAGGATGTAGCAAGAAGAAAGATCCCTAGCAGACGATCTGATTGCGTTCGTACAGCAGAATTCCTCGCAAATCTGCAGGAACAGGTGTTGAAGAACCCTGGCATTGGAATTCGGGCTTTGTTCGTGGAGTTGCTAACTGTAGTCAAGCCCTGGATAACAAGGGTAGGCAATGGTAGGCCGTATGTATGGCAGCAGGATTCGGCCCCTTGCCACACCTCTGGGAAAAGTCAAAAATGGTTGTCTGAAAATTTCTACGACTTCACCAGTCCAAATGTTTGGCCTCCAAACTCCCCAGACCTTAACCCCATGGATTATTTTGTATGGGGCGCAGTTGAAAAAGACACCAATCGCACTTCCAGTAATACAAAAGCCCAGTTAATGGATAAAATTAAAACAGTTTTTGCGGCCCTTCCCAGGGAGACTGTAGCATCAGCTTGTTCGAGGTTCCGAAGCAGAATTGAAGCTGTGATCGATGCTAATGGTGGTTATTTTGAGTAAATCTTGTTGATAGTATTGTAATTAACTCTGCCTGTAATGTTTTTTTGTCAATTCATTAAATTTAATAGATACAAAGAAGATTTTCTTTTTCCTTACGAAACTGTCAAATTTATCCCGAACACCCTGTACATACAAATGACCCCAATTATTATACCCATCAGTAGTGAATGGCATTATATTACAGGAAAACAACTCACAGCAGAAACAAAATTCAGAATCTTTTTCTTTTGAATACACTAACCATGATCGATTAATATGTTCTTTCTCCATTGCTTAGTTACCTGGTGTAAAAATTTAATGAAAATTTCCTACCATTAGAGCTGCGCAGAAAAATGAAATCACTGTTTGGTTTCTCTGGCCCTTTTTTACGATTTCCAGTCTTTCAGCATTGCTTAAAGAAGGATTCCATCTAGCTGGATCAGTATACCTATCAAGTTCATCACTTAAATCTCTAGATTTGGAAATTGTCATATCAGTCTCATTTTCGAGATTCTTTGCAATGTCTATGTTACTGGGATCCGAGTTAGAAGTACTTGCCATGAGCTCAGAATCATTGGTTTTGGTACATTTACTTATTTCCTCCTGCCCTACATCTGCTGATTCAGTTTTTAATATTTAAGTAAAGTCCCGCTATGTTTTTGAATATCACATTCTTTTTCCAGTTTCCGTTTGCAATATTCTGCACCTGATAGTTTTGTCTTTTATTGGACATTGTAATCTATTTGAATATTAAAATTGTTTTAAACCCTACAATAAAATATTATTATTAGTATGGTATTATTTAATAATTAATGGAGGCTGAAACACTGTACTAACTACTAATTTACATAAAACTCTAAAAAAAACTTATCACTGTAACAGTCACTAACACTGAGCAAAATCAACTTTCCTTAATACACGCTCAAAAACAACTGAAACGTTCTGTAGATTACAGTATCGATGGCCATTACTCAAAGAGAAGAACTCTAGTGGAAATTTCAATTACTTCGTATATGACTTGTTTTCTAGTACAAGTCTTGCCTTAGGCAGTAATTCATATAATCGGATTAAATTCCAAGTTCCTATAGTATGCATACACAATACTAAGAATTAGCATGAATAATACAACTAACAACTACAAGGGGCCATACTGAACGACACTTGGCAAAATCTAATAAATTCCCTCAGTTCAACAGAACTACAGTACGCAAATAATCATATTACACGTTTGCATGTAATGCATGTTCATGATACTTAGTAGAAAGTCACAATTCATACAGACATGTCATGCAAACGTGTTACCTTAGCTACCTAACAGGTACTAACATTTTTTGTATTCTTAAACCTTTTTTTTGCATTTATAAATTTTTTTGTACTGTGCAAGCCTTGAAAAAGTTAGTCAGTTACTAGCAAAAAAATAATAGGCAATATTGTATGAACATCCGTACGAATTAAAAATCTATGGTCAGTTTATCTATAAATCTTATATTTTTTAACATTTTATGACCAAAACTATGTATAATTTATAGAGATACTATTATATTATAATTCTTCTCATTCAGAATTTAACACCAGCTAATAGTGGGAAATTCAATTCATAGTAAGTTAACAAGCACAAGATGGAAATATAATACCGCAAAATGAACTTTTAAATGCAGTTTTATTGCAGACTCCATTGTTGCATATGCAAGAAATAGAGAGGAGATGTGAGAGGGAAAGGGAAAGAGAGTAAGGGAAGAATAACTCACATAGCTTCGATTACCGAAGAGCATTAAGCAAGAATCATTGGTCGACGGATTGTCGGAAATAGAAACAGCATCATGGGCATAATAAGTCACTAGTCAACTTGTTATAAAAACTGCGATCTTATGCAGTATTATTTTTATTATTTATTCCACATCTTCATTTTATTCACTTTCATTTTGGCCACCCCCCAAAAAATTGCCACCCGTGCAAATGCACGCATTGCACCGTCAATAGAGACAGCCCTGATACTGGTATAAATTATCTGGGAAATTTATATATAGAAGAGAGGCAAGTATTAGGAGAATTGGCAAAATAATATCACTCCACAAGCATGGTTCCAACACAGAAGTCTCCAGCTATAGGCCAGTCTGTATAACTACGGTTGTGGTCAAGGTGTTGGAGAGATTGGTAACAAACAGAATACAGAATTAGGTTGATGGACATGGCATTTTTTATGAAGGTCAGCGTCGATTTGTAAAGGGGAGGTCCTGTTTCAGTAATTTACTTGCATTTTATGATAAGGTCACAAGTGAGGTAGATAAGGGAGAATCATATACAGTGATATTCTTAGACTTTGCAAAACCATTTGATAGATTACCTGATAAGTTGGTGTACAAGCTGCAGAGGATGGGAATAGACAGTATAGACTGGCTCTCTGAACGATACCAGCAGGTTGCGTATGATGAAGCAGTGTCTCAAAAAAGAAGAGTAACCAGTGGCATGCCCCAGGGTTCTGTTCTTGGGCCCCCGCTGTTTAACTTATTTGTAGATGATATATCATGTGGACTGACTAACTGGGGATCTTCGGTTATTTGCTGATGATGCAAAGTTGGGAAGAATTATAAGTAGCACTGCTAATGCTGAATCCCTTTAGGAAGATTTGAATAGACTTTTTACTTGGATAAAAGAGTGGGATTGTAGTTTTAATATCAATAAGTGCAAGGTGTTGTATTTTGGAGTGTAGAAATATAAGGCTGTGTACTAGATCGATGGTGCTGTACTGCAGGAAGTGGAGAGGATTAGAGATTTGGGAGTGATAGTTGATAGTAGACTGAAGTTTAGAGGCATTGCTAGGGTTGCAAAGGTTGCATATCGTAGTGCTGCTATAATAAGAAGTACTTGAGTATGCAAGGATAAGGAAGTGGTTGTATATAAAGCACTGGTCAAATCACACTTGGACTATTGTGCTCAGATATGGTCACATGGTTTTCAATGTTGTTATGTCTTCACCTTCCATAACTTATCTATTTTATTCACTCTACAGGGCCTCAAAGGTCATCTACTAACTTCATTCCTGTGAGATGTCCCCTTTTTAACTCAGGCAATTTGTTTAATTAATTGCTGCGCCAGTCTAAGGATAGAAATATCTTATCCTAGCAAAAGTTCACATAGATTAAGTGTCACCAATAACATTAAATTGGATATTCCCCTCATGCATAGGTTTGATATTTTTATGAGTGGTGAAGTCAGTCAACATGCTGAGAACACACATGCATAAATTAGAAAACATGTTTATTTTACAATTAAAGATTACAAAGAAAAGCACAATGTTAATGGCAATACTAAGATAAAAAATTGTTTAGAATATCACACAACAACTCTCTCACTTTAAATATATAAATCATTGTTACATTACAGAATCATTTAAGCAAATACTACATTAATCACATATTATCTGGTGCATATTTGGCACAAAACATTATTCAGGTTCTTAGATCATATAAGTTCTAATATCAATTCCATTACAATAACTGCTGCAATCACACAATACTAGGATTCTCAGACAAATAGTCCAACGAGATTTTCGAGTGTCCCTGACTAAATTAAGTCATCAAAGTTCAACGGTACAAAGTGCCTTAGACGATAGAAATATAAGATCTGATAATGTTGGAGTCTTGACAAGTAACAGACTGATTTGGAGGAAAATTGTAGATAGGAAGTTAGTAATGATGTAATTTTTTCATGTAGTACTGTCATATCCTGTACACCCCTTGAGGGTACATGGCAGGAATTTGATGATGATGAAGTTCACTTCCCTTCAGAGAGGATCTAAATTTCATCCATTCACAAATATCTAAACAATGTAATAAGAAATTCACAGTATTTATCTACACTGCACAGTCCACATCGAGATCTTTTCATCTGTCGCTTCTACTGGAATTTCACTGTTGTTACAACACGCTGCCACGTGGAATCACGTGCACGATACGAATCTGGCACTCGTCTTTGCTATCTAACATCAGCTTGCTCTCGCTGATGGCTCACAATTTGGATCTACCGTTGTCTGGTGCATCGCCTTGCCAGGACTTACACAAGTCAGCTATGGGAATGTAGAGACCCAGCCGGTTTTCTCATCATCTTAGCATGATGAGAAAACCGGCACAGAGAAAATAAAACGGGGGGGGGGGGGGGGCTATTCAGACCTGTGCTGCCGTATTTATTTCATTTTTCAGTGCCTTCTTTTCGACTTCGAATCTCGCACACAGGAGGCCCCCCCCCCATTCGTTCTGACTGGGTGACGTCATTCTGCCACCTTTCGAAGTCTTGTATTTTCTGGAACGCGTGTCCCCGAACGTCTTCCACGAATTCTTCAGCCTAGGTCGTTGCATCATAACTGGTATTTCTGCAACCTTTGACCTTTCATTGTCAGTGTGTTAGCCTTCTTGCATGCACAGTTTTAATTTTACCAGATAAGTTTTCACATATATTCAAAATACGTTATTTCTATTTCATCGTTTTAGATTGCATAAAACCTCAGGCTTAATGCTTCGTCTTTTATCTTATTCTTTCCACGTCAACATAATATTGTTTTCTTGATAAATTTAAGTTTGACTGCTAAAAGGGGCAAGTATGTTCATTCAGTTAAGCACATCTTGTTAGATCCTGTATGGGTGACTCTTTTGTGAATAAAGTTTCCCATTCACGATCTAACAAAGGCCGTACTTTCTAAAAAATTTTCTCATCAAGAAAATTTTCTCCTTCAATCTCTCTCCCTTCTTGGAGGTGACTCTTCCTCTCTAATTTTCCTAAGTCAACTGGATCATCATCATCTGCTGCTTCATCGCAGGTATCGCTCTGTCTCTCACTGAAATTGATTTGCCATTTATCTCCTTGACTTCATTGATATCCTTTGTAATCTGTTCCCCATCCTTGTGTGATGAGGCACTCTCTTTGCTCTTTAACTGAGTGTCAGTTATGTGGCTTTCCCCTTTTCTCGTCAGTTTTGCACTCTCTTTGCTCTTTAACTGAGTGTCAGTTATGTGGCTTTCCCCTTTTCTCGTCAGTTTTGCATTCTCTTTGCTCTTCGACTTGTAGAGCTGGGAATTGCCCCCTTTCTTTGATCTCTAGACTTCTGACTCATTGTATTGGAATTTCTCCTTCCTTGGAATCGAACGGTCTCTCTGGGGTAGTCGCATGAGAAGCCATGCTTCCTTAGGAAGTCCTCTCCTTGAATCAACTCTACTGGAGAGAGCGATTTCTTGGGTAGAACTAGGAAGTTATGCCATGCATATAAATTAAATCCTAGCAATTCTATTTTCAATCTTACAAATTTAGTGGCATGAGTCATGGAGGAAGATATCCCCAACAGTCTGATGGGTTTTCTCAACCTCTTAGTTCTTCCATTCACACAGGCCCCCAGTTCCTTGAGACACTTCTCAGAGATTATGGAAGCTTGAGAACCTGTGTCGATGAGTGCCTTATGATCCCTTCTGCATATCCTTGCATTTATTGCCATCTCAGGGAACTGTCTCTTATACTGTTGTCCCCTTTCATCAGATGGTTTTGCACAAATGTGTGATGTGGTCTCACGTTGATACCTAGATCTCGAGTTTCCTGGTGTAGCAAAGCAGTCTCGGGCAATGTGCCTTAATTTGTTACAGCTGTAGCACCTAGGAATCTCTCGGCGAACCTCTTTTAGCCTCTCCGTCCAAGGACATAGGAGAGTTCGTTCCACTCTTGGCAGACATTTCTGTTAACTTATCCATCAGGGTATCCATTCTGTCCAGCATTGGTCATTGTGGTTTTCCTACTTCTCTATGAATGAGACTCGTTATCTTATCTTCTTGTAATGCATGGGAATTTTGGTCATTGGGAGGACCCAGTGTTAAATGACTGATAACTGAGTCAAGTCGCTCTATGAACAGCCTGTTGTAATTTCTCTATTTCCTGCCTGACCAAGGAGCGAACTTCGCTAAAACTACAGGCATCAACAGCAACACTACAGACTGACTCAGTTTTGTTTCCTTCGGTACCTCCCTGCACCTTCTGATATTTCTCTTTCTTTCCCATTCCCTCCTTTGTTTGATTATGACTCCTCATCATCTTTACTATCTTTTATAACATTTATAGGGCTCACTGTAGCTGCAAGACAGATGTCCCCAAGCAGCTGCATCATAGTATTCTTTTAAACTAGATATTCCCTTTTCAAAAGCTGCCTCCCTTAGTTCTTGTTTTAGGCAGACTCTGAAGTGCTGAAATACAGCCCAATCCAGATGGCGTTTCTCTTCGTCAGGCACATTCAGTGTATTTGCAAAGGTGAGTAGTCTGTTATAATATAATCGGGAATGCCTTCCTTTTCCTTTTAGATTATCCTTTGGAGTTTCCAGAGGTTAGGTCCTACGTTTTTAGCCTTGGAAAATTGTGAAATTAAGATTTCCTTAAACCTCTGGTAGTCCAAAGTTTCTTTTAAGAGCAGTGAGGAGTAGAAAAAGGTTTTGCCCTTCCAGTCAACTTACTGCAAAGCAGCATAAGCAACTGGAAGTTACTCCATCGCCCTATCCTCCTAGGTTCCTCTATGTAGTCAAAGAAGGCTCGCACATCGTCTGTTACTTCTCCTGAGAACTGAGGGAAAATTTGTTGGGGATTAATACTCCTGAAGAATTCTGGATCACTTATTTCGGAACTCATTGGAAGCGACATACTTATTCCCTTTAGCTTACACTGTGATTTTAATGAAAATTTCAATTTCCATTCCAAAATTTTTGTTTCTTCGCATGAGACTGATACCAACTCACTGTATTTGATTTAATTCTTTGCTTTTTCAGATCAAACACATCCTACCGGCCGCGCAATTGTTACGTCCTCAACTGCCGTAATTTATCTATTTTATTAACTCTATAGGGCCTCAAAGGTTATCTACTAACTTCATTCCTGTGAGACGACCCCTTTTTAACTCAGGCAAATTGTTTAATTAATTGCTGCACCAGCCTAAGTCTAAGGATAGAAATATCTTATCCTAGGGAAAGTTCACAGAGATTAAGTGTCACCAATAACATTAAATTAGATCAGGGAGTTGTGGATACCGTAGCTTTGCAGTCGTAGCACTTTTACTCTCAATTTTCTTTGGATATTCCCCTCATGCATAGGTTTGATATTTTTATGAGTGGTGAAGTCAGTCAACATGCTCAGAACACACATATGCATAAATTAGAAAACATGTGTATTTTACAATTAAAGATTACAAAGAAAAGCACAATGTTAATGGCAATACTAAGATAAAGAATTGTTTAGAATTTCACACACAACTCTCTCACTTTAAATATACAAATCATTGTTACATTAAAGAATCATTTAAGCAAATACTACATTAATCACATATCTGGTGCATATTTGGCACAAAACATTATTCAGGTTCTTAGATCATATAAGTTCTAATATCAATTCCAGTACAATACTGCTGCAATCACACAACACTAGGATTCTCAAACAAACAGTCCAACAAGATTTTCGAGTGTCCCTGACTAAATTAAGTCATCAAAGTTTACTTCCTTTCAGAGAGGATCTAAATTTCTTCCATTTACAAATATCTAAACATTGTAATAAGAAATTCACAGTACTCATCTACACTGCACGGTCTGCATCGAGATCTTTTCATCTGTCGCTTCTACTGGAATTTCGCTGTTTTTACAACATGCTGCCACGTGGGAATCATGTGCACGATACGAATCTGGCGCTCATCTTAGCTATCTAACATTGGCTTGCTCTCGCCGATTGCCCAAGATTTGGATCTACCGTTGTCTGGTGCATCGCCTTGCCGAGACTTACGCTAGTCAGCTACATGAACATAGAAACTCGACATCACTGTCTTAGCACGATGAGAAAACTGGAACAGAGAAAATAAAATGGGGGAGCTATTCAGACCTGTGCTGCCATATTTATTTCATTTCTCGGTGCCCTCTTTTCGACTTCGAATCTCACACACACGGGAGCTCCCCTATTCGTTCTGACTGGTGATGTCATTCTGCTACCTTTTGGAGTCTTGTATTTTCGGGAACGCACGCTCCCGAATGTTCCACGAATTCTTCAGCCTAGGTCGTTGCGTCATAACCGTGGTATTTCTGCAACCTTTGACCTTTCATTGGCAGTGTGTTTACCTTTTTGCATGCTTAGTTTTAATTCTACCGGTTAAGTTTTCACATATATTCAAAATACATTATTTCTATTTCATCGTTTTAGATTGCATAAAACCTCAGGCTTAATGCTTCGTCTTTTATCTTATTCTTTCCACGTCAACATAATATTGTTTTCTAGATAAATTTTTAAGTTTGACTGCTAAAAGGGGCAAGTATGTTCATCGAATTAAGCACGTGTTGTTAGATCCTGTATGGGTGACTGTTTTGTGAACAAAGTGTCCCATTCACGATCTAACAATGTGATGTGGAGACATTGGAGAGGGTCCAGAGATGAGTGACTAAGATACTAACAGGAGTTTGGAATGCTGGCTATGGAAAGAGGTTGGAGAGCGTGGACTGCAGAGTTTGGTGGATAGGAGGAAGAGAGGTGATATGACAGAGACATTTAAGTTAGTGAGAGGATTTTATCAGATTAATCCAGCAGGGTTATAAAAAGAGTAGAAAGTGAGAGGGGAAGAATCAGAGGTCATTCCTGAAAGTTATGTAAAAGTATGGTGAAGAAAAGCGTGAGGAGTAGATTTTTTACATGGAGAATTGTCAGTGAATGGAATGCATTACCAGAATGTGTTGTTAATGCAAGTAGTGTTAAGGACTTTAAGATTCTATATGATAAATATGTTGTCAGTTGAATGAACCTCACTCGATGAGTCTATATGGAGGGAATAATAACAAATAATAATGATAATATAATAATAATATAATCGAGCATGAAGTTGTAAATACATAAAATGATAACTGCAATACTAGTTTCATTGTAATAAGTTTTATCTTTATTTTTCCACCATGATGATCAGTAATTTGCAGGTGTACACTACTCAAAGCATCACTACATGTAACTTATGAGTCGTGGTGATATAAAACTATGCACACATGACCCAAAATTCACCTCCTATTAATCTTGATTTCTTATCCATTTTTTTTTAAATATATATATATATATATATATATAAATATATTTTGATATTAAAAAATAATTTTCTACTGCTTTACAGATATCAAAAAAGATTTAGGTTTACCTTTATCATCTAATTCTATTACATCGTCTTCAGTAAGACTGTCATGTGACTGTTGAGATTCAAGTTTTCTGAACTGCTCAGGCTAAACAAATATTTAAAAAACAAAACTTAAAATAACTAGCACCTGCAATTTGCATTTTAATTGTCATCTGAATTATTTCTGTTGAAACTGTGTAGAAAGAGAAAAAAAAAACAATCATCATCTGTAATTTATTTATCCACAAATGGGTAACAGGGAATAGTTAATAGGATTGCAAACAAAGTAAATCAATCACACTGCCACAACTAAAATTTTTCTTCTCAGTTATTAGAAATCTCTTTGTAACTACGAAACAGGTCAAATACAAAGTTCTAGCACAGTGATTTTTTTTTTCCGGGGGGGGGATACAAATTTCTGAACTTTCAGCAAGCTACTTTTATACTATGGCAGGAAACATCGTTTCCACTATGACAATATTTATGGAGAACAAGAGTAAATTTAAATTATTAAAAATTATCTTTTTTTAAGTCCTTTTATTATGCTTTTAGTTAAAGAAATTAATGAACTGCTCATTTTCAAAATTTATGTTATCTTAACACAGTCTTTAATTTTAATCTATTTTTCTGCACTGATTTTTTCTTTCTTTTGTTCTCGATTTCCTTTTCATCCTACTCATTTTAAAGGTACTAAAAGCCACTTTATGGTAAAGACCATGCAATAGTTGCACCTCATCTCATGCTAGATTGATTTACTGCAGTTGGAAAAATATAAGAATAGATTTTGCAACCAATACAGAAGAAAATGCATGGAATTCACAGTTTCTCTAATATTGAATATAGAAACAATATGTTATTATTAATACATTAAACTCAGAGGCTAAAATATTAGAAATATCTCCATGGTAAATGGGATCCTTCAGTAGAATCCCAGCAACAGCACAACGAACAGCAGCTATAAATAGAGACAACTAACGCCTGTTATAAATAAGTAGTAGAATGCCTCTGAGAGATGTTATCTGCAATCATCCAATTAACTGAAAATATGTATATATGAGACAAGTGCAATAAACAGAAAACATATGTCAACATTCTGTATGTAGCTAGAAATAGATGATTGACTGGAGAAGTAGACAACCATTCAAAAGATCATAAAACACACACACACAAACATTACAAATTAGTCAAATAACTACATGTTCTAACCAGTAAATGTGATGGGAAAAGGTAAGGAGTATATAAATGCACCATGAGTCGAGTACTATCCCAAATGGAGAATAAAACCAAAGCACCGCTGAGAACACTACAAATGTCAAACACAAGGTGCTGCAGATAAGGTAAGTGAAAGAACATTAGCATTGGATTGCAGAAATTATTGCAGAAAGTGATGAATTCTAGTTCCTGATTCACAGAAAAGGAAGAACAAATGCATGGTGAAGATACTAGCTATGTACCCATAATAACTGGTCAAGCAAAAACTTAAAACAAGAAACTATTACCACCTATGCTAAAAACTTCCTGAATAGATTAACTAGTTATCCTGCTCAGCAACCAAGATTATAGGTCACAGGCTTTCTATTTCTGATAACAGTATATGGCAAACAAAAAGGAACATGCCATGACACGTTCTTATCTATTTGCATTTGATAATCAGAGGTTACTGCTGAGTCCAGATCTGAATTGTTTTCCAGGTAGTCTAAAAAGCAATATATGTATTGTAGCTAGGACTTAGTTCTTAGTGCTCGCCTGAAACACAATTGCTTATATAATTTAATTAACTTATATAATATAAATTATATAAGTAACGGTGAAACAGGTACATAATTATTTCAATAAAAAAAACTAGATCAAAATAATGAGACAGAGAATGTTTCTCTGAGCATGATTATTCTACCCTTCTTTCTTTTTATTAGGAAGGATGAACATAAACGACACATTAAATACCTCCATTTTGGAAAAACTGGCCTTTCTGACTATGCACTCCAAACATACCACAGAATTGATTGGAAAGGTGCCAAGTCCACACCACACCAAAACTTGGTTCGAGAGGAAATTTAAAGAAGCATGTGAAATGCTCAAACATAATCCAAATCGGAACAGAAATGATGGTCTAACCATTCCAAGAATGTGGAGGACCCATTTGCAACCTTTATAGCAACCAGAACAAGCCAAAGAAAAATCTCAATACAAGAAGACTTGGTGAAGTGTTTTTTTTCCCCCTTAACACTCAATAGCAACTTCAACTGTACAAGTCCAGAAGAAAATCGTAGTATTATTATTATTATTATTATTATTATTATTAAACAAGACCTCATGGAGTCAAAGACTCATCTAGGAGGTCCTTTTATCTCACACACATCTCATCATACCGGGTCTTAAACACATTCAAACTCCTTGCAGACACCACACTCTCAGGCAAGGCATTCCAATCATTCACAACTCTGCACGAAAAAAACCTGCCTCTCACTCCCCTACTCACACCCTCTTTATACAGTTTCCAGGTATGACCTCTGGTTCTCCCCTGATCTCCCACTATTCTCTGTAGAACTTCTCCACGATTGATCCTATAACAACCCCTTACCAACTTGTAGGTCTCTATCATATCTCCCCTCTTCCTTCTCTCCACTAGACTCTGCAAATTACATCTTTTCGATCTTTCCTCATACTCGACATTCCAGAGGTCAGAAACTACCTTAGTCAGTCGCCTTTGGACCCTTTCCAACATCTCTCCATCCTTCTGAAAACCAGGTGACCAAATCTGGGCACAATAGTCCATGTGTGGCCTAATCAAAGCCTTATACAACGGAACAAGAATCTCCCTACTTCTACACGTCAGTGTCCTCCTCATCATTCCCAGAAGTCTTTGTGTTGTCTTCCCAATTTTGGCGATGTGTCCCCTAAATTTTAGATCCTTATCCACTATCACTCCCAGATCTCTTATTTCCTCTACTTCCAACAATATATTCTCACCAAGCATAAATTCTGCATCCCATCTTTGTTTTCCAAATTTTAAAACCTTACATTTTGCAACATTGAACTCACATCCCCATTTGCTTGCCCAATCACTCAATTTATTCAAGTCTTCTTGCAAGGCCACAACATCTTCACTACTCTTTATGGTTCGTCCCAACTTTGCATCATCTGCAAACAACTGAATATCTCCATCCAAATCTTCACCAATATCATTAATATACAAGTTAAATAGTAATGGCCCTAAAACAGATCCCTGAGGCACTCCACTAGTGACTTTCCTTTTCCTGGATATTGCACCCCCATACACAACTTGTTGATACCTATCAGATAGCCAGTCTCCAATCCAATGCACTAATCTAATATCCAACCCCATCTGCTCTAGTTTGACTGTCAACTTATCATGAGGTACTCTATCAAAAGCTTTTGCAAAATCCAAGTATATTACTGTGTATCCTTCTCCTCTGTCCAAGGAAGCAGTCACTTTATTGTAATAAGTAAGTAGATTACTAAAACACGACCTCCCTTTAGCAAATCCATGCTGTCCATCAAAGATTATACCATTGTTGTCAACCCAACTCTGGATCCTAGTTCTCACAAGCTTCTCCAACAACTTAACCACAACACCTGACACACAGATAGGCCTATAGTTTGATGCTTGAGTTCGATCACCTCCTTTATGAAGTGGCACAATCTTGCCCTCCTTCCACTCTTTAGGGACTTGACCAAGTGCAAGACTCGTATTAAAAAAATATGTCAAGGCAGGTGTCAACTCTCTGGCACATTCCTTCAGAATACGCGGTGATATATTATCAAGTCCCACAGCCTTATTTACATCTAGTTTACTCAACTCCCCAAACACCTCTTGCTCACTTACAGTCAGTCTCTCCTCCCCATCATCAACTGCTCTTAATCTCTCCATGAAGTCACATTCACAAGATTGAAAGATCTTTATGAACTGCTCATTAAGTATCTCCACCACACATTCTGCAACAGCTGTCTTTATACCATTTCCTCCAATCAATGTCATCCTTCCATAATCATTCTTTCTTTTGCTGGCTACATATCGAAAGAACTCCCTAGGATTCTTTTTAGCTTCATTAGCTAACTGCTGTTCATACCTCTCTTTAGCTACTCTCACCAACCAAGTCACTCTCCTTGCCTGGTCTTTGTAGACCTCATGAAATTGGTTACTTCCACTTCTCTTATGCTGCCTCCACAATGCCCTTTTTCTCTGTATTGCATGCTTAATCTCTTTATTCATCCATCTCACACCTAACTTATTTAACCTTCTCACTCGTGGTATACATTTAGACATTGCATCCACTAAATATTTTTTGAAAATCCCCCAAGCTGGAATTGATCTCTTTTCCAGCTAACTCCTCATTCCATGCTACACCTGCAAGCTGTCTCCTGAGCTCTTCATAATCACCCCCCTTGTAGTTCCACATATACCCTTTTTTCACAGGGGTCCTTGCACTGCTGGCAACCACCAAGGTAATCACCTCATGGTCACTTTCACCAATTGGTGGATGATTTGATACCTCATTGATAATTACATCCTCCGATGAGATGACCAAATCCAAGACCCTTAATCCTCTTGTGCCCTCTGTTACATACTGTCTGAGGTAGTTATCCCTCAAAAACTCAAGAAACTCATTTTCTTTACTTTCAGTTGCTACCTCTTCATTCCAGTCTATATTGCCATAATTAAAAGCACCCATAATGATCACCCTTTTCTTATTTGCTTGGCTTATTTGACTATACATTTCACTATCACCACCATCCACATTACCAGGTCTATAACAACATCCCACCAAGTATTTGATTCTATTCACCTCTATTGCACACCATACTGCCTCAAAACCACTGGCCCCATTTCCCTCTTGCATCTCTACCTTGTATGGACATAACTCTTTCTCTATCATCAATAGCACTCCCCCTCCCTTTTTATCCCTTCTATCCTCACGAAACACATCATACCTTTCCATCTCTATTCCTGTCAGGATGTCATCCTCATCTAACCATGTCTCACTTATTCCGACAATCTCTGGGTGCACAGACGCAATTAGTGCAACCATTTCATCCGCCTTGTTTCTTATACTTCTAGCATTGGTATACAAACACAACAACTCATTTCTGGATCTACAGCTAGTTCCACTGATACCACTCACTCGATGTGATCTCTCCATGCTGGACTGGGGCCATTTCCCTTTCTGCTTCTTCATTTTAGAACCCTTTGCAATTCCATCTGTTTCCTTTTGATCCCTGATCATCCCATTACTTTCCTGCCTACACATTCTCTCACCTCCTCTTGGAGCATCCACCTTTCTCACGCTGTGTATCCCTGTCCACCCTGAGCCTCGCCGTTTCCCTGCTCCTCTTGCACACCCATTCTCTCATTTTCTATACTCATACCACTCACTTCCACATTCATTTCCACTCCTTCAATCTCTCCTGTCTTACTCTCCTGCTCTTCCACATCACTCCCCTCTCGATCTGATTCATTCTCTCTATTCACTTCTCTACCTTCCAGCAGCAGTCTCTCCAAGCGACTCACACCATACCCACTCAAATGCAGTCCATCGCTCCCATACAGCTCACTTCGTCCCTCAAACTCATTCCACACATTAACAAACTGTACTCCCATCTCCTCACACATTTCAGCCAGAATATCATTCATAATCCTTGCTCTCCGCCTCATTTCAGTATAACAATCTGAACTGTACAAATCCAGAAGAATCTTAGTACAGGAGGACTTTAGTAGAGTTTATTGTAGTTTTTTATTTATTCATTTTATTTATTTAATTTTTTTTTTAATTTTATTATTTTTTATCACTAGAGGTCAGGGTAAGAAAAAGATTAATTAACAGTGTAGATTTAATTTACCTTTACAGAGTGCAAGAGCATGCAGCTTGGTTTCCTATACACATGTATCTTTCAGATGATCGAAACATCAAGTGTTATTTTATTAATAATAAGTAAAATAATCATTTCAACACGTGTTTTGTGTCCCTAAATTCGTAAATATGAATGCTGATCACCATGTAACCTTAAAAGAAAGAATAAAAGAAACTAGATCAGAATAATGAGACAGAGAATGTTTCTCTGAGCATGATTACTCTACCCTTCTTTCTTTTAAGGTTACACGGTGGTCGATATTTATAGTGAAAAATTTATGGAGACACAACAAATGTTAGAATAATTACTTAACATTAGGAAACTAACATTTGATGTTTCGACCTCTGTATTGAGATCATCAGGAAAAATACATATGTATAAGATATGTCCACAAGCTGACATGATATGACACTGCACTATACAAAAGTAAGGTGAATCTAAATTAGCGGTCGCCAAAGTGGTCAATATAACATTGTTAGGGGTTGATTGGGGGTCGATAGAAAAATATAAGACATCACTGTATGGGTAATATTTAATTCGGTTAACTTGGATTACCTCCATCCTGAATGACAACGCAATTAAGAGTGAATCGTGGGAATGACATGAATAGGACCTGTAAGATGGAGCAAGGTCATGAAAATAGTTATGAAGGCCAATCAAGTAGGCCAAAATGACGTATTTACCAATAAACGGATGTCGGTGGTTTCTGCCCAGCAGGCGTGGCAGAAACAAGATTGCAACACATGCACAGTTGCTTATTTAGTTATACTTACACGTAGTTGATCCCAGTCTCATTTTTGCACATCGACATACAAGTGGGCGTTAATGTTCTAAAATTCATCAACATGCATATTATAATTCAATCGTTATTCATTCACGAACTAAACTTCTCTATGTTGAAGAGTTGAGCAAGGCTGGTAGTTTTGTACATCCTATAGAAATACGTGAGTAGGTATATTATTTAGACATTACTTTTGCTTAATGACTTCAATTTTAATTATTTTGTTACAACCCCAGCAACCACAATGGCAGCTTCAGATTCTAAAAAGAAATGCAGACAATATTTGTTAGAATATTTGAAACTTGGGTTTATTACTTCATTAAGAAACAAAACGAGGCCTATGTGTCTTCTTTGTTAAAAAAACTTTTAGTAACGATGCAATGAAACCAGCAAAAATGAAAGATCATCTTCAAAGACTCCATCCCAATAAGAAAGATAAAAATCTTGATTTTTTTAAAGAATTGAAAGAGAAATACACACATCGGCCAACTATAAAATCATTTATGAAAGCACCTGCCGAAGCTGACAATAAACAAGAATTAACAGCCTCCTACAATATTTCTTTTAATATAGCAAAAAAAGGAAAACCATATACAATTGCAGAGGACATTGTTGTACCCGCAATCAAAGAAGTAATTGAAACCATAATGAAAAAAGATTCTGGCCCTGTTTTAAAATGCTTACCATTAAGTGCGAATACCGTGAAAAGACGTATTGGTGAAATGACTAAAGATGTAGAAAAAACTGTAGTATCAGAACTCAAAAATAGTAAGTTCTCCATCCAACTTAATAATGGCAAATATCTGCTGGATTTCTGCTCAGGACATGGACTGGTTATTACTAATACCATGTTATAGTTCTTCTATTCTTATGGCTTATGTGAGATATTATAGTAAAACCAAACATCAAATTATTGACGAATTTTTATTTGCAAAATATCTTGAAAGTGATGGAAAGGGGTTGACAATTTTTCAGCGATTGGAGAAATATTTAAATAAGTATGATATTCCATTTACTAATATAACAGCAGTAGCCACAGATGGCGCACCTGCAATGGTGGGCCATTATTGAGGTTTCGCTGCCTTTCTGAAAGAAAAAGTTATGTTTTAACAAAACAAAGAAATAAGCTAGATACAGAATTCCATGGCAATTTAAGGCTGAAACTTATTTATTTACTTATTTACTAATTTAAGGGTGTGCTTCATGACAATAGTCATGAAGCACACCCTTCACATCGACAACGCTAGTAAATTGTATACTAAGTTAATAAAAGTCTTATTTTCATATATAGGAAGAAGATTGTATTATCGTTATTTTGTTATCTAAATAAAATTTTATATTTTATATATTATTTATCCCTCCTATCAAATATGTAATGTTAAAAAGGACGTCAAAAATGTATCCCTTTAACGTTAAGTCAATATAATAATATATATACTATATTATACATACAATAAACACTGTAGCTATAAAATAAACAACCTAAAAACTCACATAAGAGTCTTTTTTGCTTGTCCTATTATAATTACGTAATAGTAAAATAAAGGGGGTCGATAAAAAGTCAAGAAACTCTTGAAGGGGTCGACGGTCAAAGAAGTTTGGCGACCCCTGATCTAAATTCTTGTTAATCATTTATCCTAGCATGACCTCCGGTGGAAAATAAAATAAAAATAAATTTTAAAAAATAATAAATAAAATAAAATAAAAATAAAAAATAAAATAAAAACAGAACTACATTAAACCATTTCTAAAGTCCTCTCGTATTAAAATTTTTCTTCTGTTTGGGGTTGTTCTGGTTGCTATAAGGGTTGAAGATCGGTTCTCCACATTCTCAGAATAATTAATCCAACATTTCTGTTCAGATTTTCGATGACAGTTCAGCATTTCATAAGCTTCTTTGAATTTTCTTTCAAACCAGGTTTTGGTGCAGCGTAGCAATTTGGTACTTTTCCAGTCAATTCTGTGGCATGTTTGGAGTGTTTGATAGGCCTGTTTATCCACAGTGGAGGTATTTAATGTGGCATTTGTGTTCATCTTTTCTGAATGGGATCATTTCAACACGTGTGTTTTGTGTCCCTAAATTCGTAAATATGAATGCTGATCACCGTGTAACTTTAAAGGAAAGAATAAAAGAAACTAGATCAGAATAATGAGACAGAGAATGTTTCTCTGAGCATGATTACTTTACCCTTCTTTCTTTTTATTAGGAAGGACGAACACAAACAACACATTAAATACCTCCATTTTGGAAAAACCGGCTTTTCTGACCACGCACTCCAAACACACCACAGAATTGAGTACCAAGTCTCTACACCGAACCAAAACCTGGTTCGAGAGGAAACTGTGTCTGGTGAAATGGCTGCAAGAAAGGAACTGATGGAGTTTGAAAGAGTCAATGTGATAGGATGCCATGTTACAGATCTATATGTTCAGTAAATTGTTGATAAATTGGGCCATCCTTGGTCAACAATCAGTGACACATACTGAGATGGAAGCACAGGGAGTTAACTGCAAATGCCACCCAAAGTAGATAACCCACCACACTCACTGAACGTGACAGTAGGACACTATGAAGGATAATATGTAATAATTCATTGAGCCATTCATTGAGCAACAAGCTGAATGCAGAGTTCCAGGCATCAACTGGAACACAATCTGCACAAAAACATTCTGAATCAACACTCACAACATGGTTTCCATGGTAGGATCACAATATGCAAGCTCCACATTACAATATGTAGTGTTGTCTTCAGTTGTGCAAAGAGTATGTACAGTGGGAGATGGAAGCTTGGAAAACTATGTTATGGAGTGACAAATCATGTAACATGTTGAGAGATTTTGTACTTGGCTATACTATAAATTAAAGATGCCAAGAAATTATATTCTTGGTTTATCTTTATCCAAGTGTAAGCAAACAAAATTAGTGCATGAAGTAACTTCATGATGGGCAACTCATATACAGAGGCTAATGACTTCAAATCACACACCCTCTATCAAGAAGACAGATGGGTGTGGCAGATGCCCAGTGAACATCTCTTACCAGAATGCATAACCCCAACTATGAAATTTGGAAGTGGCGGTGTGATGGTATAGTCCTGTTTTTTCCTTGTTTGTCACAGACCTCTGTTTATAGTGCCATGAACAATCAACTCCAACAGGTATCCGAACATTCTGGACAATGCAACATTCTGTAGAGCCTCTCCTACTTAGTGGTGTTTCTATGGAACTGACCACTGTCTCATCAGCAAGACAATGTACCATATCATAAGCCTGTAACTGTGTGATTTGTGGACATGAACATTGCCATCTGTAGGATGAATTGTGTTAGGTGAAGTCAAAAGTTGTCTGCCCCACAACAGTCCAGGATCTCATTAACCGTTTCCAAATTCACTAACCAAAATCCGCATTGATCGCTACATATGATTGTGGAAAGTATGCCCTGTAGGATTGCTGTGGTCATCGCAGTCAAAGGAGGTACAACATCTTATTAATTCTTGTTGAGGTGGGTGCTGACTGTGTTTCTCACACTATGGTGTCTGTTCACTTCTTTCTGTGTATATATATTTAATGAAACTAAATACAAATATACACATGGTAAAAATAACTACAAAGCTATATGAATCCAACACCTTCTAAAATAAAATTATACTTCAGAGATCTCCTTTATCTTTAAAGGATAAAATCATTCTCCCAGTGATTCATTCTATTAACAGATTGCTTTATATAAGCTTAATCAGTCTACTAGACTGAACATTTTGTTTTTCACAACACATTCCTAAAAACAATAAATGTTCATTAGAGTCTGTTTTTCATCATGCCTTTTCTCAAAGTATAAAACTTCTTAAAATCCCTGGAATTATGTGGTGTTCCCTTAATTAGTACATATTGTTGCATTCATTTCATTCATCCTCACTGTTTCAGTGGAGTTCATTCTTACCTTAGACAATTTTATTACAAGAAGCACAAATTATAAATTCTTTACGAAAGAAAAAACAGTTTATTACTTTATAACCAAAATTTATTAAGGTAGGACAGTTCATTAAGGTCACTTTGCATTTTCAGATTTCTCTAATTACATCACTTGTTTCAATAAAATAATTAATATCACTGGCATTCTTGAGACAGAAAAGGAAACTTTCCATTTTGCATTTCTTTGAACATTGTCTAAGGATTCTTCTCGCTAAGATTTCCTTTTTGGAATCCTCTACTAATATATTCTGACTGTCAAGTTTTCCAAAATCTTCTTATAACAAAATTCTCTGGTCTGAAATTCTCAGACTTCCAGTCTCCCTCTTTCTCTCTCTTACTTCTTTGTTACTCCGGTACTGAACACACTTTCTGTCACCTATCAGCCAGCCAGCCATCAATCTCCTTGGTGAACATGTGCACTTGGTCAACTAAGTAGCAAACAAGAAGCTAGTAATGGCTGACACGTTATTGTCGTTAGTAAAAAGAGAATGTCTTTACAATGAATGACGAATATCACAGTATACTTAACAATTGTGAATTACAATAAAGAACCATTGAAATTATTACAACCATCAGATTTCTGGTAAGTACAATAAATCTCACATATTTTACATTTCTTTCTTTAACATAAATTAAAGATGCCAAGAAATTATATTCTTGGTTTCATACTTTATCCAAGTGTAAGCAAACTGGTTGATTGGTAGAGCCTCTGCTACTAATGGCTCAGTTAAGTAAGTTTGAGCGCGGTTAGTAGTTGGATGGAAACCAATTGTTTGATGCTGTCGGCACACTCTCCCTCGATGAGTCTTTGGACTCCCTGGAGGTGTCAAAATAATAATAATAATAATAATAAAAAGTTTGCACATGAAGTAACTTCATGACAGGGCAACTCATATATAGAGGTCAATGACTTCACATCACTTGGCTTAGTATCCCATAATGTAAAGCATTATGGGAAGGGTCACTACCCAGACCGTTTCCAACCTTCATTGAGGTCTTGTCACAGTGGGAGGCAGACCCAAAAGTGACACCAAGGTTGAAGTAATGCAGAAGTCATATTTCCATATACAAGTAGCCAAAAGGTGTCACACCTTATGGTGTGACACCTTTTGACACTCCCTGGAGGTGTCACACTTTTATGTGACACTCCCCGGAGGTGTCACATAATAATAATAATAATAATGTTGAAAGTTTTCCCACTTGGTTATACTATAAATAAAAGATGCCAAGAATTATATTCTTGTTTTAATCCTTTATCCAAGTGTAAGCAAAATACATGTGCTTTGCATTATGTGATAGTACAGCAAGTGATGTGAAGTCATTAACCTCTATGACTAATTTAATTTATATAATTTAAATGACTATGTTCCTAAATTACCTCTGCTTAAAACATCAACATCTTTTCTTTTCTAATATCATTTTTAATATGATTCTGCCATTACTGGCAACTGGTCACTCCCCCTCCTGATTTTCCTCATTCATCTCACATCTGTGGTCTGTAACCAACCATTTTATTCTTAATCCAACTCTCAGATCCATACATTAAACTATGCTAATTCTATTTTCAATTTCTACATCTAATTTGTTGTCTTCATTTTCAAAATATTGTGCATAAATAGATATCACATTATAGGATTCACCAGTGAGAACTCAGCTGATGTTTCCTAACTGAAATACGTAGTTAACATTTGTCTGTAATGAATTATAATTTTTAAAATATCCTCGATACACCATATGACAACTGTGTTGAAATTTACAGTTTTTTTTTTAATAAATGATATTTTGTACCAGTATTTCTTACTTAAAGAGTCATTTAATGATCATTATACATGAAGGTACAATTTACATTTGATACGAACAATTAAAAAAAAAAAATTAACATAAACTATGTTAAAAATACAGTTGTTTGACAATTCGAAAATTCCAACAGAAAACGTATTCATTTGCTAAAAATTAAAAGCTACAAAGGGAAGAAAAAACATCTCATTCCATCTTTTCCCGCTGCAGCAGCCTTAGATTGCATATTAATGAGAAGAACAGCAGAAAACTGTTGCTGCATACTCTATTGGAGGAGATATACCAGAGGAAGTAGAAGAGACAAGAGATCTGGGGTTGATGATTGATAGAAACCCGAAATTCAAGGGACATATTGCAAAGGTAGCGAAGGTAACATAGAGGATTGCTCCAATAATGAGAAGGACACTGACCTGCAGAGATAAAAGGGTTATCATTCCATTGTATAAGACTCTGATCAGACCACACTTAGACTATTGTTCTCAGATTTGGTCCCCAGGATTTGAAGGAGATAAATTAACTGTTGAAAGGATACAGAGGCAGATAACAAAGACAGTTTCAGGACTGTACAATGTTAGTTATGAGGATCGGCTAAGGGAATGTGGACTGCAGAGATTGGTGGATAGAAGAAAGAGAGGTGAATTGATTGAGACTTTTAAACTGTTGAGATGTGGTTACAGGAATGACAGTACGGAGTTCTTTCACTTGGTTAAACAGCGGGAAGGAGTGATGACAAGGGGTTATCCCTGGAAGTTACGAAAGGAAACCATGAGCAAGAGGGTGAGGAGTGGTTTCTTTGCATGGAGGGTGGTTGAACCGTGGAATGCATTGCCTGATAAAGTGGTGAGAGAGTGAGAACGGTCAATGAGTTTAAGGAGTGGTATGATTGACTGTGTTTCCTAGGAGGGACCTCCCACGAAGAGTCTTGATAGATTTGTGTTTCCTACGAAAGACCTCTTGGATGAGTCTTTTTATTCCTTGGGGGCCTAAATAATAATAATAATAATAAACTCTTCTTTCTCACAGACCTGCTCCAATCACTTTCTCATAGAAATTCTATTTCAGTCTTGTGCCTTTTCTGTAACTATTTTATTGATCTACCAAACTGGCCACTACCATTTCTTCACTTCCTGTAAGATGGAAAAACAAAAGCAGCTGCTGGTCATCATCTACATGTGCTTTAGCTTCAAACATACAAATAAATTTTAATCCCTCTCTTTAATTCTATTTATGACATTCCTCACACTATTACCTCCAAATGAATAAAAAAAAAAAACACATTGACAGGTTGTCTCTTTCTTCACATGCACTGTTGTGCTAGAGATTTTAGTTTTTCATGTATGAAACTGATGAATATATATATATATAATAAAGTAAAGATTTCAAAAATAGTATTGATGGAAAGGTTAAAATAATCATTATCATCATCATGCGTATCAAGGATTTAGGCCTAGCATGGCCTGTTCCAGCCTTAGAAGTCATCGTTGAATCGTTTAAGAGGATGTCCTGGTTTTCTTTTTCCTAATGGCTTGTACTTTAAGGCTTGTTTTGGTAATCTTTCTGTTTTCATTCTTTGAATGGTTTCCATCCATTTATGTTTATATTTTTTTAAAATTTTTTCTATTACTGGTTCTTGGTTTAATTCTTTCATAATATCTTCGTTTCTTTTGTGATCAAATAGGATATACTTTGCAGTTTTTCTCATAAATTTCATTTCTACTGTTGTTAATCTTTGTCTTTTTTGTTTTATTGTCCAGATTTCGCTTCCATACATTAAGACTGATAGGGCTAATGTATTGTATACTTTTAGCCTGGTTTGTTTTTGAACTAGGTTTGGTTTAAATATAGAGTTAATTACACCTGTTATTTTTAAATATTTTGCAATTTTACGTTTATATCTTTTTCATATGTGATCGTACATCCTAGGTAGTTAAATCAATTCACCTGTTCTAAGATCTTGTTATCTATTACTATTTTAGTTCTTGCTGGATCTTGTCCTTTAAAGGCCATAGTTTTTGATTTTTCCGTTGATATTATCATACCATAATCTTTGGCTATCTCATTTAGATCTAAAATAGCTTTCTGTAAGTTATCTTCAGAATTGGTAATTATTATTTGGTCGTCGGCAAAGAGGAGAGTGTTTAAGTTAACTTTAGGAGAAAGTTTAATTCCTTGATGTAAATTTTTATTCTATTTTATTATTATTTCATTTAAGTAGATATTAAAAAGAGTTGCTGAGAGGGGACATCCCTGTCAGACCCCTTGGTTTATCTCTCTCGTATATGATAGCACGTGATTTAATCTTATTTGTATTTGATTATTTTCACATATACTTATGATAGCTTTTAGGATATTATTTGGAATTTGTCTTTCTTTTAATATGTTAAATAATATGTTTCTTTTAACTTTGTCAAATGCTTTTTCAAAGCCAATAAATGTAATATGTGTTTCTAAATTATATTCTCTTCTTTTCTTTATTATTAATTTTAGGCAAAAGGAAGGGTCTATACATGATCGTCCTTTCTAAATCCATTCTGTACTTCTAGAATAAAGTTTTCGGAATATTTCATTAGTTTGTTATTTAAGATTCTGCTATATATTTTGTAACAGGAATTTAGTATACTGTTACCTCTATAGTTTTTAGGGTCATCTCTATTACCTTTCTTAAAGATAGGAATCACAATTGCTTTTTTCCATTCTATTGGGGGGATACCAGTTGAGTAAATTTTATTTAAAAATAATAAGAGTCTTTCTTTGAATCTTGTTCCTGCATATTTATATAGTTCAGAACCTAGCTTATCTTCTCCAGGTGATTTTCCGTTTCTTGTTTCTTTCAGGCTGATTTCTAATTCTTCTTCAGTTATTTCCTTTTCATTTTTAAAATATTTGTCTGTCCACAGTTCTGTGTAGTAATTTAGAAATTCTTCTAATTTCAATTCAGTGTTTAATTTTGTTTTCTTTGATATCTGCATTTAAGTGTTTCAAAATCTTATATACATTGGGTTTTATTTTATATAAATCATGTTCTAAATTAGAAACAAATTTATTCAACGATTCTCTATGTCTTTTTCTGACTTCTCTTTTAGCTATGGCTCTTATTCTTTTATATTCTATTTCATCTTCTAATCTTTTACTGTTTAACCATTTGTGATAGGCTTCTTTTTTCATTTTAATTATTTCTTTGGTTGTATCATCCCAGATCTTCAATTTTTTTTCTTTTATTGAATTTTTTGGTCTTTCCTAAGCTTTCATTTGCTGCTGCACTTAGTATCGTTTTTATATTAAGCCATTCTATTTCTATTTCTTCATTTTGTTTTATTCTATCTAGATATTGGTTAATTCTTTGTTCATATAGCCATCGTACATTTGTGTCATTCAATAGTCTAGTTTTATAAACAAATGTTTCAATTTTTCTTTCTGTTCTTGTTACTTGTAGCCATTTAGGTGGTAATGTTAATTTTATTTTAACAAGTGGTCACTGCTTATTTCATATCCTCTGTGAACTCTAACATCTAGTGAAAATGTTGATGTCTTTTCATTTAATATAAACTAATCTAATATTGATTTCCATCCTCTTGCTGCCCAAGTATATTTATGTATGTCTTTATGTTTATAGAAGGAATTCATTATTTTTAGGTTATTATAAACTACAAAGTCAATCAATTTTTTACCGTTTCTGTTTAGAGTGTGTTCTCCATGTATTCCTATATTATTATTAATTTTCGTGTTTCCAGTTCTTGCATTTAAGTCTCCTGCTAAAATTATGTAATCGTTTTTATTTATTTTATTATATATGTTCTGTAGCTGATTATAAAAATCAATATTATCCTGTTCTCTTCTGGGGCATATAAACCAATTATTGTTAAATAGCCTCTATCTATTTTTATTCTAGTTTCTATTATTCTTTCATTCCACAATTTATATTGTTTTAACTGTTTTGAAAGGGAGTTATGAATCCAAATCATGACTCCTGCTTGTGCTCTTTGGTCTCTGTCGTCTCCACTGTATATCACATTAAAATTTTCAGTTCTCATAGTTCCTTTTAATTTCTTTTTTGTTTCAGTGATTACTGCTATTTTAAAATTTCTTTCATTTAATAACTGGTCTAATTCTATTTCTTTATATGCTATTCCTCTTACATTCCAGTTTGCTATGTGTATTATATTTTGTCGTTTCCATTTTTGTTTTACCTTTTCCATTCCAGGGTTGTTTTCCATAGATTCAATCTGATTATCTTTTTCTGTCAGCGTACAAGTAGGATTATGTTCTCCATGTCAGGGGACTAGCCTGATGATGGAATAGTTCAGTGGTAGGACCGCTACCTTAAGGCTTCTGAGCTAGCCTTCTTCCAAATTTAAACCCATAGGAGGAATAGGGTATATTGAAGGGGAAAGAGTAGATTATAGAAGAATTATAGTAAGCCTCATATAGAGTTATTAATTTCATATCTGGCCTTATATAGTTGTAAGGACAGAAATGAAAAGACCCCATGACCCTTGAGTACTCTAATAGCATAAGGGTCATAAAATAAGAAGAGCTGGTTGATAGGGCCTTATAGGAAAGATTAAAGTAAGTGGATCTTCCACAAAGTAGAAGGAGAGGATAGATCCAGCTAGGGGTCCATGGGAGTGCCGCTTCCCTTACAATCAAGATGATTGGCCCCGTTGGTCCACGAGTCCTTATTCAGTATATTCGGACAACCCCACCATATATATACCCACACATGCACGTGCACACACACACACACACGGTGGGCTCCCATATCTGCCACCCAGGGGATGCGCTCTCTAGGGGTTACAGGGTCCCCCGAGGTTAAAATAATACTCACTATAAAATACAACTATGCCATTACTTTAAGAAAAATTAAAAAATATGGCAGTATGAGTAACATTGAAGTATATATGATCAAAATAATTACGAATGTGCAAAAAAAAAAAAAATTCCTAATTAAAATAAAATCATGGTATTTTGCAAATACTACCTGGAGTTCTTTCTCTTTTTCGGCATATTCAGTTTCTTCTGCAGCACTGACAGCAGGATCTTTAGCAACCAAAGTTTTATTATTAATAAGAAGACATCCTATCCTACTGCAAAGGCATTAAAATAGAAAAATTTATGTTAAAAAACATTATGCTAAAAACTGCATTATTAATTGCATTTTTATGATAATCATTAATAGAGCACATTTGCTGAAGACTTAAGCATTGGTTGAACAAGATGGATTTAAGAGTTTTTACTATGCTTAGGGTATAAGAAAACTACTTCCTTCCAATAGTGCAGAGTTCAACAAAATCACATGATCTACATAATAATCAAGAGAGTGATGTCACCAGACATGATGTTTTTGGTTTTTTTTCATTATGTTTACAGAAGTTGCTTCTGATGATTGGAATGGTGGTGCATTAATTTTTTTTTTTTCTGTGAACATGTTTTATTTCTATTATTTACATAATTTTTTTCCTACTGTGTTCTTCTTATCTTAGTGTTGTTTTTGCAGTTTGTCAATTTTTCGTGAATATGAATATAAATTATGTGAATGCAATTTTATTTTTTGTGTTTTTTTTCACTAGTGTGTAACTGTTTTAGTATTTTTGTTGTTATTGCAGTTGATCTGTTTTTATGAATATGTTTTTAGTCTGTTTTTCTTTTTTATACTGTTTTCATATTTGTTTTTAGGATATTGTGTTGATTTCGCCAACTTTAAATGGTCAAGTTAGTTGTTGTGGGCTGCACACCAGAAGTTAGCAAAACAAGTGTTTTCTGGAAAAAGACCCTGAGGAAGACCAAGATATAGGTGGATTGAGAGTAAAAAGTGCCTTAGAAGATGAAATATAAGATCTGATAATATTGGAGTCTTGACAGGTAGCAGATTGATTTGGAGGAAAATTACAGATAGGAAGTTAGTAATGATGTAAATTTTTCATGTAGTACTATCATATCCTGTACACCCCTTAAGGGTACATGTCAGGAATTTGATGATGTTTCAGATGTTGGCTTTTCTATTTGTGATTAAGGGAGAGGAGTGGTACACTAGTTTCACTGATTTTAAAAGTCAGGTTAGCTCTTGAGGACCACAACCAGATGTTTGGTTCTTGGTATCCATATCCATGTTATTGGCCTCTTGTCCATGATGTTGGTCTTTCCATTTCTGATCAGGTGGTATGTTGGTTTCCGATTGTAAAAAAAAGTCACATTCTACCAAGGGCTGTATACCTGAAATTTTTAACAGGTTGGTAGTTCTTGGTATGTACAATTCTGGTGTTGGTTTTTTTGGTACTGGTTTAGCTGTTTTTATTTTATAAGGGATGACATGTTGGTTTCAGTGAATTTGAAAGGTTAGGGTAGCTTTGAATGTTGTATTCTGTAAACTGTTTTACTGTTTTTGTTAGTATTCCTGGTACTACTATTATTCTTCACTTGGAAGATTTTTTTTTTCAGTATTTATGCTACCTTTATGCTATAATTCTTGACATTTTACCTGTCTTTACATAAACTATCTCAAAACATTTCAGTATTAGTGATATGTTCATGACATATTAGTGATATGATTTGTGTGCCCATGTTTCAGATGTTGGCTTTTATATTGAGGGATTTTATGATTAAGGGAGAGGAGTGGTACACTGGTTTCACTGATTTTAAAAGTCAGATATGGGTGATATTGTTCGTGCAGTTTGGATTTGTTTTATTACTATTATATAATTTTTATTATTTTATTTGTAACTATCATATGTTGTTTCATTAAAATTTTCTGTAGCTTAATGTTATTTTCTTATCTCCTTAGTGCAATGTCACATGATCAATAACTTCCAGGTATGTCTGTCATATGGTATGTCAATTTCTTGATTATCAGAAAGCAGCAACATATTTGCACTAGCAGAAATATACCATCAGTTTTAGGAACCTGGAGAAATCATTAAAGCAAAGCTCCATATAAAAAAAATCCAAGGTCCAAGGACTGAAAATATCAGTCCAAGGAATGAAATGCTTATAGATCAATAATTAAAACATGCTTCCACATGTCACAAGGAAAGATTGGAGGATCCAATAATAATCAAAAGAATGCTACAACAATGAGGAGAGTGATTTGAACAGCCTTTCAATTTCTGTTACATAAATGGGGGGGGGGGTGCAGATAGGTATTAGTCATCAAAAGAAGTTATGCACAAGTAATTGACAATGCGATTAACAGAAACACCGGGATACAGGAGAGCACAATTCAAAGCTGCTTTACGTTGAGCAAAACTAAATTTAGTGGTCTGCATATACACCCACTTAAGAAAACATAGAACAATAATGATTAAAAAAAAAAAATTGTAATTTCATTTACCTATCGTCTTCCGGCAGCGCTTGGGATTCAACCTGGATACCAAATTTTCTCCTTTCATTTTCTTCACTTTGTTTAAATGCCTCTTCAACTTGGTTCATAATTTCTGTTTGTATCTGTTCTTCATCAACAACGCTAATACCGAGATTTTGCAGTTCATGTTGTTCTTCATTCCAAGAAGAAGAATTATGGAACACTGCTGAAATCCGGCTAGATATTTCATTATGAAATGATTTCGATGTCTTCTCCTTCGGAAAATCACCTGTATTATCAGATATTTCCATCCTCTTCTCATCCTCATCCAATTCTGAATCGTGTGTTGCCATACTGCTGCCAATTTTTTTGGATGGGCTACTGTAGCGTATTTTTCATTTACTATTACCAATATCTTCATTGACCATAATTCTTTTCGTCTGCAACAAACACGCATCACATAATTGAAAATAAACTTAAGATTATCAAAATTTGCAAAGATCACATAGTAATAGCTATATATATATATTACACACACCCCTACTTTAATCAAGTTCATTTAACTATTAAATGACACTGCACATGAATAACAGATTTCACTTTAATAACACTACATTTCGGTTTTAATTCAATTCAGAAGTTCATATGAAACGTATATCATGTTTTTATTGGACACACCACAACTTAACAGCTATAAAACGCATTTCAGGTAAAAACCATAACCACACAGAACAGCAAAAACACATGCACGCTATCACACTAGCGAAATCGCAGAATGTCGCTAGCGCTAGGTGTCCTCCCATGAAAACGAAGCGAACATTCAACGATTGATGTTTTTTGTTCGATTCTCTTTAGGTTTAATATACCTGGTAAACTACCCAACAAAAAAAGTAAAGCTTCTTTCTGAATTAAATAAGGCTGGATCGGTAATATCATCCACTTATTTAAATAGAGGATATTTATGTACATGGAGCCGTTTTGAGTGCCCATCTGTCTCAATAAAAAATAAATAAATGCCTCAGTGTTGCCATACCAAATGGGTCAGGTGTTACACTATCCAGGTATTTGCTTAAGCTTGAACTCGCCGAACTTTATATAGTTTCTATATTCGGCATGAAACTCTTTGAGTTTCTTATTCGGCTAAGAAACGATATGGGATGTAATATCCCTTAACTTAAATAAGTTCGTGTCGCCGAATTGAAGCCTTTGGCTATTCATATAATTAGTAATTTATAAGGACACCTTCTTGGCAATTCTCATAGTAGGGTATGTAAGTTCTGTTCGCTACAAACTTGGTATTAACTAGGTCTACCTACTCACTGATGAGATCCCAATGAGGGTGGAAACCAGTGCGGGCGGATCTGACTTTGAGAGGCTCTGCTTGGAGGTAGGTTTTTGCCTGTCTCTGAGTGGGGCCACTGCTGAGATTATGGCTCTGCTTGGTGGTGGGGTGAGCCTGCCACTGGGTACAGCCAATGCTGAGAAGTTCTTCTCTGTGATAAGGTGAGCCTGTCACTGAGTGGAACAACGTTGAGTTGGGCAATCTTTCGGGATTGTAATATAATCCTATACATAAAGGTTGAAACCGGTCTGGGTAGTGACCTTCTCTCATAATGTAGAACAGTAATATAGCTCCTAGGAGCTAAGTTCACACTATGAGTTAATACCAAGAATAGTGAATGGAGGGAACTCCACCCTTACTATAAATTGCCCCAGTATTGCACTACCAAATGAGTCAGGTGTTGCACTATCCAGGTATTTGCTTAAGCTTGGACTCGCCGAACTTTATATAGTTTCTCTATTCGGCATGAAACTCTTTGAGTTTCTTATTCGGCTAAGAAACGATATGGGATGTAATATCCCTTAACTTAAATAAGTTCATGTCGCCGAATTGAAGCCTTTAGCTCTTCATATAATTAGTAAATAAATAATTAAATAAGATCAAAGTTATTGAATTCCAAGTGTTATAAGCACTGTAAAATTTAAAAACTGAAGAAAGCTTTTCAACTAGTGTGTCTAACTTGTAATCATATATGGCAGTAAAACCTGGATTTTAAACTCAAGATATAGTTCACGAATTGAAAGTTACACAGAGAAAAATAGAAAGCAATATACACTAGGTGTGACATTCAGACAGATTATCATCCCATTTGATAAGATCAAAAAACTAGTTTTACAGGATGTAATCAAATAGACACATTGAAAGATACAACTAATCCAAGATGGCATAAATTATTAACAGAATGAAATCTATAGCAAAGTGGAAAACCAAGAAAAAAAAATGATCGATGAAATTATTTAGATTTCTGGAATGTGCAGAATGAGAAAAGAGAATGCAATGGAATAAAGAAAATTAGGCGAAGAACTTTGTCCAGAAGCAAACTGATCCAGGATGAAAAACAAGAAGAAGAAATTAAAATTAACTTCTTCTTTTGAGGCCTCCGTAGCCCTGTGGATTTGCCGTTTGCATCCATAGCAATAGACCGCGGGAAGAAAAACCGTTATAAAGTTGATTCGTCGCAGACTAGAAAACTTTATCAAAAGCTTATTTCGATTGGTTTCCCGATTTAAAAAATTTAGTTAATCCTTCATTAGACATATCTGCAAGGAGATGTGTTTTGCATTATGGGAGATACTGAGATAGGAGTGTTGGTAGCTTGCTCCACCTTTGCAAGGGGTACCTGGTGTTTGTACCACCTTACCCCAGTCCTGAGGATACTTTCAGGCGCAAACTTTGTTTGCTCACACTTGGATAAAGGATTAAACTAAATTTATTAGACTCCAACCAAGTGAAAAATAAATTTTCAGCAGTTTCCCGATTTAATTTATCTCTTTCACGTGCAAGTAGGTTTTACTTTTTACTCCTGTAAAATCAGGATTTTAATCTGGTAACTCAAGGAAGTCGACCTCAGAACTAACACTGCGGTAGACGAAAACGTATAGTGTCAGAATAGGGTACGACTCCTTTCAGGACAACAGGATTCTTTTTTTACAAGTATGAAAAAACAATGCTAGGATAAGTATTGTTCCACATAAAAAGTAAAACTAAAATAACAATATCTGTCGAATAGTAAAAAAAAAAAAAATTATCAATGATTGTTAACATATCATCACTGACTTGCATATTTTATTAAATATCATCAGCTAATCAGCTAACGCCTTTTTATTCTCGTATACGGGGAATAGGCGAGGCCATTTAGCCCTATCTAACTTTTGGAGACTGAGTGGGCAGTTCAATCTCCACTGGTACCAATCAGAGATAGATGGCCCAAGGCTATCACTAATTAAGCGGTACTTAGTGAAGAGAGACAGCTCAAATGTGCCGCCATCTCGTGGTCCCTATCCCTAACACAATATATTTAATGTCTGAAATAATGTGGGTTCTACGGTCGATTTTCTTGAGTTTACAGGACAAAAAACCCGAGTTTCTGGGAGGAAAAACCTGCTTGCCCGTGCCAGAGATCGACTAACTCGGGAACCGGTCGAAAAAAGGCTTAGAAAAATTTCCTCTAGTCGCCGACTAGACTCGAAACCAAGTCTTCCTTCGTGCGGCCAAGCGCCGTGGTTGGCAAATGCCACTTTTTTAAAAAATCAGCTAACGCCTTTTTATTCCCGTATACGGGAGTAGGCGAGGCCATTTAGCCCTATCTAACTTTTGGAGACTGAGTGGGCAGTTCAATCTCCACTGGTTTTATTAAATAAAAAATAAAAATAAATAAAAATCCGCTAACACCTTTTATTCCCCTATAGGGAGAAGACGAGGCCGATTTAGTCCTATTTAACTTTTAAAGCATAAGGGGCCATTAAGCACCACCATACTACCCAATCTGAAATATCTGGCCCAAGGCTGTCACTTATTATTAACGACATCAGTGAAGCACCCAGAGGGGGGAAAGGGACCCGGGAACCCCCCAAAGAAAAGGAAAAAACACTAGAAAAATTTCCAAAAATCTTTTCCTAATTCATATTCATTTTTTTTATTTATGTTGTGTGCTACTTATGAATTAGCGATCACTGCAGATGCTCAGTTATAGGTCATATGCGATGTGTAGTGTGTGTTCGCAAAACGTCTACTAAACTCGGCCCCCTCCAAAGGTTAAATCCCGAGCGCTCGGCCCCCTCCAAGATTAAATCCTAAGTGCACCACTGAACGACATCCACTGAAGAAAGGAAGACAAGTGCTGCAATTTCATGGTTCTCTAAACTAGACACAGTACATTATTTACCTGAAATAATCTGGGTTCAATGGTCGATTTTCTTGAGTTCAGGTAACAAAAAAAAATGACTTTGTGATAGAAAAAATCCGTTTACTCGGGCCTGAGATCGACTACTCAGAAACAGGTTGAAGGAGGGGTGGGTAGAAAAGTTCCTATAGTCAATGACTAGACTTGAACTGATAAAGGGCTTTATTTGGGAGGCCTAGCGCTATAGGCGCAAATGCTACTTCCACATGGCTACACAGGCCTGAACACAAATTTACTTCTAAAAAATTCGTTTTCTCTTCTAATTATCTTTGCTTCTCTTTCTTTCAAAAATCAACAGAATTCAACTAGCATGCAGTGGCGCACTCAGGATTTAATTTTCGACGGGGCCGAGCGCTCGGGATTTAACCTTTGGGGGGGGCCGAGTTGAGTAGACGTTTTGCGAATACACACTACACATCGCATATGACCTATAACTGAGCATCTGCAGTGATCGCTAATTCATAAGCAGCACACAACATAAATAAAAAAAATGAATATGAATTAGGAAAAGATTTTTGGAAATTTTTCTAGTGTTTTTTCCTTTTCTTTGGGGGGGTTCCCGTGCCCCTTTCCCCCCCTCTGGGTGCGCCACTGCTAGCATGACATCAGCATTCTACGTTCCATGTTATGACGCTCGAACAAATAGTATATAATTTTTAGCCTTACTGCTATCAGAAATCATATGACTATATCTCTGAATCAAAGAAATGATTGTTATTTATAATTTTAGAAAACTGGTGAATTTTTACTCTTTCTCGTGTAGGATCACCTACAGCTACAGCCTGATCATATTCATGTAGCCATCATAGCGCAAATAGAAGAACGGTGAAAAATTAAGAAACGATTGGAAAAGTTCTGCATTCGATTCTCATCTTGAAGAGATCTTTTTATGAACATTTTCAATCGAAGGTGAATTAGACAATCTGAAACAAGAGTGATAGGGTTTTTCGCTTGAAAACTCGGATTTTTCATTAAAAATGCAGAAAAATCGATCAGTGAACACAAACGTTATA
The DNA here is from genome assembly GCF_054136105.1 of Typopeltis vanoorti. Taxonomy (NCBI): domain Eukaryota; kingdom Metazoa; phylum Arthropoda; class Arachnida; order Uropygi; family Thelyphonidae; genus Typopeltis; species Typopeltis vanoorti. Next base: position 24,114,726 of record NC_143557.1, on the reverse strand, counting down.
GATAAAAATACTTTTAGTGGAACGGTAGATTACGTTGTTGTGTGCAGATGATCAATAGCAGCGTTGTGTACAGGTGGATGATAAAGTAATGCAGACAGTAAGTGTTGTGGAGAGTATACAGTGCCTCGTTGGAGCTTTCATGTAAAAATAATAATAATGATTTTCGTGTAACTAGTGGTGTGCAACTAAGATTCACTCCTTCGTCCACTGTTATTCAATCAGTAAAAAAACATTGTGAACGAATTTGGTATGAGATTTATCGCTATTTGCTGATGATTCAGAGATATGCAGAAGTGCTGCTCATATGCGATGCTAGCAGAATGGTTTGAAGAAATTGAATAAATCAGCTTGTGATCTTAGAGAATATAGGGACAAATGGGCGAAAGCAAAACATTGTGTAAAACTAACTAAAGAAAAGTCATGGGAAGACTTTGGTATGAACAAAGAAAAAAAATATCAGAAAGGTGGCAACATATTCTGGAGAATGTTGAAAAAGCTCGGAAAAGGAAGAAAGAATGGTGTAAAAGGAAATAGAGATGACAAAATTGGCATAAAAACTGGAGAAAAAAAGATATCCTTAATCTGTGAAGTAATTACTTCGAAAAAGTGCTAAGCGAAACAAGCAGTAACAGCACACTAGAAAAAATTCTCAAGACCCATGCAATCAGGAATACATATCCAAACTTGAAGTAGAAAAAGCTATCAAAGCCTCAAATGTGGAAAGGACAATACCATTTTACAAGCTGAATACAAAAGAAAACGGAATCTCTTAACAACACAGATTAGAACTGCAAAAATAAACTATTGTAGAAACAAATTATTGTTGTTGTTGTTGTTGTTGTTGTTCTCGGCAACTCCAAGGACTCGACAGACTCATCGAGGGAGGCCCTAACATCATGTCAAGAACAACTATGCGACATTCACACAGTATCTATCATACCTTTCCTTGAACTCATTCACGGTCGTAGCACCCACAACAGACTCTGGAAGCTTATTCCACTCATTCACTACTCTCCAAGTAAAAAACCTAGCTCTAACACCCTTATCAACCACGCTCTTGCCCAGCTTCCATTATGGCCCGTAGTCCTCCCACCACCAGTCATACTTTCAAAAATATCTTCTGGATCAATCTTATAGAAACCCTTCAGTAATTTGAATGTCTCAATCATATCACCCCTCCTTCGCCTATCGACCAATTTCTGCAACCCACAAATCTTCAACCTATTCTCATAAGGTTCATTCCACAGACCTGCTATCATCTTAGTCACTCGTTTCTGGATCCTCTCCACTTCCTCCCCATCACGAAGAAACCCTTATGCCCATAACTGGGCACAGTAGTCCAGATGGGGTCTTATCAAGGCGTTGTTCAAGGCGTTCTTATCAAGGGGTTGTTCCTCTGTTCCTCGATACAGAGGAACAACAACTTGTTTGTCTCTGCATGTTAAAGTATTTTTCAGAAGCCAAGTGATTTGGTGAGCTGATTTAGTCACTTTTGCAATGTGCCCCCTAAACTTCAATTCCCTATCCACCAACACTCCCAAATCCCTGGCCTTATCAATCTCCTGGAGTACAGGTCCACCAATGCGATATAATACTGCTGCTATTCTTTTCACCCCAAAGTGCACAACCTTACACTTTGCCACATTAAATTGACATCCATTTTTCCTAGCCCAGTCCTCCAAACTATACAAATCATCCTGTAAAATTTTGACATCCTATGCAATCACAATTGCTCTACCCAACTTTGCATCATCAGCAAACAAGTGAACACTTCCTCTCAAATCCTTTCCTATATCATTGATGAACAAATTGAAAAGCAGTAGTTCAAGAACAGAGCCTTGTGGCACTCTACTAGTCACAAGCCGCCTTTTAGACTCCACTCCTGAATAAACCACTCTCTGGTATCTCTCCTTCAACCACCGTCCTATCCATTTCACCAACCCTATATCTACCCCCATCTGCTCCAATTTACTGATTAGGGTTCCATGTGGTATCCTATCAAAAGCCTTGGCAAGGTCCAGTAGCATTACTGTAAACCCATTACCCCTATCCAGTTCAGCCGTCACTGTGTTATAAAACGTGAGCAAGTTACTCAAGCATGATCTACCCTTCACAAAACCATGTTGTCCCCCATACAATATCCCATTTTCATCTATCCAATCCTGTATTCTTTTCTTCACTAATTTCTCTAAGACTTTGACAATGATTCCTGATATACTAATCGGTCGGTAATTTACAACAGCAGTCTTGGAACCACCTTTATGCAGTGGAACTATTTTTCCCTCTTTCCACCCCTCGGGACTCAACCAGACCCGAGACTCAAATTAAACAAAATGGTCAAGGGTCCTGACAATTCTTTAGCTGCTTCTCGTACAACACGAGCTGGTATACCATCCAATTCCGCAGATGTATTGAAATTGAGGTTATGAAATAGACTACTCACCTCCACTTCATTCACCACAATTCCCGTATAATCTACCGGTACATTCGTTTCTGCAATGTCACCATCTGGATGATATATTCTTGCAAAGAGCTCACTCAGTAACTCAACTATATCAACTGATTCAGTTACCTCCCTACCATCGGCATTCTTTAAAATCATTCTGCCATGTACATTTTTCCTTTTACTTGCTACACATCTAAAAAACTGTTTAGGATTCTCTTTAGCCTGCATGGCCAATGTTCTTTCGGAATCCTTTTTTGCTTTTCTTACCACACTCGTTACCCTTCTGGCTTGCGCTTTATACCGTTCGTTTGCCTGCCGGTCACTTTTCTCCTTAAATTCCCTCCATAGTTGTTTCTTTTTTTGCAGCTCAAGCTTAATGGTGTTATTCATCCATTTAACCCCCTAGCTGATTTATTATTCGGACTCTAGGTATAGAGTCTGCCATCGCTTCATGCAAACACTTCTTAACTATCTTCCATGCACTATCGACTTCTAGTCCTTGCAGTTGTACATGCCATGGCACTGAACCAATCAAACTCCTAAACATGTCATACTTTCCAGCCCGATAATTCCACATATACCCTGTCTTAATTGAAAATTCTACACCTTTAGCCACCTCCCAAGTCAAGACCCTATGATCACTCTCACCGATTGGTGGCAATGTGGTCATATTTGTTATAACCAAATCCTAAGATGTAGTTACTAGGTCAAGCACTCTCTAACCCCTAGTATTTTCCATTACATGCTGTTGCAGATAGTTATCCCTTAATAATCGCATGAAATCCAATTATTCCCTCCCGTGTGTCCTCTCCTCACTCCAATCAATGCGACCATAGTTGAAATCTCCCATAATAATCACCCTCCTTCCATTCATTTCTTCTATTTGCTTGTGCATACTCTCACCACCATCTTTTCCATCACCTGGTCTATAGCAGCACCCAATTGTATATTTAATTCTCCTAGCCACAATCTCATACCAAATGGCCTCAAATGTGCTCTTTTCTCTATCCTGCAATTCACCTTCTATTCTCCTTGGCTGCAACTCGTCAGTTATCATCAACAATACTCCTCCCCCCATTTTATTCTCCCTGTCATTCCTGAACACACTATACCCATCACATTCAATCCCACTAGCTATATCATCTACAGTCAGCCATGTTTCACTAATACCAATAACCCGTGGTCTGGAAGTGCCAACCATGGCCAAAAACTCTTCCTTCTTGTTCCTAATACTCCTAGCATTAGTGTACATGAATTTAAGACCCCCATTAGCCCCAACCCTACCTTGATGCCGTATATTAACTATCCCACTCTGATTTGTTGTCCTTATTTGCTCGGGCATATTATATTCATTCTTACATTCAACTGCCTCCCTAAGGACTGTATATCTACTCCTCCCCCCCCCCTTAATAAATCTAGTTTCCCTGAATTTGCACATCCACCACAATCAGCAACACTTTCTCAAGTCTTCTTACACCGTAACCATTCAAATGCAAGCCATCTATCTTATATAGATCCTTTCGGCTATCGAACTCACTCCACACGTCCACAAATTCCACACCACTCGTCAAACATAACCCACGCATAAAGTCATTCGCAATTATGGCCCTCCTTTTAAACATTTCACTGTCATACCGTGGCAAAAGACTAATCATTCTAACACTCTCACTCTTTTCTTTTGCTACCTCAAGTAATTCATTCAGGTCTTCTATCATTTCCATTTTGTCTCCTTTCAAATCATTCATACCTGCCACAACAATCATTTCTTTCACCATTTCCTTTTGCTCTCTAATAGACTCAGTTACATCCTTTATGTCGCACCAGGTTGGTACGATTTTGTCAATTCCTCTACTATCACATTTCGTACTAACGAGTCTCCATACAGCACTCTATCCTTCATTTTGTTCATGTTCACACTCATACGTCTATTTTTCCTGTCATACTTTTTATTATTGGCTGGTTCATTCAATCGACTTTTGCTCCTACGCTCTAGCTGCTGTTTTGCCCTTTGCATCGCACCATTCAACAACGCGATATCACTCATTGCGTCAATCTCATCTGTTTTATTCTCAGTAAAACCATTAATAATATCATTCACACTTTCTGCATTCACACTCTCACAATTCTCTGGTACAACCTCGCTGTTTCTTGTCATATCCCTATTTTCTTCATTCTGAAGTTTGACAAAAATATCACACTCACGATCCGAAATACTCTTCAATTTCTCATTCTCCCTCCATTTTCAACACACATTCACTCCTTTTTTATCATCTAACCACACTCCGACCACACTCCGCAAAGCGTAAGTGTTAGTGAAATTAAGAACAGCTCACAACGACATAAAGGAAACCTGACACCTGATCAGTGAAATGCCAGGAAAAACGCACAACACACTGCTTCAAAAACAATAAAATACAGCTTTGCTTTCGAGCCGAAATCTCTCAAACAGAGCGCAAACAACTTCAACCAGCACTTCGCGAACTCTGTCCAAAAACTGCAGGAAGCATTCTCTTCTCACACAAAGAAATATTCCCACTAGGACCATTAGCAACCCAGTCAATACGGTTCCTCATAGTAGCATAAGAAAAATTGTCACTTGCAATTTATCAAATTAACCCTAACAAAGAACCAGGAATAGACGAAATCATACCAAAAGACATAAAACACACTCAACTAACTCTGTCCACTTATACGAAAACTGGTAAATAAAATCTTTGAAACAGGACACATACCTGAAACACTAAAGACTGCATTAACCAGTCTCATACATAAACATGGAAAAAGAAACATTATAAGTAAATACAGACCCATCGCTAATTTGCATGTAATCGACCAAATCACGAAGCGCATTGAGAATCGCAAACTCTCCACATACATTATATAGTTTCCAAAAAAAAAAATGAAGGAATAGCAACATTTCTGGAAAATTTCAAAGATCTAATGAATGCAACGTTAAATAAAAACCGAATAGCATTAGTCATTTTTATTGACCTATAAAATGTTTTTGACACACTATCACAAAAAACCTTTTTGAACAAACAAATACATTTCAGAATCGAAGGGTGTCTATTCCAATGGTTCACAGCATACATTAAAAACAGAAAACATATCACATGTGTAGGATCAGCGTACAGCAAAGACGTAGCAGTAATCTGTGAAGTACCACAAGGGGCTTTTTTATCTCCCATTCATTTTGACATATAACACAAACGATATTAGCCATCTTCCCGTAAAAAAGTAACATCTTCCGATACGCAGACGACACGGCCATAGTATCCATGTACAACAACGAAAATATAGTCACACAAATATACAACAGGACATCAATCTGATGAATAACTGGCTAACTGAAAACTGAAAACTGTCAATAAATATATATAAACACCCAAAAACACAAAGCTAATGATATTCAAAAACCCCAAGATCCTACCCATAGAAACTAAATCTCTCACTGTCTGGCATCAATCCTCATATACACAAAGCGCTGATCCTAAAACTACAACCATGACGCTGTGAAAATGAAACGATAATAGCTGCTAGTTTAATGTAAGTGTACATTTATGAAATTTGGCGTGCTTAGAGTTCTAACGGCATATTATATTAACGGGGTTATGCTACAAGAAACTGAGTAGACAAGGGAACCTTGTCATATTGGTGGATAGCAATTTGAAGTTCAAAGGTTACATAGCAAAAGTTGCAAATACATAATTGCGATGCTGAAGCGAACTTTGACATGGAAGGATAAGGAAGTCACTTTGCCTCTTAATAACGTTTTAATAAGACCACAACTGCATTATTGTATGTAAATTTGGTTTTCCAGGTTCCAAGGGAATAAAGAAGCTGACAAAAGAGTACAAAACAGAGTTACAAAGATTACATCCGGATTATTGGATTTAGATTACAGTCCATATACTTGCAATCTATACAGATTGCGAATATGTGGATTGCAGACTCTGGTTAACAGGAAAAAGAGGGGTAATATGATAGATGCTACAAACTTCTGAATGAGTGTTATAGGATAACATTTAATGAAAATTTTCGTTATATGGAAGGTGGGGAGTGAACACGGAGGTATCCATGTTAGATAAATTTGTTCAGTCAAGAAAGCGGTAAGAGCGAGGTTTTTCTCCCAGAGAGCAGTGAGTGAGTTAAATAGTTTGCCTTTAGCGGAAGTGAGTGCATGAATTTAAGGAAAGGAATAATTGAAGGTAAGGTATGAAAGGTGCCTTGACTACCCAGAGGTCTCAGATATTTTTTTATGATAATATTTTTATTGATCTGCTAAAATAATTACACATACAATAAACATCTTGAGTGACATTGCAACTTATAATTTTTGCGAATTCAGCACAAAGTGTAAAGTTTTCTACATTGGATTTCAATTAAAATTTTAAAAATACTTTTTTTGCCTCTATATTATGTATTTACAACACATGTTCTTCTAATATTTACAATAAAAATTATACATAATTTTTGAATATAAAATATACATAATAATAATAATAATAATAATAATAATAATAATAATAATAATAATAATAATAATAATAATAATAATAATAATAATTATTATTATTATTATTATTATTATTATTTATTTATTTATTTATTTATTTATTTTATTTATTTATTTATTTGTGTTTCTTTATGTCTCAGATAAATTGCATACATAGATGCTGTAATAATTATATATATATAATATTTATAACACATTTCAATCGTGAATAACAGATACTTGCAAGTTAATAATTTTTTTCCTCGAAGCTTAGCAGAGCTTATCTGAGGAAGATAATAGATGGTAGATGGTGGTAGTTTCATTGTTATGTTCCTTCCTATACTGGTCACAAGCCGGGTGTTGATTTTACTGTTTGTTGGTACTTGCTTGGAAGACTTTGATTGCTATTACAGTTTAACTTTTTTTGTGTGTGCAAATAGGGTTGGATTTAGACATTGTGTGTTTGTTTCTTTGTGTTCTTGTAGTGATGGTTTTTGAGAGGGGGTTTCTCATAGATTTGTGTGTGTGTGCATGTGTGTGTGGGGGGGGAGAAACATGGAATTGCTCTAATTTTCATTCTCGCTATAATATTTATATAGCGCCTGTTTCAGCTCTCTGTATGTTCCTAGGTTTCTGTTGTCGAACGGCAGTTTGTTTATCATGTCAGATACGTAGAAGTTTCAGGTGGCTTTGCTGTAGGGATTGTTGTACTTATATGTTATGTAGTTTGTTGACCGTGGTCCTGTTATTTGATATGTGGTTCTGGTTACTCTATATGTTGGGCTGTAGTAATGTTTTAACATGACTATGTAGTGGCATAAGTGTTTCACCTTAAATGTTTTGTGTTTTGTCTGTGCTTCTTGCATAAGAGTGGGTTGTTCCCAGAATATCAGTTTTACCATTTTATCTTTCAACCATTGTAGCCTGTTAAGTCTGTAGTCTGCACAGAATGCATATGATGTGATTGCATATCTTAAAATGTTTTCACATAATGCTTTATAGATTAGTATTTCTATGTGGGTTGGGGAAATATCTTTTATTCTGTATAGTTTGCTTGCTATTATTCTAACCTTGAGTGGTATTTGTAACCTTGGTATTTGTAGCTTGGTATGTTGGTATAGCTCAGTGGATGTGGCGTTTACACACTACGGCGCTTGGCCGCACGAAGGACGACTTGGTTTCGAGTCTAGTCGACGACTAGAGGAAATTTTTCTAAGCCTTTTTTCGACTGGTTCCCGAGTTAGTCGATATCTGGCATGGGCAAGCGGGTTTTTCGTCCCGGAAACTCAAGAAAATCGACCGTAGAACCCACATTATTTTCAGACATTAAATATATTGTGTTAGGTTTAGGGACCACAAGATGGCGGCACATTTGAGCCGTCTCTCTTCACTGTGTACCGCTTAATTAGTGATAGCCTTGGGCCATCTATCTCTGATTGGTACCAGTGGAGATTGAACTGCCCACTCAGTCTCCAAAAGTTAGATAGGGCTAAATGGCCTCGCCTACTCCCGTATACGGGAATAAAAAGGCGTTAGCTGATTTTTTTTTTTTTTAATAATTTTTATTGATCTCTCAAATATTTACATATATGCAATTATCATCTTGAGTACCATTCAGTATATTATTTTACAAGGTTCAGCACTAAGTGCTACATATAATGAGATTTCAATAATAATGATGATAACATAGTTTGTTTGCGGTAATAATTTACAATTATATAGTTCAAAGTTACGCAAGTTATATTATATTACATGTTGTAGTTTACTTATTTTTTTCAAAGTTTTAGAAAGTGTGATTATACAACAGTATTTACACATATGCAGTTAAAATATTATATTCCTAATTCTCATAAATATACAATGTAACTAATTATTTACATAATTTTTTAATAATAAGAATAATTTATTGCATTGTTGTTATTTTTTTCCTGTTAAATAGTAATGTTATATTAATGATATTATCGCTTTTTTTTTTGTAATTTGCAATAATAATAATTTTTTTAACATATTGAGTTCCTTTATTTACAATAAAGATTATACAGAATTTTTGAATATAGAATATACATAATAATAATAATAATAATAATAATAATAATAATTTTTTTTTTTAATATTTTTTTTTATAAACGACTTATTTATTTTTACAATGAAAATGATAAGGTATCACAATGATATCACACAGAGTATCTGCACACACACAATGAAAAATATTATCCTTTCTATACAGTACGAAAATTCGATATACAAAATGCAGGGTACATTTTATAAATATGAATATACATTTTTTTAAACTAGCTAAATATGGATTGGCACCAATGTGCACACAATTCATGATACAATGCAGTTATGCAGCATACACACACAATTCAATACTAATAATAATAATAATTTTTTTTTTTTTTACATTTTATTGTCTCAGTATAAGTTACATACAATAATAATATTTACAGTATTTACAATAAGGATTATACAGAATTTTTTTTTTTATTTTTTTTTTAATTTTTTATTTATTATTATTTTTTTTTTATGTCTCAGATGAATTGCATACATTATTGCTGTAGTAATTATATGTATATAATATTTATAACGCATTACAAGTGTGTATAACAGATACTTGCAAGTTAGTAATTTTCTTCCTCGAAGCTTAACAGAGCTTATCTGAGGAAGATAATAGATGACAGAGGGTGGTGGTTTCATGGTTGTGTTCCTATAGTGGTCACAAGCCAGGTGTTGATTTTACTGTTTGTTGGTACGTACTTGAAAGACTTCGACTGCTATTACTGTTTAACTTTTTTTTTTTTTTGTGCAAATAGGATTGGATTTAGACATGGTGTATTTGTTTCTTTGTGTTCTTGTAGTGGTAGTTTTTTGAGAGGGGGGGGTTGTCGTGGTTTGTGTGTGTGTGTATGTGTGGTGGGGGAGAGAGAAACTGGAATTGCTCTAATTTTCATTCTCGCTATAATATTTATATAGTGCCTGTTTCAGCTCTCTGTATGTTCCTAGGTTTCTGTTGTCGAACGGCAGTTTGTTTATCATGTCAGGTACGTAGAAGTTTCAGGTGGCTTTGCCGTGGTGATTGTTGTACTTATATGTTATGTAGTTTGTTGACTGTGGTCTTGTTATTTGATATGTTGTTCTGGTTACTCTATATGTTGGGCTGTAGTAGTGTTTTAACATGACTGTGTAGTGGCGTAAGTGTTTCACCTTAAATATTTTGTGTTTTGTCCATGCTTCCTGCATAAGAGTGGGTTGTTCCCAGAATATCAGTTTTATCATTTTATCTTGCAGCCATTGTAGCCTGTTAAGTCTGTAGTCTGCGCAGAATGCGTATGATGTGATTGCATATCTTAAAATGTTTTCACATAATGCTTTATAGATTAGTATTTTTATGTGGGTTGGGGCAATGTCTTTTAATCTGTATAGTTTGCTTGCTATTATCCTAAGCTTGGTATGTAGGTAGTTTGTATGGCTATTCCAACTTTGATCTGCATCGAAGTGAAGTCCAAGGTAGCGTGCTGTTTTCACCTGTGTGATGGTTGTGATTTTAGGTTCTACACTTTGTGATATAATAATAATAATAATAATAATAATAATAATAATAATAATAATAATAATAATAATAATAATAATAATAATAATAATAATAATAATAATAATAATAATAATAATAATAATAATAATAATAATAATAATAATAATAATAATAATAATAATATTTTTTTTATTGTTCTTTCAAATATTTACATATGTACAATGATCATCTATTCAGTATATTATTTTACAAGGTTCAGCACTTTGTGCTACATATAATGAAATTTAAATAGTAATGATGATAACAGTTTTTTTTTTATATAACAATCATAATAATAATTTACAATTATATTGTTCAGAGTTACATAAGTTGTATAATATTACATGTTGTGGTTTACTATTTTTTTTTTCAAGTTTGAAGAGGTGTGATTATACAACAGTATTTACATTAACATTAACATTTCTGGCTAGATGGGTGAAGCAAAATTGCTTTTCATATTCCCCTTTGTCTTGTAATGGTAGGACTTTAAATGGAGTGTTTGTGAGCTTTATGCTCGCCCATTGAGGGCAGTGAAGTTAGTTGTGTTCAGCTGAACTTAAGGTAGATTTTGGTCTTTTATATTTGTTGATTTCCTCTTCATTATATTCCGAGGCTTCCTTGATTAACGGGTTTGGGTGGTTACTTGTCTTGGTAAAGAACTTCTCAGCTAGATATTTGAGAAGGGAAGAGATATAAGGGATATTAAATTCTCTATGGATCTGGGTGTTTCTTATGTACCAGGGGGCATCCAGAATCATCCTCAGGCTCTTATTCTGTAATCTTTGAAGTTTTAGAATGTTTGAATTTGCGGTGTGGCTCCAAGCTGGGGATGCATAAGTGATAACCGGTCTAATTACCATCTTGTAGATTGTTAATTTAGTTTGCATATCCAGTTTACTTTTTCTGTTGATCATAGGGAAGAGCTGTGCTAAGACGTTGGATGTCTTAGAGGTAATGTAACTAATATGTTTGCTGAATAGGAGTTTACTATCAAGAATCACTCCAAGATATTTAACTTCAGTCTGCCATGGAATCTTTACTCCCAATAAATAAATATCCTCCATGGTGTGAATTTTCTTTCTAGTGAACAGTATGGCTGAGCTTTTCTGGGGGTTAACTTGGATCCTCCAGTCTGCCATCCACTTTTCTAAGGTGTGTATGCTATTTTGTAATCTTTTAGTTGCCAGTTTTGGGCTCAGTGATCTTGCCATCAGTGCAGTATCATCTGCATATAATGCAGTGAATGTTGTTCTTGGGTTCAGAGGGATGTCTGCTACATATATTGAAAACAGTAGAGGTGCCAGAAGAGATCCTTGAGGTACGCCTGCCGAGATCCTGCGTCTGGTCGAAACCGTTTCGCCTACCCTGACCTGCATGTATCTGTCTTTCAGGTAAGAATGTATTACCTTTATTAGCCTGACTGGAAAATTAAATTTTATCAGTTTGTAGAGAAGACCTTGATGCCATACTTTATCAAACGCCTTCTCTGCGTCGATGAAGATGGCAACTGTATTGAGTTTCCAGTTGAAACCTTTAGTAATGATTTCTACCAGCCGGTGCACTTGTTGGGATGTACTATGGGCCCTACGGAAGCCGAACTGTTCATTAGGCAAAATTCCTAACTTATCTGTTTCTGCTTGGAATCTTGAGAGGATCACTTTCTCTGTTATCTTTCCGAGGTAGGATAATAGGCTTATGGGTCTGTAGCTTTCAGGTAGGTGAGCATTTTTTCCTGGCTTCTTCAGTGGCATGATTGTGGCTGTTTTCCATGTAGAAGGGAAATGCTGGAATCTAAAGATGGCATTTGTAATGTTGACGAGATGGACTATGGCCTTTCTTGGAAGTAGTTTTATTATTCTATTAGTTATGCCATCCGGTCCTGGGGCTTTTTTATTGTTTAGATGGGAGATGATATTTATCATTTCTGTTGGATTAGTAGGAGTGATAAGTTCTGAGTTGACATTGTTCTGTCTTAAGGTTGACCTAACATGACGATGAATCTTGTATATAAGGTTGATATTTAAATTAGTATACGATGGGTTGCACTGAGATTCTAGATTATCTACTATTGCCTCGGCTTTCTCTTCATCTTTGTGAACTGTTCCTTTCTTGGTTTGGATAGGGGTATGAGTTGTTTTTTGGTGCGGATTGCTCTTAAGAATTTCCATACAGAATGATCATTAATGTTAATGTTGGTCAATTTGGTTTCCCATTGTTGGTTTCTGTGTTTTTAAAGAGCTTCTCGGACCTGCCTGTTTAGATTGTTCAATACTTTTTTATCTTGTGGGGCTCTGGTATTGTGGTATCTCTTCCTGGCTCTATTTTTTGCTGTGATTAGGTCCATGATTTCTTCAGGGATTCGGTTAGTTGGGTTGAAGGCAGTGGATTGTCTGACTGATTCAATTGCTTTCTGAATTTGTATAGTTAAGTTATTTATTGCTGTGTCAATCTCTTCCTTTTTACTGATATTGGGTACCAGACCAATATGATCAGGAAGAACCTTGGCTAACTTGACCCATGGTATGAATGTGTGCAGAGGAGAGAATTGATCTGATGAACCTAGATTAAGCACTATTGGACTGTGGTCAGAAGATAATTCGTTGACTGATTCCAATTTGTATTGGTATCTTAAATTTTTAAAGATGACAATGTCCAGCACATCCGAGCCACCCGAAGGGCTGAAATGGGTGGGCTCAGTAGGGCCGGTCACTACAATAGAGTTGAGCATTGCATAGTTGAAAAGTGTGTGACCTTTGGTATTAGTAGATGAGCTGTACCAAGATGTGTGTTTTGAGTTGAAATCTCCTGCTATTATTATGGAGTCATTTGGACTAAGTATGGAGTCCAGATCTGTTGTCAGCAGAGGAATGCTTGGAGGGTTATATGCAGCATAGATCTTGAGACTCCCAGCATTGAAGGTATGCACCTCCACACCAGTCACCTCCAGGTTTACTGTTTTGGGCTTGTCTATTGTGCTATGATTTAAATAACTCTTAATATATATGGCTGTGCCTCCACCTCTTGTGCCAATTCTGTCGTTTCTGTACATAGTGTATCCACGGATTTTTGGGGTATTAGCTGGTCTTATGTGTGTTTCACCAATCAAGATGATATCTGCACTGAGACGAGTTGAAAATTCTTTTAGTTCCAATATCTTGTTCATTAGTCCATTAGCGTTCCATGCTATTATCTTAAGAGCTTTTGGTTTGAATTTATTATTCATGACAGATGGCTGTTATAATGTTTTGAGTGCTTTGCAGGAATCTTTTTCTGGAAGATGTTGAGGGGCATGTCTTGCTGAATTCTTGCAGCATAGTGGCAAGTGAGGCTGTTAAGACAGATGTTATGTTGGAGCATTCTAGCTCGGGAGATGTAGGAGGCTTAGTTCTTGCAGCTTCAGCATATGTTTTGTCCCTGGTTGTTCCTTCTTGTGAGGTAGAAGGCAAGGTGTTTCGGACTGGAAAACAATTTGTTTGGATGCTTGAAACATTGTTACGTGGCGGAGAAAGATTGACTTTTATTGTTCCTCGGTTTTTTGGATTGGAAAGGCATCCCTTATAGTTGGCGGGGTGAGGTCCTCTGCAGTTTGCACAGCATGCTGGAGTTGTGCGAGGTTTGGTGCAAGAGATGGTCTGGTGTCCCTCGCCGCACTTCAAGCACCTGTAGGCTGCCTTACATAATTTTTGAGCATGTCCAAATCTTTGGCATCTATGACACTGACCTGCAGATGCTCTTTTCCTTAGAGGCTCAGTTGTAATTTTGAGACCGCATACTACAGTCAGTTCATAGATCTGCTTTTGTGTGTTGTTTATTTCTACCAGCACCAAAGGCATTGGTCTTTTGTCTGCTCTGAGCATTCTGCTCACTTTAACTGGGGACAGGCCCTGTCTGGAGAGATCAGTGGACACTTCTTCAGGAGTGATACCTTCAGCTATCCCACGTAGAACAACTTTCAGGTTCTTTTCGCTAGGTAAAGTGAAGGTGTGGTATGGGACGCTAGCATTGTCCATAAATCTGGTCATCTGTCTGTAATCCGAGACAGTAGAGGGTTGTATTTTAACTCCTTCATCTGTATTTTTAGCCCATGAGAATGAGATATTTTGTTCTCTTAGGGCTGATGTGAAAGGGATCCATTTTTCTTTATCCCTTAATATGACTGGTGGTATCTTTTCTTTAGGACCATTGAGTACTTCTATCCCTGTTGTTTTGGGTTCTTCCACATTGGTAGAGATTTTCCTCTTCTTTTTCACCAATTGGAACTCTGTATCAGTTTCCAAGGTATGATAATTACTGTCTTGGGATGTAGCATCTTCCACACTTGGGGAGTGTGCTAAATCTGATTGCGTCTGAGTTGTGGGTTCTTCAATCATGTCAACCATATTATCCTCTGTGATAGCTGTGGGGGGGAATGTGTCAAAGAGCTTGACTTTTCCTGGCCAATTTTCACTCAGCAGCTTTCCCAGTCTGAGGAATTCAAAGTAAACTTCTTCGAATTTGGCCTCATTCAGAAGTTTTGCCATGACAATATTTGGAAATGTGTTAAGTCAAGGATGCAGAAAGAGTAGAGATTGCGCTGGTGTTCCGAGCAGGTAAAGGTAATCCTGTGGACTTTTGAGGGTCCACTAGCAAATCCCGTAGACACCCTAAGGTGTCTACCAGCAATAAGATGTCGCGATATAAAATACAGCAATGGCGATACTAACGGCAGTAGGCCTAGCGTATCGCCCTTATAACTTCAATTGACTTACCTGGATGGAAAATAAATAAAGTGCCTGTTTATGGCAGTAAGCAATTAACTGATATTACTGATGAATACGCATAAATCACTAAATCATAACCGTCAAATTCACAATTCACCATCAATAATACACGACACTAAACACTACCGCGCGAGCCGCCATCTTGAACTCTTTTTTTGTAATCAACAGTATTTAGTCCTTATAAGGACTGGCGTAAAGGGGCAAAGCAAGAATGCTTTTCATCTTCCCCGTTATCTGTAGAGGACAGTGTAGGAATAAGGTGTTATTGAGCTATTAAAGCTCTGATCACGGCAGGAGGGTAACAGCAATAGCCGAGCCTCAGTTAGAACTTCATTGGTTACAGCATTGCCATCCATTACCCTCCAAGGGTATTAATCACTGCATCTCACGGTCAATTCTCCCTCCAACCACAGTATTTACATATATGCAATCTGAATATTATGTGTCCTTATTTTCACAAACATACGGTGTAAACTCATGATTTACTTTTAAAATATTTTTTTTTTACATTGCATACATTTGTTACAGTTATTATATACATTACATACATTTTGCAATTATTATATACATTACATTCATTTGTTTACATATGATACATTAATTACATTTGTTTACATGTGATATTTACAATACGTACATTGGTTTACATATAATACATACATTGGTTTTCTTGTGATACGTACATTACATGCATTTGGTTACATATGATACATCTTGGATGAGAACTAATTTTTTTTTCCTTTCATCCTCGAAGCTTACATAAATGTAAGCTGATCTGAGGATGACACCAGTTGGTTATTATGTATTGTTTTTTTTGTTGTTGTTGTTGTGTTAGGATGCTACGGAATCTATGATTGAGAAATTCGCGCGCACGCCCTCACAAGCACACGCACGCCCCCCCCTCCCCCCACAATAAATTGGAATGTACTGATGTGTCGCTGAACTGGAAGCCTGAGTGAATATATTGTGTTTCATTAAGTTTGTATGGTATTTTGGGTGCGTGTTTCTTGTTCGTAGTATGTCCTTAGAGCTCTTTTCAGGCTATTGTAGTTTGTAAGGTTTCTGTATTCAAAAGGTAATTTGTTTATCATGTCTGGGATGTAGAAGTTTCGCGTGGCCTTTCTGTAGTGATTATTTTATTTATATGTGATGTAATTACTAGTCTGAGGTCTTCTTATAAGGTATATATTTCTAACTGCCCTGTAGTTGGCATCGAAATAATGTTTTAGCAAGGCTGCATAGTGACATAATTGTTTTGCTGTCAGTATTTTGTGTTCTGCCATTGCAATGTTTATAAGGTCGTGATTTTCTCTTTGTTCCCAAAAGATCAGTTTTGTCATTTTGTACTGTAGCGACATTAATCTATTTAATTTGTAGGGTGCACAGAAAGCATACGTTGTTATAGCGTATCTTAGTATATTTTGGCATAGTACTTTGTATATTAGTGTTTTTAGGCGTATGGGAACTATGTCTTTTAATCTGTAGAGTTTGCCACTTATTGTCCGGAGTTTGTTGTGTAGATGTTTTATATGGCTATTCCAGTTCATATTTGCATCGAGGTAAATTCCAAGGTATCGTATTATTTCAACCTGAGTGATTGTAGTGGTTTTGCTGTGTTTTTTGTGTTGGAAAGTGGATTTTGGATTGTTATATTGTTATCAACTGGTCGAGTCAGTGGATTTCTGAATATCATTAATTTTGTCTCTTCTGAGTTTAGGTGTATATGGAGTTTTTCGTGAGCCAGTCTATGATCAGATTTATATCATGTTGCATATTTGTTTGGGCTATGCTTGCGTTATTATGGATGGATATTATTGCTGTATCGTCTGCGTACTGGAATATCTTACCTTTGAGTGGTAACTGATTAATATCGTGAGTGTAAATGTTGAATAGAGTTGGGGAGAGTACAGCTCCCTGTGGCATTCCACAGGTTACTGGTAGTTCTCTGCTTCGGTTTGATCCGACACGTGTGATATGCTTTCTATTTTGGAGGTAGTTTGTAAACCACCTGTGAAGAGGCCCGTTTATTCCAACATGCCTCAGCTTTTCTAAAAAAGTTTGATGTGTAAGTGTATCGAATGCTTTGGTTAGATCTATAAAGACTACCATGGCTATTTTGTTTTTGTCTAAGGCGGTATTAATTACGTCTGTAAAGTCTTCCAAGAGAGATGTTGTTCCCTTATTTTTCTGAAAACCATATTGTGTTTTGGGGATAATATTAAAGATCTCAGTGTATGGTGTGAGTTTCTTCAGTATGATCCCCGCCATAATTTGATTGATAATTGGTAATGTTGCTATGGGTCTGTAATTGCTGATTAAATTTCTTTTTCCTTGTTTGTATATGGGTGTAATTATGGCGGTCTTTAGCATACTTGGTATCTGTCCTGTTTTTTATTATTATTATTATTCCTGATACCTCCAAGGAGTCCGAAGACTCATCGCGGGAGTTTTAAATATTTTATTTATTAGTTTTAGTAGGATTGGACTTAAACTAGTTGCATATTGCTTTATATCTTTAGGTCTGATACCATCTATTCCTGGGCCTTTGTTTGGTTTGATTTGATATAATGCTGAGAGAAGTTCTGCTTCTTTTATGGTTGGGAACCATAATGTCTGTTTTCATCTCTGTCCAAGTGGAGGGTCTCGTTTTGTGATTGGGGGAATATTTCTGTGAAGTTCTTGGATGGAGTCTGCAAAGTATTGGTTAAAGTTATTTGCTAGTTGTTGGATAGGTTTTGCGTCTTTCATGAAGCTATGTTTTATGGTTTCGGAGGCAATGGTGTTGGGAACAGAATCTAGCATCTCATTAATCAGATGCCCGGTTTGTTTCATGTTGTTTTGTGCGGAGGTTAGTTTGTCTCTGTAGTAGCTTCTTTTTGCATTTCTGATTTGTGTTGTAAGGCGATTCCTTGTTATCTTATATTCAGTTTTTAAGGTTGTGTTATTTGGATATCGCTTTAATTCTTTCCATAAAGCGTCCTTTCTGTGTATTTCTAGGATTAAGTTTTTTGTTATCCAAGGATTTTGTGTTGTTTTTGATCGAATTCGGACTTTCTTTGTAGCTTTCTTATATATTTCCTCCAGTGTGAGTTTAATGTTGTTGTATGCGATATCTGCTGAATCTGATGCCAGGTGATCCCAGTCTGTTTTTCTTATTTCGTGGTTGATTATTTCTTCGTCTATTATTGTTTTCTGTCGTTTTTCTTCTGTGGGACATTGCATGGGTATTGTCTTGGTGTGCAGGTTTAGAGCGGTGAAGTAATGGTCTGCTACCTTGCACTTTATGACTGATGCAGTATAACTATTTGGTGATGCTCGGACGTTTATATGGTCTAGACAGGAGGCAGTGATAATATTTCCGAATATTTCTTCCCTAGTACATGATGTTATTGTTGGTATTAGATTGTACATGGATAGTGTGTCTAGGTATTGTACAGTATTGTTCTGGTTTTCATTTGCAATATTTATATTTATATCGCCAATTATCATTAGGTGTTCGGTTAAGCATATTTCTTGGCTTGAAAGCCAGCAATTGAGTTCGTGTAAGAATTTTACCATGTTTAGGTTTGGTGGCCTGTTAATAGCATTTAGTATTATGGGATGCTGTGTATTCGTGGTATTAATGATTTCGAGGCAGAGGGTTTCAGCATGCTCAAACTGATAGGCCATTTCTTTTGCTTTTAATTTTTGTTTCATAAATATTAGTATTCCACCCGCTCTTCTTGTTTGACGGCATGATCTATGTTGTTGGAAGCCTGGAATTTGGAAAGCAGTCGCTTCGTCATTAGTTATGGATATTTCTGTAAGAATTAATATATCATTAATATTAGTGTAATTCCTCAGATAAGCCTGTAATAATAACCAATGTTTTTGGATGCTTCTGGTGTTAATATGCAAGATTGAGAGACCTCTCGCTTGTACTGTGTTTTGTTTCCATGCATCAAGAGATTCGAAAGTACAATTACTGATGTATTCTTGTGTAATTACATCTAGCTGATGGTTCACATTCATTTTTGTTGTGTTGAGAACTTCTTATTGAACTCTGTTAGAGTCTTTTGTTTCACTCTGGCAACCTGTTTATATCTTCCGAGCTTTTTATTTGTATAGACTTTGAAGTCTGTGACTTTCTCAAGAATATTTTCCCGTCTTTGATCCATAAAAATTGATACGTTTTTTTCTGTTTTTTCCTTTCTTGCTTGGTACAAAAGATTCTGATTGAAAGGTATTAAATATTCAGATAGAAAGATTCGCGTATTGTCTTGCGATGCATTTAAATCCTTGACTACTGGTTTTTTCAGTCTGCTGGCTTTTATGAGATTGTCTCTTGTAGCCTTGCTTGTCAGACGAACTATGACTGGTGCCGGTCGTGGCAAACCTTGTTTTCTGTTCTTCCTGGGAAACCGATTTATGGTCTGAATATCATTATGCTGTAAGGGGATGTCAATTGCATGGCCTAACTTTAGAACTACGTCTCTGAGATTTTCTGTGGATTCGGTTTCTGGAAGACCGTTTATGACAAGGTCTTCTTTATGTTCTTGTTGGTTTAAAACTTCGTATTATTGTTTGAGGGAATTAAATTCTTGACGGAGTTCCGATGTGTCTTTTATCAATTTGTGCTGCCTCTCAGTTAATGCGTTAATGCTGGTTTAAATATCTTTTACCGTTTGTAAGACTTCTTCGACTTTTGAATTATTAAATTTAACAAACTCTTCATATTCGCTAATTTTTTTGTTATTTCTTTATTCTGTTTATCAAATAGTTCTTGGACAAGATCTACCAAGCTGGCTTTTATATTTTCTAAACCTTTTTCTGGTAATAAATTAACGGAACTCAAATTATAAGACTCACCGGTGTTTTGTTGTCTGTTCAGTTCATCATCCGATTCTGCCTCCGGCGTAATCAGTTGCGTCCTGAGTGGTGGCGTTTCTTTGTTCTCTCTACAGTTTAGGCACTTCCATTCTTCTCGTTTGGCATTGGATTTGCATTGCCAGGTTGTTTCAGAAAGTCCGGAACATGTAAAGTGAAGATTCCTATGGCATTTCCTGCAGGTTATGTAACATCCGTCGGACGGCAATTCCTTCTGACAATTGTTGCACTTCATGACTCTCCTTTCTTCCTCTGGACAGCTGCAAAGATGGCGACGTCCTTTGATCTGTACTCGTTAGCAACCGCGGTGTACGCTTCAATTTTTTTATCACACTCAGATTTTGGATTCCACTTGGCCGATTTCGATGAATTATATGTCACTGTCTTCAACGTGACAAGTAGAGTTTCTTTATGGCACTTTTAAATTAAAAACAGGAGTTAGAACCACATTAAAACTATCAAAACGGGACGAGCGATACGACCATGCAACCGTTCGTATGCCTACACAGCGTCCTCTCACACACCAATAACCATATTAATAATAATAATAATAATAATAATAATAATAATAATAATAATAATAATAATAATAATAATAATAATAATAATAATAATAATAATAATAATAATAATAATAATAATAATAATAATAATAATAATAATAATAATAATAATAATATATTCAAATTTATTATTATTATTATTATTATTATTATTATTCCATAAGGCCCGTGTAGCTCAGTGGCAGTGGCGCTTGCATCCCCTGTGCTTGGCCGCTTGAAGTTAGACTTAGGTTCTAGTCTAGTCGCTGAAGGGAGGAACTTTTTCTAATCCTATCTTCGACCGGTTCCCGAGTTAGTCGATCTCTGGCACGGGCGGGTGGGTTTTTCGTCCAAGAAAATCGACCGTAGTACGCACATTATTTCAGACAGTGACATATCTTGTTAGGTTTAGATACCAAGAGATGGCAGCACTTGTTTGCCGGCCTCTTCATCGGTGGCTGCTATAATTAGTGATAGACATGGGCAAACTATCTCTGATTGGCTACAGGTGGAGATTGAACTGCAACTCAGTCTCCAAAAGCTAGTTAGGGTATAAAGGCCTCGCGTACTCCCTATTAGGGAATAAAAGGTGTTAGTTGATTTTTTTATTATTATTCCATAAATGACCGTATAAGACTACCACCATTAAAAGCTTTACAAAAATGAAAGCTAAAACAGTTCCTCTTAGACGCAAATGCTGTAATTGAAACGATCACAACCAACAGTTTAAGGAAACAATTTCCTATTAAGGAAACAATCCGGTTAGAATAAAAAGTCCACAAACTTCGAGTTGATCTGAGCAACTTCAAGAGTTTTAAAGAAGGATGGCTGAAAAATAATAACATCAAAAATAAACTGATTAACACATATAATTTGGCCAACAAAACAAACGCTAAATTTACCGAAGAGCTTCAACAATGAATTACAGCGACTGCGCAGAAAAGTACAAAAATAAATCAATATTGTACATGTTAGTTTATTCTTGAAGCAAGAATAAACCAATATGTACAAAATAGCAATTTCGACAGAACCAACGTCAGTTCTTTCAGTCTCTCCAGACAAATACAAATGCAAACCATCATTCACCAGGAAAAGAAGAAACAGTCAAATTTTGGAAGTCAATTTGGGATAATCCTAGTGAACACAATACAGATGCCTCATTGATTAAGGAAATAGAATCAGAAATTAAACAAAAACAAATGCAAAATGTCATTATCACTAAAGAAATGGTCAGCACACAAGCTAGAAAATTAAAAAACTGGAGTGCACCAGGCAAAGACGAACTACATGGATTTTGTTTAAAACATCTAACCAGTCTACATGATTGAATGGCGGAACAATTTAATTATTTGTTGCAGTCAAGCTCAGTAGAAGACTGGATGATATCTGGGCACACTTTTCTCTTCATAAAAGAGAAGGATAAGGCTATGCATACTATTGGACGATAGTTCCACGTAACTATCGTCCAATAGTATGCCTCCCAACTATACATAAGCTGTTCTCTGCAATCATAGCAAATTCCGTATACCACTACTTATCAGATAATCAGATTTATCCAATTGAACAAAAAGGCTCAAAAATCCAAAGGAACAAAAGACCAGATCCTTATTAATAAAATGACTCTCACAAACTCAAAAAGACCGAAAACTAACGTAAACATGGCACGGATAGACTACAAGAAAGCATTCGATCCCTTTCCACACTCCTGGATTCTAAAATCACTAAAGATATTTGGAATTAGCAAAAACATATGTTTGTTTCTGGCTGCTGCTATGAAATCGTGAAAAGCAACTTTAACAGTGAATTATGAATGTTTCGAGATATCTGTATTAAACGTGGAATTTTCCAAGGTGATTCCTTGTCACCAATGCTCTTCAACAATTCTTCTTCTTCTTATTATTATTATTATTATTTTAACAGTGTCTCCAAGGAGTCAAAAGACTCATCGCGGGAGACCCGACATTGACACACTAACCATTAGTTACACAATACCTGTCATACCTCTCCTTAAATTCATTCACAGTTGAAGCATTCACAACCACCTCTGGCAAAGCATTCCACCCATTCATAACCCTCCAAGTAAAAAATCTATTCCTAACACGCTTGTTAACCACACTCTTACACAATCTCCAGAGATGGCCCCTCGTTCTCTCACATCCAGCATTGATCTTAAGAATATCATCAGTATCAATCCTGTAAAATCCCTTTAACAATTTAAATACCTCTATCATATCTCTCCTACGTCTATCAGCTAGTTTTTGGAACCCACAGATCATCAATCAATCCTCATAGGGAACATCCCACAGACCTGCAACAATCTTTGTAACCCGCCTCTGAATCCTCTCCACCACTTCCGCATCACCAAGAAATCCTGGCGACCAGATCTGTGCACAATAGTCCAAATGCGGCCTTATTAATGCCTTATAGAGTGGACCAATAACTTCCCTATCCCTGCTTGTTAGTGTATTCCTCAACAACCATGTAATTTGGTGTAATGTTTTGGCAATCTTTGCAATATGCCCTTTAAAGTTTTCGCAATCTTTGCAATATGCCCTTTAAACTTAAGTTCTCTGTCCACAATAACTCCCAAGTCTCTTGTCTCATCAACTTCCTGCAGTTCAGTTCTTACGTTAATATAGTAAACAGCATGGGATGTCATCCTCCCATGCTGTTTACTTTAACAGCATGGGAGGATGACCTTTAAATGGGATGTCATCCTCCCGAAGTGAATTACCTTACACTTAGTCACAGTGAACTGACAGCCATTCACCTCAATCCATACCGTCAGCCTATATAAGTCATCCTGTAAAATATCCACATCATTTGAATTGATTATCGCTCTTCCCAATTTTGCATCATCAGCAAACAAGTGGATATTTCCATTCAAGGTATTTCCAATATCATTGATGTACAAATTAAACAATAGAGGACCAAAAACTAAGCCCAGAGGTTCACCAATAGTCACTTGCCTTTTCCTGGACTCAGCTCCTCCGTAAACCACTCTTTGATATCTGTCCACCAGCCATCCTTTAATCCAAATCACCATCTTCGGATCCAAACCCATTTGCTCTAATTTATATAATAGAGTTCCATGTGGAATCCTGTCAAATGCCTTTGCAAAATCAAGCAGTATCACTTAGTATTTCCTTTATCCAACTCCACTGTTACTTTATTGTAGAAAGTAAGCAAATTACTTAGGCAAGACCTACCATTCACAAAACCATGTTGTCCCTTATAAAGTATCATATTGCTGTCCAGCCAGTCCCGAATTCTAATTTTAACCAATTTCTCCAAAATCTTATCCACCACTCCACATATATTGATTGGTCTATAATTTTTAACCTCAGTCTTAGAACCTCCCTTGTGCAATGGAACTATTTTCCTCTCTTTCCACTCTATTGGCACTTTACCAGAACTGAGGCTTAAATTAAACATTCTGGTTAGAGGAGTTGCTAATTCTCTTCCATATTCTCGTAACACATGGGCCGATATACCATCTAACCCAATGGCAATGTTAGCATTAAGGTTCTTTAATATATTAAGCACCTCAATTTCATCACTCTCTATACTCTCATCAGTGAATGGCATATCTGACACTGCACTATCACTACGATGATGGTACACTTTTGCAAAATGATCACTAAGCAACTCAACTATTTGATTAAATTCAGTAATTTCCTTACCATCAACACTTTTTAAAGTAATGGTTCCATGGATATTCTTCCTTTTACTAGCCACATAGCGAAAGAGCTCTTTAGGGTTCCTTTTGGATTCATCATCTAGCTTCTTCTCATAATTAGCTTTGGCTTTCCTTACCATACAGGTTATTCTCTTTGCCTGTACCTTATATTGCTCATTGGAACGCTCATTACCTTTTTCTTTATACTTCCTCCGTAACCTTTTCTTTATCTGCAACTCCTGTTTAATAGTATTATTCATCCATTTTACTCCTATTTGATTTCTCCTTCTAACTCTGTGAATACAGTCTGATATAGCTTTCTTCAAATATTCCTTGAGAATCTCTCACGCACCATCAACATCTCTCCCCTTGAATTTCTCATGCCATAGTACAGCTGAAAGCAGACTTCTCAGCTTGCCATAATCACCAGCCTTGTAATTCCACATATACCCATTCTTAATAGAATATTCAGCACGTCTTTCAATCTCCCAGGTCAAGACCACATGATCGCTTTCCCCAAGTGGAGACATTGTAACTAAATTACTTATTGATATGTTCTCCGATGTTATGACCAGATCTAACACTCTAGAATCTCTTATCCCTTCCATCACATGCTGTCTCAGGTAATTATCTATTAACAACTGTATAAACTCCATTTCCTTTGTTCCTTGTGACCATTCCTTCCTCCAATCTATGTCCCCAAAGTTAAAATCCCTCATAATAATTACTTGACCTTCATTCATCGTGCTAATTTGCCAATACATGCTATCTACATTCTCCCTTATTCCCCTTGGATTATAGCAACAACCAATTACATATTTCGCCTTGTTAATCTCTATCTCACACGAAACAGCCTCTAATGAACTGCCCTCTACATATCTGTGACAGTGAGGTGCTTCTATCTTTTTTGGCTTTAATGTTTCATCTATCATTAATAAAACCCCTTCCCCCATTCTGCCATCTCTGTCCTGCCTGAAAATACTGTACCCCTTACATTCAATCCCAATAACTATATCATTCTTGGTTAAACAAATTTCACTAGTTCCTATAATTTTTGGCCATGTTGTAGTAAGTAATGACAAAAATTCTTCGCACTTATTCCTAATACTTCGAGCATTAGTATATATAAACTGCAATACTCCCTTCCCCCCTAATTTCCCTGTGTGCGAATTACCCTACTCTGTATTCTGTTAACATTCTGCGAACAATTAATCCCAATTTCACAGCGATTAATGACCTTAGTACTGTTTACAGCTGACTCTATCACCTGCCTCCCTAGCAAATCCCATTTCCCTGTTTATGACCCTTTACTCTATCCTTTATCAATAAATGTTCTAAATGCCAAGCTCCTAATACATTTAAGTGCAAACCATCTCTCTTAAAATACTCCTTCCTTTTATCAAACTTATCCCAGACATTCATAAAATGAATATTCAGTTTCATTTCTTTGCAAAACCTCTTACACAATCTTGACACCATTCCATTTACTATAATTGCTCTTCTGTTCATTTCATCACAATCAAATCGTGGCAGCACACTCATGATCTTTCCACTCTCACTCTTTGCATTCATTGCTATCATTAAATCCTTCAAATCCCGTCTTACAGAAAATCTTTCGCTACGTAGATCATTCGTCCCTATAACTGCAATAATCTCACTCACTCTATCTTTCTGCAATTTCTCAGTCCCAGTTATTTCCTTAATCTTTGATTGACCATGGATAACACACTTTAATTACTCTACCATCCTTCACACCCTTAATTATAGAATTCCCATACAGCACAATATCTTTTTTTGCTTCTTCTTAACTTGACATCGTTTACTCCCACTGATGCTTGTTTTTGTTCCTGAACCTCTCTCACATTCTTTAGTATATCACTCAGTAATATGTGTGTATCTATTTC
Organism: Typopeltis vanoorti; assembly: GCF_054136105.1. NCBI lineage: Eukaryota > Metazoa > Arthropoda > Arachnida > Uropygi > Thelyphonidae > Typopeltis > Typopeltis vanoorti. Next base: position 24,088,463 of record NC_143557.1, on the reverse strand, counting down.
TGCACTATTTATTCCATGCACATATTCACTTCTGTCATTCTCATACTTTGTCATTCTTAATCCTCCCATACTTCCTATCCCATAAAAAACATTAGTACATATTGGAATTCTAAAAGATAGATTATACAATTTGGTCCGATCAAAATTATAAAATATATTACAGTCATTTAAAAATGTCCGTTCATTTGTTTCAGGAGAACTTGCACAACACAGTCTACTCCACATGCTTCTATCAGATACAATGGGATATGGCTGTATAAAACATGTATGTTCCCTATGTGACCGATGGTAGCTACCTGCGAAGTCTTGATGATGACTTAAATTTGGGATATAGTCAGACCAGATGTATCATCATATATATCAAGAGATAAGGTATGCAATCTGGAAGAAGAAGGTATTATGGAAGAAACACAAAATGAGTATATATAACAACCAGTTGCATGACAAGTACAAAGAGCAGGCGAGGAAGGTGATTAGCTTGATAAGGGTAGCAAAAATGCAGTATGAGCAAAAGTTAGCTAAAGCGGCCAAAAAAAAATCCTAAGGAGTTTTTTCGATATGTCGCCAGTAGAAGAAAGAATGATTATGGCAGCATGGATTGATTGGTGAAAACGGAGGAATTATAACCGCTGCAGAGGATATAGTTGAGATATTTAGTGAGCAATTTCTAAAGGTATTTCATTCTTGTGAATGTGACATCATGCAGAACTTGAAAGCAGTGGGAAAGGAGGAGAAGGAGGAACTGTTAGTAAGTGAACAGGAGGTATATGAGGAATTGAATAGACTTGGTGTAAATAAGGCTCTGGGACTTGATGCTATTTCTCCACGTGTCTTGAAGGAATGTGCCAGAGAGTTAACAACATCTTTTATATATCTTTTCAACATGAGTCTCTCACTGTATCAAGTTCCGAAAGAGTGGAAAGAGGGTAAAATTGTTCCAATTCATAAGGGAAGTGATAAGAGTAAGGCTTTGAATTATAGACCAGTCTGTGTGTCTGGAGTTGTTGTCAAGGTATTAGAGAAGTTAGTTAGGAATAAAGTTCAGAATTGGGTTGACAACAGAAAAATACTCTTTGGCGGCCAGCATGGATTTACTAAAGGAAGATCGTGCTTTAGCAACCTGCTTACTTTTTATAATAAAGTGACAAATGCGTTGGATAAGGGTATTGAATATACAGTGGTATATTTAGATTTTGCAAAGGCATTTGATAAACTGCCACATGACAAGCTGGTAATTAAATTGGAATGGATGAGGCTGAACAGTTGATTGGTTCACTGGATTGGAGATTGGTTGTCTGATAGGTATCAGCGAGTTGTCTATGGAGGGGCGATATCCCAGAAGAGGAAAGTTACTACTGGTGTACCTCGAGGGTCTGTTTTGGGTCCATTGCTGTTTAATTTGTATGTAAATGATATCTGTAGAGGTCTGAATGGTGATGTGCAGTTGTTTGCAGATGATGCAAAGTTGGGCAGAGCTATCAGGAGTAGTGTGGATGCTGTAGCTTTGCAAGAGGACTTGAATACACTGTCTGAATGGGTAAATAAGTGGGGATGTCAATTCAGTGTTTCAAAGTGTAAGGTTTTGAAATTTGGGAAGCAGAGATGGGATGTAAAGTACACAGTCGGTGTGAATATCTTGGAAGTGGTAGAGGAAATGAGAGATCTGGGAATGATCTTAGACAACGACCTAAAATTTCGGTGACATGTTACTAAAATAGTGAAGACAACACAGTGGATAATGGGAATGATGCAGAGGACATTGACTTGTAGAAGTAAGAATGTTATGGTTCCTTTGTATAAGGCTTTGATCAGGCCACATATGTATTACTGTGCACAGATCTGGTCACCTGATTTTCAAAAAGATGAAATTGTATTGGAAAAAGTTCAGAGGCGATTGACTAAGGTGGTTTCTGGTCTCTGGAATGTAGAGTATGAAGTCAGATTGACAAAATGCAATTTGCAGAAATTGGTGGATAGAAGGAGGAGGGGGGGGGATATGATTGAGACATATAAGCTGTTAAGTGGTTATTACCAGATTAACGTCGGGGAGGTTTTGCACAGAATGGGTGAGGATAGCAGGAGAACAAGAGGTCATCCTGGAAGCTGTATGAGGGTGTGAGCAAGGGAGTAAGGAGCAGTTTTTTTGCATGGAGAGTGGTGAGTGATTGGAATGCTTTGCCCGAGAGTGTGGTGTGTGCAGAGACAGTGAATATATTTAAGGCACAGTATGATAAACTGTGTGTATAACAGTGGACCTCCCACAGAGTCTTTGACTCCATGAAGGTTTTTATAATAATAATAATAATAATAATAATAATAATAATAATAATAATAATAATAATAATAATAATAATAATAATAATAAATTTAGTTTAATCCTTTATCCAAGTGCGAGCAAACAAAGTTTGCACCTGAAAGTATCTTCAGGACTGGGGTAAGGTGGTACAAAACCAGGGCACTCCTTTCAAAGGTGGAGCAAGCTACCAACACATAGGAGTGTTGGTAGCTTGCTCCACCTTTGAAAGGAGTGCCCTGGTTTTGTACCACCTTACCCCAACTTTCAGGTGCAAACTTTGTTTGCGCACACTTGGATAAAGGATTAAACTAAATTTATTATACTCTAACCAAGTGAAAAATAAACTTTCAATAATAATAATAATAATAATAATAATAATAATAATAATAATAATAATAATATTACATTAAAACTTCTGCGATCATACAAGTCAATTAATACAAGCAAAACATTTGATATATTAGATGTGGAATCGACTGCACAATCTTTCGTTTCTACCTTGACATCAGATTCAAGAGGTGATACTATAGAAACACAAGATGATAAAGATGTTAAGTAAAATGGATTGACATCCCCAGCAACCACAAAAGAAATGGCTGACTCAGATGACATACCCAAGATTTTGACTGGCAGGTGAGAATCAACCGTAGCATCAGAAACCGACAACACACTGCCATGCAAACATTCACCTGAATTGATGAAAGGACCGTTATTACTGCTAAAGACCGTGACTGGAAGGTGAGAATCAACTGCAGCATCAGAAACTGACAACACACCGTTATGCACACATTCACATGAATTGATGAAAGGACTGTTGTCATCACCAAGGTTGTGACTGGTAGGTGAGAATCAACTGTAGCATCAGACACTGAACAAGACAATACACCCGTATGCACACTTTCACTTGACAGTTGGCCCTCAGCAACCAAGTGAACAATGATCTGTTTCTCTGCTTCGTGGCGATCATAATCTAAAGCTCTCTGCTGTATGCCTTCGACAGAATCATTGTACTTATTAGCAACTTCCAAAAAACCTTTCATTTTTAGGAACTCTGCAGATTTTAACAATGATGGAAGCATATCCCATGAAATATTAATTTCACCATGGTACGTATATTGGATCATCAACCTTAAGTCGTTGAACTTCATGTCATTTAATGTCACAACAGGATGACTACTTGGGTTCTCTAAAAATAAGCTGTACAGAAGAGTGCTGCTTGCAGATAGTACTATTTTGTGAGCCTTAAGGGTCATTCCTTCACACGATAATGTTACATCCACCAAACTTTCACTAGCAAGTCATTTATTAAAAACAGATAATATATTAGGTGTGTGATTGTGCCCTTTCAAACAAATTGTCTGGGATCTTGTTATCATATTGAGTTCTGAACTAAGTTTAAAATAAAATACTCATATTAAACAACATTAAACAATACCTAACAAACTTTACATACGTTGCTTGAAATAATTATCTCAGTATTATACACTTCTAATCCATAGGTTTCATTTAACATCCAGTATATATGCTCAGAGAATTGCAGTATTAGGCTTAACAACAAGAACGCGATCACTATAGCATATCATTCTCAAAATGTTTCATCAAACACGTCATTATATGAATAATCAAAAATATCTAACAGAAGGATTTACATATGTAGCTACAAAGAAGATTTAACAGTCACAATAGCGAGATTAGGCTTAGCTACAACGATGCATAATCATACAATCTGATATCAAACACAAACCAATTATGTCAAATGCAAAAATACTCGACACAAAATAAACTCGCTTGACTTGAAAGAAGCACTCCCAACTGAGAAATACGCAGCCATAAAATATAATTTTTTCAATTTAAAGATGTGCACATTAGAAACGAGCCTACACTACTGCGCCGCCACTTTGATATTTTGTCTATGATTCTGAAGAAAACAAAACTTGGATATGAAATTCCTAAATGTGATATTAAAATTTCTTCCCATCTTTTGTATATGGATGACTTGAAGTTATATGGAAAATCGGCCAAGTAAATATACTCTTTATTGAACACAGTTCGTATTTTCAGTCAGGAGAAAAAATAAAAAAAATAAAAATCTGCTAATGCCTATTTGTTCCTGTATAGGGAGTAGGCGGGGCTGTTTACCCTATCTAACTTTTGGAGACAGGACATCAAAATGGAATTTGGCTTAGATAAATGCGCAAATTTATCTCTTTAATTATCTATTAAATGAGGAAAAATTAATGACACTAGCAGTTTTAATTTTGATCAAGAGAAATATATAAAAGCAATTTCAGCTGACGAAAACTGTAAATACTTAGGAATATTAGAAGCGAATGATATTCTCCACTCGAAAGTTAAACAACAGGCAGCATCAGAATACATCAAAAGAGTTAGAAATATTCTGAAAACAAAACTAAATGGATTAAACAAAGAGCAATGCATTCTTTGGCTATACCAGTGATCTGATGCATAGCTGGAATAATTGGACAAAAGAAGACCTGAAAAAACTGGACCGCAAAACTAGAAAACTATTGACTATACATCACGCATTACATCCATGAAATAATGTTGACCGATTGGGGTCTGAAAGAAGAAGAAATTAGTTTAAGAAATTACATCGACGATAGTTCTGAGCGAATGCTTCAAGCAATTACACAAGAGGGCCTTCTAAAAGCAACAGGAAACAAATCCGATTACAAAAAGAAACAATGAATAACCGATATGTGCGCTGAAAAAATAATCCCTTTCATGGCCAATTTCTTCAAGATACTGAGGACAAATAAACATCAACGAAGTGACCCCACATGACCTGCAAAAAATAGCATTACTTGGAACAGTCCATATTTTATTATGCTACCTGACGGATTATTCTTAGATTCTTGAGTAGAATCTGAATTGTTCTGTATCAGCAGTCAAATTTTTGTTTATGCGATATCTTGTTTTGAATGTGTATCAATTATGTGAATAAAATAATAATAATATATTATGTATTTACAAGACATTTTGTTCTTATATTAACAATGAAGATCACACATTTCATATAATGAATAAGTAATATTTAACTGCAATTGTAATTTATAGTTGAAGTTGAATAATTACATTTTATTCAACTGCATTTTTCTTACATATTTACAAGCCCATTTATATATATATATATATATATATACACCTGACTCGTGGATTCTGGATGAAATGCTGGATGAAAGCCTTTCCAAGATTACTCGAAAACTGTCTACCCATGTCACTCCTGCAAATCTGACGTCCACCCTGATGTAGGTCGGCATAGTGGTCGTTTTTCTTCTCGTGGAATCCAAACGAGTATTTGCTTTGTCCATCGTTGATTTTGTCTTCGAGTAATATGCCCAGCCCATTGCCGCATCAAATGTTTCACTCTTCCTATGATGTTGGAGACTTTGGTTTGATTTCTTATCCATGCATTCCTTTTGTGATCCAATCTTGTGATACCAAAGATACTTCTTTAGATACTAAATTGTGTTGTAATTAATTTCTGAATTTTCTTTGAATTCAATGTCCATGTTTCACAGCCATATGTCAGTACAGGAAGTATACATTGGTTAAAAACTTTTCTGTTCAGGCATAATGGTAGTTAGCTTTTGAATATTGACACTATCCATGCAAGCATCTTGCGCCTTTCAGTTTCGTCCATGATATTTTGTTCCATTGATATCTATTGTTATAATTATATGTAATGACCTACTTGTTTAATTTCCTCATTATTGAGTTTTATTAGTTCTGGATGTATATATATATATATATATATATATATATATATATATATATATATATATATATATATATATATATATATATATATATATATATATATATATATATATATATATATATATATATATATATATATATATATATATATATATATATATAATAAAAAATAAACAAAATCATCTAATACCTCTTATGCCTTTATCGGGAGTAGGTATATGTATCTTTTAGATACTGATGGGGAACTCTTGAATGTAGAGTTCATGAGTTGGATCGAATAATGATCAGTAGCCTTACTTTATATTTTCTTTCATCTTAATTTTTTATTTTTATTTATTTTTATTATAATCATCTTTATATTTTTGATGTGGATATAGTAACTTCTTAAAGAAATCACTATCAGATCCTCAAGCTCATGTGCAACCTTCCAGAAGCCTATGTAACCCAAATTTCTACACAATGCAACATTCACTGGAGCTCAATGGAGTATTCTAAAACTCAAGATATCCAAAGACTGACTTTGCTATCATGATTACTAGATTTAAATTCTATGGAACATGTGTGTGATACCATCGAGTGAGGCATTGCATGCTGATAGCTGTCGCCTCTGATACTTGGTGAGCTCTCGCAGAATTTTACAACTACCCTTTTTTATAGCAGAGTCCTCTATGGTCATATGTGTTTCGCCATTAGAAGGTATCACACGTTGATCCTTTCTAATGAATCCGAAAAAAGTGATAGGCATAGACCTTTTTGCTCTGACAACTTTTGACAATTGACTTTCTCAACTAATTAGCGACTAGAAATATGGATTTTATCTATCAAGATCTACAGTAGTTCTCTTAGTCTGCATCACCAATCTTTGGACAAGCGCCATTTACAAGTTTGGTGAATATTGTGCTGTTGCAATTGGTATTTCCAAAGTATTTGATAGGATCTCGCATCTAGGACATCTCAGAAAAAGTACCAACTTTTGGTCTTCTTCTTCCATTTGTAAGTGTATTGCCATTTTTCTCTCATTATATATATATATATATATATATATATATATATATATATATATATATATATATATATATATATATATATATATATATATATATATATATATATATATATATATATATATATCACGGACTTGAAACCCTATTCACAGCTTTTCTGATGATAGTACACTTAACTCATCCAACAAATCTTGCTGCACTCAGATGTATGGAGCAGATATCATATATTCATATATCTCAAAATAATCAATGCCTTAAGCGCTGATTTTGACCTTCTTTAGAGCGAGGACAACAATATATTCATCTTCAATGCTTTCAAAACACAGTTTTGTGTGTTTTCTTGATAAAATTCTCCTTGCAAAAATTCTTTCTAATGCCTTAATACTGAGAACAAATCCCTCTTCTTGGTTCGACTCATACTGTTACCGTTTTCTGAATAAGCACATCACCTGTATAGCATCTTCAATAGGTCTATCGTAACTAAGTAAGTGATAAAGGCAATTCCCAGGACAGCTAATTTGAAAGGATGCAAAAACTATCAAAACTGGATTTTATTCCTTAAAAACACCTTTATTTAATTTTTTTAAAATAAATGTGATCTGTTTTCTTGAATTTAAAGGTGGCAAAACAGTGGTTGCCTAGGGGCGGTATCCTAACATTGAGTCTACTCAATGAGTATTCTGCTTTCAAAATAATTTGGTATTCCTTTTTTTCTCAAGACCTTACTTTTCTTACATCCAGTTGCTTACTCTACAAATCCAAAAGTGCCCAACCTAGGAATAATAGTCTCATATTTGGGGTACTACACTCAAGCAGTGCCGACTCATACATAAGCACTGCAACACTGTAGCACCCCCAAGGAAAAAATGAAAAAATTAAATTTTGTTTGTGTTTTTAAATAATAACAATGCTTACAACATTATATAAATGCAATGAAACATGTTAAAGGTTACAGCTTATGTTTTGACATTGACTGAATAGTTAATTGGATTTTGTTCGATTAACGCTTTAGATTATGAAACAAATGCACTGCGATTAACGTAGTGTCAGAATTATCACATTCGGCCAATTGCAGCTAGACTCACCGATATTTGTTTGCGCTGCTCATTGCACATTACAAGTGATTCCGACACTGCTCGATTGGGCAGTGTATCGTATGCTTGCACACCTTATTTCTGTGAGATACGAAACTTTTATTATTGGTGCATGTTCGTGGCAAGGGTGAACTATTTTTTGTAAATCTTATTTTATTTTGTTAAAATAACATATGATTATTTATTTATTATAGATGAGAGCCTGTGTAGCTCAGTAGAAGGAGCGTTTGCACTCTACAGCGCTTGATCACATGACAAAAGGTGTTCGAATCTAGTCGCCGACTTCTAACCCTTTTCTCGACCGGTTCCAGAATTAGTCAATCTCTGGCATGGGCTAGCGGGTTTTTCCTCCCGGAAACTCAGGTTTTTCGTCCAGTAAACTCAAGAAAATCGGCCGTCGAACCGATACTATTTTCAGACATTAAATATATTGTGTTAGGGTTAGGGACCACCAGATGGCGGCACTTTCTTCACTGCATGCCGAGTAATTAGTGATAGCCTTGAGCCTGCTATCTCTGATTGGCTACCAGTGGAGATTGAACTGTCACTCAGTCTCCAAAAGTTAGATAGGGCTAATAAACGGCCTCGCGTTAGCTGATTTAAAAAAAAAAAAGATACAAGGCTGAATTATGACCAGTGTCACTGTTGAAAATATGAATTTAAAAAAAATCAGCTAACGCCTTTTATTCCCGTATATACAGGGATTAGGCGAAGCCGTTTTTATCCCTATCTAACTTTTGGAGACTGAGTGGGCAGTTCAATCTCCACTGGTACCCAATCAGAGATAGCTGGCCCAAGGCTATCACTAATTAAGCGGCACGCAGTGAAGAATGATGGCTCAACAAGTACCGCCATCTCGTGGTGCCTAACCCTAACGCAATATTTTAATGTCTGAGAATAGTGCGGATTCTACGGTCAATTTTCCTGAGTTTACGGGACGAAAAACCCGAGTTTCCGGGAGAAAAAACCACTTGCCCGTGCCAGAGATCGATTAACTCGGGAATCGGTCGAAAAAAGCTTTAGAAAAATTTCCTCTAGTCGCCGACTGGACTCCAAATCAAGTCTTCCTTCGTGCGGTCAAGCGCCGTTGTGTGCAAACACCACATCCACTGAGCTACACAGGCTCCTGAAAATATGAAAAGAATTATATTTTTTTCAATTATCGTTACACGAAACAAATGCACTGCGATCTAACGCAGTGTGAGAATTATCGCGCAATTGCGGCTAGACTCGCCGATATTCGTTTACGCATGTCATTGCACGTTACAAGTTATTCCGACATTGCTCGATTGGGCAGTGTAGCTTACATTTATTTATTAATAAATTGGTTACTGATTAGGGGAAAAAAAGATTTTTATTTATTTATTATGTATATGCAGCACCCCCACTTAAAATTTTCACAAGCCGCCACTGCAAGCCTTGTGTTAGTGACTCAAGGCTTCACTAACACAGTCGTGAATCTGTAAAATAGGCAGTAGTCGCAACCAAATCCCTTTCTTCTGAAGCACCCTCCAGAATTTTTAGATATGCAGTAAGTTCACCAGCCCAGTGCGTCACTTTGCTCATTGTTTATCTTCTATGGATATTTCCATAGTCGCTGTTCAGTAGAACTAGCATCAATTACGTCTCTCCACCATTTTTGCTTACCTTGCAGGAACTCGAGCAACAGCTCAACATCCTTTTATAGTTGGACTGCTGATGAACCGAACCTGCTAATCTTAATCATCTTTTATTCAATCTATCTCCCATCCCCATGAAATATTATCCGACTCCATCCCCTATAAGAAGAATGTTGATACAATACTGTACTTTGTTCTTAACACTCAGTCCACACTCAGCATTTATTGACAATAGGCCTTTCCAGCCACTCATGTGTGGGAGTGATATAAAAATAATAATAACACCAGTAAACCGCTATCAGTATTTTCGCCACTTTTTTTTTTATAAAAAAAAAAATATTATGCAAGATCTGATCCCACTAACACCCTAACAACACTAACCATCAAAGATTCCATAAATAAAGTACTGTATTTCACGCGTTTTTCTCTCGCATGGCTGTTACAGGTATATAACTTGTACAGGCAATGTTTATTTTTTGATAGGGGATAAGTAAAAGAAAATGCGATGTTGAGTCTTAGTTTTGTTGACTAGGTACAAGCATTTTTTTCCCTATTCATGGTTAAGGGATATGAACTTTTATCCTTACTACATATTTAATTATATTTAAGAAGATGCGATGTTGAGTCTTAGTTTTGTTGCCTAGGTACAAGCATTTTTTTCCCTATTCATGGTTAAGGGATATGAACTTTTATCCTTACTACATATTTAATTCAAGAACTCTCAACTTCAAAGCAGATTTTATTAAGAATTATATATGCGCGCGTATGAAATAGAAAAAAAAAAGTTCACCCGGAACCAAACATTTATACCGAATGCAGTCTTTATAATATGTGCGCACGTGTGTGTGTGTATATTCTCTCCCGTGTCTAAGATCAACGAAAGAATAATAGTATTGCCTAGGATATATAGGAATTCGATCATCGCTCCGTTTGAGATAACTGTTTCTGAATTTAAAATGCACACAATGACATGTTACTGTTTCAGTTAACTGTATTGTATTCCCCGCCCTCCTCAACGAAATTCTAATATTGTTCTTCTCCATTTGACGAATTACTGTAATTTTTGAGATACTGTTTCTCCAAAAGCATTACTATATTTGAAGAATATACAAAACAACAAAAACATGCTTATTTTTTCACTGTAAAAATTGTACCTTTGTATATCCTTTAATTCTATCAGCTGACTACAGTTTCATAACAGAATATTGCTCCCGTTATAATGTTTCGTTTATCCCATACAACTGTAGCCTTTTGAGGCTACAGTTATATGGGATAAACCAACTTTATCTTTCTTTTCTATAATTTTTCTTAACTTCTAAAGTATGCTTACTGTAACATTTATTGAGGAAATTCCTCTTAAGTTTTCACGTTTTATTTTTTACTTTTCAAAGTGGATTGATGTTCTGTGTTCCAATCATGAATTTGACCTTTTGATCACACCATCCGAATTATACCAGTGTAGTCACTATAAAACTTTTATGCCTCTATTAAGCATTTCTAGTTGAATATCACTTACTACAACTATCTTTCCACATTTCAAGTTTCAATGAATTCTTGTGCCTCAAGTATTGATATAGACCAAGGTGTACTTGATGCAGTTTGAAGTTCCTTAGACTGAAAGATAAGATCTAAAAATATTCAACTCCTGACAAATAACAGACTAATTTGGAGAGCTGATGGTAGGTGGTTAATAATGTAAAATGTCATAGTGCTTATACCCTTGAGGATACACATTGGGAAATTAATGAAGTATTGATATGTATTACTGATGAATATAGAAAGTTGGATATTTTGCACTGCTTTCTCTCATTTAATCATCCAGAATATCTTTAGATTTTATGTTTACATTGCCTTAACTATCTGATTATTTTTACAGTACTGTTTCCTTCATTTCTAAGTTTTTTACCAGTATCCTCCAAAATGTTTTATGAGGCCTTTGTGTACATTATTTATTTTCTCTATTCATACCAGTCTTAGTCTTCCCATTACCTTGGTTTAGCTACTTTTGCACGTTATTAATATTAACATCTGACCTCCGTGGAGTCAGAGACTCATTGTGACTTATCTTAGCATTCTTATGTTTTCCTCAGTATTCCCCGAGGATCCATTTTCACTGAATTATCAGGAATTTTTGACATTTATTCTTTTCTTGGACTGCCTCTTAGACTTCTTAAGTCAGTTATGAAATTCAGACTTTCTATTTTTCAAACCACTGTCACCATATGCCTCCCTTACCAAATCAGTCAGTATTTTCTTTAGAGTTTGTCACTGAGTCTCCAAGGTTTGGTTCTTATTTTCATTCATGCATTTTTTTTCTTAAATAATATTTGTACATGTCTCCTCTGAAAGCAGCTCTATTTTAATTCTTTTTAAAATCTTTTTACATATTATGCTTATGTGAGCTAAAAAATAGAAAACACAGAAAGGAAAGATAGTGTGCGTGTTACCCAGGTATGATAATGACGAGCTATCAGAAGAGCAGTAATAATGAATAGCAGAATGTGTCAGAAGAGAGGATTGGAATACGTGGATGCTTGGAGGGCATTTGAGGATAGAAAGGAGCAGTATGCAAGAGACTGCTTGCATTTGAATGAGGAAGGATGTAGGCATCTGGAGAGATTGCTGTTTTCTGAATGAGTTGGTGTGTCAATGCAGGGAAACTAGAATTCCCAGGGTAGATGGTAGCAGGGGTAGCCTCTTGTGGGAATGGGTTTGGGGGAAGGGGGACGACATCAGGTAACACTGAGTCCAGCAGACTCTTGAGGGGATAATGATAGGTATAGAAGCAGTGACATTTTTATGCTTTATACTAATGCCAGGAGTATCAGAAATAAAGGAGATGAATTGGTGGCTCTGATAACATCAGCCTGGGCCAAAGATTATTGAGATCTTTGAGACATGGTTGACAGAAGATGATACAATAACAGGAATAGAAGTAGCAGGGTACAGCATTTTTCGGCAGGATAGGAAGGGAAAATGCTGTAATGGAGTGCTGTTTATGATAAGTAATGACTTATGTCCTCTAAGAGTGGATTTGAGGAATAAAGAGTGGAATAAAGGCAGTGACACTAATGGTTTTGAGAGCATATAGTGTGAGGTAGAGGTGGGCAAGACAGGATATTTAGTGGGATGTTGCTACAAACCAAGGAGCACAGAGGGTGGGGACCAGGAGATGTTTAGACAGTTGAGCTTGGCAAGTGCAAGAAAAATTATTGTTATGGGAGATTTTAACTACAGCAGTATAAGTTGGGAAGAGGAAAATGCATGTAGTAATAAGGGAATGGAATTTTTGGAATTCTTGAGGAACAGATGTCTTAGGCAACATGTGATAGAGGAAACAAGAGGTTCAGGAGTTTAGGATTTGGTCATAGCATCAGATGAGTATTAACTGAGATGACATCTCTCCCCCCTGAGAGAGGCTTTGGAGGGCAGTGACGCTAATGGTTTTGAGAGCATATGGTGTGAGGTAGAGGTGGCCAAGACAGGATATTTAGTGTGGTGTTACTATAAACCAGGGAGTACAGAGGGTGGGGACCAGGAGATGTTTAGGCAGTTGAGCTTGGCAAGTGCAAGAAGAATGATTTTTATGGGAGATTTTAACTACAGCAGTATAAGCTGGGAAGAGGAAAATGCAAGTAATATAGGGAACAAGAGGTTCCAGAGTTTTGGATTTGGTCATAGCATCAGAAGAGCTGATAATAAGTGAGATGAGATATCTCCCACCAGTTGGAGAGAGTGACCATGTGGTTTTGACTTTGAAGATGAATAGACATGCAGGAGTATCAAAGAAAAGGGAACATATGTGAAATTATAAGGCAGGTGATTATAATAGTCTCAGATATCAACTTGGGGCAGTTCCACAGAGGGCAGAATTGGAAGGCCAGGATATCATTAGTGCTTGGGAAATTGTGAAGGAATATTTGTTAGCAGCAATAGTAATCTGTATTCCATGAGTGAAGAAGAGGACATAACTTGGTGGAAAGTGGATGATAAACAATATCAAACAGGAACTGCAGGTGAAAAAGAGGTTATGGCAGAGATATTAGGAGAGGGGTGGAAAGCAGATGCATGAAAAATATAAGACTCAGACCAGGAGAGTGACTAATATGGTAAGGAAGGCAAAACTGGAATATGAGAAGAGATTGGCACTATGATCCAAAGATAATCCTAGGGTATTTTTTTAGCTATATGGCCAGTAGGAGGAGAAATGATTGTGGAAGAATGACATTATTTTTATTACGTAATACCTGCAGGGAGTCCAACGCCTCATCGAGGGATGGAACTTACCCTACAACTCTGTATCCACCATTCCACCAACCTTCATCATCTACATCAACGTCATCTACTGCTGACCACCACCATTAGTATTTTCACAGACAATTGCAAACATCCATGCTCGTGGTGGGATTCGAACCCGCAGCCTTTTGGCTGGAGAGACGATATTCTAACCACTCGGCCAACCAGGCTGGCATTATGAGATAAAAATGGGGACAGTGACTGATGCAGAGAACATAGTGGAGTTTTTCAATAAACACTTTATTGGAGTATTTCATCCTGGAGAAGTAGGTTTTAATACTAGAGGGAGATGGCAGGTTTGAGGTTTTAGAGGTGCAGGAGGAGAGTATGTTCCAAGTACTGAGTGCCCTGATGTCAGTAAAGCTGTGGAACTGGATGGTATTTCACCACAGGTTTTGAGAGAATGCGCTAAAGAAATGACAGCTCCGTTGACGTGGCTTTTCAATGAAAGTCTGGCTACAGGAAAAAGTACCCAAGGAATGGAAGGAAGGTAAGATAGTGCCATTGCATAAGGGCGGTAGCAGACCAGATGTGTCTAACTATAGGCCAGTTTGTGTTTCATCAGTAGTTGTTAATTGGAGAAATTAGCATGTACAACATTGGGCAGATGAGGGTAGCATTATCTGTGAGAGGCAACGTGGATTTGTTAAGGGGTGCTCTTGCTTTAGTAATATGATTGCCTTTTATAATAAAGTGAAAAGAGCAGTTGATGAGGGAAAGGCATATGCTGCCATATTTTTGGATTTTGCAAAGGCATTTGACAGACTGCCACATGATAAGCTGATATTTAAGTTGCGGCACATAGGTTTAGATGTCGGGTTATTCAGCTGGATTCAGTATTGGATTCTCACACAAGACACAACTGCTCTCTAATTAAACCTAGGACACAGCTACATTTATGTTGTGAAGTGTTGTGAGAACAAGCAGCCTTTTCATACTTGTTACAGCAGGACGATAATTGTCCCTGGCTTCATTATGACAAGTTACTTTTACTTTATTTATAAAAAAAAAGGAAAGACTTAGAAAGCTGGTTGTGCCTTTTATGTAATGAACTTTTATATGTTAAGATTTTCATAATTTGTTGCTGGAAATTGTGATTGTACTTTTCACTTACCAGTTTCATGTAGCCATAAGCATAAATAAATAAATATTGGCTGTCTGATAGGTATCAGAGAGTTGTGTATGGTAGAGCAGTATCAAGGAGGCAGAAGGTTACGAGTGGAGTCCCACAGGGCTCAGTACTGGGACCTATATTGTTTAACCTTTATATCAGTGACATTGTCAATGGATTGCAGGGGGATATTCAGTTGTTTGCGGATGATGTGAAGCTGAGAAGGGTTATTAGTAATAGTGCAGATGCCCTGCAAGAGGATTTGAATAAACTAGACATATGGGCAAATGAATTGGGGTATCAGTTTAATGTGCAGCAAAATGTCAAGTCTTGAAGTTTGGAATACATCGATGGGAGCTGAATACTCGATTGCAGGAGCTCTACTAGAGTAAGTAAGGGGAGACAAGAGATCTGGGTGTGATAATTAATAGAAACTTGAAATTCAGGGAATATATTGCAAAGGTGGTGAAGGTAACCCAGAGGATTGCTGCAATACTGAGAAGGATGCTGACCTGCAGAGATAAAAGAGTTATCGTTCCATTGTATAAGACCCTGGTCAGACCACACTTAGACCATTGTTCTCATATTTGGTTCCCAGGATTTGAAGGGAATAAGTTAACTGTGGAAAGGTCACAGAGGAAGATAACAAAGATGGTACAGGACTGTACAATGTAGTTATGAGGATCAGCTGGGGGAATGTGGACTGCAGAGTTTGTAGATAGAAGGAGATGTGATATGATTGAACTTTTAAACTGTTGAGAAGTAGTTATAGGGTTGGCACTGGGAAGTTCTTTCACTTGGTGGAATGGCAGGAAGGAGTGATGACAAGGGACCATCCCTGGAAGTTGCAAAAGGAAGCTGTGAGCATGGAGGGGTAATTGAACCGTTGAATGCATTGCCTGGTAAAGTGGTGAGAGCAAGAATGGTCAGTGAGTTCAAGGAGTGGTATGATAGATTTTGTGTTTCCTAGGAAGGACCTTCTACGATGAATCTTTTAACTCCATGGAGGCCTGAATGATGATAATAATTGTGAGCTTCACTTTAATAAAACTAACTGTAATGTAACTATTCAGTAATATAATACCTGGTGTGAAATGAATGAAATGTTTTAGTAAGGCAATTAATCAGTTATTCCTAGATTTCAAATTAAAAAAAAAATAGTAAATGATTTGGTTGATTAGTAAGTGGTATTTCCCATATTTTTCCTCACATATATTCTACTTACATTTCCATTTTAAGCAAATATTTATTTTCAAATTGATATTCATTTTTATCTATTAAAAAAAAACAACACTAGCTATGCACTGGCTTACACACACACATACATACATATATATATGTGTGTATGTGTGGCTTCAGTTAAGTCTCTGTGGAGTCAGAAGTCTCATTGTGTGTGTGTGGGGGGAACCCCTATATTGACACACTAGCCATTATTTACGCAATGTCTATCACACTTCTCCTTAAACTCATTCACAGACAGAGCACTTTCAGTCCCTTCTGGCAATGTATTGCACCCATTTAATCCCCCCCCACACCCCCCAAGCAAAAAATCTAATCCTTAACATCCTCGTTAACCACACAGTTTCCATGGGTGACCCCTCATTCTCTTCCCTCCTACACTATACCAAAAAAGTCATCAGTGTCAATCCTTCAAAAAACCCCTTTAATAACTTATATGCCATAATCATCATTATACTACTCTAAGGTCTTTTGTATGAAAAAATTAATATTTATTAATTTTTTCTCTTACCAACTTTGCATCATCATCAACCAGCAGTATATTCCCCACCTCCCCCCAGCCCAAAGAAAAATCTACAATTGTTAATTGATAAACTTTTATGAATCTCCTAGTTCACTCTCAAGGATTTTTGTGACTGAGCTATGGTATTTATTCAGTTTATGCAATAACTTTCAATGTGTGGTGGCAGTGTCTACTTACATTACAGTGTAGCCATCGTCCTAATTCAGTTTGATTTAAACTTTTTTTTTGCATAGTCTGAGTAGATTACGAACACAAGATTACTGAGTAGATTACTAATCCTTAGCAAAGCCATGTATTGTCATTTTATTTAGTTATTCCTGAATTGTTGGTCAGACCAAAACCTTAAAAATTCTATTTAGCATCTGTCAGTATCAGTGATGCTCTTTGGTTGAATCCCATTGTAAAGAACTTTTTATAAGGGCATTTCAACTAAAGGTGAGTTAATCATACAGAGATGGGAGAGTTTTCTCCCTCTCCCAGAAACTTAGTTTTTCATTCCACCTGACATGGGGGGGGGGGAAGAGGAAAAAGTAGATAAATTTCATTGCCCAGTGTGAAAAGTTCTATACTTTGTCTCTATAGCAGGATTTCCAGACTAAATAAAAGAAGAAAAAAAAAATTAAATTTACACCACCCCTGGAAGACCTAAAAAAAACAACAGAGTCAGAAGCCCACTCTTATTACAAATCTAATGTAGCTTTTAAAAAAAAACTTCCATGGGTGGGAGCCACATAAAGAGAGAGTAATAATAAAAATTATCAGATTATTTTCAACCAGGCAGTAAAATCTAAACTATAGCAAACACTTTTGAATGTTAGTGAGATACTGTTACTAGTTATGCATATAAATAAGTGTAGGCACTGGTTGTTATCCATAACAGTACTTCACACTAGTGGAAAATAAATAATTATTGAATATGCTAATATTACAATGGATTTCACTTATTGGAAATCCTGCTAGGTATTAGCAAGTTCAATAAATGTTTATTTTTCCTTTGGTGCTATTTATACTGTGAAGCACTTATGTTACTGGTTATATATTTTTACTAAAATATACACACACATATCTTCCAGATTCAAAGCATATGAACTGTTTATTTATCTTTGCAATATTGTATTCTTTAAATTACAATTTCTTATTATTATTATCATTGTCAGGACGCTGTGGAGCCCAAAGACTCATTGCAGGAGGTCACACACACACTGCTCATCATACCATGCCTTAAGTGTATTTACTATCTTCATACTCACCAAACTCTCAGGCAGAGAATTCCAATTGTCCACCACTTGCCATTCAAAAACTTACTCCTTGACTCTCCTCCCTTTCTCATACCCTCTTTACACAACTTCCAGGATCTGCTTCTTTTTGTCCCTTTTAACTTTCCCAATTGTATAAAAATTCTCATTCACATTAATCTGGTAATAGCCCCTTATTATTATTATTCAAGCACCTCCATGGAATGCAAAGACTCATTGCCAGAGACCAAATCTATCCACACAGTCTATCATGCCTCTCATTGAACCCATTAACAGACAAAGCACTCACAACTGACTCTGACAACCTATTCACTCATTCACCACTCTCCAAACAATAAATCTAGTCCTCACACCCCTACTAAACACACCTTTATTCAACTTCCAGGATGGCTCCCTGTTCTTATCCCTCTAGCCAAATGCTGAAACATTATCCCTGCATCTATCCTATAAAACCTTTTAAGCAACTTAAATATTTCCATCATATCCCCTCTTTTTCTCCTATCAACCAAATTCTACAATCCACACACCTTCAATCTATCTTCATAAGGAACATTCCACAGGCCACTCACCATCTTGGTCACTTTCCTCTGAATCCTCCCCACTGCTTCCTCATCCCCCCAAGAAACACAGAGGACCATACTTGAGCACAGTAATCCAGATGTTATCATATCAAGGCTTTATAAAGAGGAATGACAATTTCCTTATCTTTATTTGTTAATGTATGGCTATGGAGAGAGAGATTGAAGAAATGTGGATTGCAGAGTTTGGTGGATAGGAGGAAGAGAGGTGATATGATAGAGACATTTAAATTAGTGAGAGGATTGTATCAGATTAATCCAGAGGGGATTATAAAAAGAGTAGAAAGTGAGACGGGAAGAACCAGAGGTCAGTCCTGGAAGTTATGTAAAAGTGTGGTGAAGAAGGATGCGAGGAGTAGATTTTTTACATCGAGAATTGTCAATGAATGGAATTCATTACCAGAATGTGTTGTTAATGCAATGAGTGTTAAGGATTTTAAGATTTTGTATGATAAATATGTTGTCAGTTGAATGAACTTCTCACGATGAGTCTGTCGACTCCATGGAGGGTGTATTAATAATAATAATGTGACCGACAAGTAATCTTA
The DNA here is from genome assembly GCF_054136105.1 of Typopeltis vanoorti. Taxonomy (NCBI): domain Eukaryota; kingdom Metazoa; phylum Arthropoda; class Arachnida; order Uropygi; family Thelyphonidae; genus Typopeltis; species Typopeltis vanoorti. The sequence goes on along the minus strand of NC_143557.1, from coordinate 24,069,158 downwards.
TGGGCTACTTTAGCAATATGTCCTCTAAACTTTAAGTCTCTGTCTACCACCACCCCTAAATCTTTATCTGCATCTATTTCCTGGAGTACAGTGCCATCAGTGTGATACGTGGCTTGTAATCTGTTATCCCAAAATGCATAACTTTATATTTCTCAACATTAAACTGACACCCATTAACTTTTGCCCATACTGACAGTCTATTTAAATCATCCTGCAAGCTCTCTACATCACCTTGATTAACTATTATTCTACCTAATTTCACATCATCAGCAAACAACTGAATTTTTTCTTTTCGGTTGTTTCTTATATCTTTTATGTACAAATTAAACAGCAATGGTCCCAGCACCAAATCTTGCAGCACATCACTAGTCACCTGTTTTCACCTCGATTCTGCCCCTCCATATACCACTTTTTGATATCTGTCCAGCAGCCACCCTCTTATCCACTTAACCATTGTCATATCCATCCCCATTTGTTTTAATTTCCATAACAGAGTTACATGTGATATTCTGTCAAATGCCTTTGCAAAATCATCATGTAGCCATTTCCTTTATCTGACTCAGCTGTTACTCTATTATAAAAAGTTTGTAAATTACTAAGGCATGACCAACCCTTCACAAAGCCATGTTGACCCTCATATAGTATCATATTTTTATCTGCCCATTCTTGAATTCTCTTTTTTATCAATTTTTCTAGTACTTTTACTACCATGCCTAAGATACTAATTGCTCTATAATGGGGTGCCCAACTACACGTCCTTCTGGAGCCAAAATAATTTCAGTTATTTTGGCACAACCTTTTACCGATGCGATGGTACGGGAGTAAGTATATGTGCTCATGGCAAGGTTGTAACGAGCTTGTAAGAACTGCTTTGACTAATTACACATCTAATTTTAAGGAGATTACTAAGAAAATGGATATAAGGAAGGCCTCTATTAGTAAATAAGTAATGAAAATTATTGTTTCGACTTTAAAATTCTTCTAATTGTTCAAAGTAAACTTCATTTAATGTGTTTTGAGTTAAACTTTTTTATTGCAGAAATTTTTATTAACCCAGTTTTTCTTTCTCTCTTCTTTTTCTTTTTCTTTTTTTTTTTTTTCTTCTCTCCTCTTATATTTTTGTTTATTTTTTCCTGGTAGTTCGTGAAGAGTCACATGACACATGGATGTGAGCCGCATGCAGCTCACAAGCCACGTTGTGTCCACCCTGGTCTATAATTTGCTACTGTAGTCTTAGAACTCCCTTATGCAAAGGAATTATTTTGCCCTCTTTCCACTCCCTTGGAGCTCTACCAGAGCTGAGACTTAAATTAAACAGATTAGTCAAAGACATTGCCAGTTCCCTTGTACATTCTCGTAAAACCCTAGCTGATATCCCATCTAATCACACAGCTGCATTTACATTGAGATTCTGCAATATCCTAAGAATCTCCAATTCATCCACCTCTGTTCCCACATTAGTGTCTGTCACATAGGTTAAAGCAGTAACCTCACTAGAATGATATATCCTTGCAAAGTGGTTACTGTAACTATTTTATCTGCTTCTGTTTCCTCATGATCATCATCACTCATTAATTAATCTTCCATAGTCATTCTTCCTCTTACTTGCCATATAACGAATGAACTTTTTGGGATTTCCGTTGACCTGCTTAGCTAGATTCTTTTCATATTCTGATTTTGCCTTCCTTGCCACGGCCTTGTATTGTTCATGAATTTACTGGTCACCTTTCTCCTTATATACCCTCTACAGTATTTTCTTCTGTACCTCATACTTAATGATATTACTCATCCATCTAACTCCTACCTGATTAACCCTAGTATTTAATACTGCTTCTAAGTTTATTTTTCACTTGGTTAGACTATAATAAATTTAGTTTAATCCTTTATCCAAGTGTGAACAAACAAAGTTTGCACCTGAAAGTATCTTTCTTCAGGACTGGGGTAAGGTGGTACAACACCGTGCAACTCGTTGCAAAGGTGTTGTACCACCTTACCCCAGTGTTCAGAGATTTTCATGCAAGTCTGTTTTTGATCTGCTGTGAGCAAGCATGCACCCATCTTGCACAAAGCCTTTTCATTTGCATTTCTTCATGCAAAATGTATCCTACACGTTCTTTTTGAAATACCTATAGTCTCAGCAATTTCACGCAATTTGACTCACCAGTCATCCAATACCATATCATGCACTTGATCAATGTTTTCTGCTGTTACACTTTTTGGATGTCCTTCACATGGATCATCTTCAAGGCTGGTAGGGCCGCATTTAAACTTGGCAGCCCATTTCTGAATTGTCGAAAATGAAGGAGAAGAGTGCCCTTAAACTTTTATGAACTTCAAATGAATTTCTTTTGGCATTAAACCTTCTTTTACAAAGAATTTTATAACCGCATGATACTCAATTTTATCCATTTCAAGGGTTAGAGACAACACTTTTGCCTTAGACAGTTGTATTAAAAAAACTACTTGATAGAATGACTTGCAATTTCACATGGATGCTTTTGACAGATATACCAACTTAGGAAAAAAAATCTTGCCGACGGTGTTGCCATCTATGGTCGAGGCCAAGAACTTTTCAGACCACCCTCAAACAGTGTAATTATAATATCTTTACTCTGTGCTCACAATTTTAGAAATATGTCCCTGAAAGGTCCTTATCAATCTCCAATCCCTCATATCCTTCCTCTACCTCATCTAGGATATCTCTGCCAGTTCATACTGTACATTTCTCAAATTTTAGAGCACTATGCTTTGCAACATTCAACAGGTGACCAGACTTACCTAATCGGTCAGTCTATTCAAATCATCTTACAAGCTACAGCGTTTTCTCTACTCCCCATAGTTTTTCCCAAATCGACATCTGCAAATAACTGCATATCACCATTAAAGTCTATCCTTATATCATGTAAATTAAACGGCTATGGCTCCAAAACAGATCATGACAATAGGGACTTTCTTCTTCTTCTGGGATTCCTACATAGATGAATTTCTGATGCTAATCAGAGAACCGGCTCCAAATCCCATTCGTTCCAATTTAATTACCAGTTTGTCATGTGGCAGTCTGTCAGAGGCCTTTGCAAAAGCTAAATATATGCCACCGTGTGTATACATCTCCCTTGTTTAACCCCCTCCCCCCAACGCCATGACGTCTGTAGACATCCAGCTAAATCTAGATATGATTCTGTAACAGCCGTTGAATAATATGGATAAGAAGTGCAAATTGGTCTCACTATTTCATCCACCTCAGCCGGCAGGGAGGTTAATGCATTTGCCACCGTGTTATAATAAGTAAATAGATTGCTAAAACACGATCTTCCTTTAGCAAACCAATGCGATCTAGTGCTGTTGTCAACCCATTTCTGAATATTTGCCCTCACCAACTTTTCTAACCTGAAGAAACTTCAGGCACAAACTTTGTTTGCTTACACTTGGATAAAGGATTAAACTAAATATATAATTTATAGTCTAATCAAGTAGATAAAAACTTTCAACATCTTTCTCTAATCCAGAGTAATTTAATAATAAGGTGTTGACACCTTTTGGCAACTGGCATACGGAAATATGAGTTCTGCATTGCTTTAACCTTGGTATCAGCTCTGGGTCTGGCTCCCACTGAAGATACCTCAATAAAGGTCGAAACCAGTCTGGGTAGTGACGCTTCCCATGATGCATAGCATTATACATGTCTGCAAGGAGATGCTTTACATTATGGGATACTAAGGAAAGTGATGAGAACTCAGTCTACCTTTGCCAAGAGTTGCCCCAATCCTGAAGATACTTCAGGTGCAAACTTTATTTGCTTACACTTGGATAAAGGATTAAACTAAATATATAATTTATAACTTCCCTAACACTTGAACCACAACTCCAGATGCACTGATTGGAGTCTTAGTCTTATTGCCTCCCTTATTAAGTGGAACAATATTGTCCTTTTTCCACTTTATAACTTGTCCCAATGTAAGACTCATGTTTAAAAAAAAAAAAAAAAAAATTACATCAACACCATTTCTATCTCCTTAGAACATTCCCTCAAAATATACGGTTATGTATCATCTTGCCCTAGAGCTGTATTCATAGCAAGTTTACTTAATTCATCATGATTTCCTCTCTCCTTCCAATGCACTCAAGTTGTGCATGATATCACATTCATGAGGATGGAAAGATTATCAATTGCCCATTTAATATCTCAACCATATCCTTCCGAGCAGTTATCATTTTCACAAAGCAGTATCATCCTTCCACGATCATTCTTTTGTCCACTATCCACATTGAAAGAACATGCAGCCCCCCCCCCCTATTAATTGCTTCTCATACTTCTCTTTTGCTGCACTTATCAAGCAATTTTTGCTTTGTGTTCCTCATGCAACTAATTATCGCTACTTATCCTATGCTGCATTGTCATGCATTTCACACCTGTTGTATTTAATCTCCTGACCTCCGGAATACATTCAAATGTGATCTCCGCCAGACAGTTACTGAGTAGGGCACAAGCAGCATTGATATTCTTTTCATCCGTCCAGTTAGTCATTTCATGAAATAGTTGCATGCTACTGCCCGAGTTTGTCATAATTGATAGCCTTATCATTCCACATATCCCTTTTTCATGGTTACTTCTGGAGGAAGACTCAATACCTCATTTATATTAACATCCTCTGATGAGATTATCAAAGTGAATATCTTGATCTTTGTGTGCCCCATCTTATTTACTGCTTAATGTAGTTGCCACTTAAATACTCGAGAAATTCAATCTCTTTGCCTCTGAATGCCATATGTTCCTTCCAGTTTATATTACTATAATTAAAATTACCCATAATGATCACTTTTTTCTTATTTGCCTATATATTTCCTTCTCACTGCTCTCCATATTACCAGGTATATTGCAATACTGAACTAAATATTTCATCTTATCCATCTCATACATTACTGCCTCTATTTGCCCTTTGTATCTTCTCCATGGTTGGGAATAACTTTTCTGCTACTAATTTACAGCACTCCTCCTCCCTTTCTATCCTGTCCGTCTTCATAAAAAAAAATAATAATATCCCTCCATCTCTATTCCTGTCATCCTTATCCAACCATATCTCACTTACTATAACAATTTTTTTGGGTGAATCCAAAACATATATTTTTGCTATAATAAATTTAGTTTAATCCTTTATCCAAGTGTACACAAACAAAGTTTCCGCCTAAAGTATCTTCAGGACTGAGGCAATTCGTGGTAAAGGTGGACCAAGCTCACATCACTCCTTGTCTCAGTACTTCCCATAATGCAAAACACATCTCCTTGCAGACATGTATAACGCTATGCATTAAGGGAAGGGCCACTACCCAGACCGGTTTCGACCTTTATTGAGGTCTCGTCAGTAGGAGGAGCCAGACCCAGAAGTGGTGATACTGATGCAGAAGCAATGGAGAAGTCATATTTACCTATACGAGTTGCCAAAATCTCTACCATCTTATTATTAAATTACCCTGGATTTAGAGAAAGATGTTGGAAATTTTTTCTCACTTGGTTAGACTATAATAAATTTAGTTTAATTCTTTATCCAAGTAAACTAAATTTAACAAATGGAAAAAAAAAAACTTCCAACATCCAAAAAAAAAAATAATAATAAATATTTTTGCTACTTTATACCATCTGTAATGCATGCTCATAACTGACACTGGCAACCCATTCCATTCATTCACAAATCTTCAAGCAAAAAATCTAGTCCTCACACCCCTACTAACCATAATACATAGTGTGCCAGTTAAGTAATGAGATTGGTTTTTTTTTACAGGACAGCCCTTTGAATATAAGTGACAAATAAAAGTAATGGATAAAATTTGTACTATATGTGTAAATTTTTTTTTACAGGTATTAACAAAGTACAGAAGAATTCTTCATTCTGCACTAATTTTCTATTTTTAATGGTTACTGTGTTAAGTTTTGGTACAATTTTCAAGCAAAGACTTATCTATGCTAATATTACCAGATCATTTTCATGTTGCCTAGAATATCCATATCTGTTGAGAGCAGTACTGAAAGATGAAAATCCAAATAAAAAACTGTTATACAGAAGAAATAAGGAATTTCAAAGATCAAAATTTTTCTACTCTTCACAGTCCAGTGAACAAAATTTGAGAAACAGAAGTGCTTTACTTTATATTTCAGCAGCTGCTGTATTAGTTCTTGGATTTAGTTATGCAGCAGTACCTTTATATCGTATATACTGTAAGGTAAGTTTTATTTATTACTATTCAGTGTATTTCATTAGACTTTTTGTGAAAATTTCATTCTGAAATATATCACATTGTCCACATATACTGTCCTGCATTTTATAGTGTTTTAACTTCCAGACTGATTTGCATTTCCTGTTATGGTTAAAATAAATCACTTTACATAATTCTTTTACCATGGATAAATAGTGATCTCTAGGATAAAGCTAGTTAGCAAGAAGAAAACCTCCACATGTCCTCAAAGAAACCCAGAAAACTAGGTGGGCTTCTGATACATTGTTAGCTCACTGTTGTGTATCCTGTTTGTCGGGTGCATAAAAATAAGGTCACAGTCTGTCAGAAACCTATCCTTGTTTATTTATTCTGGATACATATAGCAGAAGAGTTCCCTTGAATTATCATTGGCCCGACTGGTTCCAATCTTCTCTTATACTGCACTTTTTCTTTCTTTACCATGCATATCACTCTTGCCTGCATTTTATACTTTTCATACATCTGATTTCTATCGACTATCTTGCACCTCCTTTATAACTTATTTCCTTTCTTTTTTTTAGTATTTTTATTAGTCTTTAACTGAATTTATTTGTTTACAGCTATTAGTTTCTATTTTTAATTCTCTCTAAATATTTGGTTTTGAGATTATTATTGTTATTCTTGTGTAGGCACCTTCATGGGGTCTGAAGACTCTTTGCCGGAGACCTAAACTATCCATACAATCTATCATACCTCTCTTTGTACCCATGAACAGACAGAGTACTTATAACTGACACTGGCAACCCATTCCATTCATTCACAACTCTTCAGGCAAAAAATCTAGTCCTCACACCCCTACTAACCACAATACATAGTGTGCCAGTTAAGTAATGAGATTGATTTTTTTTTACAGGACAGCCCCTTGAATAAAAGTGACAAATGTGTTTATAGTTTTGACCATTGGAGTGTGTTGGTGCACTAGTTTTCATGTGCCAACCATTGAAGTGTGAGTGTAGTGTGTTAGAAGTTGCATCATGGAGCAAAGAGCTGTGGTAAAATTTTACTGTATATTGGGAAAAACTGATACAGAACTGAAACTGGTACCAAGACCTAAAACAGTTTACAGTGATGACTGTCTGTTTAAACCAATGTTTAAAGAGGGGAGGGAGTCCCTTGTTGATGACAAGCAAATAATCAATAAGCTACTTGCTGTACAGCTTGGTGTTGGTAAGGAAATGGCCAGATTAATCTTAGAAAGAGATTTGCACATTAGGAAGATTTGTTGACACATGAACAGAGATAGAGTACTGGGTTTCATGTTGTCAAAATATCATCTATGCACTTGATCAAGATTGTGATGTGTTGCAAAGAATTGTCATGATGAAAGCTGGCATTTTCAGTTTGATCCGGAAATGAAACACCAGAGCATGGAAATGCCGTGGATTGTGTTCTCCTCAGTAGAAGAAAGTCAGGGTGCAAAAATCACATGTCAAGACAATGGTCACTTCTTTTTTTTTTTTGACACTGACTGCAGGAATTACCCACTGCAAATTTGTTCCTGAGGGTGCCACAGTGAATGATCAGTATTATTTAGGAGTAGTGCAATGTGTCAAGAAAGAACTGTTCCACAACAACAATTGGTTTCTGTTGCACAACAACATGTTTGCACGCTGTGTGCTGCCTGTGAAGCAGTTTTTGGCTTTGAAGTTGATCTGTGTGATCGAACATCCCTCCCCTATTTTCCAGATTTGACTCCTGCAGACTTTTTCCTCTTCCCAAAGATGAAGTGTGTGCCTTAAAAGGCAAGCACTTGAGTGACATCAAGGACATCCAAACTGTGTGACCCAGACACTGAAAGATATTCCCATTCAGGACTTCCACTGTGTCTTCGACCACCTGTACGACAGATGTAAAAGTTGTGTGGAGTTGGAGGGAGATTATTTTGAATGTGTGTAATTAACAAATCCAAATATACTTCTTTGTTTTGATATAATAATTCTCATTACTTAATGGGTACATCATGTACACAATCTTGCCATAAACACTGTTACAACTTCTGCACACTCATGCACTGCCCATATAATTGTGTGAGCCTGGTTCCATCAATGGCACTGTGTACAGCCAACATTTGCATGTTTTATCAGTAGAGAGAGTTGTCTATCTGTACCAATTAGCATGCAGTGGGAAGATTATGAGAACTGTATAGCTGTAATAGCACTTTACAAGGTTGGAATGCAGCCCCCCCCTGTTATTTTCAAAACACTAAAAACACTCAGAATCAGTAGGATATTGTGTATTGGATTATTAACCATCATAATGATTCAGAAAACATATCTGCCCACCAAAGAACAGGACAATCATGCTGCATTAGGATGCAACAGATTGTGAAGGCACACCTCTGCCATGCCTAAATCTGTGAGAACGCAGAAAGCGATGCGATGACAGATGAATGTTTTGCAGAGAATGATGTCACACCTGGGACTGAGCCTATCGTTCTATGGGACACTTCCTAACACCACAACTTATGCAACAAGTACTTCTTTGGCAATATGTGAACAACAGACATGGAGATATCCTCTTCACAGATGAGAAGATTTTCATCGTTGAAGAGTTGTTTTACCATCAAAACAATCAGTTATATGTCCCAGATGGTTGCCCAGCACATGCGATAGCACTAAGGATTCAGAAAGGTCATTATCCTGCATCAGTAATGGTTTGGTGTGGGGAAGGGATCATATCAGGTGATATCCAAGTTTTGTTTCTGTGAGAAAGGGGCCAAAACCTCTGCCAAAGTGTATCGAGACACTGTACTAGAACCTACGGTATGGTATGGCCATTGAACATCACCTTGTTTCTTGATATGTGGCCACACAGACTTTGGGCATCTGTGAAAACAAAAAGTGAACATTTCGAACATTGGGTGCTGCTATAGGCATGTTATATATGTGGTTTGTATGTGCTGAAAGCTGTAAATGATTTACTATTAGATTATAAGTTTATTTCTATGCTGTTAAAGTTGTAATAGTATTAATGGCTAGAGTGGGTACTACTCAACTTCCAGGGATGACCTCTTATTCTGCTTCCCCATCCCCTCAGCCAAATGCTGAACATTTTTCCCTTCATCAATCCTATAAAACCCTTTAAGTAACCTAAACGATTTCATCATCATTGTCTGAACAAATTTACATATAGGCTTTTTATATCCTATTCCTGCTCTGCAGATGAAGTTAGAGGAGAGGTATGATAGATTGTGTGGATAGTTTGGGTTTCCTGCAATCAGTCTTTGGACTCCACGAAGGTGCCTGTACAATATAATAATTCTACAGAGCACTCACCATCTTAATAATTGCCTCTGAATCTTCACCACTTCTTCATTCCCAAGAGCCCAGCTGTGGTACAGTGATCCAGATGTGGACATATCTGGATTACAGTAATCCAGATGTGAACATATCAAGGCTTTATAATGAGGAATGACAATTCCATACCTCTATTTGTTAGTGTGTTCTGTAGCCAAGTAATCTTTATGAGATACCTTAGCAATATGTGCGCTAAACTACAGATCTGTCTTTCACCATCCCCAAATGCCTAGCTTCATCTATTTCCTGGGGTATGGTATCATCTACTCCAGCTGCCTTTCCACATTTCAAGCTTTTCATGGATTTTTCTCCCTCAAGTATTGGTATGTACTCCTCTTTGCATTCCTCTTGAAAATTTTCTTAGTATGGTTCTGTCACTGCTTGATTTTTTTAACAGTCTTTCAAAGTAATTACTCCAGACATCTAGGATATCCTTATCTTCAGTTTTCATGTCACTTTTATCATCTTTGATTCCTTTTACAGTACTCTTTCTTCCATTGCTAAGCTTCTTCAATAGCTTCTAAGATATTTTGCCACCTTCCTGATATTTATTTTTATATTTTTACCAAAGTCTTTCCATGACTTTTGTTTAGCTACTTTTATACACAGCTTAGCTCTCTTACATTCTCTTGCAGTGGCTACACTGCATGATTCAGAGGGTGGTCAGAAAATCGAATTCCCAATGATTGGAGTAGCGCTCTCATACTACCCATCTTTAAAAAAGGGAATAAAACTGAATGTGAAAATTACAGAGGAAATTTTCTGCTAATTGTTCCAGGTAAGATTAATTTGAGCATACTTGAAAAGAGGTTGAGAAAGATTGTGGAAGAGAAACTTGGAGAAGAACAAGCTAGGCTCAGGCCAAATACAGGTATTCAAGATCATATTTTCACTTTAAGACAAATAGTTGAGAAATCATGGGAATATGACAAGGATCTGTACTTAAGTTTTGTAGATCTGGAAGGAGCCCAGAGAAAAGGTTTTCAAAACATTACAATTATATGTGGTGAATGGAATATTATACAGAACAATACATAGTCTATATTTAAGTTGTCAGTCAGCAGTTAAAATTAAAGGAAATACAGGAAGATGCTTTGATGTAAAATCAGGGGATAAGACAAGGATGCACATTATCTCTTATTCATCATCTATATGGATCATGAATCAGGCATCAAGCCTGATCAGGGGATAAGACAAGGATGCACATTATCTCTTATTCATCATCTATATGGATCATGAATCAGGCATCAAGCCTGATTCATGATCCATATATGGTTCATGGATCAGGCTTGATGTCACTTACAAAAGAGGCATCAAGCCTGATGAATTAGAATTGGAGATTGACATCTCTTTATGCAGATATTGTTCTACTCCTAAACACATCTAGTGCAAGTAACAAATTGGGCATGAAAATCAGCAATAAAAAAACCAAAAGTATGAAAATACACAGGAGCTTAGAAAACTTCAGCTGCATTCTGAATGGAGATCTGATCTGATCTGATCTGATCGAAGATAGCAAAATATTTCAGCTATTTAGGCACAGTTTTTAGTGAAGATAGCAGGTTAAATCTGGAAATATACAACAGAATAAGAAAAGCTGGAAGTATGGTTATTAGCCAGCTGAATAAATTTATATGGAATAAGAGAGAAATTAGCCAAAACACCAAACTCACAGTATACAAAACAGTGTTTAAACCAGTTTTAAGTTATGGATCTAAGAGTTGGGTTAGAAATAAAGCACTTGATCCAAGACTAGAGACCACAGATATGAGGGTTCTGAGAAAAATTAGGGGAGTGAACCGATGGCATCAATGGCAGAATCATATTAAAAATAGATATTAGAAAGGAACTTGACATTATTAGCATTCAAGAATGTGTCAGCAGAGCTAATCTAATGTGGTACGGTAACTCAAATAGGAGAGGAATAACTTTCAGCCACCTTCTTCATATTTATTTTCTATGTTCTTACCAAAGTCTTCCCATGACTTTTGTTTAGCTAGTTTTACACAGTGTTTAGCTTTCTTACATTTGTCTCTGTATTCTCTAAGAGCACAAGTTGACTTATTTGTCATGAACTTTTGATATACTTTCTTCTTTTCCTTCACTGCCTCTTTAACTTCCTGTGTCCACCAGGGAGTTCTGATTTTTCTATCCTTGTAGACAACCTCACCCCATGCCTCTCTGGCAGAATTAGTCAATGTTTTCCTTAGAGCTTGCCACTGAATCTCCAGGGTTTGATTCCTGTTGCCAAACTCTTTCATTTTTTCTTGAATAATGTTTGTATATTTTAATCTACAGTTCATATCTGAGATCTGCTCAACTTTTATTTGTTTTAAAACTTTCTTACATGTTCTTCTTTTCAATATGAAATTCAATTTTATCCTGCCTAAGACCTAATGGTGATCACTTCCAATTTCAAATCCTCTGTACACTCTAGTGTTCTGCACCAGCGAGAAAACATCACTATCAACAATAATATAGTCAATGAGACTTTTCTTATTCCTTGCCTCTTCTATCCATGTGAATTTGTGCACATTTTTATGTTGGAACATGGTGTTAGTAATAATCAGTCCATGCCCTGAGCAGAAATCCAACAAGTATTTGCCATTATTATTAGCTTTGCTCTTTTCTCCAAATTTTCCCAAAATATTTTTGTATGTCTGACAGTTTTCCTACTCTGCTATTTAAATCCCCAACAAGGACCATCTTTTCATTGTGTCAATTTCTTTTTCTAAAGCCTCAAAAAATTCCTCCACTTCTACCTTAGGAGAACCTTCTGTGGGACCATAGGCACAAATATATCTCATTGTCCAGTTCTCCATTCTGATATTTGCCCACATCACTCTACTTGAGACTGCCTGCCATTCAAGAAGATTAGCCTCGTATTTATTGTTGAATACTATGGCTACGCCTTATTTTCCTTGATTGTCATTGCCTAAATATAACATTTTGTATTTATTGCTCAGAAAGAGATCACCAGTTTTGTTTTGTTTTTTTTTGTTTCAGTCACTCCTATTATGTCGATCTGGTACTTATCTAATTCCTCAGCTAGCTCCATTTCTTTGCCATTCAGGCTTCTTATGTCGATAGTACCGATCTTCAATTCTTGTGATATTGATTTGGCATGTGTTTTAGGATTTGTTCCAGTAGCTGACTTTTCACTGTTCACCCTGGTTCCCTGGCAAAAACAACAGGGGCCTTGTTTGACAGGGCGATGCCCCAGCCGGCATAAAATTCTATGATGTTGTACCATCATTTAATATTGTGGTTTAAGCCAATAAGAATACAATTTGGTCGCCTAAATCCCAAATTGCCGGTCCATCCTCATTCGTTCAGTATCCAGGTAGATACCTAACAGGGTGCACCACGAGAAGGTGAGGATTGGACATTAGATCAGACGCCCTGGTCGGTTCTCCACATTCCTTTAAAGGCTATGTGGAGGTCTCCTCTCAGTTATACAGCTTTGACCCTTAAGCTTATTTTTATTAAATTCTTTAGTCACATAATAATGTAGTCTCAATACTCAATAACTTCTCACAGAACTACTAAACCACAAACTTACATTTGCATCTAATAGATTATATTATTTGGGTGAGATTTTTAAACATAAATATCTCTAGTTTGCTTAATCAGTGTAAGTATTATTCCTTTTCTTTAGTAAATGATGTGGACTTCCTTGAATGCATCTGATTTGAGATTTCATGGAATTATTGAAAAAAGAAAACATAGAACTCTCCTATTTCAAATCAAAGCAAATCATGAAAGCTTACTGAATATAGAATATTGTGCAAGCAAGGTGATTATTCATTTTGTAATAACCTAATGCAATGAAAGACCTGACTAATTTCATCAAGTTGAAGGTTGAAAATGGTTTTAGAAAATTCAAAGAAATTTTGAAGTTTCAGATTTTTTTTTTTTTTGCTCCTTAAATTGTGAGTTTTGAATGTGTCTTGTCTGTTGTACACTAACATTTGTCTAAAATTTCAGCTTTCTAGCCTCAAGGAAGTGAGTAAAGGAACGTTTGGAAATTTTAATACTGTTCAGTCATTCACTCACTTGCTTAGCAGTGTATATGATAACAGTTTTTAAATATGTTTAATAATATATATATTATTATCATATATATGTTGCAAAGACTGATATGTTCAACTATTGACTTGGTATCTCTGGAATGGTGGAGAAAGTTTTGTAAAAGTTAGTCAGAGCTTGATTACAGAAATGGGTGGACAGAGAATATATATATATATATATATATATATACTTTGCAATGAATAGCATATTTCTTAAACATGAACAGGGAAGTTCATGTTTAAGAAACTTGCTCACATATTTTAATAATGATGTTACTGTTCAGTTTGACAAGAGGAATGGATATACCATGATATTTTTGGACTTTAAGTCTTTTGACAGGATACACCATGGGGAAACCATTGCATAAATTGGAGACTATGGGATCGAATTATAAAATATTAGTGTGGATAAGAGAATGGCTGACTGACAGATATTAAAAAGTGGTACATGTTGGATTTCAGTCTTCTGAGTTCATGGAGGTGCTCATATTAATATCTACTAATGCCTTTTAATCTCAAAAGGAAGGGAAAGCTATTTAGTTCAGACCAACTTGAAATCACGTGTGGCCACTCTTCACCTTTGGCCATTGCTGATAGCTGGTCCAAGCCATCAGCGATTTACTTGTGAGCAGGAGAGTACATCAGACAACTGCTGCCATCTCATGGCTCCCGATCTTGGCATTATATTATTTAATTTGTTTATAATAATATCTTACGAAATAAAAAAATGATGGTACAACATGACAAAATTTCATGCCGGCTGGGGCGTCGCCCGGTTAAATAAGGCCCCTGTTGTTTTCACCAGGGAACCAGGACGAACATCGAAAAGTCAGCTACTGGAACAAATCTGAAAGCACACCCCAACTCAACATCACCAGACTTGAAGATCAGTACTATCAACATAAGAAGCCTGAATGGCAAAGAAATGGAGCTAGCTGAGGAATTAGATAAGTACCAGATCGACATAATAGGGGATGACTGAAACAAAAAATACAAAATGTTATATTCAGGCAATGATAATCAAGAAAAAGAAGGAGTAGCCATAGTATTCAACACAAAATACGAGGCTATTCTTCTTGAATGGCAGTCAGTCTCAAGTAGAGTAATGTGGGCAAATATAAGAATAGGGAACTGGACAATGAGACTTATTTGTGCCTATGGTCCCAAAGAAGGTTCTACTAAGGTAGAAGTGGAGGAATTTTTTGATGCTTTAGAAAAAGCAACTGACACAATGAAAAAGGAAAAGTTGGTCCTTGTTGGGGATCTAAATAGCAGAGTAGGAAATGATTGTGAGACATACAAAAGTATTTTGGGAAAATTTGGAGAAAAGAGCTAAGCTAATAATAATGGAAAATACCTGTTGGATTTCTGCTCTGGACATGGACTGGTTATTACTAACACCATGTCGCAACTTAAAAATGTGCACAAATTCACATGGAGAGAAGAGGCAAGGAATAAGAAAAGTCTCATTGATATGTTATTGTTGATAGCGATGTTTTCTCCCTGGTGCAGGACACCAGAGTGTACAGAGGATTTGAAATTGGAAGTGATCATAATTTAGTCTTGAACAGGATAAAATTGAATTTCATATTGAAAAGAATGACATGTAAGACAGTTTTAAAGCGAATAGAAGTTGAGCAGCTATCAGATGTGAACTGTAGACTAAAATACACAAAGATTATTGAAGAAAAAATGAAAGAGTTTGAGAACAGGAATCAAACCTTGGAGATTCAGTGGCAAGCCTTCAAGAAAGCCCTTATTGATTCTCCCAGAGATGCATTTTGTGAGGTTGTCTGCAAGGATAAAAAAATCAGAACTCCCTGGTGGACACAGGAAGTTAAAGAGGCAGTGAAGGAAAAAAAGAAAGCATATCAAAAGTTCCTGGCAAATAAGTCAGCTTGTGCTCTTAGAGAATACAGAGACAAATGCAAGAATGCTAAACACTGTGTAAAACTAGCTAAACAAAAGTCATGGGAGGACTTTGGCAAGAATTAGAAAATAAATATCAAGAAGGTGGCAAAATATTCTGAAGGGAAATAAAACTGAGTGTGAGAATTACAGAGGTATTTCCCTACTAAGTATTCCTGGCAAGATCTATTGCAAGTATACTTGAGAAACGGTTGAGAAGAATTGTGGAAGAAAAGCTGGGCGAAGAACAAGCTGGATTCAGGCCAAATAGAGGCTGTCAGGATCAGATCTTCACTTTATGACAAATAGTGGAGAAATCATGGGAATATAACAAAGATCTCTATTTGAGTTTTGTCGATTTGGAAAAGGCATATGACAAGGTGCCAAGAGAGAAGCTATTCAATACACTACAGTTATATTTTGTCAATGGGGAATTATATCAAGCAATACTTAGTCTTTATTTGAGTTGTAAGTTAGCAGTTAGAATTGAAGGAAGTACAGGAAGATGGTTTAATGTTAAATCTGTTGTGAGACAAGGATGTACATTATCCCCTCTGTTATTCATTATCTATATGGATCACATTATGAAGGAAAGTGGTATTAAACATGATATCAAAATTGGATATGTTAATGTCAGCTCTTTGCTTTATGCGGATGATGTTATACTTCTAAATAAATCTGCTACAAGTTTGCAAGATTTTCCCTGACTAAATTGAATAACTGTTGTAATAGATATAGTATGAAAGGTTAGCATTAAAAAGACAAAGACAATGAAAATAGGCAGAATCATTGAAAATGTCAGCTGTGTTGTGAATGGAGAACCTGTGAACAAGTAAAACATTTCAACTACTTAGGCAGATTTTTAGTGAAGATGGTAAATTAAATATAGAAATAGACAACAGAATCAGCAAAGCTGGTATGGTGGGAAGTCAATTGAATAAATTCATATGGAATAAGAGAGAAATTAGTCAGAACACTAAATTAGCTGTATACAAGACAGTGTTCAAACCAGTTTTAACTTATGGATCTGAGAGCTGGGTCAGAAGTAAAACACTTGACCAAAGACTAGAGACCGCAGATATGAGAGTCCTGAGAAAGATTATAGGCGTGAACAGATGGCATCAGTGGCAATATCATATTAAAAACTATGGATATTAGGAAAGAACTTGACGTGGTCAGCATCCAGGAATGCGTTAGCAGAGCTAATCTCAGGTTGTATGGGCACTTAAATAGAATGGGAGAGGAAAGATTAGCAAAACAGGTGTTCTTTGCCAGGTTCGCAGGAAAACGACCCAGAGGAAGACCAAGATATAGGTGGATTGATACGGTACAAAGTGCTTTAGACGATAGAAATATAAGTTCTGATAATGTTGGAGTCTTGACAAGTAACAGAGACTGATTTGGAGGAAAATTGTAGATGGGAAGTTAATAATGATGTAATTTTTTCATGTGGTACTATCATATCCTGTACACCCCTTGAGGGTACATGGCAGGAATTTGATGATGATGATAATCTCATACATGAAAATTTGCATGACAACCTATAGTACTCTCAGAACCGGCACTGGGTCTTTGCCACCCGCATGCAATTTCTATTTAAGTGCCCCTTTAATGATCCGGGCATGTGTGGTTCTTTTACAATAATAAAAATGTAAATTATTTGAAATTTCTTAAATAAATTTTGACAGAACAGCCACACGTTGGTTCGCTAAATGTAATGAACCGGAGGTGTTGACTAGGCAGGATAATCATTAAAAACCCGAATATTCAAAAAATTCTCAAAAGTTAAAGCAAATTTTGATAAAGCCACTTCACTTTAATCGTTGAATACAGGGATTATAGAAGTCTCACCAACCAGAATCGCTTACAAAATTAAAAGGAATTTTAATTAAAGTTAAAATTTATTTGAACTAAAGTTTAAAAAATTCTTGCATTTTACAAGTTACTAAATTCTTAGTAACTTGTAAAAATTTTTTAATAATTTTTATAAGTGGAACTATCTTTTAGGAAAATAAAGATAAATGAGAAAATAGGAAAAGAATTCAGAAATAATTAGAACATTTAATATATTAGAATATTTAATATACATTTAATATTTTATATATTTAGTATTCAAAAAATAACATCTTTACAGAATAACAGAAAATAAATTAAATTACATAAATATACTTGAAATTTTTTAACTAAAATTTTAGGGTTTTTGATTTCATATTCACAAAATTAGAATAATGGTCTTAACGTCTAATTCCACATGTATATCATTTTCAGTAGCTATTAACGCCAAACTAACACGTCTTTTTTGTGACATACTTGTTGTTAAGTAGGTTTTAATCAATTTCAACTTGGAAAAGGAACGTTCACCGCTTGCTACACTAACAGGTAAGATTAATACTATTCTTAAAGCAATTGAAAAGTTAGGGAAAGATAAATTATTGGACAAAATAAAATTAAGAATATCGAAAGGGTTTTGAATATTTAAATTATCCCCGAAAAATATCCCGGAAAGCACATAACTCGTCATATAGTTCTATTGCATTTACGTTTTATTGTCACCATCCTTCAAGAGAATCTCTAAATCGTCACAATTTTTTCGTAAATCTTCGTTATTAATTTGTAGTAATCTATACAAGAAATTAAAATTATCATAACATGTTTTTAGTTGTTCAAAACATTCTACTAACGAACACATTGCAAATTTAGAAGTGTAGAAAACACATTCATTCTAAATTTATCTTCTGGCGATTGTGGTGTTTCGTCATGATGCTTGTAGTCAAATTGTCATGTCTTCTTTCGTCATCGAACTTCCGTACAAGTTTTGAATTCTTGTTCTCCATCCACCTCTGCACTCAGTTCTTTTGCCGTTTTTAGAACTTCTTTAAAATTTGTATCTTATTGATACTCTTGTAAGAATATTTTTATGTTTTTGATAGATTCTAAAGCAAGTGTAATGTTCATATTTTTGTCTGGAAGCATTTTACTCACAGGGTTTATTCTGTTAAATAAATCATAGCAAATTATAAGAGAACAAATAAATTTGTAGTCCTTTATTTTAGCATATAAGTTTGTGCTTCATGCTGAGTTTCTTTATTTAAAATTTCAAAAAGTACATAAATTTCTCTTAACTGATATTCTATAGGGCGGATTGCATTAATTTTACTTTCCCATCACATTTCTGATGGCTCTTTAAATGTTAATTTTTTTACGAACTTTAAAAGGATTGCCCAACATTTGTAAGAGAATGAAAGGAATTGTATATTTCTTGAATGATTGCAAAGAAACTAATTGTATCTGCATTCACTTTGGCTGCATCGTTAATGATTAAATTTAGACTATGAGCAGCACGTTGCACATAAAAAGCTTGAGGATTTTTGTTCAAAAGCAAATTTTGGAGCCCATGTTTTTTCCCTTTCATATTTGCCCCATTGTCATACCCTTGACCTCGCATGTCTTCAATGGGAATGTTCCATTTTTCCAGTTCCATTATCGTTGCACATAAACCACATCCTGTGGAATCTGATATATCTGCAAAACCTAAAAAGTTTTCCCTGATCTTGACAATTCCATTGTCACAGGAAACAAAGCGAATAATAATGGTAATTTGTTCTGTTTTACTTGCATCAGGGGTGCTGTGTAAAATTATGGAATAATATTTAGATTTTCGAATTGATAATAAAATTATATCCCTGATTGCATTACTTAAAGTTTCCAATATTTCATTTTGACTGTCTTTACTCAAATAGTGTACTCTATTATTTCGCTGTAGGGCCCTTTCAACATGATTTTCCATAACGGGATCAAACTTCGCAAACAGTTCAACTAATTTTTAAAAATTGCTGTTATTCCTTTCATATAATTTATCAGATGATCCGCAAAAAGCTAAATTTTGGCTACCAAGGAATTTTATAATTTCAATCAAACTTTCTAAAACACTCGAATATGTTTCTTTTCCCTTTCATACATGCTTTGAGTCTGGCAATCAATAGTAGTTTTGTTTTTTTAAATTTTTATCAAGTTCCTTCCATTTTAAGAATGTTTCATGTGAGTTAAAATAGTCACGTATCTATGCAAAGTTTTACTTACATTTCTCCAATCGTTATAACCTTCTACAAGACTACTTGATTCAGTAGGTGTGAAAAGTTTGCAACAAAAGCAAAAAACAGAATTTAAAGTTTCGGAATAAATGAGCCATGTTCTTGGCACGAGCTCCCCGTTTTCCATTTTTCTATTATAATACATGTAGCCAAATTTACAACCATACGTATCTCTGGGATATATTATATTTTTCTTTTGAACAGGCCACATTTCAATTAAAACAACTCCTAAGTTTTCATCAATATTTCCCCATTCACCTTAATCTTCTAAATTTACGGAGACTAACAATGTGTTAGTTTCGTGGTCAACTACAACTAAATCTTCTCCTAACTGTTTTTCACTTAAATCATGCTTCTTGTTATCTTGTTCAATAGTTGCAATAATACTTTCATGCAAACTGGATGGACTGTTTACACATCTGGGCACCACCCCAGATGTGTAAACAGTTGATAGTTGGTTGAATTTGTGATTTGTATAGGATTGATAGCTGTTCAGGTATGAAGTAACATCTTGAGAGAAAGAGATCCTATTTTTTTGATTTTTTTTTTTTTTGGATGCCAGGGAAGCAATAGTTGTAATTTCTCTATCTGAAGAAGAGAGGGGGGGGGGGGTATCATCTAGTTTAGAGATTTGGGTTTTGTCAAGAGTAAGACTGGAAGAAAAATTATCCTTTTTTGTAGAAGATAGAGAGAACTGTGTTTTTCTGCCATTGAAACTGGCAAAGTTGTTCAAACTCCATCAAAGAATGGTTTGGAGATCAGAATTTAGGGTAGTAGAAGTTCTGGAGGTTGTGGTAATTTCTGTGAGAAATGGTTGGTCAATGAGAAAGAGATTTGTAGTGTGTTATCAGTAAAGCTGTGTATTGAGTTGATGGTCAACTGGAAAATTCCTTGATATGTAGAAGGAAGAGAATGGGCAGGAGAACAGATCCTGTTGAACTCTAGTTTGCATAGTAAGACCATAAGGAACTCTTAAGTATTACAAGCTATGTGTCCAGTCAGAAAGCTGGCAATCCAGCTGCAAATCCAGAGACTGAATGATCTGATCTTATTTAAATAGACCCTTATGCTAGACCTTTTAGAGGTGTTGGTGGTTGAGAGCAATTTTCCCATGGTATTTATCCTGTGATAGTGACATAGATAACTGAATCCCCTGTTGATCTACAGTGAAAAAGTCCATATTGGTGATCATTTATTAGTTGAGTGGTTTCAAGATTACAGATGAGTTCAGTGTGGTTGAATGCGAGCACTACAGTTGCTTTTCTTGACTTTCAGGATTAAAACCCCAAATTTTTTCCACAAAGAAAAAAAAAAAGAAGCCTACTTTCCCATGCCAGAAATTTTCTAATTCAGGAACCAGATGAAGAAATCCTTCAAAAATGCTTCTAGTTCAGTTCTTGTCTAATTCTAGACTAGAATTGAAGTGTAATGATCTTTCTTCAGGTGATCTAATGTTATGGATGCAAATGCTTTTTCAACATAACCACATAGGCACTCAGTTATTATTCCTAAATTAGAAAACACACACAGAAAAGTATAGTCCATATGCACAAGAACCTAAAATCTTGCACTATGTCTACTGTATTGAGATCTGTAATCATTCATATCACTAAACTCTTCCTTTTTTTTTTTTTTCTTTATCTTGTTATAGCATTTTCTTCCTTCCTTCATTCACACGCTCTCTCTCTCTCTGTCATCTAAAGATGCTGTTATTCTCTTATTTTGAAACTTTTCAATGATTCCCCTTATCACAGAGCTTCAGAATACAGTTCTCCTCCTCCAATTAGGTAGTAGTCATTTTTTCCAGCATGAGACCACTGCTACTCAGCTTATTGATATTTGATTCCCAGGAGTGGAGCTCCCAGATTATGTCATTAGTCCATTCACTTTCTTAATGTATTAGAGATTTAAAACCTTTTATGGGTAGGAACACTTTGGAACATTAGTTCTAAGAATTTATGGTGTACCAAAAATTCATATGATAGGTATTTCCTTAAGACCAATAGTAGATGGTAGAGACTCTCTGACCTCTAATTTAGCAAAACATCTCACCAAAATGATTTTACCTCATACAGGAAAAGCATCTTCTTTCATCAAGAACAGTACACATTTTATTGAAAAAGTAAAAGATATTTATATTGGACCTTCAGACATATTAGCAAGTTTGGATGTGATCAGCCTATTTACAAATGTTCCAAGAAACGAAACTGTGAATCTCCTAGAAGACCTTTTTCCTCCGGACATCGTAGATCTTTATAAACATTGTATAAATAATGCTTTTTTCAAGTTTCAAGACAAATTTTGGGAACAAAAAGAAGGATTGGCTATGGGCTCTTCCCTCTCTCCGGCTTTGGCTAACCTATTTATGGAAAACTTTGAAAATAATGCTTTAAACAATTATCATCAAAAACCAAAAATATGGCTACACTATGTCGATGATATATTCATTATATGGCCAGGAACAACAGATGAACTCATTGCTTTCAAAGATTACCTAAAAAATTTGCATAATAATGTAAAATTTACTTTAGAACAAGAACTTAGAAAATTGCCTTTTATAGATATTCTATTAGAAATCAATGAAAAGGATAATAAACTTTCTTTCTCAATATATAGAAAACCCATCAGCACAGGAAGATTTCTTAATGCAGCCTCACACCATCACTCTTTGCAAAAAATAGGTCTAATAAAAACCCTAAGGGACAAATTTCCAGCACAGAGAAATGGAGAATTAGAATATCTAACACAGATCCTTCAAAAGAATGGTTATGAAACCAAGACTATCAAAAAAATCCTCCACACACCTCCTACAAGCATCTCTCAGAAACAAGATTTCAAAAATGCTATCTCGCTTCCATATATCAAAAATGTTACAGATAAGATGGCTAAATTACTTAACAAATATAACATCAAAGTAGCCTTTCTGCCCCTGGAAAAAATTTCAAGATTTCTACATCCCCCGAAACCTCCTCATCATCCTTTAAAAAAAAAACCAGATGTTTACAACATTTATTGTTCTTGCAGTATCTGCTATGTAGGACAGACAGGAAGATCTGGGGAAATTTGCATGAACGAACACCAAAAGGATGTAAAAAACAGAAGAGAACAAAAAGCAGGTCTAGCTTTCCATACCACTTCCACTGGCCACAATGTACTATGGCAGAATACAAACATGTCGTACATAGAAAAAACTGTTACATAAGGAAATTTAAAGAATCTGCAAACATGCTTAAAATACCAACACAATGCAATAAAAATCAAGGATTAATTCTCCACCAAGTTTGGTCAGCTTTAATAAAAAATATATCTCACTCGACCTCAGACATTATGAACGTGAACAACAGAACTTGGCATCATCCAGCATAGTTTAAACCCAGTACTGCTTTGAATCTGCATTCTGATTTTTTAATTTTATGAATAGTCAGACGGCTACAACTGTATAGTAAAAATAAATAAATAATCAGCTAACGCCTTTTTATTCCCGTATACAGGGAGTAGGCGAGGCCATTTAGCTCTATCTAACTTTTGGAGACTGAGTGGGCAGTTCAATCTCCACTGGTACCAATCAGAGTAGATGGCCCAAGGTTATCACTAATTAAGCGGTACTCAGTGAAGAGAGACAGCTCAAATGTGCCGCCATCTCGTAGTCCCTAACCCTAACACAATATATTTAATGTCTGAAATAATGTGGGTTCTACGGTCGATTTTCTTGAGTTTACAGGACAAAAAACCCGAGTTTCTGGGAGGAAAAACCTGCTTGCCCGTGCCAGAGATCGACTAACTCGGGAACCGGTCGAAAAAAGGCTTAGAAAAATTTCCTCTAGTCGCCGACTAGACTCGAAACCAAGTCTTCCTTCGTGCGGCCAAGTGCCGTGGTTGGCAAACGCCACATCCACTGAGCTACACAGGCTCAACTGTTAATATCAACTGTAAGTATGAACTGTTAATCTCTTTTTTGTTGTTTTAACTTTCAGTTACCTTTTACCCCTGAAGATGTAAGTCAAATGACTTACAAAACTTGTCGGGTCTTTTATTAATTCATTGTATTTTGTATAGCTTATTAAAAAAAAAAAAAAAAAGTGGTCCAATTACCGAAATATACCATGTGAACTTTTAAACCACAGAAACCTCCACTTACAATTAAACACTTACATTGGGTATGAGCTTCTTATTGGTGGATCCCAAATTTTAAGAATTAACATTTAGTTGCATTAAACTAATATCCATCCCTATTCATTCATTCATTCACCCACTTTCCCAGCTTATTCACAACCTCCTGTGGAACCAAAACATCAGCATTATTATCAGAGCTTTAAAAAAATGTTTGTGTGCTCATCCATAAGTAAGAATTTTTGGTTGATGAATAAAAAGAAAAATCTGAAGAGCTTAAGTTTAATTGTCAGTTTTTCTTTACATATTGCCAATTCAGTGATTTTTTTTTTTTTAAACTTATTGTGCTTAACACATGCTTGTTTTGTTGAATATCACTTATTTTATCATAGAATATGCATACATGATTTTATTTTTAGACAGAGTTAAAGCATACTGCAAAGTAACCAACTAATTGCGACACAATAACCGAAAATAGATGCACAGCAAACAGCAGTATGGAAAGCTTGGAAAGTTGAGAAAGAATTATTACAGTTTTTTTTTTGTTTGTTTGTTTTTGTTTTCTTCAGAATGTTTAATTTCAATTTATTGATTCTGAAGTAACCAAAATGTTGATAAAGTAAAAACTGACTTTGCTGTGTCTCAATAAAATAAACTGTTAAAATTAACAGTTTATTAATAGAAAAGAGAAGAGAATTTCAAAAAGAAACACATGTGGCTTTTATTGATTATGAAAAAGCTTTTGACAAAATTAGTCGACAAAAATTGTTTAAAATATTAAACAATTTAAACATACCAAACCAACTTTTACAATCTATTCAAGAAATATATACAGGAAATAAAATAGCAGTTAAATTAGAACACACCTCAGAATGGAAAGATATATCAAGAGGAGTACGACAAGGATGTACCCTCTCACCTCTGCTTTTCAATATATATATAAATGAAATATTAACAATCTGGAAACAGCATAACCCATTTGGTATACAAATGACCCCTCAAATGAAGATAGATACACTACTATTTGCAGATGATCAAATAGTATTAGCTACATCAGAAGATGACTTACAAAGATCATTTAAATCATTAAATGATATCTCAAAGCAATATAATATGACAATATCCAAAGAAAAAATAAAAATAATGGCATTCAAAGGAGAAAACCCAATAAGAAGTAAAATAGTGATAGATAATAAAATACTAGAACAAGTAAACACTTTCAGATACTTGGGATGTGATCTATCATACGAAGAAGAAAAAGACATAGACACTAAAATATCAAACTTTGTCAAAGTAAATGGCATAATAAACAGTATATTTAAGCCATCCCTGGTACAAAAACACACTAGAATCAGACTATATAATGTCTTGTCAAAACCAACTCTACTATACGGAAGCGAAACATGGACCATGAAAAGGAAAGATGAAAAACGAATTCAAACAGCAGAAATGAAGTACCTCAGAAAAACAGCTGGATATATCAAGTGGGACCACAAAACAAATGAAGAAATCTTACAATCCCTAAAAATCAAACCAATTAATTACTACATAAGACAGTATAAACAAAAATGGCTAGAACATTTAAATCGAATGGACAACAGCAGACTACCAAAAATATTATACAGATACAAAATAAGTGGAAAAAGAAGAATCGGAAGACCAAGAAAGAGATGGCATGAAACCAGAACAGGCCACATGGCCTATATTCCATGTTAGGAAGAAGAAGAATTAACAGTTCTATTTTGAAGATTTATAATTTTGATTGTATGTTTATGCCTTCAGCATATAATATGAATTGACTTTTTTCATAAGTGATTCTATAAGTGCTGAAAGGTATTCGATAAGTACTAAAACTGAAAATGTATGAAAGTGATTCATCCTCATCATGAACCATGGGCTCACTGCCCGTTGATGTCTGATGCTTGTTTCACTATCTTCTTCCACCTTTCTTTGTCCAGTGCACAGTGTCGCAGTTTTTGCACACCCATTTGACACCAGTCTTTTATATCGTCTATCCATTCTCTGTATGGTCTATCTCTTCTGTTTAAACCATCCAAAACACCAAACATAAATGTCTTTATCTTCCGGTCCTCACTCATTGTACAGATGTGTCGAAATAATTGTAGCTTCCATTTTATAATCTTCTGTATTAGATTCTGTTTTGGTTGTATCTTCTGATAGAGCTCTTCATTGGTGATTTTCTGTACCCATCCTATTCTTAGAATCTTCCTGTAACAAGTTCTTTCAAATGCCAAAATTCTTTTTCTTGATTCCTTATTTATTACCCACGTTTCAGATCCGTACAGTACACCGCTGAAGATGCATGTTTCCAGTACTCTTATTTTGTTTGCAGACTGATCACTTTACTTTTCCAGATGTTATCCATGGCCTTCAGATTTGTTCTTCCCTTTGCAATCCTGATCTTTATTTCTTTTTTACAGTCCAAGTCATATGTCAGTTTACTTCCCAAATATGTGAATTGTTCTACATTTTCTATATTAGTTCCATCCACTTGTATCTTTTGTTTCATGTTCTTTTCACCAAATACCATTGTCTTTGTTTTTTCCAAGTTCATAACAAGTCCAAATCTCTTCCCTTCCTCATTTAACAGTTTCAGTGTTTTTTGTAGTTCTCTTTCGTCCTCTTCAATAATAACAATGTCATCTTCAAATCTCAGATTAATTCCGTGTACAGATATTCCTTTGGCATCTTCCTTCAATTTGTCCATTGCTCTTTCTAAATGTGCGATGAAAATGCTTGGTGATATTGGGTCTCCTGTCTAGTACTTCTGCTTGTTTTAAACCATTTCCCTAAATCATCACCTATTCTAACTGCTGCAATTACATTCTGATAAACATATTTTAATATAGCTATTAGTTTTTTTTATCAATTCCATAGGATTCCAGAACTGCTAATGGTCAATACTTTCTGGTCAATACTGTCAAATGTGTTCTGAAAATTAACAAAGCAAGTATATATGTTTTTGTTTTTTCTCCTAGCTTTCTCTGCTATTAACCTCACTGTCAAAATCTGTTGAATTGTAGTTCTATCCTTCCTAAATCCTGCTTCCAATTATGTTCTCAATCTTTCTGTCAACATGATCATCATCACTTTATCAAGGTGACTTATCAAGGCAATTGTTCTATAATTTTTACATTCTAGCTTATTTCCTTTCTTGTATAATGTTACTAATATTGATTTCACCCACTACTCTGGCATTTTCCCTTCTTTCCATACCATATTACATAGTTGGTGCATTTCTGTAACCATACTTTCACCACCATATTTAATCATTTTTCCAGTAATGTTCTCGTTACCAGAAATGTCTTGAAATGAAAATGATTGTGTATCATTAATAAATAATAAATGTCTGTGTATCACTGATAAAATGTTTTTTTTTTTTTAATTTTTTATGCTGTGAACACACTAAAGATTTTTTAATGTTGTACCTGTAGTACATGAAAACTCTACTTGGGCTGTTTTTTTTATTTTTTAAAATGTGTATTTTTTATTCATATTAAAAAAGAAGATGGAAGGAACTTGACATTCTAGCATTCAGAAATGTGTGAGCAGAGCTAATCTTAGGTGGTATGATCACTTAAATGGAATGGGAGAGCAAAAGTTAGTAAAACAGGTGCTCATTGCTAAGGATGGCATTAAAAAAAAATCTAGGGATGGATTGATAAAGAAGTTCCTTAAAAGACCGAAATATAAGGTCTGACAATATTGGTGACAGATAATAGAATATAATAAAGCCCTGAGCAGAGCTTGAAAATGTGCTCATTTGTTTGCCCATGATGAGTGAGAATTTTAATTGAGTAAAAAGAAATCAGAAGAGGAGTTTATGTTTAATTGTGTTTAGGTATATTTTATATATGTAGGCATGTTAAGGCCTCCTGATCATAACAAACTCTTGATTATGACTGATTTTGTTGTAATGGAATATGATTGATAAGAGGATAGAATATGTAGTATAAAGAATCTCAAGTTTTTTTGCAATCTGGTGAGTAGGAGGAAAAAATGAACGAGGACAGTGTTAGATTGTGATAGAGTAGAAATTTATGAATTCCTATCTTATCAGTCTAACATGCTTTTCCAAACAAAAGAATGAGATAAATACAGTAAATTGCCTCTAAGTGTAAAATAAGTAATATGTATATATATATCAAGCATGTTCTGTAATGAAAGGGTAAATAAGTATATATTTTGTGCCATTCGCGAACGTGGTTAATTTAGTAATGAAAATGTAAAACATTACCAGTGCTTTAGAAATTAACTTGTGTAAAAGAATTATAAAATGTAAGCACAAATTCAACAGTTGGGGGGGGGGGGGTCAAGTCCAAAGGTTACGGAGTTGTAACGCGGGGGAGCGGCTCACATGTCAGCTTACGTGCAATGAACAGGGCAGAGAATGGACGCCGTGATGTAACAGCAAGTGTGAGTCGGCCGGTCATCGAAAAGAGCGAGAATCGCCAAGAAGAAGAAGAGGGGAAATATAAGGGTCATACGACCCTGTAACAAGAGCTTTTTGTCCCTGGATCTCCTGTGTGTTCGTCTTTCGTGGTGGCGTAGGGTGCGAGTGTCCTCGATGTCGGACGGTGCCCTGGTATCGGAGAAATCCCAATAGGCAGCTACGGTCTTGGCGGCTGTATTCTCCTTGAAAAGAAACAAGTCTGGCTGTCCACAGAAGGCCAGTTTCCTGTGAACCTATGAAGCACTAAAGAACCGAGAGGGAAAGATAAGTAAACTTTGTTTGTGTTTAACAGAATATGTGCCATGTTATTATGTTATGGAAAAGGAACATTAATGATATAGGATAAGGTTGTATTGATATCGTTTTAGAAGAATATTGATTTTACCTTACTATCTGTCATTGTGTTAATGTTCGCCTTTATATTGAATGAAATTAAGGATATGTTTACAGTAAAGAATTGGCATAATATAAAGAGATTGTGAAAGATATGAATGTTATCTTGTGTAGTCTGACAGAGCTACGGAGTCTTCGATTGATTATGATAATAGTACATGATTAATGCATTAGCGAAGGTTAATATAATTCATACTTTAGGAAGCTACTGTATATTATTTTTTTAGTATAATAGTAGTGTTTGAATATTATATACCTTGTCTGGAACTCCCTTAAGATGGGATTTTAATTTATGTTATTATGTGTATCAACTTTTGAGTATAATAAACCTTGCTTTTGATTCTAACAAAGACTTTCTGTGATTTCTGGAATCCGATGCACCGCTTATAAAATATTAATGCGAACCTATGCGGGATATTAAAAGGGATATTAGAAAAGAGTAAATTTTGGTCACGTCTGTAGAGTTGATAGGTATCATTAAGTACTGTCCAGAGATTACCTCTTCGTTGTTAATGTTTAATAATCTAATAGCGCTAAGTGGCGCAGCGAAACAAATAAATTTCTTGGCGTTTTACGAGAGGTAAATCTTAGACACTCTGTTACTCTGGTACTGCCTCTATCTCGAGGAAATTCCATTGTCCCTCAGAGGTACCACGTACTACCCGATAGTGTATTATGGAGATAAAGCAACAAAGGTTTAAAATAAGTGTGAATAAGAAGAAGCATTACAACATAAATGGCGCAGCCGGTAGGATAGTTATAATAAGGAAGAAAAAAGTTACAACATAAATGGCGCAGATGGTAGGATTATTATAGAAGAAGGTTTAGGTTAGAAAAGATTGAATAAATTACAACCATTGTACAATAAAAAAACTACAATTCGATACAACAACAGATTATCTCGCTGGATAGGGATGGAACGTGGGTAACCAGTGCAGGTGAGGTGACATAGTTGAGCTGTTTAAGATTGTTTTCTTAATGTTCCATCCTGGAACAGCAGGTTTTATTCTTAGAGTGACAAGGAGTGGTGAAGTGTTGAGGACGATTTCTTGAGTACTGAGTATACTAAATGTCAGTGAGGTGAGGGACAGGACTAGAAGGAATTTTACTGCTTGTTTTAAAGGAATGTGCTGGGGAACTGACCATACCATTAACCTTGATATTGCAAAAGGACATGTTCCTGGAGAGTGAGGAAGTTAAGATAGTGTTATTGCATAAAGGCAGGTGGTAGAATGGCGATATCAAATATAGGCCAGTTTGTATTTCTTTCGTATTTGTTAAGATTTTGAAGAAATTGTTAAGAACTTGTATACAGAACCTAACTTAACCTATTTATGCAGGCCAGCATGGATTTGTTAAAGAGTGCTCTTGTTTTAGTAATCTGATATTACCTTTTAGTTTTACAGTAGAGTAACAAGAGCAGTGGATGATGGTAAGGCATACACTGTGTTTTTAATATTTTGCAAAGGCATTTGAGTGGGTGGCACATGACAAATTGGTTTTTTAATCTTGCAATGCATGGATTTGAATGGATTAGTTGACTGGATTGGTAACTGGCTTTAATAGAAGGTTACAAGTGATTACAGAAGGTTACAAGTGGAGTTTCACATGGGTTCAGTGCTGGGACCATTACTGTTCAGTATTTGTCAGTGATATTGTCACCAGCCTACAGGGAGCTATTCAGTTGTTTGCAGATGATGTGTAGCTTGGGAGAGTTATTAGTAATAGTGCTTATGTTTTGCTATTCAAGAGGATTAGAATGATGGAAAAATAAATGGAGATTCAATTTAATCCAACTAAAAGCAAGGTTTTAAAATTTGGGATCCACAAATGGGATACTTCATTTCACTTAGTATAGTTATACTGGAAAAAGTGGAGGAAGCGAGGGATCTTTCAGTAATTGTTGATAGAAATTTGAAGTTCAGAGGACATATTGTAAAGGTTATGAAGATATTGACAAAGACATTGACCATGAGAGATAAAAGTGTGGTGGTTCTATTGTATAAAGCTTTGATCAGACCACAACTGGATTTCTGTGTTCGGATCTAGTTACCAGGATTTGAAAAAGATTAAATATGAAGTAACCCTTTAGAGGGTGCAGAGATGGATTATAAAAATGATATTAGAACTGCAAAATGTTGTTTATAAGGACATGCAGACAGCAGACAGTAGAGTTTGGTGGATGGTAGAAGACAAAGGAGGCATGGATATGATTGAGACATTTAAACTGTTGAAGGATTATTGGGTTAACAATGGGGAGATTTTTCACATAATAAAATGAGGGAAAGGAATAAGAACCAGGAGGACATCCCTGGAATTTGCGAACAGAAACAGTGAGTAAAAAGGTAAGAAATCATTTTTTTTTTTTTTTTTGCGTGGAGAGTGGTAGAAGCATAGAATGCATTGCCTGAGAGGTTAATGAAAGTACAAACAGTGGATGAGATTAAGGAGTGGTATGGTAGACTTTGTGTTGACTAGCGTTGACCTCCCATGATGTGTCTTGCGACTCCATGGAGGTCAAGAAAATAATGCTAATAATAATAATAATAATACCATCTTCTGTGCTATCTATTTAAGATGTTTTTAGCAACTCTGAAGTTGTTTTAAAGGCAAAGGCATTTTGCTTGTATCAAAATGGATGATTAATTGTATACATATACAAATGCTTAGGTGTTGTTGATTATTCATAATGGTGCTTCATGGTATAAACAATAGCAAGAGAAGGATAAAGTATAACTTATTGAATATAAATATTTCACTGGCTTTCTACTTGGTATCTTCAGAGCACAGATTATGACTATGATAAGCACATTCACAGCACACAACTTATAGAAACAATTCAAGTTGTGGGATATTACATCCCATATCGTTTCTTAGCTGAATAAGAAACTCAAAGAGTTTCATGCCAAATATAGTAGAAACTATATAAAGTTTGGTGATTCCAAGCGTAAGCAAATACCTGGATATATGGGATGTAATATCCCTTAACTTAAACAAGTCATATGTTGCCGAATTGAAGCCTTTGGCTCTTCATATATCTAATAATTCAAGTTCACATAGTGTCCTCTAGGGGCCAAATAACCAGAAAACTAATTTGGAGCTTATCTGGCCTCAGAATGACTGTTGATCTTTGGAAAATGAATGCAGCCTTACTAGTTGAGATTATGGGATTGCTTCATAGCAATGCTGATTCTCAAAATAGTCTCTTAGACCTATAGTAACGCCTGTGTAATACCTATGTCTTCTTCCATTTAATCCTGCATGAAGGAATATCTAGAGCATTTTATGCTGATCATGACTTGCCATGTGATGATTGTGGATGTTAATTGATCTGTATAAAATAGGCTAAACTGCAGGCCCAAGGAACTTAATACACTTCAGGATGTGCAACAGGATCAAGTTTCTCCTTAGGAGAACAGATGAAAGCACCTGGCTGAATGTGTAATTTGAAAATGACATGGAGATTATATTTGCAGAGAACTTTAGCTCTTTTTCCTGATGTACCCTGAATATAAGGGATAGGAATGGTTCTGCTGTGATCTTATGTATCAGTTGGGATGCATGCATTATTTTAACTATTTTTTAAGAGATGGTGGCCATTGACTAAAGAAAGTGTTACAAATGTACTTGAGCTCACTTTCAAGGGTTATCATTTGAATAAATAGCCCTGAAGTGTGGTGAACTACTAACTTCACCACACTCTTTTTAGCCAATGGCTACAACCCCTGTA
The DNA here is from genome assembly GCF_054136105.1 of Typopeltis vanoorti. Lineage (NCBI taxonomy): Eukaryota > Metazoa > Arthropoda > Arachnida > Uropygi > Thelyphonidae > Typopeltis > Typopeltis vanoorti. The sequence continues at coordinate 24,036,837 of NC_143557.1, read as the reverse complement.
AAATAAATAAAATACTGTATGTGCCTCCATCCCTCTTACAACCAACAAACAAGACCACAGCAGTAACCATTAGCACTCATCTAAATAGCTAAAGTTCTCTACAGATATCATCTCCGTGCTACTTTCAGACCACTCATTTAGCTAACTACCTTCATCTGTTCTCCTAAATATCGGCTTCATAGTGTATAAAGTTTCTTGTGCCTGCAGTTTAGCCTACTTTGGATAGACTAGTAAATCATTTAACATCCATCTTGAAGAACACAAAAATTACATCTATGATCATCTGTATGGCAAGTCTAGACTGGAAGATCATGCTCTGGATACTCCTTCACATAGGATTAAATGAAAGAAGACATTATTATTACATAGAAGTCACTATAGGTCTGAGCAACTGCTTTTAAAATCAGCACTGCCTATGAAGCAGTCTCACAAGTTCAATAAATATGGCTGCATTAATTTTCCAATGATCAACAGTCATTCTTAGAGACCAGTCTAGGTTGCTATAAGTTTGAGAGACTATTTTTAGAGCATCAGCTATGCAGCATTCTCCCAATCTTAATAAGTATGGCTACATTTCATCAAAGATCAGAGAGACAGTCATGTTCTTGGTCTGTGAATAGTCTGGCTTCTTCAAATTATTTTTATGGGTATTTAGCTCTTCGAGTGCACCATGTTAAGACATTACTTCTTTTTCAGTTAGTTTGAATTGTTTCTACAATTATCTAGTTGAGTACTGTGTGTTTATCACAGTTGTAATTTGTGATCTGTAGATGCCGAGTAGAAACTTATCAGATTATTAAGTTCAGTAAATTGATGATTTTTCTGTTGTTGTTTATATCATGAAGCACTATTATGAACAACTAACAACACCTAAGCCTTTCTATACATATGTTGTATCTTTGAATATTTCTGACTGATGAGATCCCAGTTGTTAAAAATTTTTTCACTTGGTTATACTATAAATTAATGATGACAAGGAATTATATTCTTGGTTTGATCTTTTATTCAAGTGTAAGCAAAGTTTGCATGTGAAGTAACTTCACAACTGGGCTACTTGTATATAAAGGCTAATGACTCCATCAGTTGCATTAGTATCCCAAAATGCAAAGCACATATTCTTACAGACATGTATAATGCTATGCATTATGGGAAGGTCTACTACACAGACCAGTTTTGACCTTTATTGAAGTATGTTGAAAGTGTGGGGATACTCTCCAAAAACTCAGTGATCTACAAAATTACTGTAAATCTCACTGAGTGACCCTAAAGGATCACTACTAAACTCATCATTCCTGATTTGAATGACTCCAGAATGGGAAACTCATTGGTGATCCATCCAATGATAGGCAAAAACCCACCACACAAAAACCCACCAAGTAGAGCATCTCTAATTCCCAGGAAGTAAGCAAACCCAATAATGAACATTAATAAATGTCATTAGTGGGAGTCAGATCCAGAAGAGATGTGAAATCATTAGCTTCTGTATACAAGTAGCCCAATCATGAAGTTACTTCATGCACAAACTTCGTTTGCTTACACTTGGATAAAGGATGAAACCAAGAATATGATTTCTTGGCATCTTTAATATATTGTGATTATAACTGGGATCTCTAAGATCCCAGTTATAACCACAATAATCATCCAAACAGTTGAAACTTACACTATAATAATGGAACATTTTATATGCTTAAGTTATAGTAGATATTTAGTTCAACTTGCATTTGTCATCACTATTAGAATGAAAGTATTGTTGTAAATAAAATTTATGCTAAGACTGAATAAGATTAGAAATCTGAATATGATTCCTCTTTAGAGGAATCATATTCAGATTTCTAATCTTATAGTAATAATAATAATAATAAAAATGCTGAGTTTGTTATTGTCAATTGGTAATGGTTGCATGATTGCAATGCCTTAATAGTGGAAACTTAGTGCTGTGATAATAGGCTACTTATATGCTTCAGTTATAGTTTATATTTAGTGCAACTTACATGTTATTACTTGTAGAATGAAAGTATTGTTGTAAATATAACCATTCATAAAATCTAGACTAGTTTGCTAAGGCTTTGTTTGGAGTTATTATTATTGTATATTAGTAACAACACTGAGCAGATTTTTGATGCTGAGTTTGTGTTATTGTCAGTCAACTGGTAAAGGTGGCATGGCAGTTATGAAAGATAGTGAAGAAAAGATTGAGAAGATGAAGAAAATTCGTCATAGAATGGTCACAGTTTATTTTAATGCAGATACTGTATCCAATCTTCAATGGAATTTTAAACCTCAGCAAAGAAAAATCAAGGTCTGTAAAAGATTTAGTGTACTGAATTCCAAAAATATATTTCAGTATCTGAGTCACAAATATTCATATATTTTTTTATGAAACTTCAGTATGTTTTAAAATTTGAATAATTCATATATGCGAATAATTCATGTACAAACCACCTCTCACAAATATTAGGCAGTGTAGTGTGCAATTGACCTGTTATTGATAACCCTGTGCCTATGGGTGGGGGACTCTGGAAATCCACTTGCCACAGATGAGTGATCAAAAAGAAGTGGCAAGTGAATTTTCAGCCTCATCTAAATGTATTCAAAATATATTTTTTTTTTTTGCAGCAAATAATTTACACTTTTTTTTGTAAACATCTTATTCACTATTAGGTGTTATATGATTACAGGTGGCTGCCAACGAATTTTTCAAATAAGTTTTATTTCTAGAAATAAAACTTCTGGATCTGAAATCAAATCCTCCATTCAGATACCTACAGTATTTGAATGAATGCCTACAGTGATTACAGCATTCCCTTTTGAAGAATCGCAAAAAACACTTGAAAATATAGTTGCTGGCTTCTCTAAAAGTCATAACATAAACCAATCATTACTTTCTTCCATCCTTTTATCTCCTTTAAGGATTCACAACTTTATATAAGCAAAGTGGATGTTAGAGCAAGCATTATTTCAAAGCTGAATGTAGAAATTATGAAAGTTTCATAAGGTAAGTTGACCAGAGAGTTTACAGGAATACACTCCCTGGCATTCACGAGTTGCCTTAGCATGAAACATGCCACCCAAGTCTTACTAAGTTTTGTAAGACTTGGGTGGCACCTACGTCTTAGTTCATGCTAAGGCAACTCGTGAATGCCTTATGAAATATAGAAACTATGAATATGAAACTTTCATAGTTTCTACATTTGGCTTTGAAATAATGCTAGATCTAATATCCACTTTGCTTATATAATTTTGCATTGCCAAACTGAAGCCTTTTGCCGCTTTATTTTAGTAATGCAGAACTTTACTTTTCTTTCTATATGAAAGACTATGAAACAACGAACAGTCATTAAAAACTCAACCTGCTGTTCTGTTGTCATTGTCGTAACATAACAATTGATAACTTTTAAATGTTTTTCTTTCTATATGCTTCATAATTATCTGTTGTTGAGTTCCAAAAATGCACTTGTTTCTCTCATAGCAGTATTATATTATTCTTTTCTCTCCATGCATGCTCAGCTATTGGTCACTCTTCCGGTTTTCATTTCAGTCATGAAGCTAGAAAAATGAGCTGCCATTACATGTTATAGTTGTTATTATTATTACCCAATACCCCATGGGGTCAAAGACTCATCTGGGAGGTCCTTTTATCATACACACAGCTCATCATACCATGCTTTAAACACACACTCAAATTCTCTGCACCACACTCTCAGGCAAAGCATTCCAATCATTCACAACTCTGCATGAAAAAAACCTCCTTCTCACTCCCCTACTCACACCCTCTTTATACAGTTTCCAGGAATGACTTCTGGTTCTCCCCTAATCACCCACTGTTTTCTGTAGAATCTTTCCCACATTGATCCTATAACAACCCCATACTAACTTGTAGGTCTCTATCATATCTCCCCTCTTCCTCCTGTCCACCAGACTATAAATTGCATCTCCTCAATCTTTCCTCATATTCAACATTCCAGAGGTTAGAAACTACCTTAGTCAGTCACCTCTGGATCCTTTCCAACATCTCTTCATCCTTCTGAAAACCAGGTGACCAAATCTGTGCACAGAAGTCCATGTGTGGCCTAATCAAAGCCTTATATAATACAATGGAACAAGAATGTCCCTACTTCTACAAGTCAGTGTCCTCTGAATCATTCCCAGAAGCCTTTGTGTTGTCTTCACAATTTTGGTAATGTATCCCCTAAATTTCAGATCCTTATCCACTATCACCCCCAGATCTCTTATTTCCTCCACCTCCAACAATATATCCTCACCAAACATAAATTCTGCATCCCATCTTTGTTTTCCAAATTTTAAAACCTTACATTTTGCAACACTGAACTCACATCCCCATTTCTGTGCCCAACTCTCAATTTATTCAAGTCTTCCTGCAAGGTCACAACATCCTCACTACTCTTCATGGTTCATCCCAACTTTGCATCATCTGCAAACAACTGAATATCTCCATCCAAATCTTCACCTATATCATTAACATAAAAGTTAAACAGTAATGGCTCTAAAACAGATCCCTGAGGCACTCCGCTAGTGATTTTCTTTTCCTTGACATTGCTCCCCCCCATACACAACTTGTTGATACTTATCAGACAGCCAATGCACCAATCTAATATCCAACCCCATCCGCTCCAGTTTGACTATCAATTTACCATGAGGTACTTTATCAAAAGCCTTTGCAAAATCTAAGTATATTACTGTGTATCCTTCTCCTCTGTCCAAGGAAGCAGTCACCTTATTGTAATAAGTAAGTAGATTACTAAAACATGACCTTCCTTTAGCAAATCCATGCTATTCATCAAAGATAATACCATTATCGTCAACCCAAGTTTGGATCCTGGTTCTCACAAGCTTCTCCAACAACTTAAGCACAACATCTGACACACAGACAGGCCTATAATTTGATTCTCGAGTTCTATCACCTCCCTTATGATGCAGCACAATCTTACCCTCCTTCCACTCCTTAGTAACTTGACCCAGTGCAAGACTCATATTAAAAAAAATGTCAAAGCAGATGTCAACACCCTGGCACATTCCTTCAGAATACGTAGTAATATATTATCAAGTCCCACAGCCATACTAACATCAAGTTTGCTCAACTGCCCATACACCTCTTGCAAACTTACAGTCAGTCTCTCTACCCCATCACAACTGCTCTCAATCTCTTCACAAGAATGAAAGACCTTTCTGATACTTATTAAGTATCTCCACTGTATCTTCTGCAACAGCTGTCCTTATACCATTTTTTTCCAATCAGTGTCACCCTTCCATAATCATTGTGTTTTTTGCTGGCTACATATGGAATAACTCCCTAGGATTATTTTTAGCTTCATTAGCTAACTGCTGCTCACACCTCACTTTTTGCTACCCTTACCAACCAAGTCATTTGCCTTATATGGTCTTTGCAATCCTCATAGAATTGGTTATTACCACTTCTCTTATTCTGCCTCCATATTATCACAATCCCCATCACAACTGCTCTCAATCTCTCCATGAAGTTGCATTCTCAAGAATGAAAGACCTTTCTGATACTCATTAAGTATCTCCACTATATCTTCTGCAACAGCTGTCCATTTTCTCCAATCAATGTCACCCTTCCATAATCATTGTTTTTTTTTTTTGCTGGCTACATATCGAAATAACTCCCTAGGATTATTTTTAGCTTCATTAGCTAACTGCTGCTCACACCTCACTTTTGCTACCCTTACCAACAAAATCACCCGCCTTATCTGGTCTTTGTAATCCTCATGGAATTGGTTATTACCACTTCTCTTATTCTGTCTTCATAATGCCCTTTTTTGCTGTATCACATGCTTAATCTCTTAATTCATCCATTTCACACCTACCTTATTTAACCTTCTGACCCTTGGAATACAATTAGACATTGCTTCTACTAGATAGTTCTTGAATATCCCCAAGCTGCAATGATCTCTTTTCCAACTAACTCCTCTTTCCATGCTACACCTGCAAGCTGTCTCCTGAGCTTTTCATAATCAACCTCCTCCTTATAGTTCCACATATACCTTTTCTCACAGAGGTCCTCACACTTGCGGCAACCACCCAGGTAATCACTTCAAGGTCACTCTTACCAATTGGTGGTGATTTGACACTTTATTTATAATTACATCCTCTGATGAAATGATCAAATCCAACACCCTCAATCCTTGTGTGCCCTCTGTTACATACTATCTGAGGTAGTTATCCTTCAAAAACTCAAGAAACTCATTTTCTTTACTTCCAGTTGCTATCTCACCATTCCAGTCTATATTGCCATAATTAAAATTGCTCATAATGATTATCCTTTTCTTATTTGCTTGACGAATTTGATTATACATTTCATTATCACTACCATTCACATTACCTGGTCTATAACAACATCCAACCAAATATTTCATTCCATTCGCTTCTATCTCACACCATACTGCCTCAAAACCATGCACTATTTCCCTCTTGCATCTTTACTTTGTATGGATATAACTCTTTCTCTATCATCAATAGCCCTCCCCCCCTTCCTTTTTATCCCTTCTATCCTCAAGAAACACATCATACCCTTTCATCTCTATTCCTGTCAGGATGTTGTCCTCATCTAACCTTGTCTCACTTATTTCAAGAATTTTTGGATGAACAGACTCAATTAGTGCAACCATTTCATCTGCTTTGTTTCTTACACTTCTAGCATTTGTATACATACACAACAGCTCATTCCTGGATCTACACTTAGTTCTGCTGATACCTCTCATTCGATGTGATCTCTCCATGCTCAACTGGGGGCCATTTCCCTTTATGCTTATTCATTTTAAAACCCTCTTCAGTTCCAACTGTTTCCTCTTGATCCCAGGTCATATCATTCCTTTCCTGTCTAAACATGCTTTCATATCCTCCTAGAGCATCCACTTTCTCACGCTGTGTACCCCTGTCCACCCTGAGCTTCCCCGTTTCCCTGTTCTTCTTGCATACCCATTCTGTCATTTTCCATACTCATGGCACTCACTTCCTCATTCATAACCACCTCTTCAATTTCTCCTGACTTACTCTTCTGCTCTTCCACATCACTTCCCACTTGATCTGATTCATTCTCTGTACTCACTTCTCTACCCTCCAGCAGCAGTCTCTTCAAGTGACTCACACCATAACCACTCAAATGCAGTGCATCTCTCTTATATAGTTCACTTCATCTTTTAACTCATTCCACACATTAACAAACTGTACACATTTCAACTAACATATCATTCATAATCCTTGCTCTCTGCCTCATCTCACCACTGTCATACCTATGCAACATGCTTACTACCCTTCCTATCATACTATTCTCTTTTATCCGTCTAAGCAGCCTCTTGATATCCATTCTGACGTGCTCTTTGTCCTCTGTCAAGTCATTTGTACCTATTAAAAACCATGAACTCCTTTGCTTGCTACTTCCTCATATCCAATGCCTCAATTACTCTACTTATTTTACCACCTGGAAAACATACCTTGTGCATCTTCTCATCCAGCACACCTTTAATAATGGAGTCACCATACAACGCCTTCACTCATCTTTCATTACCTCTTTCGTATCAACATATTTTGTTTTAATCGTTTTTCACCCGAATTTTCTTAATTTCATTCCACATCCATTTCATCTCTTGCCTCATCCTACCTAACTCAACTTTCAAATCTCGTGTCAACTCCTTTGCTCGCTCCCTCCTCATATCCAGTGCCTCAATCACTCTACTCATTTTACCATCTGGAAAACATTCTTGTGCATCCTCTCAATTTAGGGGTGCAAGTTAAAGCACCTAGTTCAGGTGCTTTTCTTGGAAACAATAAATCTTGCACAATTGAAGTGCAGAGAAAATACAAAAGTTTTCCATCTCTTGAATACATTTAAATTAAATTAGTTATCATTTCCAATAACTTAAAATTTTAATCAAATCAATGCATTCCTTTATAATGTATGTGGTTTCCTTTATAATGAATCAGCAGGCCTTGGGTTTGAGAGTGAAGTTGCTATCTACCTACTGTAGGCATTGGTGTGTGCAAATGCCTTTAGGTCAGTAGTGTTCATACTATGCCCCCCCCCCATTCCCCAAAAAATCTTGCACCTCTACATTTAAGTCTTTATAGCATTATTGGAAGTGGGTGCCTTTTGATACAAAAAGGACTGACTTTGATTCTCGTTATGATGACAGGAATCTTTATATCAGCTTTTTACAATTGAAGGTGAGTTAGCCGATCTCACATGGAGGTATTGGGAGGGGGGGTTTCTCCTGAAAACTGAGGTTTCTCATCCCACATACAAGCATAAATACTGTTGTTGGTAGTGGGTGGTAGATGGCATTGTGTGTTGATGTTAATAGTGTCATTGTATAACTGGAATATTAAGCAGAGGAAGACATTGAGTTGTGTAGTGGAGTGGTGTGGTGTGCCCTCCCATGGTGAGTCCTTGGAGGCATCATGGAATGATACTATTAAGTTCAGTATTGATCTTACATGTAGATACAGTATGCATATGCACAACATATGTAACAGACAGTCTATTATTAAAAACAAAAGTGTACTTTTCTGGTAATATAATTTCATTAGCAAAATAAACATAATTATAAACACAAATTAAAATTGGCACAATCTAATTAAATAATGTAGTACATTCATCACTTTTTATGGAAAACAATAGGTGCTGGTACGCATCTTTGCTAGCTGAAAAAGTTGAATAAAATGATACCACATCCTTGTACCATGGTTTCACTATTAATAAAGATGCTGGTATGCTGTACTATTGCATACCATCCAAAAAAAAACAGCACTGTACATGTATATATCTTATTCTTCCAACTGTCCTAATCTTATTTTCATAACTCAATATAAATTTGCGTAGTATAACTAAATGCTTGCAAAATTTTACATAATGAAAATGGTTTTTAATACTGTCATTTAAAAAATACAATTATCTCGTAAAGACATGACTTTGTTTTCCTATTAAATTATGGAGAATTTATATCAATTCACCCTTTATTACAAACAATAAACGAAAGACCTAAACTGAATAATGATGATTTGTGTTGTGGAATACATTTTAAACCCTCATTAACCTCCTACCAGCCAGGACATATACACACGTTCAGCACAACCTGGATACAACTCACTACCATGTTGAAAGAACATGGATATGAAGTGCAGTTTGGCTGTCATGTCCATTAGAAGGCGTGATAATCCTCCACGCTGAGAAGAACACTTAACCAGATTACCTCATGTATGTAGCTATGTTCAGTTATCTATACAAAGAATGCAGTTGCTTGCCATTTGCTCGGTAACTGGAATCTTAGTTATATTAGACCAAATACCTAAAACTTATATTTATTTTTTTCTACTCTTTATCATAGCGTTATAGTTCTTAATGCCAATACAGAATAAGAGATCATTTCATACTTTTCTTCATTTAAATATTGTATCACCTTGGAAGATCAATGTCATTATCAATTTTTTTGCTAATTATCTTAGTTGCCAGTGCATTTTATTCTCCCAGAACTTGAGTCAAGATAATTATTTTTATCAAACAGTTATTTTGAAATACTGAATATTAAAAAAATGCAGCTCACCTCTGTTCCAAATTAAGTTTTTCTTATTTTTTATTCATAATCTTAGTTGAAGGTTAGTTCGCAGATTGTGAGAAATTTCGCTCTTTTATAATTTTGCTTTGTAGAGAACTGTACATAAATCTTGAATCATATCGTGCAATGTGTAATCTTTATAATGTAATCAATACAGGAAAACCACTTTCTTGCTTTCCCTGTATTGCTCATTACAAATAGAAATAAATGGCTGTTATATACATATTTTCTGCTAGTTTAGATATTATGCAGCAGTTTGAAGTTGCGATATTTCCCTTATAGTTCATCATTCAAAACATGCATTGTTGAATGCATCAAAAGTGAAATTTCATTTAAAAATTTTTCATAATAGAATTAAAATTATATTTCTCCTTTGATAGCTAACCCCCCCCCAAAAAAAAACCTCACACACACACACACACACACGCACATACACACAACACTGCTAGGTAACATAGCTGCACTTTATTTTTTGTTTGAATTTGTTATTTTTCCATAGTAATTGTACCAGATAACTTTTAATTTTTCAATACCAAAATTAAATTGTGATTATTATAAATGAGCAAATTTTATATATTTTCTCATTTATATTATTTCCTGATTATTATGAATCAAGAAATAATGTAATGTTTGGTAAATGGGGAAACTAATGTTTAAAAAACAGTGTCATCCTACTTAATCAATATTAGAATAAAATTTTAATTTTATTCTAATATTGAATAAAAATAAAAAAGTCCCAAGGCTGTTCCTTGGGACTTTCTTTCTCAGTAATCTTCATTAGCCTGTTACTCAATCAGAAAGGAATATTAACAAGTATATTAGCAATATTATCAGACACAATTCACTTCTGAGATGTCAAGTAGCAGTAACATTCAGGATAAAAAATTTGGCTACTGATGATGATGATGAGGGAAAGTTTTCTAGCTCTGAAGATAGTGATTTTGCCTGTAGTTTAGACATGTCTTCATGCAGAAGATGGGTGATCGTCACTAAACGCACACCTTTCCATTCATAGTTTAGGTAGCAACTACTGAAAACTAACACATTTTAGGCTTATATCTATTTCAAGACAATGATATTCTTTCTTCCATAGCAAAACAGACTTGCCTTTATGCTTGCCAACAACATCAAGCTGAGTACACATTTTAGAGTTCAATAGATATCAACATGCTGCTTACATTTATTATTGCACACTTGATTTTGCAAGGTATCATGAAAAAGTTTACTCTTAAAATGTATTAGTCTACAGAATGGATTCTAAACACGGCAATGTTTTGTGATGTTATGACTGAAAAACAATTCAATCTCATTGTGAAGTATTTGCATTTTCAGAATAATGAGGAATATGATCATGCAACACATCCTTGTCCAGTCCTCAACAAAATTTATGATTTTCTGATAAATTCGTCAGAAATTTAGATCACTCCACATTCCTGAGAGAGACATGATTATCGATGAAAGCCTTATGTGATTCAAAGGCAGATGGAAATGATAGCAATATATTCCCTAAAAGAAAGCAAAGTATTGGGTAAATTTATGCTGTGCAAGTGGATATCCTTGGGATTTCAAACCTTATACAAGAAGGCAGACTGTACTCAAGCATGATAAATATTTGGTTCTTCCTTTGTTGATGCATGTAGTAATGGAGTAACTAGTCCCTTTACTGGGAAAAGGTGACTGAGTTACAATGGATACATACTATATGTGCCCATAACTCACTGATTTGCTCTTACAGCATTGTACACATATTACAGGACGCCTACAACTCTCTCTCCACCACCCAATCCACACCAACTCCATCTACTACCCACCACCACTAGCATTTTCTTAGACAATCACAAACATGTCCACAGCAGGATTTGAATCCACAGCCTTTTGGCTGGAGAACTGATACACTAACCACTCGGCCAACCAGGTTGGCAATTATTGTACCGTAAATACAAAAAAGACAAGACATGCCTCCATATCTGGCATGGAAAACTGTCGAAGGGAAAAATCTGAGCTTATCAGTGATTGAAAGTCTTTGCACTACATTGCAAAGACAAAAAAGTTGTTTTTCTCCTGTCTTCCCTGCACAATCCATCAATGGAATCGATGGAGAAGCATGGTTTCAAGAAAGTCAAACCCATTGCTGTATATGCATATAATGACACTATGGGTGGAATCTACAGATGCGATAAGTAGTTATCAATTTACTCTGTAATGAGGAAACAACATAAAACAGTTACCAAAAAAGTGTTTGGACATATATTGGATTTTATTATTTGGAACAGTTTCTTCTTGTACAAGCAAAAGTGTACGTCTACCATAACACATCTATATTACAGAGCAGAAATTGCAAAATCATTGCTAGAAGTTTATGCTCCATCTTCAGCAAGCAGGGTAAACAGACAATCCTTTCAGACTTCTCAGATTGAGTGCTGCTAACTCTATTTCCTGGAAACTTTACCACTCTATTTAAAAAAATAAATAAATAAATAAAAAATCGCATGCAAATGTTGTGTCTGCTTTAAAAAATCAGAAAGGAGACAATGATGGTATCCTGAATGTAAGTATGTTCACTCTTGTTGAATGAAACTTGTTGTTTCATACTGTTCAAAATATATAAATTTTGAACAGTATGAAAACAAAATCTTACCTTTCAGGTCCATCAAAACAGTCCTTTTCAAGATTACAAATATTGATACAGAGGCCTGAGTGTACTGATTCTAGTTCCTCTTGAGGAGGAATTTGTTTAAGCTGTTTTTATAACATACAGAATCATTATTATTATATGGGCACCTCCATGGAATCTGAAGACTCATTGCAGGAGACCCAATCTATCCACACGGTCTATCATACATTTCCTTGAACCCATTAACAGAAAAAGCACTCGTAATTGATTCTGGCAACCCATTTCACTCATTCACCACTCTTCAAGCAAAAAAAATCTAGTCCTCACATCCCTACTGACCACAGCTTTATTCAACCTCCAGGGATGATCCCTTGTTCTGGTTCCTCTAGCCAAGTGAACCTCCTTGGAATCTGAAGACCCCATTGCAGGAGACCCAATCTATCCACACAATCTATCATACCTCTCCTTGAACCTATTAACAGAAAAAGCACTCATAACTGACTCTGGCAACCCATTCCACTTATTCACCACTCTTCAAGCAAAAAAAATCTAGTCCTCACACCCCTACTGACCACAGCTTTATTCAACTTCCAGGGATGACCCCTTGTTCTGGTCCCTCTAGCCAAGTGCTGAAATCCCTTGCATCTACCTTATAAAATCCTTTAAGCAACTGAAATGTTTCTATCATATCCCCTCTTTTTCTCCCATCAGCCCAACTTCTGCATTCCACACACCTTCAATCTATTCTCATGGGGAACATTTCACAGGCCACTCACCATCTTGGTCACCTGCCTCTGAATCCTTTCCACTGCTTCCTCATCCCCAAAAAACCCAGGAGACCAGACTTGAGCACAATATCCAGATATGGATGTATCAAGGCCTTATAAAGAGGAACTATAACTTCCTTATCTCTACTTGTTAATGTCTTCTTCACTAGCCAAGTAATCTTATGGGCTACCTTAGCAATATGTTCTCTAAACTTTAACTCTCTGCCTATCACCACCCCTAAATCTCTAGCTTCATCTATTTCCTGGAGTACAGTTCCATCAGTGTGATACATTGTAATCTATTTATCCCCAAATGCATAACTTTACATTTCTTGACATTAAACTGACACCCGTTAACTTTTGCCATACTGACAGCCTATTTAAATCATTCTGCAAGCTCTCCACATCACCTTGATTAACTATTACTCTACCTAATTTTGCATCATCAGTACAGGTTATTTCCTATGTCATTTATGTACAAATTGAACAGCAATGGTCCCAGCACTCGACCTTGTGGTACTCCACTAGTCACCTGTTTTTGCCATGATTCTGTCCCTCCATATACCACTTTTTGATATCTGTCCAGCAACCACCTTCTTATCTACTTAACCAGTGTCATATCCATTCCCATTTGTTCAAATTTGTGTAACAGTGTTCCATGGAGTATTCTGTCAGATACCTTTGCAAAATAGCAAAATCATCTTGTAGCCATTTCCTTTATCCAACTCATCTGTTACTCTATTATAAAAAGTTAGTAAATTACTAACTGATTGGTCTATAATTTGCTACTGTAGTCTTAGAACGTACCTTATGCAAATGAACAATTTTGTCCTCTTTCCATTCCCTTGGAACTCCACCAGAGCTGACACTTAAATTAAACAGCTCAGTCAAAGGCATTGCCAGTTCCCTTGAAGTGACCTATTTTGAGGAAATAAAAATAGGGAGGGCCGTCAGGACATGTGCCTTCTAGGTGCAATTTTCTTTTTCTTTTTTTTTATTGTTCACAAAAGTTTGGAAATTATAATACGTTAATGCTATATGCATGGAAATTAACATCAGATTTAAAATAAACATGTTTTTTCAAGCCTCCAAAAAAAAAAAACTGGGTGATGACCTTGCACTGTGCTATTTACAGAACTAAATTCATTTACCATCTAAATTTTTTTATAAGCATTCGTGCAGTATAAGGATTCTAATCTGGGGTTTCTATATTTTTTTATAAGCATTCGTGCAGTATAAGGATTCTAATCTACTTAGAAAAAAAAACAGTGACTCTCTCCAGTTGGCTATTCAAGTTTGGTTGTTCAATCGGAAAAATGATTGAGTTGACTAAGGCCATGATTTTGTTTTGATTGGAATTATGGCAGAAGCAACTATGAGCAAGGACATTGTGTGTGTCTGATATTTTCCAGTGCTTTGCATGTTTGCTATAAAATGTGAATTCCTGGCAGGGAAAAACCATCTCAGTATGAGACTAACTTATTTTCTTGAAAAGCCCTGATGAAGGTTTTCATAGCACTACATAGGTTTCAGACCCAAATTTTCTAACTGAAGAAAACTGTTGTACTCTCATCACATCTGCATTAGAGGCATACACTATGGACCACATCTGATATCTGTGAGACGCATGCACACCAACTAATTTATTTGTTTTGTGGAGAAGAGTCCTAATTTCTAAAAAAGGAATGAAATTGGGATAATTTTTCTATTGTTTTAGAAACTGTGTTTATTCAAAAAAAAAAAAAAAAAACTACAAAAATTTCACAGTTCATCCAAAATAACTTTGGATGAGCTGTGAAATCCTGTTTTCCACAACTGGGAAATTCAAAAGAACACGTGGAAGAGTTCCCATTGTTCGTCCTAGCACACACAAAGTTTCAAGTTTTACATTACTTGAAAGGAAAACCAAGAAATATGGCTACTTTCAGAATACAGAACATAGAAAATAGTGTTATTATTGTTGTTAGTAATATTATACTAAAAGCAGGAAAAAGGGGCTCTTTTCATGTACATATTAATTTATATCAGAAAACTTATTGTGTTGTTATTATTATTATTACCTGACACCTCGAAGGAGTCCAAAGACTCATCAAGGGAGGGCATCTACTCTACAGCTCTCACCCCTGAATCCACCAACTATAATGAATCACATCATCTACTGCCCACCACCATTAGTATTTTCACAGACAATCAGAAACATCCATGCCCATGGCAGGATTTGAACCCACAGCCTTTTGGCTGGAGAGTGGATATGCTAACCACAGTCAACCAGGCTGGCAATAACATATATCATACATTTTTATTTTATTTTTTTATTATCCCATGGTATTATTACACCAGATCATAGAGGTCAAATTCATGTATTTTATACAGCACCTTTTCTGGGTTGTTGTAAAGTTCACATTTGGAAATATTCATACAATTTAGTAAATGCATTGGTAAATTTAGTAAATGCTTCCTCGATGTTACAGATTTTACTAAACATGAAGCGAGAGATCATGGTAGTGGCGCAGTGATTAAACTTGGAGTTGATGGTAGCTCCTGGTTTTTCTGCTGAATACCAGTGGTGAATCATTCTTTTTATGTTTTCTTTTTGAGTGATTTTAAAAAGATTGAAATCTGTGGTATCACTTGATGTTGCAGCCATTTTTGCTACTTCATTTATACAGCACCTTTTCTGGTTGTTATGAAGTTCACATTTGGAAATATTCATACAATTTAGTAAACGCATTGGCGATGCTTCCTTGATGTTATGGATTTTGCAGATGAGGAAGACTTTTATGCCATTCCTAAACTTGATTAGTCTTGTGTGGCCAGTCTTGAGGCGAGAGATTATGGTAGTGGCACAGCAATTAAACTCTCTCATGGAGATATCATACATAATATATCATAATGTAAATTGTATTCTATAATAACAGCATAGTGATAATAACAATAGTTACATAACATATTTATTATTTTCATTCACTCAGAAGAATGAATAAAATAAGGTTAACTATTACTGTTATAAAATTTTTATTTCTAATGAAAAAGAAAAACTATTTGAACATGCAATTTTCTGAATACCTACAGAGCAATCCTCAACAGAAGATGCTCATGTTATCTCGTAATACTCAAATTCTGTTTTTCATGAAAGCTCAGTTTTTATCAGGGGAGAATATGCTATAATTGAAAAGTAAATTATTTCACTAAATAAATAATAATGTGAACATACTCACCCCCCCCCCAACACACAGCACTGATGTGATATGGGAAAATTTCCCATGTGATATATATATATATATATATAGGCTAAATTATTCTCAGATATTTATTTCTTAATTTTTGAAACATTCTGTGTATCACAATCCAGCCTAATGCAACTGGTTTTTGAAATTTGTCTATTATAAGATTGTTTTTAGTAAATAAGAATGCAATTTGCTGATAGTGAAACTTTGTCTTTTAAATTTTCATAGCAGTGTGTGTGCCACAGATTAGAAATTTTCAGAGTAGCACTTAATAATATTTTTTATTACAAAACAGCAAAGTAAAAAAAAAAAATTATGTTATGATATATTCAAAGAGAAAATATAAGATTCTATATAAACCATAGTGCAGGAAAATTATTTCATGCAGTTCAGCTTCCTTCCTTTTTTAGGTCAGAAAATATTATTAACATTCACATTTAACCTTCCTGACAAAGATGAGACTGAGAAGGAATAGAAAATAATGGTTGGAATAATCAAATATCAAGGAAATAGTATGGATATAGATAATAGAATAATTTTGTTTCATTTCTTGACTATTAAAATGAAGTTATAGATTTCAGATACTGAAATGTGTAGTACATACTACGAAAAGCATGAAATACGAAAGAATAAAAAAAGTAGATATTTATAATTCAGTTACTATAGGCAGTTGTGGTGGTAGCAGGGTGATTAGAATACTTCAAAACTAACATAAAATTTAAATAATTTCCCTATAGGACATGTCTCAGGCAATTTCACATTTATTTACAATGGTTAAAAAATAGATCCTTTCTTTTAGTTTATTATTATTTAAAAAAAATTTTTTTTTTAAACGAATGCTGATCACCGTGTAACGGTGATCAGCATTCGTTTTTGAAATTATGGATTCTACAACCGTGTTAAAATAACTCTTTTTATTATGCCAACATTTCGATCTTCATATCAAGATCATCATCTGGAGCAGGCACAACCTCTAGTGAAAAAAAAATTTTTTTTTCAATAATAATAATAATAATAGTTATTTCGAGTAATTTATGTGATTTAATTTATGATTACATGAATAAACTTCTTGCTTACAGATGGTTTTCCTTCCAGTAGCAGTGATGTCCTATTTCTATTATTACAATTGTTATTTTTGATTAAAAAAAAAAAAAATTATAAATTACAACATGAATAAACATTCTTTCTCATAGATTTTTTCTTTAACATTGATGTCCTATTTTTCAGTATTAAAGTTGTTATTTTAGATTTAGGTTCCTGGATTTTCTACAGTCCTGTTTATAGTTGTTCTTACGGAGGAAGGATTCCTGGGATGAATATATGCCTTCCATATGTGTGGGATTTTTAGACCATCGTTATTGTTTAGATTGGGGTGGTTGATAACGATCTCACAAGCTTCCTTAAATTTGCGTTCATACCATGTTTTGGTGTGATGTAGACAACTAGTGCTTTTCCAGTCAATTCTATGTATGGTGTTCAGGGCATGATCAGAAAGGAGAGCTTCACCATAATTATTATATTTGATGTTCTTTTTGTCTGATTGGAATTGTGCGTCCTGTTTCTCCTATGTATGGTATGTTGCAGGTGCAGTAAATACGGTATACTCCAGGGTGGGCCAGCAGAAGGAGTGAGTCTTTGGATGAGTTGAGTAAGCTTTTTAAGTTTGCAGGAGGTTTAAAGGTGGCTTTGAGGTTGTATTTTTGTAGTACAGGTATCCCTTGATTAACGCGGTTAATTAATTCCTCGATGTTACTGCATATATCAAAATAGCGTTAATCAAATCTAATAATCAGTGGTAAAAATTATAGTTCATCCATGATTGATTTTTCTTCTTCTTCTTTTCAGCCATTTTCTGTCCACTGCTTGACGAAGGCCTCCTCCAGTTCTTCCCACCTTTCTCTGTTCTTGGCAATGGTTGACCAACTTTCCCCAATAAACTCTGACAGTTATTATTACAGGCGACTCCAAGAAGTCCTTAGACTCATCGAGAGAGGCCCTAAACATCATGTCCACACAACTATTCGACATTCTCACAGTATCTATCATACCTTGCCTTGAACTCATTCACTGTCATAGCACCCACAACAGACCCTGGCAGCTTATTCCACTGATTTACCACTCTAGCTCTAACACCCTTGCTAACCACACTCTTGCCCAGCTTCTATAGATGTCCACTAGTTCTCCCACCACCAGTCCTAATCTCAAAAATATCTTCTGAATTAATCCTATAGAAACCCTTCAGCAATTTGAATGTCTCAATCATATCTCCCCTTTTCTGCCTATCAACCAATTTCTGCAACTCACAAGTCTTTAACCTGTTCTCATAAGGTTCGTTCGATAGACCTGCTATCATCTTGGTCACTTGCCTCTGGATCCTCTCACCTCCTCCCCAACAAGAAGAAACCTAGGTGACCAAATCTGGGCACAGTAGTCGAAATGAGATCTTATCAACGCACGGTGCAGAGGAACAATAATTTGCTTGTCTCTGCTCGTCAAAGTATTTTTCAGTAACCAAGTGATTTGATAAGCTGATTTAGCCACTTCTGCAATGTGTCCCCTAAACTTCATCTCCCTGTCCACCAACACTCCCAAGTCCCTGGCCTCATCAATCTTCCAGAGTACAGTTCCACCAATGTGGTATACTGCTGCTAATATTTTCACCCCAAAATGCATAACCTTACATTTTGTCACATTAAATTGACATCCATTCTCTTTAGGCCAGAACTCCAATCTATCCAAATCATCCTGCAAGATTTTTATATCTTCTGCATTCACTATTGCCCTACCCAACTTTGCATCATCAGCGAACAAATGAGCCATTCCTCTTAGATCCTTCCATATATCGTTAATGAACAAATTAAACAGCAGTGGTTCAAGAACAGAACCCTGCGGCACACCACTAATCACAGACTGTCTTTTGGATTCTACTCCTGAATAAACTACTCTCTGATATCTCTCCATCAACCACCCACCTATCCATCTCACCAACCCTATATCCATTCCCCTATGTTGCAGTTTACAGATTGGAATTCCATGTGGTATCCTGTCAAAGACCTTAGCCAGGTCCAGCAGTATCACTGATGAAAAATGGTTTTTGAAACCTAAAAGATGTCCTAAAAGAAGGTGTAGTTTATTACTCCACCTTCTTTAAGGATGTCCTCGACTTCGTTTCCCTTCTTTAGGAATTCAGTTCGTAAGTATAGTGGTCCATTGCTCATCTTCTCTTCTGGATAAATGTCCAGTCCTTTTCCGTTTTAGTCGCTTGTGGTGAAGAATGATGTCAGTGATGCGAGTCCGGCTTCTTATCCAGATGTTTCGCTTCTTATCTTTTAATGTGATGGCTAGCATTAACCTCTCCATTTTTCTTTGAGTTGTTGTTAATTTATTTGCCAGTGCTCTTGTTAGTGACCAAGTTTCGCAACCATATGAGATGACTAGAAGTATACACTGGTTAAATGTCTTCCTTTTTAAACAGAGTGGGACATCATCGTTTTGAACAATGTTTTTCAATTTTCTGAATGCACTCCATGCAAGTTGAACTCTCCTATTTATTTCCTTTTGGAGTCCACAGTTTAGGTCAGTGAGATGACAGTATGCATATAAAGAGACTCTTTCCAAAAAATTGTTTTCTATTATTATGTTTATTGGTGTTACTGAACGATTAAACATGATTTTAATTTTTTATCTGTTTATCTTTAGACCAACTTTTCTGCTTTCATGATATAGGTCTTCTATCATTATATTAAGGTCTTCTGGAGTGTTTGCAAAAATTATGATATCATCTGCATATCTTAGATGTGTTAAGTTTCTGTTATTAATTTTTATACCAAGGTTTGTCCAGTTTATATTATTAAATATTTCTTGAAGGACTACTGTAAAGATTTTGGGTGATAGTCTCCTTGTCAGACACCTTTTTCATTTGATATTTTATTGCTACTCGTGTGAAGTTGGATTGTTGCTGTTGCAGTGAGGTATATTGCCTGGAGGAGGTCCATATATTTTCCAGGAAATTCCTGATTCTGGAGTGCATTGATTATTGAGTTAGTTTTGATGGAATCAAATGCTTTTTCATAATCAATTAAGGCTAAACAGAGAGGCAATTGGTTTTCTTCTGCTTTTTCTATTATTTGTTTTACTGCATGAATATGAGCTTCAGCTTGTTGTTTATTATTTTAACGGTATAATAGAACACAGAAACTAAGTAAATAATTAATTTATTGACTTGATGCTGATATTTCGCTGGTATTATAACCAGCATCTTCAGAGCACAAAAACACTGTTTGTCACAATACGCGAGACTAAAACAACATGGTGTACTTAACCAAAATTGTAGCAGCAACACAAAGACTAGAGTCCTGATTTTGGCGCCCTCTATCTGAAAAAAAAAAAAAAAAAAAAAAAAAAAAAACGCTATCATATATTACTAGAGTCCTAGAAAAGTGCTAGTTTTTTCTTAATATGACTGTCTCCCAGATCTTCGGCAAGTTAATACAGCCATATTTGTTGAGATTTGGAGTGTGTTTTAGGGCTTCTGTCGCCTCTAAGAACAATCTCTCTGATTTATATGGGTTTCTGTGTAGTACTTTTGTGTTTTTCCAGTTGATCCTGTGTGCAGGGGTATCCAG
Organism: Typopeltis vanoorti; assembly: GCF_054136105.1. Taxonomy (NCBI): domain Eukaryota; kingdom Metazoa; phylum Arthropoda; class Arachnida; order Uropygi; family Thelyphonidae; genus Typopeltis; species Typopeltis vanoorti. The sequence continues at coordinate 24,016,014 of NC_143557.1, read as the reverse complement.
AGCATGGTCTGCTAGGCCCGACTTCCCATAATGATATTTCCGGACGTATCGTTTATGTTCGCTGATGCGGATATTCACAGTTCTTCCTGTTTGACCGTAGTAGGCTTGATTGCATGAGCAGGGTACTTGGTAGACTCCTGGATGTGATAAAGGAGGAATGCTGTCCTTGGGTGAGCGGATGAGGGTGGCTAATTTGCTACATGGTCTGAATGTGGTGCGTAATTTATGTTTATTGAGGATTCTTGAGATCTTTTCGGATGTGCCTTTAATGTAGGGGATGGTGACTGTTTTGTTGTAGTTCTCTGTGGTAGATGGTGGGAGGGGTTTCTTAGGAGTGTTTAGTATTTTGTTTATTTTTTGTGGATTGTAGCCGTTGGCCAAGAAGGTGTGGCGTAAGTGAGTCAGTTCAACAGTCAGAGCCTTGTCATTTGAACAGATTGCTCTCGCTCTATGGGTTAGCGTTTTTAATATGCCATATTGTTGAGAAGGATGATGGTGTGATTGTTTGTGTAAGTATCTGCCTGTATGTGTGGGTTTTCTGAAAACTGAAAATGATAAGGAACCATCTGGGAGACGTGTGATGAGTGTATCCAGGAAGGGCAGACAGTTGTTGGCTTCCAGTTCCATAGTAAAGTGGATTTTTGGATGTTGGCTATTTAAATGTGCTAAGAATGTTTTCAATGTCTCAGGACCATGTGGCCAAATAGCAAGCACATCATCAACATAGCGTAGCCAAAGTGTTGGTTTGAGAGTGGCTGTATTGATTGCTTGTTTTTCCAGGTGTTCTATGTAAAAGTTGGCTAGGGGGGGAGAAAGGGGGGAGCCCATGGCTGTCCCATCAATTTGTTTGTATATTTTCCCTTTCCATGTGAAATATCCTGCATGTATTGTGAATTTGAATAGTTCAAATATATCAGGGGGGAAGTGTGACTTCAGTAGATTGAGGGTTTCTATTAGTGGTACATTTGTGAATAGTGAAGTGATGTCAAAGCTTACTATTAAGTCTGAGCTTTTTAGGGTGAGGTGTTGTAAGATGCTTTTTAGGTGTGCTGAATTTTTGAGCTTCAGCTGTGTTGAAGCCTTTACAGAATCCTGCTTGATCATGATTGATTACTCTATTAATAATTAGTATATGGTACTCTTCAGGAAAGATAAAAAATGATTAAAAAGTAAATGTTTAATAAATACTTGTACCTACATTATTTACTGCAATTTTTTTATCAAAAGAAGTTATCGAGTCGTTTGAACAGTTTTAGTTTTTTTTTTCTTATCGGCATAAATTCTATGATAACAAGCAAAATGACTCTCCCCGACCTCAGCAAACAAGCAATAAAACATAAAGAAACACACTGCAAATATCATACATGATGGCACAAATTAAGTGGATATAGAATCCAATATTATTTCATAGCCGAATATAGAAACTACAAGAGTTTCTTGCTGAATATATAGAAACTAAACGTTTCGGTATAAGCAACCTTATGGGCAACTCGTAGTAAAGGTGGAGTAAGCTTCAGATCACTTTCCTTAGTATTTTCCATAATGTAAAGCACACCTCCTAGTGGACATGTATGATAAATATTGAATCCAACATTATTTCATAGCCGAATATAGAAACTACAAGAGTTTTGGCAGATGCAAGCATAAACAACCTTATGAGCAACTCGTGGTAAAGGTGGAGTAAGCTCCAGATCACTTTCCTTAGTATTTTTCATAATGTAAAGCACATCTGTTAGAGGGCATGTATGATAAATAAGCCTTTGGCTCTCTATTTCAGTAATATATGATGGTTTATTTATTTTCATTTGCAATCTAGAAATTATTAAACAAAGAATAAAAAAAAACAGCAACTAAACCATACTAAACTGACATCGGAAATTGCGGTATCTCTCAGATACAATTTACTGTCAAATATCACAAACCTTTACATAACTTGTGTTAAATTAAACTGACAGCAAAAACAGTGCGGAATATCACTCGTAACATATGAATGCACAGCTACTAATGACCTCCAAGCTATATACTGAATTGTGTAAGAATATTTATATTAAACATTTTGCATGTATCTGTCAGATCAGCTGCGAGCGCCACAGGGTTAAAGGCACGCTAATCAAAACTCTTGCCGCATATATCAAGGGATTGCCACAATTAATTTCGGCGCGTTAATCAAATCCTGCGTTAAGCAAGGGATATCTGTACTCTGTTTATTTTGTCTGATGTCCCTTTAATGTAGGAAATGGTTATAGTTTTCTGCAGTATGGTTTGTCTCTGTTTTTTATTGAGGTCTTGTAGAGAATTTTGTTAATAGTGTTTTGACTGTATCCATTTTTTTGAAAAGTATTGCTGATCACTTTAAATTCATTTTTCAGAGCCCTGTTTTATAGAGTATCGATGACACCTAGTTTTATTGTTGGGCGGTGGTAGGAATTTATTTGTATATATTGGCCAGTATGTGTCGGTTTCCGGTAAACAGTGAAGGAAAGATTGCCCGAGGGAAGACATGTGACAAGTGTATCTAGAAACGGCAGTGTGTTATGTTTCTCAATTGTGAACTGTATGCGTTTGTGTTGCTTGTTTAGGTGGCTAAGGAATGTGTCTAGTGTCAGACTAGATTGCGAAAACATCATCAACGTATCTAACCCGGACTTTGGGTTTTAACGCGGAGGAACCTAATGCAAGTTGTTCAAAATGTTCCATATAAAAGTTAGCAATCGGGGGGGGGGGGATAATAGGGAGCCCATCACTGTGCCTTCTTTTTGTAGTTAGAAAGCGTTTTGCCATACAAAATAACCAGAACGTAATACATGCGCAAAGAGCACCATGATATCTGGAGGAAATTTGTTCTGTAAAAGAAGAATTGTGTCATTGATTGGGACATTCGTAAAGAGGGCAGAGACGTCAAAACTGACTAATAAATCATCTTTTTCTAATGTAATGTCTTGGATGATGTTTATGAAGTGTTGTGTAACTGGTAATTAATTTACGGAATTGACAACGCATATAAAGTAAATAAATTAAAGATAACTTTAATGAATCACTTCTATATTTCGGCAATGTCACATTGCCATCTTCGGGAACATAAAGATATGGTATGTGCACTAAGGAACTAACAAAGCAAATGAGGAACTTCAGCCCAACTGCCAAGACTACCAAATTAGCTCGCAAGAGGGCACCATTAGGACTTTAGGAACAAAATTAGTTCTTATTTTCTTCCTCATTTGCTTTGTTAGTTCCTTAGTGCACATACCATATCTTTATGTTCCCGAAGATGGCAATGTGACATTGCCGAAATATAGAAGTGATTCATTAAAGTTATCTTTAATTTATTTACTTTATATGCATTGTCAATTCCGTAAATTAATTACCAGTTATGTCTAACCAACGTATAAGTCTTACTACTAGAAGTGTTGTGTGTTTTTGATATAGGAGGGGGAAATGACCTATCAGCTCCTTGAGTGTTGCTGCTAGTTTTTTGGCTAAGTAATAAGTTGGGCAATCAATCTCTTCGACTATAGGCCTTAGCAGTGTGTTTTCTTTGTGAATTTTCGGTAGCCCATAAACTCGGTGAATGAGCATAATGTGGAAATAGTTTTTGAGCCATGTGGTAATTGACTTAAATGGATTCTCTGTTTTCTTTTTTATTCTATTAGTTGGGTTATAGTTAACTAATTGGTATGTGTTATTGTCTGAGACCAGCAGATTCATTTTTTCCACATATGTGGTTTGGTTTAAGATAATGGTGGCACTTCCTTTATCTGCTCTGGTTATTAAGATGTTCGGATTTGACTTTAGTGATTTTATCACTGTTAATTCGTGTTGAGTTAGGTTGATTGTTATTGTTTTGTTATGATTTAAAATGTTGGCAGTTTCTAAACGTATTTTTTCTGCTATGTTATTTGGGATGAATCTTAGGCCTCTTTCAATATTACAAATAAATTCAAGTTTGTTTATCTATATGGGTGCTAGGGCATAATTAAACCTTTGTTAACTTTCAACTTTACTGACATAAGGGGGTGAAGCAAAAGCTTTTCATATTCCCCGCTATCTTAAGAGAAATTGTCAGTGGAGAAAGTTTATGAGCTAATTGCTCACCCTGAGTGGGATAGGAGATTAGTCCTCAGTGTTGAAGTTTAGGATGGCTTTAGGTCTTTTATGTTTGAAATAATTCATTTCGTCATAATCTGCAGCCAGTTGGATCAGTTTGTTAGGGTGTACAGATGCCTTTGGGAAGAATTTGATTGCTATAGTCTACATGAAAGTATAAATATAGGGGACATTTGTGTCCCGATGAAGCTGCACAGTTCGTATGAACCACGGGGCGTTCAAGATCATTCTGAGACATTTCTTTTGCACACGTTGTAACTTAAGAATATTAGTATTAGCGATATGACTCCAGGCTGGCGTGAAGCATAGATGAGTATTGGACAAAACCATCAATTTATATATGAGTAGTTTGATTCTGGTGCTCAGCTTACTGTTTCTTTTAATTAGCGGATAGAGCTGGGCTGTGGTTTTTGATGTGTTGCACAGAGAGTCTTGAGATGGGAGCTGAAAGTCAGTTTTCTGTCTAATACTACTCCAAGATATTTGATCTCAGTTAGCCATGGGATTTTTGTGTCGAATAGGAGGATATCTTCTTTAGGAGGCAAAGTTCTTCTAGTGAATAGGACGGCAATGCTTTTCTGGGGATTCACTTGGAGTCACCATTTGGCGAAGTATTGTTCAATTTGTGATAGGTTTTCTTGCAGTTTCTTGATGGCTAGGTGTGGCTTTAAAGATCTGGCCAATATCACTGTATCATCTGCATATAGAACTTTGATTGAAGATAATGGGTTGTGCGGAATATCACACAAGTATAAGGAAAATAGAATCGGTGCTAGTAAGGATCCTTGTGGAACTCCAGCCAAGATGCATTTTTGTGTTGAAACTACCCCACACATCCTGACTTGCACGCACCTATCTTAGAGGTATGCCTTTATTAGATGAATGATTCCCATTGGTATACCAGATGAGATGATATCAGTTTGTATAGCAAACCATAATGCCAAACCTTGTCAAATGCACTGGCTATATCAAGGAAAACAGCCCTAGTGCATTGAGGCCAGTTAAAACCCGTGATGATATATATCACTAATCTGTGTATTTGTTGCATAGTGCTATGAGATTGGCAGAAGCCACACTGCTCCTCAGGCAGGATATTTAGTCGGTGTACTGAATCTTGGAGTCTGGTAAGAATTACTTTTTCTTCAATTTTGCCAAGATTTGAGATGAGGCTGATTGGTCTGTAACCTTGAGGCAATCTAGGGTCTTTTCCAGGTTTATGGATTGGCATTGTCTGCCAGTTTCCAGTAGGAAGGGAAATGTTTGTAGTGAAGAATGGAATTAATTATATTTGTCAGATGGACAATAGCTCTACGTGGTAGAAGCTTTATCACCTCGTTAGAGATACCGTCAGGTTCAGGAGCCTTTTTGTTCTTAATAATATCATATATTTCAGCAGGTGAGATGGGTGCAATTTCAGTGGAATATATGACAGAAGATTTGAGTGAACATCTGACGTTACAGTGGATCTTGTATATATGATAAAATTAGTTTAATCCTTTATCCAAGTGTGAGCAAACAAAGTTTGTGCCTGAAAGTATCTTCAGGACTGGGGTAAGGTGGTACAACACCAGGACAACTCGTTGCAAAAGTGGAGCAAAATCGAGGTGATCATATGCAGGTTTACATTGTTTTTCTAGATGATTTGCTATTGCTTCAGCTTTATCAGCATCAGTGTGGATGAGACCTAAATCTTTGTGAAGGAGGAAAGAGGTTTATTTCTGTTTTTAATCTTTCGGATGAGATTCCATATGGAGTGGTTATCAGGAGAGACGGAGGTCAATTTTTCTTCCCAGAGTTGACTTCTATGGGCTGAGAGGACATCTCTCACTGCAGAGTTGAACCTGTTCAAGATCCATTTGTCTTGCGGCACCCTGGTGTTGTGGCATCTTTTTCTTGCCTTTTTTCCTCGGATCAGATTCATAATATCTTCTGGCAAGTGGTTGGATTTGCAGGTAGTTGCAGGGTTAGTAACTGCTGCACAGGGCTGCTTTAATCTGTTCTGTTAGATTTTTAATGGCTGTTTCAATTTCCTCTTTTGATTTTATGATGGGAACAGGACCAATATATTTCGGAAATACCTTGGAGAGCCTTTCCCAAGAAATGAACGAGTGAGGGGGGGGGTAATTTTTCAAGGTTTCCCAATTTTAACCATATTGGATTGTCATGTGATGATAGATCATTACTCGTCATTAAACTGTATTGGAGTCTGATGTGCTGCAGTATGGCTAGGTCCAAAATATCAGCCCAACCATAAGTGTTGTGATGGGTGGGGGTCGGCGGGACTTATCACAAGCAGGTTGTTGAAACCAGCATAGTTTTGTAGTATGTGTCCATTTTTGTTGGTGGAATGGCTATTACAGATTGAATGCTTGGCATTTAAGTCACATGCCACAATGATAGGCTCTCCGGTATCGAATAAGGCATTCAAATCAGAGAACAGTAATATTTTTTGTGGAGGATTATATGCTGCGAAGATTTTTAATTTCCAGCGAACTCATGAGAATCTCAATGCCTGTGACCTCGAGGTTGGTGGTAGGAGGGATGTTTATAGCGTGATGAGAGATGAATTTTTAATGAAAATGACTGTGCCTCCTCCTCTGTGGGATAGTCTATTGGCTCTATACAGTTGATATCCACAAATTTTGGGGTTGTCTTAGGTGTGTCTCGTTTAGTAAAAGGACATCTGGCTGATGTCTTTGGGCAAAATCCTGAAGTTCTAAAATCTTACTACTCAGGCCATTCGTGTTCCATGCAATGATCTCTAGAGAGACTGGTTTTAATTTGTTACTGTTCATTAGCAAGTGCTGAGATGATGGTTTGTGTATCCTTTAGGAAGTTTCTGGTGGAAGAAGGTGAGAGGTTGGATCTACTAAAGTCCAGCAACATATTTGCTAGAGAGGCAGTGATGATAGCTGTCGAATTGGATAGTGGTGCTGGTTGAATCTTTTCTTGGGTTGACTTTTTTACATGAACTGCATCTGCATATGTCTTTGTCTGATTCTGTTGAGATGATCTTTTAGAGAAATCTGGTTGCAGAGGATGAGTTTCTGAGCATTTTTGGATGTCCGTGGGGGACTGTGCAGTTGTGGTCTCTTGGATAGGTCTACTATGAGGAGAGCCTGCCGGCTTCCTTCTGCTTGTTTTTCGGGTTTTGGATGCAACCTCTATAATTGGCAGTATGAGGGCAGCCGCAGTTGGCGCATTTTGACGGAGTAGTTTTTGGTTTTGTACATGTGTTGGTAGGGTGGCTTTTTGCACACTTCAAGCATTTGAACTCTGCCTTGCAAAGTCACTGCGCATGACCGAATCTTTGGCATCTATGGCATTGTCCAGTAGAAGCCTACTTTCTCAAAGGCTCTGGGGTGATTCTAAGATCACATACTGATTTCAGGTCATAGATATTTTTGTAGACTTGATGTATCTCTATTAAAACTAGAGGCATGGGTGTTTTGTCTGCTCTAGTCATCCTGCTGACCTTGATAGGTGGTAGGTCCTGGAGGCAGAAGTCAACCTCTATTTTGTCAGAGGTTATATCCTCTGAGAGACCCCTTAGAACCACCTTCAAATTTCGTTCCGAGCCAAGAGAGAATGTATGGTATTGGATATTGTTTGAATCCAGCTCTTTAGTTAGTTTTCTAAAGTCTAACACAGTAGTAGGCTGAATCCTAATGCCATCATCAGTATTTTGGGTTGAGATATACTGTATCTGAAGGTTTGACATGATAGATCTCAGTTGTGTTCACTTCCTTTTTTCCCCTTGGACAATCGGAGGTACCCTCTCTTTGGGGGAGGCAGTGCGATCAAGGCTGGGGGTGTCCTCTTCCATACCTAAATCCATGAGAGGTTCAGTGTCAGAGGTTTTATGTTTCTTATGAGCCTGAGTTTCATCGAAGTCTGTAGTAGGGGAAATCGCCAAATCAAGTTTCTCCTCAGTCTGGGAACTGTCTTCGCACTCATCAATTTCATTTGGCAAGGAGTAGAAATTAAGAGTGCCAGGCCAATCATTTTCAGCTTTTTGCAGTATCTTTTTGAGAATGCTAATTAGACGTCCTTTGGTGCTGAGTGAATTAATATAAGCATCCTCCTCCTCTTCCTAACACATTGCGAGATATTTAGAACAATAAGTCAGCAATGGTGGTTAGGCCTAGTGAATTGGCCTATATATAAATACAGAATCACTTACATGTGAGTGGTTAGCTTTAGTAACCACAGGCACTTTGACAACATGTACACACTTGTCTAAAAATTCTTATGACTCTTATGATTAGAGTGCAAAAACAGAGGGTGAAAGAATTAATAATTGTGGCGGGTACAAATGATTTGAAAGGAGATAAATTTTTTATGAGAGAGGACTTGAAAGTATTGTTAAAGGTAGCAAAAGAAAAGAGTGACAGAGTTAGAATGGTTAGTCTGTTGCCGTGGTATGACAGAGAGGAGTTTAGGAGGAGGGCCATAATTGCAAATGACATTATGCGTAGGTTATGCAGACGGTGTGGTGTGGAATTCGTGGACGTGTGGAATGAGTTTGAAGGGCGAAAGGACTTATACAAGATGGATGGCCTGCATTTGAATGGACTTGGTGTGCAGAGACTGGAAAGAGTGTTGCTGAATGAAGTGAAAATGGAGGTGCAAAACCAGGAAAACTAGAACTACCAAGGAGGGGGGGGGAATGGATATGCAGGCATCAGTGAGACTTCCTTAGGAACAAGAAGGAAGAATTTTTGGCCTTGATTGGTTCTTCCTGGCCACAGGTTATTGACATTAGTGAAACATGGCTGATGGAAGATGATATAGTTAGTGGGATAGAATGTGTAGGTTATAGTGTGTTTAGGAGGGACAGAGAGAATAAAATGGGGGGAGGGGTATTATTGATGATAGCTGATGAACTGCAGCCAAGGAGAATTGAAGTTGTATCGCAGGATAGTGAAAGGAGCTCATTTGAGGCTATTTGGTGTGAGATTGAGACTGGCAGAATAAAATATACAGTTGGGTGCTGCTATAGACCAGGTGATGGAATAGATGGTGGAGATAGTATGCCTAGCGAAATTGATGAAATGAGTGGAAGGAGAGTAATTATTATGGGGGATTTCAACTATGGTAACATTGATTGGAAGGAGGAGAGGACACATGAGGAAGGAAAAGGATTTTATTCAATTATTAAGGGATAACTATCTGAGACAGCATGTAATTGAAAATACTAGGGGTGTGAGAGTGCTTGACCTGGTAATAGCATCTGAGAATTTGACTGTAATGAATATGACCATGTTGCCACCTATTGGTGAGAGTGATCATAAGTTCTTGACCTGGGAGGTGGCTAAAGGTGTGGAAATTTCGATTAAGACAGGGTATATATGGAATTACCGTGCTGGCAAGTATGACAAGCTTAGGAGATTGCTTGGATCAGTGCCATGGCATGTACAACTGCAAGGGCTGGACGTCGATAGAGCATGGGAAGTGGTCAAGGAGCATTTACAGGAGGTAATGGCTGATTGTTTACCTAGGGTCCGAATAGTAAAACAAGTAGAGGTTAAATGGATGAATAACACCATTAAGCTTGAGCTGCAAAAAAAGAAACAACTGTGGAGGGAATTTAAAGAAAGGGGTGACCTGCAGGCACACGAACGGTATAATGTACAGGCCAGAAAGGTAACGAGTGTGGTAAAAAAAGCAAAAGCGGATTATGAAAGGAAACTAGCTTTGCAAGCAAAAGAGAATCCATAACAGTTCTTTCAATATGCTGCAAGTAAGAAAAAACTGTATACGGTAAAATGATTTTAAGGAATGACGATGGTAAGGAGGTCACTGAATCAGTCGATATAGTGGAGTTACTGAGCGCGCACTTTGCAAAAGCATATCATCCAGGTGGTGACATTGAAAAAATGAAGGAACCATTAGTTTATACGGGAATAGTGATGAATGAAGTGGAGGTGACTAGTCTATTACAGAACCATAATGTGAACACATCTGTGGGATTGGATGGTATACCGGCACGGGTCTTGCGTGAAGCGGCTAAAGAATTATCAGTGCCCTTGACCATGTTGTTTAATCTGAGTCTCAGATTTGGCTTAGTCATGAAGGTGTGGAAAGAGGGGAAAATAGTTTCACTGCATAAAGGAGGATCCAAGACTACGGTTGCAAATTACCGACCGATCAGCATATCAGGAGTCGTTGTCAAGGTCTTAGAGAAAGTAGACAAGGGAAAAATACAGGAATGGATTGATGAAAACAAGATACTGTACAGGGGACAGCATGGCTTTGTGAAGGGTAGATCATGCTTCAGTAACTTGCTCAAGTTTTATAACAAGGTGACGGCTGAACTGGATAAGGGAAATGGGTTTAGTGATACTGCTGTACCTGGCAAAGGCGTTTGACAGGATACCACATGGAATACTAACTCGTAAACTACAACATATGGGAATGGATATAGGGTTGGTGAGGTGGATAGGTGGTTGGTTGATGGAGAGATATCAAAGAGTAGTTTATTCAGGAGCAGAGTCCAAAATACGGCCTGTGACTAGTGGTGTGCCGCAGGGTTCTGTTCTTGGACCACTGCTGTTTAATCTGTTCATTAACGATATAGGGAAGGATCTAAGTGGAACAATTCATTTGTTCGCTGATGATGCAAAGTTGGGTAGGGCAATAGTGAATGCAGAAGATGTCAAAGTCTTGCAGGATGACTTAGATAGATTGGAGTTCTGGGCTAAGGAGAATGGATGTCAATTTAATGTGACAAAATGTAAGGTTATGCATTTTGGAGTTAAAAGATTAGCAGCAGTATACCACATTGGTGGAACTGTACTCCAAGAGATTGATGAGGCCAGGGACTTGGGAGTGTTGGTGGATAGGGAGGTGAAGTTTAGGGGGCACATTGCAAAAGTAGCTAAATCAGATCATCAACTCACTTGGTTGTTGAAAAATACTTTGACGAGCAGAGACAAGCAAGTTATTGTACCTCTGCACCGAGCCTTGATAAGACCTCATCTCGACTACTGTGCCCAGATTTGGTCACCTCGGTTCCTTCTTGATGGGGAGGAGGTGGAGAGGATCCAGAGGCGAGTGACTAAGACGATAGCAGGTCTATGGAATGAACCATATGAGAACAGGTAGAAGATTTGTGGGTTGACGAAACTAGTTGATAGGTGGAGGAGGGGAGATATGATTGAGACATTCAAATTGCTAAAGGGATTCTATAGGATTAATTGAGAGGATATTTTTGAGATCAGTACTGGTGGTTGGGAGAACTAGGGGACACCTATGGAAGCTGGGCAAGAGTGTGGTTAGCAGGTGTGTTAGAGCTGGGTTCTTTACTTTAGGGTGGTAAATGAGTAGAATAAGCTGCCAGAGTCTATTGTGAGTGCTATGACAGTGAGCGAGTTCAAGACAAGGTATGATAGATACTGTGAGAATGTCGAATAGTTGTTTGGACAAGATGTTTAGGGCCTCCCTCGATGAGTCTAAGGACTCCTGGTGTCGCCCGAAATAATAATAATAATGATAAAGAAAAGCAGAATCCATAACCTTTGTTAAGTATTGAGATTTCATCTTTGTTTAAAGCGTGGTTGGATAGATTAACTATATTACTGTTACCTCTAGGTGGTTGGTGGCACTTGTTATTTCTTGTTATTGTTCATCGTGGAGAAATTGAATATGGCAGCTGGTTCTTTCGATCTTTTAGTCTTTGGAATTTGGAAATTAGATTTTCTTTCTTCGTTTGGAGGATGTGGTTTGCCGAATTGTCAGTAATCTTTTCCAGGATCATCCAGATATCTTTACATAGTTTACATAGTTTGAAAGTTCCACTTTTTCCTTTTGTAGCTGGTTTTGTGTAGCGACTAAGTTCTTTCTGGAAGCTTCGATTTGTTCTCTGAGAAGTGCTTTCTCCATGCGGAAGTATATTCGTTGAACTTTATTCGTGTTATTCGTTGAACTTTATTCGTGTTGTAATTTATAAATTTTTTTTTTTTTAAATCAAAAATAACAATTGTAATAATAGAAATAGGACATCACTGTTACTGGAAGGAAAACCATCAGTAAGCAAGAATGTTTATTCATGTAATCATAAATTAAATCTAGCTTGATATAATTATTATTTTTTTTTTTTTTTTTCACTAGAGGTCATGCCAGTGAGTAGCATGTGATCAAATCATTGTTTCTCTAGCTTACGGTTTGAAATGTAACGCAGCTTGTTTCGTATATTTATGTATGCTCCAGATGATGATATTGATATGAAGATCGAAATGTCAGGATAATAAAAAGAGTTATTTTAACACAGTTGTAGAATCTCCTTAATTTCAAAAATGAATGCTGATCACCGTGTAATACTAAAAGAAAGGATTATGATAATTCATGGAGATTCGACCCACAAGAAACTTCTTTTACACAAGATCATTTTTTACATTAGAAAAAGATGATCTATTAGTCAGTTTTGATGTCTCTACCCTCTTTACAAATGTCCCAATCAATGACACAATTCTTCTTTTACAGAACAAATTTCCTCCTGATCACGGTGTTCTTTGCGCATGTATTATGTTCTGGTTATTTTGTATGGCAAAACACTTTCTACCTTCAAAAAGAAGGCACAGCCACGGGCTCGCCATTATCCTCCCCGATTGCTAACTTTTATATGGAACATTTTGAACAACTCGCATTAGGGACCTCCCCTTTAAAATCCAAAGTCTGGCTTAGATACGTTGATAATGTTTTTGCGATCTGGTCTCATGGCCAGCAGACACTTGACACATTCCTTAGCCACCTAAACAAGCAACAGAAATGCATACAGTTCACAATTGAGATCGAAAAACATAACACACTGCCGTTTCTTGATGCACTTGTCACACATCTTCCCTCAGGCTATCTTTCCTTCACTGTTTACCGGAAACTGACACATACTGGCCAATATATACACATAAACTCCTACCACCACCCAACACAAAAACTAGGTGTCATCAATACCCTAAAAAACAGGGCTCTGCAGATCTGCTCCAATGAACAGGCACTAAAAAATGAATTTAAAGTGATCAGCAATACTTTTCAAAAAAAATGGATACAGCCAAAACACTATTAACAAAATTCTCTACAAGACCTCAATAGAAAAACAAAGACAAACCAGACTACTGTAAAACTATAACCATTCCCTACATTAAAGGGACATCAGACAAAATAAAGAGAGTACTACAAAAATACAACTTTAAAGCCACCTTTAAACCTTCTGTAAAATTAAAAAGCTTACTCAACTCATCCAAAGACCCACTCCCTCTGCTGGCCCACCCTGGAGTATACCGTATTTACTGCACCTGCAACATACCATACATAAGAGAAACAGGACGCACAATTCCTGTCAGACAAAAAGAACATAAACGACACATCGAATATAATAATTATGGTGAAGCTCTCCTTTCTGATTATGCTCTGAACACCTTACATAGAATTCACTGGAAAAGCACTAGTTGTCTACATCACACCAAAACATGGTATGAACGCAAATTTAAGGAAGCTTGTGAAATCGTTATCAACCATCCCAATCTGAACAATAATGATGGTCTAAAAATCTTATACATATGGAAGGTGTATATTCGTCCCACGAATCCTTCCTCTCTAAGAACAACTATAAACAGGACTGTAGAAAATCCAGGGTCCTAAATCTAAAATAACAATTTTAATACTAAAAAATAGGACATCACTGTTAAAGAAAAAATCTGTAAGAAAGAATGTTTATTCATGTTGTAATTTATAATTTTTTTTTTTAATCAAAAATAACAATTGTAATAATAGAAATAGGACATCACTGTTACTGGAAGGAAAACCATCTCTAAGCAAGAATGTTTATTCATGTAATCATAAATTAAATCTAGCTTGATGTAATTATTATTATTATTTTTTTTTTCACTAGAGGTCATGCCAGTGAGTAGCATGTGATCAAATCATTGTTTCTCTAGCTTACGGTTTGAAATGTAACGCAGCTTGTCTTGTATATTTATGTATGCTCCAGATGATGATCTTGATATGAAGATCGAAACGTTGAGATAATAAAAAGAGTTATTTTAACACAGTTGTAGAATCCATAATTTCAAAAATGAAAAATTAAGAAATAGAATTATTGAAATGTGCATTTCAATAATAATTTATTATTATTGTAGGGTGCACATTTCAATAATAATAGAATTTTTATCGAAATGTGTACTCCACTCTGAATCCACAAGTCTGATTTTCAGTATGCTTCATTTATATATGTAGTTGAATGTGTATGCCTAAAATCACTTTGATCGAAGTCTTTTTTTTTTAATGAAAAAATATTGCATTAGTTAGCTTTAAAGAAAAAAGCTAACTTTCAAGCCCAAAAATGTTGTGGGGTAATAAAAATAACTGGTACTCACCACGTAAATGTAATTTATTTTTCCAAAGAAAAAAAAATCTTGTTCTCAATTTTAATAATTTTAGAGAAGTTGATTTTAATAGTTACTATCAATAGAGCAAGTTTGGAGATGCTAAATTGGCAGCTCCACCATGAAATTACGCTGCAGATGGCCAGTAAAACCAACCCAGCTGAATCTTTTCTTACTCCAAAATCTCAGGATGCAAGTGACCAGACTCACTCTGGAAAGCAACTCAGAAAAGGTTAACAGATATGAGCAGGACAAGGAAATGAAAAAGAATAAAAATAAATAAGAATATCTGGAATGTTGCTACTGTTAGAGTGTCAGGAAAATTCATCACAAATATCAAGATCTAGACAAAATCTAATAGAAAGAAAGAAATATCAGAAATACAGTAATACCAGAAACAAAGAAAAGACAAAGTTTTAGGTGAAACTAATTGCATCTATATCTACAGATAGAATACCAGCAGAAATAGTAAAGTTATTAGAAGGTGACAACACTAACATATTAGTAAAGCTATTTAATAAGCTCGACAATACAGGCATAATCCCTCAAGACTGGTTACAGTCGACCTTCATCATGCTACCTAAAAAAGTAAATGCGAAAACTTGTAATGACTATAGAATGATCAGCCTAATGAGTCACGTTCTCAAAATGTTTCTGAAAATAATTCAAAAAAGAATATACAGAAAATGTGAAGACACCATTAGTGATACCCAATTCAGCTTAAGAAACAGCTTGGGAACAAGAGAAGCCCTTTTCTGTTCTCAGATCTTATTTCAAAAATGTATTGACTAAAACAAGGTAATATTCATTTGCTTCATCGACTTCGAGAAAAGCATTTGACAAAGTCCAACATGCTAAAATGATTGTACTATTAAAAAGAATTGGATTAGATGGTAAAGACATCAGGATCATTGAAAACTTATATTGGAACCAAAAGGCATCTGTTCAAGTTGATGACATTAGTACAGACTCCATTAACATCAAACGAGGAGTAAGGCAAGGATGTGTGCTGTCACCTCTTCTTTTTAACATCTACTCAGAAGCCATATTTCAAAAAGTCCTGGAAGGAAGGAAGGGATTAGTGTAAATGGTGAAATCATCAGTAACATCCGATATGCTGATGATACAGCTCTTCTGGCTGACAATATTCAGAATCTTCAAAATCTTTTGGAACTAATAAATGAAGAGAGTGAAAAAATGGGATTAAAAATAAATATCACCAAAACTAAATTCATGTCATAAGTAAGAAACCAATTCTTAATTTAGCACTTTCTTTAAATAGGAAACAAATAGAAAGAGTGGCAAAGTTTAAATATCTCGGATGCTGGTTAAATGAAGATTGCAATCCAGAAATGGAAATAAAAGTTAGAATTGAAATGGTGAGAAAAAATTTTCTCTTGATGAAATCAACACTGTGTAACCGCAGTTTAAGCTTAGAGCTTAGAGTACGCATGGTTAAATGCTATGTATGGTCTGTACTGCTGTACGGTGCAGAAACTTGGACCTTAAAGACAACATCAATAAAAAGACTTGAAGCTTTTGAGATGTGGTTATACAGACGAATGTTAAAAATCCCATGGACAGCAAAAACGTCCAATCAGGAAGTACTGGAACAAATGGGGAAATCACGTGAACTTTTAGACACCATAAAAAGAAGGAAAACTGCATATCTTGGTCACCTACTTCATAATGAAAAATATAAGATACTTCAATTGATTATAAAAGGGAAGATAAATGGAAGAAGAGGACAAGGATATCAGACAGTGGACTGGTATGAACTCTGAGAGACTGCTCAGAATAGCTGAGAATCGCTCAAAATTTGCCAAGGTGGTCGCCGACCTCCGATAGGAGATGGCACTCAAAGAAGAAGAATATCTACAGTGATTAGATCCAAAAAGGAAAAAGAGCAAAATCAGGAGTAATGATTTTTATTCATAAATCTATTTTAAAAAAATGTCACGTTACAAATACTATGACTTCATGACTATTTTTGGTGCATGTGCTCCAAAGTAAGGAAGATGAAAATGCATTCTATTTAGATTTACAAAAAATGAAAGATAAATTAAACCTGAATGATTATCTATTAATAATGGGAGATTTCAGTGCCAGAGTAGGAAATGTTTCACTTGTTACAAATATTACAAATACGGGAACAAATGGTGAAACTACATGCAGTAGAAATGGATACAGACTTAGAGATTTCTCCACATATAATTACTTAAAAATTACTAATACTTTTTTCAAGTATAAAGATTACTATAAATTCACTTGGGAAATGTGAAACCTAAAAAGTAGAATAGACTATATAAAATAACTAATATATAGACAGCTGAGTATTTAGAGGCACAGGAATAGAATCAGATCATTATCTACTACAAGGAAGACTGAAAATACTCCCAAGATGGTTTATAATTAACCAAATCAATGCAGAGAAAAATTATTTTATAAATGCCTGAAACACTTAATACCCCTTTATCTGCAGATGACCAAATAATCATAGCAAGAAGTGAACTCCAGAGATCAATATACTCCTTAAGCATAATTGCAAAAAATTGGTTAAAAAAAATTATTAACTACCTTTATTTGCAAATAATAAATGAAAAACTAGAACAAATAAAAGGAAATGATATTGAAATCAAACAGAGTAATTTAAAAACCATATTAATAAGTGTAGCAACAGAATGATTTGCAGCCAAAAATAAATGGAAGAGGAGAAGGAGAATAAGAAACTGGAATGAGAACATTGAAGAATAATCAAAGATGAGAAAAAAAAAAACTTATAAACAATGGATAAACAAAATCACTAGGAGCAGAAATTAATTATAAACACAAAAAAGCAATAGCAAAAATAGCGAATCACGGAATCGCTTCATAGCAATATTGGAAAGAGATTTTACAGTGAAGAGACCAAATACATACAAAACTTCTAAGAAAATGAAAAAGAGGTAAAAGAAAAAGTGAAACTGAATAATTAAATAGAAAACATGCTAGACTTCTTCCAAAACTTATGGAAAGATGGTAATGAAACTGAAATTGATATAATGATAACTACTTACTGTACAGTGAAAGAAATAACATTACATGAAATCCAGCAAGCAATATATCAAAGTAAATCTGGAAAATCCCCTGGAGAAAATGGAATAAATATAGAACTTACTAAGTATGCAGGTATCCTGTTCATCAGACAACTTTTAAAATTATTTAACGACATCTGGAAGCAAGGAAAAATTCCAGAAAGTTGGAATAAGACAATTATCATCCCAACATATAAAAAAGCAATAAGTGTAACTGTGAAAACTACAGAGGAATAAGTCTCCTAAAGTTATAACTTTTAGCATATAACCTCTTTGGTTATAAGTTATATGCAGAAATATTGACTTAAGAACTCAAATCATATGTAGAAGATAAACTTTGCAAAGGACAAAATGACTTCCAAGAAAGGCTAATCATGTATTAACCTAGCTTTTACGTTAAAAATCTTAATGGCAAAGCACTGTGAATTCAACCTAGAAATACACAGCATTTGTACATTACCAGAAAGGCTTTAACAAAATCATAAGGAACCAACTGTAGATAATACTCAAGAAGCTAAGCATTCCAAATCAGCTGCTTGCAGCAATAACTAACCCTCTATCAAAGCAGCTAAATAGCTGTAAATTCATGAAAAAATTATAGAATAGAAATAAACAGGAGTCCATCAGCAATGCCCAATGTCACCACTTATTTAATATCTATATAGAGAAAATAGTAAAGAAATGGAAGGAAAATATAAAATCAGCATTTAACCTGAATCATGAAACTATATTTAATACCCCTGAGTTTTGCAGATGACCAAATAATCATAGCAAGAAGTGAATATGAATTCCAGAGATCAATATACTCCTTAAGCATAATGCAAAAAATTTGGAATGCAGATATCAAAAGGCAAAACAAAAATCATGGATTTTAAGGGAAGTCACTCCAGTCAGAAGTAAAATCCTGATTGAAAATAAAATTTTAACAGCTTAACCTGCTTCAAATACCTAAGATCTGCTGTATCATATACAAAAGAAGTTGACATTGATATCAAAATTTCAAGCTTTAAGGACAGGGATGCTCAATCTTTTCAAAACTGAAAGACATTCTAAAGCATAACATATAAGAATCAGAGTTTGTAAACTTTTGGGCCGACCTGGTTGGCTGAGTGGTTAGCGTATTTACACTCCCGCCAAAAGGCTGTGGGTTCGAATTCCACCAGAGGTACGGATGTTTGTGATTTTCCTGCTAACCATTTTCCATATGTACTACTGTAACTAACTTGTATCCTGGGGCAGTATGACCTTTGATATTTTTGCACCATAAAAATTAAAAACTAATTGTAAAGTTCTCTATTGTACAGAAGTGAATTATGGATCATAAAAACTGCAGAAGAAAAAAAGAACAGAAACTGGGGAAATAAAATTCCTGTGAAGGACAATCCAAGAACAACAACAAAAAAAAAAATAAAATAAAGCACAAAATACATAAACTAAAAGTATGCTCAGTATTGAACAAAATCCATAAATATACATAAACTAAAAGTGCACTCAGAATCGGACAAATCCATAAATAGCAAAAGTGGATTAAACATATTGAAAGAATGGACACTTTGAGACTACCCAAAAAACTGCTTTGCTACCACTGAGTTAGAGGACATAGAAGTCAAGGAAAAGATGGAATGAGGCTGGAACAGGCCATTGGGCCTAAATCCCTGAAAGGACGGTGATTTTATTACAGCAAACATGATCATTCAGTCATGGTAAAATTTTGAGTGCGGTTAGTAGTTGGAAGGGGGTCAATCGTTCGATGCTTTTGGCACACTCTCCCTCGATGAGTCTTTGGACTCATCACATAATAATAATAATAAAGTGACTGCAAAAACTGTAAAGCTCTCTGAAGCAGAGTGGTGGTGGATCTCATTTTTCTCATTGACTGGGAGGGACATGGCTAATAATTCTTGTCAAGTTTCAATGCTTTTGTAAAACATGCTGCTTTCACGTTCAATGTCTTCATTGGATACAAAAAAGAAATTCATACCATAGTGTTACTATAACAGATGTTGAATAGAACTTCTGTTTTCTAGCAACATTTTGAACAAATTGTGCAGCCTCCACTTCTTGCAGACAGGTTTGGACAATATTTTCAGTGGGTCCGATAATTCTGTTCATATCCTACTATTATCTTGATTAGTTTTTTACCTTATCTAAGTTTACAACCAGAGAGGGATCATATAACCCTCAATGACCATATTATTTTATCTTATCAAAATGCTGTTCTCTCTTGAAAATGGAGTGAATTGTTCACGATAAAAGTTTCATGGAGTGAAACAGCACTAGAAAATAATTAAAAATAGTATTTATTATTATTATTATTATTACCACCCCAAGAACATCATGGAGTCAAAGACTCATCTAGGAGGTCTTTTATTATACACACAGCTCATCGTACTGCACCTTAAACACCCTCAAATTCTTTGCAGACACCACACTCTCAGGCAAGATATTCCAATCATTCACAACTCTGCATGCAAAAAAACCTGCTTCTCACACCCTCTTTATACAGTTTTCAGGGATGACTTCTAGTTCTCCCCTGATCTCCCACTGTTTTCTGTAGAACCTCTCCAGCATTGATCCTATAACAACCCCTCACTAACTTGTAGGTCTCTATCATATCTCCCCTCTTCCTCCTATCCACTAGACTCTGTAAATTGCATCTTTTCAATCTTTCCTCATATTCAACATTCCAGAGGTCAGAAACTCCTTAGTCAGTCGCCTCTGGACCATTTCCAACATCTCTTCATCCTTTTGAAAACCAGATAACCAAATCTGGGCACAGTAGTCTGTGTGTGTGGCCTAATCAAAGCCTTATACAATGGAACAAGAATCTCCCTGCTTCTGCAAGTTAGTGTCCCGCTGTATCATTCACAGAAGTCTTTGTGTTGTCTTTGCAATTTTGGAATGTGTACCCGTAAATTTTAGATCCTTATTCACAATCACCCCAAGATCTTTTATTTCCTCCACCTCTGACAAAATATCCCCACCAAGCATAAATTCTACCTCCCACCTTTGTTTTCCAAATTTTAAAACTTTACATTTTACAACATTGAACTCTCATCCCCATTTCCATGCCCAATCACTCAATTTATTCAAGCTGCCCTGTAAGGCCACAACATCTTCTCTACTCTTCATAGTTCATCCCAACTTTGCATCATCTGCAAACAACTGAATATCTCCATCCAAATCTTCGCTTATATCATTAACATACAAGTTAAAACAGACCCCTGAAGAACACCACTAGTGACTTTCCTTTTCTGAGATATTGCTCCCCCATACACAACTTGCTGATATCTATCTGATAGCCAATCTCCAATCCAATGCACTAGTCTAATATCCAACCCATCCACTCTAGTTTGACTATCGACTTATGTTGTAATTTTCATAAGACTCTGCAAAATCTAAGTATACTACTGTATATCCATCTTCCTTGTCCAATGTGACCTTCACCTTATTGTAATAAGTAAATAGATTACTAAAACATGACCTCCCTTTAGCAAATCCATGCTGTCCATCAAATATAATACCATTGCTGTCAACCCAGTTCTGGATCCTAGTTCTCAAAGCTGCTCCAACAACTTAACCACAACATCTGACACACAGACAGGCCTATAATTTGATTCTCGAGTTCTATCACCTCCCTTATGATGCAGCACAATCTTACCCTCCTTCCACTCCTTAGTAACTTGACCCAGTGCAAGATTCATATTAAAAAAATATCTCAAGACAGATGTCAACTCCCTGGCACATTCCTTCAGAATACGTGGTGATATATTATCAAGTCCCACAGCCTTACTAACATCAAGTTTGCTCAACTCCCCATACACCTCTTGGTCACTTACAGTCAGTCTCTCCTCCCCATCATCAACTGCTCTCTATCTCTCCATGAAGTCACATTC
Organism: Typopeltis vanoorti; assembly: GCF_054136105.1. Classification (NCBI taxonomy): domain Eukaryota; kingdom Metazoa; phylum Arthropoda; class Arachnida; order Uropygi; family Thelyphonidae; genus Typopeltis; species Typopeltis vanoorti. Next base: position 23,994,558 of record NC_143557.1, on the reverse strand, counting down.
ACAAGAATGAAAGACCTTTCTGATACTTATTAAGTATCTCCACTATATCTTCTGCAACAGCTGTCCTTATACCATTTTCTGCATTCATTGTCATCCTTCCCTTTTTTTTATGCTGGCTACATATCGAAATAACTCCCTAGGATTCTTTTTAGCTTCATTAGCTAACTGCTGCTCACACCTCACTTTTGCTACCCTTAACAACCAAGTCACTCACCTTATCTGGTCTTTGTAATCCTCATGGAATTGGTTATTACCATTTCTCTTATGCTGCCTCCATAATGCCCTTTTTTGCTGTATCGCATGCTTAATCTCTTCATTCATCCATTTCACACCTATCTTATTTAACCTTCTGACTTTGGAATACATTTAGACATTGCTTCTACTAGATAGTTCTTGAATATCCCCCAAGCTGCAATGATCTCTTTTCCAGCTAACTCCTCTTTCCATGCTACACCTGCAAGCTGTCTCCTGAGCTTTTCATAATCACCACCCTTGTAATTCCGCATATACCCTTTTCTCACAGAAGTTCTCATACTGCTGGCAACCACCCAGGTAATTACTTCATGTCCACTCTCACTAATTGGAGGGTGATTGGTCACCTCATTTATAATTACATCCTCTGATGAGATGATCAAATCCAAGACACCCAATCCTCCTTTGCCCTCTGTTACATAATGTCTGAGGTAGTTGTCCTTCAAAAACTCAAGAAACTCATTTTCTTTACTTCCAGTTGCTATCTCATCATTCCAGTCTATATTGCCTTAATTAAAATCACCCATAACGATCACCCTTTTCTTATTTACTCGACTAATTTAATTATACATTTCATTATCACTACCATCCACATTACCTGGTCTATAACAACATCCAACCAAGCATTTCATTCCATTCACCTCTATCTCACACCATACTGCCTCAAAACTATGCACTATTTCTCTCTTGCATCTCTACTTTGTATGGACATAACTCTTTCTCTGTCATCAATAGCACTCCTCCTGCCTTTTTCTCCTTTCTGAAACGCATCATACTCTTCCATCTCTATTCCTGTCAGGATGTCATCCTCATCCAGCCATGTCTCACTCATTCCAACAATTTTTGGGTGAACAGACTCAATTAACGTAACCATTTCATCTGGTTTGTTTCTTACACTTCTAGCATTTGTATACAAACATCGCATCTCATTCCTGGATCTATAGCTAGTTCCATTGATAACACTCATTCGACGTGATTTCTCCATGCTCAACCCAAACCATTTCCCTTTCTCCTTATTCGTTTTAGAACCCTCTTCACATCCAAGAGGAAACAACTGTTTCCTCTTGATCCCAGGTCATCCCCTTCCTTTCCTGTCTACACATGCATTCACATCCTCTTGGAGCATCCACCTTTCTCACCCTGTGTTCCCCTGTCTACCCTAAGCCTCCTCCATTTCCCTGACCGTCTTGCAATATAACATAGCCTTTCTCTCATACTCTATACTCATGCCACTTACCTCTTCATTCATAACCATCTCTTTAATCTCTCCTGTCTTACTCTCCTACTCTTCCATATCGCTTCCCACTTGATCAGATTCATTCTCTGTACTCACTTCTCTATCTTCCATCAGCAGGATGCTGATGGAAGATAGAGAAGTGAGTACAAGTGAGTAAGAAGTGAGTACTCTCCAAGCGACTCATACCAAAACCACTCAAATGCAGTCCATCACTTTTATACAGTTCACTTTGTCCTTCAAACTCATTCCACAGATTCATAAACTGTACTCCTTTCTCCTCACGCATTTCCGCTAACATATCGTTCATAATCCTTGCTCTCTGCCTCATCTCATCACTGTCATACCTATGCAACACACTGACTACCTTTCCAATCACACTATTCTCTTTTATACATCTAAGCAACCTTCTGATATCCAATCTGACGCGTATTCTTTGTTCGCAGTAAAATCATTTGTACCTATCAAAATTACCAACTCTTTTCGTCACTTACTTCTCTTATCCAATGCCTCAATCACTAGTCATTCTGCCTCAAGTAAAACATATCTTGTACTCTCATCCAACACACCTTTAATAATTGAATCACCATATAATGCCACTCGCAATATAACATTATTTGATGAAATCAAATAATGTTATACTGACATTATTTGATTTCATCATTTCGCTCTCCCATACATTTCCCAAATTTTCTTAACTTCATTCCGCATCCATTTCATCTCTTGCCTTATCCTAACCAACTCAACTTTCGAATCTTATGTCAAATTTAATGCTTCCAATATATCATCTTGGTTAGAGACATCATCAGGGAGTACAAAATGAGACTTGTGACACAAACACAGCACAGAACTAACTGAAACACGTGAACGAAAGACGAGCCCTAACTAGGTGGGGGATGCCCTCTGTGGATACCTGTTGGTGACCTAGGATGTAAACCGAGATCTCACAGTATTAGTGTTCCCTATATTTTGGGAAGTTTTATGCAACCATATTTATTTAAATTAAGCTGATTTTTAAGAGCAGCAGCAGATTCTGAAAATACTCTCTTTTTTCTAATTTCCTTTATTTTATTTTATTTCTATATTTTATATTTTTAATTTTTTCCTAGTGCTGTTTCACTCCATTAAACTTTTATCATTAGTTTTTACCAGCACTTCACTTAAGCCTTAACCCATGCAGTGAATTGTTAAAAAAAATTAATTACAGATTAACATTCCTCTAATCCATATTAAAGTAACTGAATGAGACCAAGTTTGCTTTATAGCCGCCTATGAAAAATATCTCTTATAAAAAACTTTCAAATTTTTATTTGGTCCTCCTGAATAACTTTTTTAGCTTCAAAAAACTTTGTAATTTTTTCTGAGGAAAGGCTTCAATCGGGATAATTTTGGGCATTCATATTCCATGTATAAATGAAGCCACACAAAAAAATCACTTGCGAATTCAACCTAGGGCCTAGAGTACAAAATGGGAAAATTAAACACTCAGAACAACTAAAGCAGGTAGCATTTATATATATATATATATGTTACAGTTAAAGTGATAAATCCGGTTATTATTAATAATTACCGGTTAAAGTGAATAATTTACGAGAATTAATCACCTTATTATTATTATTTCGGGCTACTCCAGGGAGTCCTTAGACTCATCGAGGGAGGCCCTAAACATCTTGTCCATACAACTATTCGACATTCTCACAGTATCTATCATACCTTGTCTTGAACTCGCTCACTGTCATAGCACCCACAACAGACTCTGGCAGCTTATTCCACTCATTTACCACTCTAAAAGTAAAGAACCCAGATCTAACACCCCTGCTAACCACACTCTTGCCCAGCTTCCATAGGTGTCCCCTAGTTCCACCACCAGTCCTGATCTCAAAAATATCCTCTGAATTAATCCTATAGAATCCTTTTAGCAATTTGAATGTCTCAATCATATCTCCCCTTTTCCGCCTATCGACTAGTTTCTGCAACCCACAAATCTTCAACCTGTTCTCATATGGTTCATTCCATAGACCTGCTATCGTCTTAGTCACTCGCCTCTGGATCCTCTCCACCTCCTCCCCATCAAGAAGGAACCGAGGTGACCAAATCTGGGCACAGTAGTCGAGATGAGGTCTTATCAAGGCTCGGTACAGAGGTACAATAACTTGCTTGTCTCTGCTCATCAAGGTATTTTTCAACAACCAAGTGAGTTGATGAGCTGATTTAGCTACTTTTGCAATGTGCCCCCTAAACTTCATCTCCCTATCCACCAACACTCCCAAGTCCCTGGCCTCATCAATCTCTTGGAGTACAGTTCCACCAATGTGATATACTGCTGCTAATCTTTTCACCCCAAAATGCATAACCTTACATTTTGTCACATTAAATTGACATCCATTCTCCTTAGCCCAGAACTCCAATCTATCTAAGTCATCCTGCAAGACTTTGACATCTTCTGCATTCACTATCGCCCTTAACAGGTTAAAGTGAAATAATTCCTAGAGGAGTCTGGTAAATGTAATAAAAACATCTTTATAGGTTTTCATTCTCAATAGAAATTATAACAGCTTAGGTTAGGTTATAATGAAAAAAATAAGGAATGTACTTCTTTTGCACTCAATGAAATCAGAAATCATTATAAACTAACCTAACCTTTATTGGTTAGGTCAGTTTATAATGAAAAAAGTAAGGAAAGTACTTCTTTTGCACTCACTGAAATCAGAAATCATAAAATAACCTAAACTAATCTGGATGTCGCATGTCAAACCAGAGTGCAGTTAGTTGTAGTTTGTCGTGGGCAGATTAATGGGGTTGAAAGATAAACGTTGTTGTGGGCTGAGATTAATGATAGCAGGCAGATAAATGGGGTTAACAAAAGTTGTTGTGGACAGATGAATGGGGATAATAGATAAACGTTGTTGCTGTGCCTCTTTCCTCATCAATGGAGAAAAACACTGATCAGTTCCCCTCTGATTTATCAATTATCCCCATTCATCTGTCCACAATAACTTTTATTTGTTATCCCCATCTATCTGCCTGCAATCATTAAGCTCGGCCCACAACAACGTTTATCTTTCATACCCATTAATCTGCCCACGACAAACTATGACTACACTCTGATTCAACATGCGACATCCAGGTTAGTTTGTAATGATTTCTGATTTCACTGAGTGCAAAAGAAGTACTTTCCTTACTTTTTTCATTATAGACTAACCTAACCAATAAAGGTTAGGTTAGTTTATAATGATTTCTGATTTCATTGAGTGCAAAAGAAGTACTTTCCTTACTTTTTTTCATTATAAACTAACCTAACCTAAGCTGTTATAATTTCTATTGAGAATGAAAACCTATATACGGAACCTATAAACATGTTTAAAATTAAAAGAAACACACGTATTAACCACAGTGAAAATTATTTAATTGTAAATATTTCATCCTAAGTATTTAGGTACTTAGGATGAAATATTTACAGTAGTCATCAGCACAGTAATTTAAAACAATAATAGGAGTAACATACAGTTAGGGTGCATGATTAGCAATTATTGTTAATTATTAACTATAATTGTTAATTATATTAACTATTGTTTTAAACTACTGTACTGATGATGTCCTAAGATACTTAGGATGAAATATTTACAATTAAATAATTTTCACTGTGGTTAATGTGTGTGTTTCTTTTAATTATGATAGCACCACAGGTTTCATTATTTAAAAAAAACTATAAACATGTTTTTATTATGTTTACCAGACTCCTCTAGGAATTATTCACTTTAACCGGTAATTATTAATAATAATAACAGCATTTATCACTTTAACCGTAATATTATTATTATTATTATTATTTCGGGCGACTCCAGGAGTCCTTAGACTCATCGAGGGAGGCCCTAAACATCATGTCCACACAACTATGCGATTACATTCTCACAGTATCTATCATACCTTGTCTTGAACTCGTTCACTGTCATAGCACCCACAACAGACTCTGGCAGCTTATTCCACTCATTTACCACTCTGAAAGTAAAGAACCAAGCTCTAACACCCCTGCTAACCACACTCTTGCCCAGCTTCCATAGATGTCCCCTAGTTCTCCAACCACCAGTCCTGATCACAAAAATATCCTCTGAATTAATCCTATAGAATCCCTTTAGCAATTTGAATGTCTCAATCATATCTCCCCTCCTCCGCCTATCAACTAGTTTCTGCAACCCACAAATCTTCAACCTGTTCTCATATGGTTCATTCCATAGACCTGTTATCATCTTAGTCACTCGCCTCTGGATCCTCTCCACCTCCTCCCCATCAAGAAGGAACCGAGGTGACCAAATCTGGGCACAGTAGTCGAGATGAGGTCTTATCAAGGCTCGGTACAGAGGTACAATAACTTGCTTGTCTCTGCTCGTCAAAGTATTTTTCAACAACCAAGTGAGTTGATGATCTGATTTAGCTACTTTTGCAATGTGCCCCCTAAACTTCATCTCCCTATCCACCAACACTCCCAAGTCCCTGGCCTCATCAATCTCTTGGAGTACAGTTCCACCAATGTGGTATACTGCTGCTAATCTTTTAACTCCAAAATGCATAACCTTACATTTTGTCAAATATAAATTGACATCCATTCTCCTTAGCCCAGAACTCCAATCTATCTAAGTCATCCTGCAAGACTTTGACATCTTCTGCATTGACTATTGCCCTACCCAACTTTGCATCATCAGTGAACAAATGAATTGTTCCACTTAGATCCTTCCCTATATCGTTAATGAACAGATTAAACAGCAGTGGTCCAAGAACAGAACCCTGCGGCACACCACTAGTCACAGGCCGTATTTTGGACTCTACTCCTGAATAAACTACTCTTTGATATTTCTCCATCAACCAACCACCTATCCATCTCACCAATCCTATATCCATTCCCATATGTTGTAGTTTACGGATTATTATTCCATGTGGTATCCTGTCAAACGCCTTTGCCAGGTCCAGCAGTATCACTGTAAACCCATTTCCCTTATCCAGTTCAGCCGTCACCTTTTTATGAAACTTGAGCAAGTTACTGAAGCATGATCTACCCTTCACAAAGCCATGCTGTCCCCTGTATAGTATCTCATTTTCATCAATCCATTCCTGTATTTTTCCCTTGACTACTTTCTCTAAGACCTTGACAACGACTCCTGATATGCTAATCGGTCGGTAATTTGCAACCGTAGTCTTGGATTCTCCTTTATGCAGTGAAACTATTTTCCCCTCTTTCCACACCTTCGGGACTAAACCAGACCTGAGACTCAGATTAAACAACATGGTCAAGGGCACTGATAATTCTTTAGCCGCTTCAAGCAAGACCCGTGCTGGTATACCATCCAATCCCACAGATGTGTTCACATTAAGGTTCTGTAATAGACTAGTCACCTCCACTTCATTCATCACTATTCCCATATAAACTAATGGTTCCTTCATTTTTTCAATGTCACCACCTGGATGATATGCTTTTGCAAAGTGCGTGCTCAGTAACTCCACTATATCGACTGATTCAGTGACCTCCTTACCATCGTCATTCCTTAAAATCATTTTGCCGTGTACAGTTTTTTTCTTGCTTGCAGCATATTGAAAGAACTGTTTGGGATTCTCTTTTGCTTGCAAAGCTAGTTTCCTTTCATAATCCGCTTTTGCTTTTTTTACCACACTCGTTACCTTTCTGGCTTGTACTTTATACCGTTCGTGTGCCTGCAGGTCACCCCTTTCTTTAAATTCCCTCCACAGTTTTTTCTTTTTTTGCAGCTCAAGCTTAATGGTGTTATTCATCCATTTAACCCCTACTTGTTTTACTATTCGGGCTCTAGGTATACAATCAGCCATTACCTCCTGTAAATGCTCCTTGACCACTTCCCATGCTCTATCGACGTCCAGCCCTTGCAGTTGTACATGCCATGGCACTGATCCATGCAATCTCCTAAGCTTGTCATACTTGCCAGCACGGTAATTCCACATATACCCTGTCTTAATCGAAAATTCCACACCTTTAGCCACTTCCCAGGTCAAGACCTTATGATCACTCTCACCAATAGGTGGCAACATGGTCATATTCATTACAGTCAAATTCTCAGATGCTATTACCAGGTCAAGCACTCTCACACCCCTAGTATTTTCAATTACAAGCTGTTTCAGATAGTTATCCCTTAATAATTGAATAAAATCCTTTTCCTTCCTCATGTGTCCTCTCCTCCTTCCAATCAATGTTACCATAGTTGAAATCTCCCAAAATAATTACCCTCCTTCCACTCATTTCATCAATTTCCCTATGCATACTATCTCCACCATCTATTCCATCACCTGGTCTATAGCAGCACCCAACTGTATATTTTATTCTGCCAGTCTCAGTCTCACACTAAATAGCCTCAAATGAGCTCCTTTCACTATCCTGTGATACAACTTCAATTCTCCTTGGCTGTATAATAAAATTAGTTTAATCCTTTATCCAAGTGTGAGCAAACAAAGTTTTCGCCTGAAGTATCTTCAGGACTAGGGTAAAGTTATACAACACCAGGGCAACTCGTTGCAAAGGTGGAGAAAGCTACCAACACTCCTAACTCAGTATCTCCTATAATGCAAAACACATCTACTTGCGGATATGTCTAATGTTATGCATTAAAGGAAGGGCCACTACCCAGACTAGTTTCAACCTTTATTGAGGTCTCTTCAGTGGGAGCCAGGCCCTAGTGGAAATACCAGGCAGAAGCATTAGCAGGTCATCTCTACCTATAGGAGTTGCCAAATGGTATGCCACCCTTTTTTAATAAATTACTCTGGATTTGGGGTGCCCTTCCTTTAATGCATAACATTAGACATATCCGCAAGTAGATGTGTTTTGCATTATAGGAGATACTGAGTTAGGAGTGTTGGTAGCTTTCTCCACCTTTGCAACGAGTTGCCCTGGTGTTGTATCACTTTACCCTAGTCCTGAAGATACTTCAGGCGCAAACTTTGTTTGCTCACACTTGGATAAAGGATTAAACTAATTTTATTATACTCTAACCAAGTGAAAAAATAAACTTTCAACATCTTTCTCCAAATCCAGAGTAATTTATTAAAAAAGGGTGGCACACCATTTGGCAACTCCTATAGGTAGAGATGACCTGCTAATGCTTCTGCCTGGTATTTCCACTAGGGCCTGGCTCCCACTGATGAGACCTCAATAAAGGTCGAAACTAGTCTGGGTAGTGGCCCTTCCTTTAATGCATAACATTAGACATATCCGCAAGTAGATGTGTTTTGCATTATAGGAGATACTGAGTTAGGAGTGTTGGTAGCTTTCTCCACCTTTGCAACGAGTTGCCCTGGTGTTGTATCACTTTACCCTAGTCCTGAAGATACTTCAGGTGCAAACTTTGTTTGCTCACACTTGGATAAAGGATTAAACTAATTTTATTATACTCTAACCAAGTGAAAAAATAAACTTTCAACTCCTTGGCTGTAGTTCATCAGCTATCATCAATAATACCCCTCTCCCCATTTTAATCTCTCTGTCCCTCCTAAACACACTATAACCTACACATTCTATCCCACTAACTATATCTTCTTCCGTCAGCCATGTTTCACTAATGCCAATAACCTGTGGCCAGGAAGAGCCAATCAAGGCCAAAAATTCTTTCTTCTTGTTCCTAATACTCCTGTCATTAGTATACATGAAATGCAGTGATCCCTTAGTCCCCTCCCTATATTGATGCATTATTCTAAATGACCCATTTCCATTTTTTGTCCTTAGTGCTGGCTCAGGTACATTATATACATTCTTACACTCATCTGTCTCACTGATGTCTGCATATACATTCCCCCCCCCCCCTCCTTGGTAGTTCTAGTTTCCCTGGTTTTGCACATCCATTTTCACTTCATTCAGCAACACTCTTTCCAGTCTCCGCACACCAAGTCCATTCAAATGCAGGCCATCCATCTTGTATAAGTCCTTTCGCCCTTCAAATTCATTCCACACATCCACGAATTCCACACCACACCGTCTGCATAACCTATGCATAATGTCATTTACGATTATGGCCCTCCTCCTAAACTCCTCTCTGTCATACCGTGGCAACAGACTAACCATTCTTACTCTGTCACTCTTTTCTTTCGCTACCTTTAACAATACTTTCAAGTCCTCTCTCATAAAAAATTTATCACCTTTCAATTCATTCGTACCCACCACAATTAGTAATTCTTTCACCCTCTGTTTTTGCACTCTAATACTCTCACTTACAACCTTAAATTTCTCACCCGGTAAGTACGATTTAGGAAACATATATATATATATTTAAAAAAAAAAGCATTATTTTGCCTAAAAATGCAAATAAGAAATCAAAAAGTGCACATTTTGAGTAATAAAATGGCCTTAAAAAATCAGAAATTGTAAAGTATAAAATTCTGCGGATCTACTGAATAAGAATGGCTGCCGTTATTAATAGGGTGTCAGGAAAAAGCTAAAAAAAAACATTTCTTCCATCTAAAAAAGAGTAACCAAATAACCCTATTAAATAACCCACTTTCATCATAATACAAAATTATGCAATCTCAGTTTAAGTTTTAATTTGATTTCACATGGAATGATCCACAGATGCTTCTCATCTGAATATGTAAGGTACACCTGAAATAAAGAAATGAAAGCATAATTTTTAAACCCTAACCCAACATGACATTATTATTGACTATTTGCTTATGTTTGAGTTGTTTATGACCAAAGAGCTCAACAGATACACTTGTTTATGAAAAGGAGTTGCACACTGACAAAATAAAATATATTTTTATTTAATAAAAAATAACTTTCTAAACGAAATATTTTTTTTTAAAACAATAAGAAAACACAGAAGAATATGCATAATATAAATGGCCATTCTAGTAAAGAAATTAATTTCTTCTTTCTCACCATATAATAAATTTAGTTTAATCCTTTCAACATCTTTCTCAAACTTTCAACATCTTTCTCACCGTCATATGACAGGTTAAGTCCCCTGTGGAAGTTGGAAATCTTTGCCATCTCGCTCTATCACTGGCCAATTCTGTCATCTCTCTGTAACTCAATAATTGTGATCTTTCCTTCAAAGACTGTGCCAAGTTCTTTTTGGTCTATGAGTTAGCAAGAGATATATGGAGTTGAGCAAACCTGATGTTGATAAGGCTATGGGACTTGATGATATACAGGGTGTTCGGGATAAATTTGACAGTTTCGTAAGGAAAAAGAAAATCTTCTTTGTATCTATTAAATTTAATGAATTGACAAAAAAACATTACAGGCAGAGTTAATTACAATACTATCAACAAGATTTACTCAAAATAACCACCATTAGCATCGATCACAGCTTCAATTCTGCTTCGGAACCTCGAACAAGCTGATGCTACAGTCTCCCTGGGAAGGGCCGCAAAAACTGTTTTAATTTTATCCATTAACTGGGCTTTTGTATTACTGGAAGTGCAATTGGTGTCTTTTTCAACTGCGCCCCATACAAAATAATCCATGGGGTTAAGGTCTGGGGAGTTTGGAGGCCAAACATTTGGACTGGTGAAGTCGTATAAATTTTCAGACAACCATTTTTGACTTTTCCCAGAGGTGTGGCAAGGGGCCGAATCCTGCTGCCATACATACGGCCTACCATTGGCTACCCTTGTTATCCAGGGCTTGACTACAGTTAGCAACTCCACGAACAAAGCCCGAATTCCAATGCCAGGGTTCTTCAACACCTGTTCCTGCAGATTTGCGAGGAATTCTGCTGTACGAACGCAATCAGATCGTCTGCTAGGGATCTTTCTTCTTGCTACATCCTCGTAGTCACCATTGCAAGTCTCTAGTTCATGCCTGATTGTTTTTACTGTATTCAGGGAGCATTGGGCAGCAGTCGTAATATCCTTATTTTGATGGCGGGCACGAATCATCATGATACAAGTTATTCTCTTCCATGATTCAGGTGGGTTCCAGCTATCCATCCTTTCTGACATCTTGTATATGAATGAAGAAGGGTCCAAACTTTTAAATGAAGAGAAGTGTGTGTTAATACATGTAACTTACGGAAAAATATAATTAATTATAAATATGTCAAATTTATCCCGAACACCCTGTATCACTGTATTTTGAAGGAATGTGCTAGGGAGTTGACATCTGCCTTGGCATATTTCTTTAATATGAGTCTTGCATTGGCTCAACTTTCAAAGGAAGGAAGGCAAGACTGTACTGCTTCATAAGGGAGCTGACAGAACTCGAGAATCAAATTATAGGGCAATCTCTATTGGCCTATAATTTGATATCGAGGTTAAAGTGTTGGAGAGGCTAGTGAGAACACAATTGGGATGACAACAGTAGTGTTGTATTTGATGGACAGCACTGATTTGCTAAAGGGAGGTATGTTTGAGTAATCTACTTACTTATTACAATAAGGTGAAGGCCACATTGTACAAGGGAGATGGATATACAGTAGTATACTTAGATTTTGCAGTCTTTTGAAAATTACAACATGAGTTGATAGTCAAACTATAGTGGATGGGTTGGATATTAGACTAGTGCATTGGATTGGAGATTGGCTATCTGATAGATGTCAGCAAGCAGTGTATGTGAGAGGAAAGCCTTAATTGTGTGTTTTGGGACCACCCCCCCTGTTTAATCTGTATGTTAATGATATTGGGGAAGATTTGAATGGGGATATTCAGTTGTTTGCAGATGATATACAAAGTTGGGAAGAACTGCGAGGAGTAGAGCAGATGCTGTTGCCTTTCAGGTCGACTTGAATAGACTGATTTAATGAGTACAGGATTGGGATGCTAGTTTAATGTTGTGAAATGTAAGGTTTTAAAATTTGTAAACCAAAGATGGAATGTAGAATTTACTCTTGGTAGAGATATATTGTTGGAGGTGGACAAAATAAGAAATCTTGGGTGATGGTGGATAAGAGTGGATCTAAAATTTTGAGGACACACTGCCAAAATTATCAGGACAAGAATGAATTCTGGCAGTTATGAAGAGGGTACTGTCCCCTAGAAGCAAGCAGATTTTTGGTTCCATTGTATAATGGAACCGAAAATGGTTGATCAGTCTATATATGAACTGCTGTGCACAGATTGGTCACTTGGCTTTCAAAAGGTGAAGAGATATCAGTAAAGGGGTCCAGAGGCAATTGACTAAGGTAAAACATACCAGAGACATTCTAGTCTCTGGAATGTTGAGTGTGAAGAAAGGTTGAGAAAATGAAGTCTGCAGAGTCTAGTCGATAGGATGAAGACGGGTGATATGGTAGAGACATACATGTTGGTTAGGGGTTGTTATAGGATTAACGTTGAAGAGGCTTTTCATGAAATGGTGGAGATTGAATGAGAATAAGAGATTATTCCTGGAAGCTGCATAAGGGTGGTGTGAGCAATGGAGTGGGAAGCAGGTTTTTTGCATGGAATGTTGTGTTGTGAATGACTGGAATGCATTGCCTGAGAGTGTGGTGTCTGCAGAGAATTTGAACATATTTAAGGCATAGTATGATAAGCTGTGTGTATAACAAAGGGATCTCCAATGATGAGGCTCTAGGATAATAATAATCTCTGAATCCCTATTCGTGACAGTAATCAGAGATACTGTTTGTTTTCTGTTTTATTTTTTATATTATTGATATGGGTAGTGTAAATGTAATAATTAATAATATTATGACTCTTTTTTATATTTGTTTTTGCATGTTGAAATGTTTATTCATTTCAGTTTTTCTAACTATATAGTATCAGCACTTACCATCTGCCCGATTAGATAGTGATAAATTTTTCTTATGAAAGATCTGATATTTGTAATAATTTCAATTATTACAAATAAGACTTCAAGCAAAAGTGGCTCACAACCAATGCATTAATAGTGTAATTAAACGTATAATACTAGAAAGTTGACACTCACTGGACATTCTCTTGCTGCATGCAAAAACGCGTCTAAAAGGAAAAGGTATAAAAATTATTATTTATAAAAGTAAAGAAATTAACCTGAACTGTACAGTAGCTCAAATAAAGAAGAGCCTAAGTTTCCTAATACTTGCAATTATTTGTAAGACATGTAGAAAGGTATTGGCAAGTTTATTTTATTTTTTATGTACAGTTTAATTCACAAAATGATAAGAAGAAAATAACTAATATATTTATTTACTGAGTTGATGATATTTTTACTGGTTTTATACCCAGCATCTTCAAAGCACAAACAGCAGTTTAAAATTGTAATTAATAAAGAGAGATTTACAAGTACAGTATTAATTTTACCTTAAAATGACTCTCATGTTTTTGTTAAAGTGATATACACACATTCTCTTTTACAATAGAATTTGTGATTTTTTCCTAATCTGAGATTACCTTAGGTAAGACAATATTGATGCTCAGTAGTTTAGTGAGAAAGAAGATACTTAGTCTTATGGAAGTTTAAAAAAATGACATTTGGAGAAAGACCTTATAAAGAACAATTATTCTGAAATTTTTTCAGGAGAAATAAAGTACTCAGTCTGGTAGACTGATAGTCATATTATTAATATTCATTAATTTGTAAAACAACTGGTAATAGCATGTCAGATCCTCCGTGGCTCAGTCGGTATAGATGAAGCCCTTTGGTCGGAAAGACCTAGGTTCCAGTTCCTGTCCATGAGGTGCGGAATTTATCTGGTCTCTTTTGACTAAAGATGAGTTAGCTGATCTCATACAGAGGTAGAGGTATTTTTCATGTGGAAACTCTGGTTTTTCATCCCTCAGAACAGACAAGCTGGCCCCATGAACACATAGATCTACATTCATGAATATTTTCCCTTAGGGGATGTAGCAGAGGAGTAATGAGCCAGCTGCATTAATTCATCATAAATCCCTCATTAGGGGACTCTACCCATCCTAAGCGATGGATGAGAAGGAAAAGAAGAATAGCATGCCAGTGTATGAATGATTAATCTTCTGATTATAAAAAAAAAGGAGATCTCAAAGATATTAATTTTAGTCATCAGAAAGACTAATTCAAAATAGTTTTATATTTATTAATTTTGAAAGATTATCATCTGTGTACCTTTTGTTTATTCTTATGAAATAACATCTTTATTCTGTTGTTTATATTTTTATTTTATTTTCCTTTTTTTCTTTTTACTACTCGATTAGGGGAGAAGGATCCCAAAAATGAAACTAACTTTGCTGTCTAAAAAAAATAATAACGATAAATGTGTAATTCCAAATTCTTTGCTGTAGTTAAGGTTTGTGTCATGAATATTGCATTTCTTTCCAGTATCTAATAATTCTATGGCCCAGAGGCATAGGACACTATCTCCAATTTTCATAAAAAATTTAAATTTTTCATGGTGTTCATGTTTCGCAGGATACAGAGCACTATTCTAAAATTTCCTCTCTTTGAGAAGTTAAACATGTTTATCATTAACCTATCTGCAGCAAATTGCAGCATTACTCCAAATTGAGAGTATTTATGAAGGATCAGTGGTAAAAGATTATTCTTTCGGCTGTACTGAAAAATTAGCATTTTGCGAGATAGTGTCCTATGCCTTGGGTTACAGAATTATTTACCTTAAAAAAAACATTTTCTCCAAGTCTTAAAGAAATATTCGCTTCATTCACTTAACTTAGTCTCAAAAATAGGACAAGAGAAGTAGAATACAAAAACAATTACTGTATGTCTCTAAAGATACATAACAGGCAATAATCAGAGATTGGTAATAATCAGAGACACTAAGATTGGTTTTATTTATTATTTTTTTATTTTTTGAGCACTTATTCCACCGAAAATGAATAAGTGGTGGTAATCTCTTATTATTTGAGATTTTTTTTTTCCCCTGTTCGAAAATAAACAATTATGCTCTATACGGTATTCTCAGCAATTTTATATAAATCTCTTAAAGTTTTCAGAAATCATGAAGCAAGTTTTATTATGCACATTTAATGGAAAAATGAGTCTAAGCATAAATTAATGGTGATAAAAGTACCACAATGGCTCACTTTAGTGAGTACAGGAGCGGAAAACCCGAGGTACCTGATGCTGAACCATGCCTTACTTCATGTATTATACATCTGTATATTATCCGTAGACCGGTCCCTACTCTTTCTTTCTTTCTTTTTTGTTGTTCCTCTTGCTCCTCTACCCCCCCCCCCCCCCAATGCTATTAGAGTATTCGAGGGCTAGGGGTGAATCTTTCCTATTATACTTTATTTTTTTCATCTCATGCAGTGGGAGTCTGCTTTCCCTCCCAAAAGGCAGGTTTGGAGACCTTAAAGTGGCAGCCCCCCACTGAACTCACCCTGCAAGAGGTTGGTAGCCTATCCAGGGGAAATTTCAAATTACTTGCAAAGCTCTGAAGAAGAAAAATAGGATGGATTTGATCAGAATTGACCCAGCTAATGGACAGGGACTACTCTTTGAAAAATTAAAAATAGCCACTTGGAATGTCCATGGAACCACACACAAAATTGATGAGCTAAACAGAGAACTAAAAAATAGAAACACTGATATAGCAGCAATAACAGAGACAAAAAAAGAAAAAGAAGGGATCTCAAATTCTGGAAGATTATGTCATGATCTTCTCTGAAGTTCCAGAAGACAAATGGGCTTCATCTGGGGGTTGCAATTTGGATTAATAAAAATTGAAAAAACAAAATTTTAGATTATATTTAGGTATCAGACAGAATAATCAAAGTTATAATGAAAATTATGAATCAAACATTCAATATTTTCAGAATTTATGCACCAGTGAATGAAAATGAGGAAGAGACAGAAGAATTTTACAGAAAACTTAGAAAACTTCAGGAATGTATTGATGAAATAAATAAAAACGAAGCAACAATTTTGATGGGAGATTTCAATGCTAGAGTGGGAAATAACATAACAGGAGGCATTGGATCAGAGGTAGAATCAGTAATCAATAAGAATGGAATTTTATTAGGAGACTTCTACACATTTAACAGTCGAAAAATCAGCAATGCTTTCTTCAGGCATAAAAATATAAATAAGTACACATGGGAAGCAAGAACAACAAAATCAATAACAGATTACATTATTATTAACAACAAACTAAATAATATCATGAATACAAGGGGTTTTTAGAGGGAGCGAAATTGATAGTGATCATGTGTTATTATTATTATTATTATTATTATTATTATTATTATTCAGGCCTCCTAGGAGTCAAAAGACTCATCGAGGGAGGTCCTTCCTAAGACATAAAGTCTGTCAAGACTCATCGAGGGGAGGTCCCCCCCTGAGAAACACAAAGTTTATCATACCACTCTTTAAACTCACTGACCATTCTCGCTCCCACCACTCCATCAGGCAATGCATTCCACGGCTCAACTACCCTCCACACAAAGAAACCACTCCTTACCCTCTTGCTCACAGTTTCCTTTCGTAACTTCCAGGGATGGCCTCTTGTCATCACTCCTTCCTGCTGATCAACCAAGCGAAAGAACTCCCCAGTGTCAACCCTGTAACCACCTCTCAGCAGTTTAAAAGTCTCAATCATATCACCTCTCCTTCTTCTATCCACCAAACTCTGCAGTCCACACTCTCTCAGCCAATCCTGATGACTAACATTGTACAGTCCTGACACCATCTTTATTATCTGCCTTTGTACCCTTTCCACAGTTAATTTATCCCCTTCAAATCCTGGGGACCAGATCTGAGAATAATAGTCTGTGTGTGGTCTGATCAGAGTCTTATTCAACGGAATCATAATCCGTTTGTCTCTGCAGGTCAGTGTCCTTCTCGTTATTGCAGCAATCCTCTGTGTTACCTTCACTACCTTTGCAATATGTCCCCTAAATTTTAGGTTTCTATCAATCATCAACCCCAGATCTCTTGTCTCCGCTACTTCCTCCAGTTTAACTCCTCTCATAGAGTATGCAGCATCCCATCAATCTGTCCCAAACCTCAAGACCTTACATTATGCTACATTAAACTGAAACCCCCATTCATTTGCCCATCTATCTAGCTTATTCAAATCCTCTTGCAGGGCTGCTACATTTGCACTATTACTAATAACCCTTCCCAGCTTCACATCATCTGCAAACAATTGAATATCCCCTTGCAATCCACGGACAATGTCATTGATATAAAGGTTAAACAATACAGGTCCCAGTACTGAGCCCTGTGGAATCCCACTTGTAACCTTCTGCCTCTTTGATATTGCTCCACCATACACAACTCTCTGATATCTATTGGACAGCCAATCCTGAATACATTTGACCAATCTGACATCCAGACCCATGTGCTTTTACTTGAATATCAGCTTATCAAGTGGCACCCTGTCAAATGCCTTTGCTAAGTCTAGGAAAGTGGCAGTATATGCCTTTCCCTCATCTAATGCTCTTGTAACTATTATAAAAGGCTAGCATATTGCTAAAACAAGAGCACCCCTTCACAAATCCATGTTGACTTTCACAGATAACATTACCCTCATCTGCCCAATGCTGTATACAGTCCCTCAGTACTTTCTCCAAGATCTTACTAACTATTGATGACACACACACACAAACTGGCCTATAATTAGACACTTCCAGTCTGCTACTGCCCTTATGCAATGGCACTATCTTACCTTCCTTCCATTCCATGGGCACCTTTCCTGCAGCCAAACTTTCATTGAAAAGCCAGGTCAAAGGTACTGTCCTGCACATTCTCTCAAAACTCGTGGTGAAATACCATCCAGTCCCACAGCTTTACTGACATCCAGAGTACTCAGTATTTGGAACACACTCTCCTCCTGCACCTCTAAACCTCGAATCTGCCCTATCCCTCTAGTATTCAAATTGACTCCTCCAGGATGAAATACTCCAATACAGTGCTGTAGCTAGAGCTTTTGCTGCCCCTCTCAATACACCAAAAATACTACAAAAAGTCAAAACGGTGTATAGGGAAATAAATTAAAATGCTATATTTATTTTTCAAGCAAAACTTTAATTTCAATATTCTAAAATGTTATATTTCTTACTTTTCTGTTAGCAAAATCATCGATGACATTGCCGAAGTCTATTTCATAGTAATGTAGGTAATTCTTGATCCATTTTATTTAAAAAAACTCCTCTCACAACCATCAACACCTACAGCAATTGTGAGGAAAATTCGCAGTAGTATTACAAAATTTGGAACTGAGTTCTCGAGCCTGCATTTTAGAATTAACTGTAAAAGTTCAAAAGGGTTCAAAGTGCCTCCCCTCCTCTAGCTATGCCACTGCTCCCATAAAGTGTTCATTGAACAATTCCACTATGTCCTCTGCATCAGTCACTCTATTCCCATTTTTATCCCACAATGTCATTCTTCCACAGTCATTTCTCCTCTTACTGGCCACATAGCTATAAAATTCCCTAGGATTTTTCCTTGGATCTAAGGGCCAATCTTTTCTCATATTCCAGTTTCACCTTCCTTACCATACCTAGTCACTCTGCTGGCCTGCGTCTTATATTCTTCATACATCGTCTCTTCACCTGTCTCCTTATATCTCTTCCATAACCTCTTTTTCGTATGCAGTTCCTGTTTAATATCGTTTGTCATCCACTTTATTCCAAATTGTGTCCTCTTCTTCACTCGTGGAATACAGCTTACCATTGCTGCTAACAAATATTCCTTCACAATTTCCAAGCACTAATGATATCCCGGCCTTCCAATTCCTCTCTCCATGAAACTTCTCCAATTTGATGTCTAAGACTATTACAATCACCTGCTTTATAATTCCACATACGTTCCCATCTCTTTGATACTCCGGCATGTCTATTCATTTTCCAAGTCACAACCATATGATCATTCTCTCCAACTGGCAGGAGAGATGTATTCTCAGTTATTATCTACTCTTCTGATGCTATAATGAAATCCAAAACTCTCGAACCTCTTGTTCCCTCTGTTACATGTTGCCTAAGACATTTGTCATTCAAGAATTCTAGAAATTCCATTCCCTTATTGCTACATGCATCTTCCTCTCCCCAATTTATACTGCTGTAGTTAAAATCTCCCATAACAATCATTCTTCTTGCACTTGCCATGCTCAACTGTCTCAACATCTCCTGGTCCCCACCCTCTGTGCTCCTTGGTCTGTAGCAACACTCCACTAAATATCCTGTCTTGCCCACCTCCACCTCACACCGTATGCTTTCATAATCAGTAGTGTCACAGCCTTCCAAAGCCTCCACTCTTAGAGGACATAGGTCGTCACTTATCATAAACAGCACTCCACCACCACACTTTCCCTTCCTATCCTGCCGAAAAATGCTGTACCGAGCAACTTCTATTTCTGTTATTATGTCCTCTTCTGTCAACCACATCTCGGTGATCCCAATAATCTTTGGTCAGGCTGATGCTATCAGTGCCACCAATTCCTCTCCCTTATTCCGAATACTCCTGGCATGAGTATAAAGCATAAAAATGCCATTGTTTCTGTACCCAGCATTATCCCCTCTAGACTCCACTGAGCTCAGCGTTACGTGATGTCATCCCCCTTCTCCCAAGTACCCATTCCCACAAGAGGCCATCCCTGCTACCATCCACACTGACTCTTTCAGTACAGCAATCTTTCCAGATGCCTACGTCCTTCCTCATTCAAATGCAAGCGGTCTCTCGCATACCATTCCTCTCTGTTCTCAAACGTACTCCAAGCATCCACATATTCCAATCCTCTCTTCTGACACATTCTCGCTATTATACCATTCAATATCACCGCTCTTCTGCTCAGCTCATCACTATCATACCTAGGCAACACACACACACACACACACACTATCTTTCCTCTCTGCATCTTCTTTCATACACCCTAAAACAAGAATCTCATATCTCTCACTGCCCTACTTACGTTACCACTCAAGTCATTTATTCTACCATCACAATCATCTCATTCACCCTTTTACCTCTCTTAATTGCCATAGCCACACTTTCTATCGTTCCTCCTGGCAAACACTCCTCACATCCTATCTTGAACACCACGGATCATTGAGTCCCCATACATTACACTTCTTACCACCCTATTCCTCAATTGCTCATATGCATCCCCCTCTCTCTCTCTCCTGTAACACTTTCTCTCTGTGCTCCCCCTAGTTACCTGCCTTCCCGACATCACTCTATCCCTAGTCCCCGTGCTCCCTTGCATTCCTCTCATTCCCTCTCTCCTGCTGTTTCCATTCTTTCCTCTTCTATCATTCCTATATATGACACTCATTCCCTCTCTTCCACTTATCCTATTCTCACCTCTTCCATCATTCATACAGCTCTCTCACATTCCCTCTCTTCTACTGTTCCCATTCTGTCCTCTTCTATCACTCCCATAACTCTCACTCATTCCCTCTCTTATATTGTTCCTATTCTCTCTTCATCTACCATTCCCATAACTCTCTCATTCCCTCTCCTCTATTATTGTTCCTATTCTCTCCTCTTCTCTCATTCCCATAACTCTCTCTTACTCCTACTCTGATTTGCCTTGCATTCGTCTCTTCCATTTGCGTAACCTCATCTTTCACACTTCTCATCTCATTCCCCAGACATTCCACCTGCTCTTTCAGCTCATCTATCTCTCTCTCTGTAAGTCAGCCACTCTTGTTTGTCATTCATCCTCCCAATTGAGACCACTCCTAAAACTTCAGAATCATTCAACCTTTCCGTACTCCCTGTTCTTATTATTTTATTCATACTTCTCTCACCGTCTATAATACCAGTCATCTCTCTCTCTCTCTCTATATATATATATATATGTGGAGACTCTCCCGTCTCTGACTCATAGGTCAGTTGTAGTCTAAACGAGGTCAGTTATGGTCATTTCCAAATCAATAAGTTCCTCCCATTGCCTGCATTTTGCGCATATACATTTTCCCCCTTCTCTCTCCTGCCACATATACAACTGCCGGGACACATACATTCCAACATTGCAAATGATAATGAGAGAGGGAGCATACCTACATGGTCTTTGACAGGATAAAACATGTGCTTGAATACTTAGAGAAATGTCTGGTAAGTGGCACAGCAGAGAAGCAAAAAAAAGAAAATGGTGCAAGGGAAGAGCAAGAAGCGTATGAAAGATCAAAAGAGAGGGATGTGAAGATTCTGTCAAGAGAAATACTTGATGACAATCCTCCGATGCTGAGGACTATATTTTTTGTAAGCTCTCTGGTCAGATTTATGAAACTTTCATACTATCCACAAACTCTATTTGGCTTTAATATAATGTTGGATCGTTAATATCCACTATTTCTGCATAATTTACTTCACTAAAATGAAACCATATGGTTCTTTCTTTATTAATTACTTTTATGCACCTACCGAGAGCTCACTTACAAAAATACGTTTCTCTGATATCAGATTTCTTTGGTATTGAACAGGAGTTTTTGCTCTCTTAAGGTTTCTGCCTGAGGAGAGTTTTTGCTCCTTTGCGGGCATTGGTATTTTCTGGGGTGACTGCTTTGGCAAATGCTTTTTCCCCTGGGATGTAAGTGGTTCTGCTCAGTGGGTGAGTGAGCCTGTCACTGAGTAGTGAGCTAAATGATCCTTTGGGTCACTCATTGAAGTTAGACGGATCCAGGAAATTGTAGTGTTTGGACAAGACCCTTTACTTATACAGTGATCTCTGAAGTTTCTCTGAAGATATCAAACAGTGATCACTTCAGAGATCTCTGAAGTGACCTATAGATATAGACACTTGGGCAGTAGTCATGTTCTTTTAAGTAGTGCAAAGCTAAGGCAACTCCAGTGTTGAGGCTTGTATATATCATTAGCTCTCTGGTCAAATTTATGAATCTTTCGTAGTTTCTAATAATATTCAGCTTTGAAATAATGTTGGATCTTTAATATCCACTATCCCTCTCTCTATCTCTCTCTTACTTGCTCCTGGTGATATTTAGTACTTTTAGATAATAAAATTGGTCTCTTAAAAAGATTGATAAATTGGTTAGAAAAGTTCAGGTCCTTACATGATATTAGAGAAGTTATCTCCAGTAAATTTTAAAATACAAGATATAAACAATCCAAACAAAATATTAAATGTGCACTCTGATAGGTTAAGACCTATTAATGAATGATAATTTAATATGTTTAGGAGATAATTTAAATAAAGTGTTAATGGATGAAGGTTTTCCCATTATAAATAATAAAACATGATATCAATCTATTTTCACAAAATTCTGGACAACAAAGCCATAATAATAGCTGTAAAAGATCATATAGTTATGTACCTAATTCTCTGAAGAGAAACTACATAATATGAATAAGCAACATGAGAACAATTCGGATCATGAAAACAATTGTAATTTGGATTAGTTGATGTCAGAATATCATAAGTACCCAAATTTAAAAAAAAGTATTCAAAAATATACATCATCTTCTAACTTAAATACTACTTATCAAGATAATCAGTCTTTTGAAACTGTTAGTGAAGAGTCCATACTAATCAATGATAAATCCACAGAATTGGATGAACTATTAGAAGCTTATAAAAGTGATAAGAATAATTTTGCTCATATTCATGATAGAGATTTATATCTCTTGGATTTATCAGATGATTCTCGAGAAAGTGATAACTCAAATTACAGTTGATAAATCCGATGAAAATAGTCTACGAAGACAGTATAATTTGAGGCCAAGAAATCATATTCATAAGAATTGTGATTATTGTTAAAATTAGAATTCTATAATATGTATGTGTTTTGATTATTATTTTATTTTTTGAAAAAATTTCAAAGAAATAGTAAAAATCTCACATAATAATTTTACTTCTGATGTTCAGTTTTTATAATATTATATATAGTGATTGTAAATTTCATTAAATTTCATTAATGATACTTAAGTTTTGTTATATGATAGTGTAATATATTTATTTATATTTGTGATAAACATTTATATTTATATTTGTGATAACATGTGTGCGTGTGTGTTATTTAGTATTTAATGACTAGAACACTAAGAATTAAAAAATAAAAGCATATTTTATTCGCACGACTAATTTTGTCTTTCACAGATTTCTTCAGTTGCAAAAAACGTAGAAATAATTAGCGAGATAACCGTACAGGAACTGCCTCCGAACAGTACAAAAAAGCATTAGCATTAACTGTTAAGGTTCAAGCCTTGATGAGTTTAAAAAAGAACTCTCTCTAACTGTATTATGTGTGCGTTTAAAATCTTGAGCATGCCAATATTGGATAGCAGAACACTGACAATCTGACAAGTTGTAACTAAGGTTACTGTTGATATATACAGGGTTAAGGATTATTTCTTTTGATTCTATTATTTTCCTTTCTATTTCATCGTAACAACGATGCATGTTATTTGACTTTTCCCAGAGAACTGGATGTGGGAATCCTTCTTCATTGGAATTTGTGGAAAACAAAACATGGCTAGATAAAGCACTGGCTCATGTTCTCTTGTAATTTATATCTCTTTGATGTTCCTTAATGCGAAGTTCAATTGATTTTTCCGTCTGGCCAAAGTATGGTTTACCACAATTGCAGAAAATCTAGTAGATGTCGGGATATTTGAGATAGTTATGTCTAGTCTTCGGCTGACTTAAAAGGGAATGTAGCTTTGGTAGTGTCGTGAAGAACGTTCATATGTTATATTTTCTTAGAGTCTTTGTCAATTTTGATGTGACAGAGCTGATTAAGGAATAGAAATTCAATCTTCAATTCTCTGTTCAATCCTCTACCTCGCCGCAATGAAGATACTACAAGTTTTAAAGGAACATTTCTATTTTCCTTAAATATTCCTTATTCCGAAGATTCTGAAAAAATATAACATACAGACTTTCTTCACAATAGTACCAAAGCTATGTTCCCTTTTAACCGATGTTCTCCTACATGTCTGCAAGGAGATGTGCTTTGCATTATGGGAGATACTGAGACAAGGAATGATAAGAGCTAGGTCCACCTTAGCTCGAAGTTGCCTGATGTTGCACTACCTTACCTCAGTCCTGAAGATATTTTCAGGCGCAAACTTTGTTTGCTTACACTTGGATAAAGGATTAAACTAAATTTATTATAAAATAACATTTATCGTTGTTACGATGAAATAGAAAGGAAAATAATAGAATCAAAAGAAATAATTTTTAACCCTGTACATAGTGACTGCTTCCTTGGACAGAGGAGAAGGATACACAGTGATATACTTGGATTTTGCAAAGGCTTTTGATAAAGTACCTCATGGTAAATTGATAGTCAAACTAGAGCAGATGGGATTGGATATTAGATTGGTGCATTGGATTAGAGATTGGGTATCTGATAGGTATCAACAAGTTGTGTATGGGGGAGCGATGTCAAGGAAAAGGAAAATCATTAGCAGAGTGCCTCAGGGATCTGTTTTAGAGCCATTACTGTTTAACTTGTATGTTAATGATATAGGTGAAGATTTGGATGGAGATATTCAGTTGTTTGCAGATGATGCAAAGTTGGGACGAACCATGAGGAGTAGTGAGGATGTTGTGACCTTGCAGGAAGACTTGAATAAATTGAGAGATTGGGCACAGAAATGGGGATGTGAGTTCAGTGTTGCAAAATGTAAGGTTTTAAAATTTTGAAAACAAAGATGGGATGCAGAATTTATGCTTGGTGAGGATACATTGTTGAAGGTGGAAGAAATAAGAAACCTGGGGGTGATAGTGGATTAGGATCTGAAATTTAGGGGACACATAGCCAAAATTGTGAAGACAACAGAAAGGCTTCTGGGAATGATACATAGGACACTGACTTGTAGAAGTAGGGAGATTCTTGTTCCGTTGTATAAGGCTTTTATTAGGCCACACATGGACTATTGTGCCTAGATTTGGTCACCTGGTTTTCAGAAGGATGAAGAGATGTTGGAAAGGATCCAGAGGTGACTGACTAAGGTAGTTTCTAACCTCTGGAATGTTGAATATGAGGAATGATTGAGGAGATGCAATTTATAGTCTGGTGGACAGGAGGAAGAGGGGAGATATGATAGAGACCTACAAGTTAGTAAGGGGTTGTTATAGGATCAGTGCTGGAGAAGTTCTACAGAAAATAGTGGGAGATTGGGGGAGAACCAGAGGTCATCCCTGGAAACTGTATAAAGAGGGTGTGAGTTGGGGGAGTGAAAGGCAGGTTTTTTTTAATGTAAAGTTGTAAATGATTGAAATGCCTTGCCTGAGAGTGTGGTGTCTGCAGGGAGTTTGAATGTGTTCAAAGCACGGTATAATGAGCTGTGTGTGTGATAAAAGGACCTCCCAGATGAGTCTTTGACTCCATGAGGTCTTGGGTAATAATAATAATAACAATAATATCAACAGGTAACCTTAGTTACAACTTGTCAGATTGTCACTGTTCTGTCCAATATTGGCATTCTCGAGATCTTAAACGCACATGTATGCCTAATAATACATTTAGAAAGAGTTCTTTTTTAAACTCATCAAGGCTTGACCTTAACAGTTATTTGCTAATGCCTTTTTGTACTGTTCAGAGCCAGTTCCTGTATGGTTATTTCTATGTGTTTTGCACCTGAAGAAGTCTGTGAAAGACAAAACTAGTCGTGCAAATAAAATCTTCTTTTATTATTTTTTTAATTCTCAGAGTTCTAGTCATTAAATACTAAATAGCATGTACTCAAACTGAGTAAATCAATCTATAAACATATATATATACACACATACATTGTTCATATTTAGTGATAAGTTGCATGGTGAGTATTAATGCAACTGCCATGTGGTTTAGTGGTGACTTCACTTTTTTTCCTAAGTTGAAACTGAGATCAAAACAATGCCAGTATGTTCCTCATTCACAAGAATGGGAAAGCAGAACTAAATATGATCATAGCAGATGTGTTTTTTCAGTCTTTTCAGAGTTATCAGAAACATGTGTAACAAATATATTTGGTCACTTGGGGATTATTTTGAGGAAGACATGAAAGACAATATTTTCCTTAATCCATATTTTGATTTATTTGAATTCATTCTTGTTACTTTTTTTTTGTCACATTGTGTATATGTTTAGATACCAAGTCACACTATTCCATTATGTATGATAATGTCTGCACACATTTACTATTTATATATGTTAGGTATATCCCGGAGAAACAGCTTTAGCTTTTTATACTGCTGAAAATCCAACCAAAATCCCTGTTACTGGCATTGCTACCTATAATATAGTTCCGTATGAAGCTGGGCAGTATTTTAATAAAATTCAGGTAAATATAACTTTTTTTTAATGCTTTGGCAGTTAATTAATGTTTCAAATTGTAAAGGTTGATGGGATTTTTTTTTTTTTTTTTTTAATTATGCTTTCACTGATTATATTTTTGTATAAGAGACATTTCAAAACAAATTTAAAATAAAGTTAAAGGAAATTTGCTTTATTTTATTTTATTAGAAAGTCTAAGGATACCTCAGCAATAATAGTATCTTTAGACTTCAGGTTAATTTCCTTTTTAAAGTAACGTTCCTTGCATACTGTATATTTTATTTTTTTACACTCACTATCAAACACTTGCAAGCCAGCTTGATTTCTTGTATAGGATAGCAAGTAATGGTAATGGTTTGCTTCATTTCTGTGTCTGAGAAAATTTTCTTGGATAGAATAATTCTATTTTAAGAGAAACACCAAGAGATTATGTGAGACAATCAGAAATGCAGAGTAGATGTTATAGGTATCCCACCAATGGATGCATATACAGTGATATTATTACATGACACCTCCATGGAGTCCATGAACCTAAAGAGACCAGAGTAATAATATTAATGTTTGGTATACTTGAGGCATTTTTGAATAGATGTGTTAGCTTTTTGTTCATGTAAAATGCCAATATGATCAAACTGGAAAATTGGTTGATTACATAAGCAATGTTTAACACCATTGGAAGGATAAATCAGGCATCATATCACATTTACAGCAGTAGGGCATGAGATGGACTTGCATTACATCTATATTCTGTTTAGTGCAGAATATTATTATAAGATGGCAATAGTCACTAGAATCCATTCTAACCAGGGAATTAGGCTATATGATGTGGAAAAAGCCTTGATAATAAAATGCAATCTTGGAGCCATAGAATTCATATGGCCACATCTAAAATGCAACCAAGTATGTAATAGATTGATTTGTGATGCAACTGCATATGCAACTCATTGTATATAGTTATGAAGCTATTATTTTGTTTATAGTACATGGAATGATTAAATATTCTAAATTATTATTATTATAATGTGATACCTCCAGGGAGTTCAAAGACTCATCGAGGGAGAGTGTGCCAACAGCATAGAACGATATACCCTTCCAACTACTAACCACACTCAAACTTGCTTAACTTTTTGCGTGAGCAGCCATTAGTAGCAGAGGCTCTGCATACTTGATCAGTAATATTTTTATATATCAAAGTCATGAATTTGTTGAAAGACTAAAAAAAAAAATTACAGCATTCATGCATAGGCATATATTTGTTGTTTGTGTAAGTTTTTTTTCTGCACACCTTTTTATCTAAAGTGATAGACTGTTATAGCAGAAAGTTGACTCTTGTGAACTTCCTTTAAAGTAAAATGTTTCTATGGCAGTGGTCAGGAGTTAGAGGTAATTCATTACGAAGAGTGCTTTATAATATATGGAGAGTTGATGGTACCTATATTTTACTAAGACTTTGGCATATTTGCATTTATGTGCTCTCAAAGTGAAAGTATTCAAGAACCAAGGAGTGTTTCTAGGATTTTTGATAATGAGGAAGCTATACTGTTTAAACCAGTAAGGATATCTTTTCTATGCCTCATGTGAAGTAGCGAAGCTTGTTTCTGGAGAACATAATATAGTTCATATTGCTGAAATTAACAGTCAAGATTGAATGTGTGATATAGTGAAACATTTCCTCATAAACATAATATATGAAGTATGTATGGATTAATAGTTCACGTTTGAATGTGTGATATAGTGAAGCCTGTTACGTGAGAACGCAATATAAAATTGAAACTGAACTTTCTGATGACTGTTGTTTTAGATTGATAAAACTTTGAAGTTAGTGAATGAATGGCTGACGACTTGTATTTTGTGATTGTTCTGAATAGTTAAACTGAATCAATATTTAAAGTACTTTGAACGATAGCTTTGTTTAAAGTGAAATTGTGTTTGGATTCTTGATAATAAGAAGAGTGGAATTTATATGCATAAATTCTGATCGTAAATGATATACTCAGCTGAGTAAATTGATAATGTTCTAATGAGAACTTAGTCATTGTTAACTGCATTATCCCTGCTAGAAAATCCTTGTTTTAATGTAAATTTATGTATTAAAGCATTAAATATTTTTATTTCAGTTGAATCTTGTGTTTGCCTGATTTCTTTCATTGCACCGCTCATTAAAATAATTTGAATCTTAGCGGGAACCCTATATTTAATAAGGAGAATTTCGGCCTGAATTAAGTTGATAACTATATGGTACTAACTGAAGGTTGATTTCACAATGTTGCTTATGTGAATTAGAACATAGAGTGGCACAGTTTAAAATAAATTTTCTCTGTGTTCGAATGTGAAGTCAGTCAATAGCTAGAATATACAATGGAGTAGAAAGTAGGATCCAACAAAGGTTACTGAAGAGAGTGAAAGATAAGTGGGAAAGGTTATCAGTGTGTTCCCAAGGTAAGACAATAATAAGTTAAGATGGAAAGCCAGAATCATGAATGGTGTGCTGGTAGAGCTGTGTGAGGAGAAGGGAATGTAGTTTGTGCATGCATAGCATGTATTTGAAGGACGAATGGAATTATAGGGCCATCACCAAACTAGTCTGGTGATGGCCCTACATGCGAGGATTGATAGTTTTAGATCTGATCATTTCATCAAGGGATGTAGTTATAATT
This sequence comes from Typopeltis vanoorti, assembly GCF_054136105.1. Classification (NCBI taxonomy): domain Eukaryota; kingdom Metazoa; phylum Arthropoda; class Arachnida; order Uropygi; family Thelyphonidae; genus Typopeltis; species Typopeltis vanoorti. The sequence goes on along the minus strand of NC_143557.1, from coordinate 23,965,323 downwards.
GGGGTTTCACACTTTCCTCCAGTCGGTGAGAGTGATCACCTGGGTTGTGGCCAGCCATATGATGACTTCTGTGAGGAAAGGATATATGTGGAATTACAAGGCTGATGATTATGACAAGCTTAGGTGACAGCTTGGAGCTATAGCATTAAATGAGTAGTTGAGGGATAAGGGAATAAATGCTGCTTGAGAACTGACAAAGAAATACATAACCTTATGAGTGTGTGAATGTATTCTGAAAGTCAAAAGGTTGAATAAGGTAGATGTAAAATGGATGAATGAGGAGATTAAGCATGAAATCTGGAAGAAGGTACTTTGGAGGCAGCACAAGATGAATAATGGTAATAATCAGTTGCACGAAGAATATAAAGATCAGGCTAGGAGAGTGACCCACTTGGTAAAGACAACAAAAGTGCAGTATGCAGAAATTAGCAAATCAGGCCTAACAAAACCTCATGAATTTTTTGATATGTGGCAAGTAAAACGAAGAATGATTGATTATGGTAAGATGATTTAAGTGGGAGATTGATAACTGCTGCAGAGAACATAGTCGAAGTTTTCAATGAGCAGTTCATCAGGGTGTTTTATCCTTAGTGTGATGAAAATCAAAATTAGAAGCTCAAGTGGTGAATGAAATGAGAAATGACTTAATGATGAGTGAACAAGAAGTATATCAGGAGTTAAGTAAGCTAGATATCAATAGGACTTGATGACATATCACTATGTGTCTTAAGGGAATCTTCCAAGGAGTTAGCATCAGCCTTGGCCTAACTGTTTAACAAGTCTTCCAACAGCACAAATCCAAAAGAGTGAAAGAATGCAAATTTGATCCACTTCAAAGTAGTGATGCTGTACGCCCACAGATACGAGACCCTTCGACACTTCTGTGCGTGTCAAAAGAAGGAGAATCCATTCCGATAATAGGGTAATTAATCCATCTTGTGGGATGAGTTGTTTATTATTACACATAGGAAAATTAACTTTTCTTTTATGTACATGATAGTTTTTAAAATGGTTACTATTTTGCTTGTATAACAGTTGGAAAATTTTACGTATAAAGCACTTGATTTCGCGTGTTGGTGACCAATTCATACATCCTTTATTTCTTTTTCCCCTTCAGGATGAATTCACTCTTCCAGGCAGGTTGCCAGACTAGGCTCTCGGATCTGTGGTCAGACAGTGAGGCTAAGGCAACAAATTATAGGCTGATCTGTATATCTGAAGTTGTAGTTAAGGTACTGGAGAGGTTAATGAGATATAAGATACAAAAGTGAGTTGATAACAGCAGTATTCTTTGTGCTTGTCAGCACAGATTTGTTAACACAACTTGTTTGTGTACTATAACAAGGTAATGAATGTATTGGACAAGAGAAATTCATGTACAGAGGTATATTTAGATTTTGCAAAGGGTTTTTATAGATTTCTACACCACAAGTTGGTAACTAAACTAAAGCAGATGGGATTGGATGATAGACTTGTGAGTCGGATAGGTGACTGGCTATCAGATAGGTATCAAGTTGTGAAGACATCACATCAGATTATGGAATGATGCAGAGGACCTTAACTTGTAGAAATAAAGAGGTTCTGGTTCTATTGTATAAAGCCTTGATCAGGCCTCATATGGATATTGTGCACAGATTTGGTCTCCTGGTGTTCATGGTGATGAGTATATATTGGAAAGGGTCTGGAGAAGACTGTCAAGGTGGTAACTGGTCTTTGGAATGTGGAATGTGATGCCAGATTGACGGAATGTAGTCAGAAGCCTTGTGAATATGAGGAAGAGAGGGGGGGTATTAATTAGGACATTTAAGTTGCTAAATGGTTGTTACCAGGTTAATGTGGAAGAAATGTTTCATAGAATAGGAGGATAGAACAAAGGGACATACCTGGAAGCTGTATAAGGAGGGTGTGAGCAGGAGCAGGTGAGCAAGTTCTTTGCATGAAGAGTGGTGCAAGTGGAATGCACTGCCTGACATTGTGGTGAATGCAGATACATTGAATAAGTTTAAAGCTTCGATGGGCTTTTTGTGTAGCAGTGTTCACTTCCTGCAATGAGTCTTTTGACTCCATAGAGCTCTGGTTAATAATAATAATTTCTGGTCAAATATCTACTCCAGCTGCCTTTCCACATTTTGGGTTACAGATGTTTTTTTTTTCCTGATTTAAGTAAACGATATGTACTGATTGCATGGGATATTGAATATTTTCTGTATATATATATATATATATATATATATATATATAAATAAAAGAAAGGATGGAACGAACTTTCCCCCACCTAGAAAAATGACTTGCGACAAGCACGTCAAAATCTTAATCGCTCTTATTAGTTTTGATAAGATCGCTCTTATCAAAACTAATAAGAGCGATCAACAACAAGTTCAGTTGTCCCCAATTGTGCATACGTGCTCGACCAGATTTATCATTTGCACAAAGGGAACAAAGACTCCAGCTTTGAAGACAACTCATAGAAAAATGTGAAAATGTGTGACAACAGTTGATTTATCAACTACAGACAAGTTAAACTGGCGCAAAAACCAAGTGATGTCACATGCAGCCACCTTGGAGACCAGTATGCATGCACTGCATAGGAAATATGCAAGACCCTTGCGGTCAAACATATGGCTCACAAAACCCTACATATTCACTTTCCAACATCTGTATCCTAAACTCCAACCTTAATAGCGTCCACTAACACCTTCAATCTACCAAACCCCACCTACTCTTTCTGGCAGAACCTCAAATCTCACCTCTCCCCAGCACTATTTATCTCAACCTTCCAAACTACTCACTCTTTAACAACTTTCATCCCAAGGGTAGTGTTTGCATACATCCACTCTGACATACCTTGCCAGAGAGCACCCAATCTAGAATCACCCAACTTTGACCTTCATTGTTTGAAAATATCCCTTCCCCACTCAGTCAAATTCATTTGCTGTCTCTATCACTCCCACAACACAACCAACCACTCTGAGCTCTTTAATTTCCTCTCCTTAAAAATTGACTTTCTCCAGTCCCACTTTCCTAACAGCAAAATTATCCTCCTAGGAGATTTTAATCTCCACAACATTAGCTGGCTTTCCTCCTCCAATTTTACAGATCTTGCAGGCAGAGATACTGAAACATTTGCCATCACTAACAACCTTACATAACTTGTTCAGATGCCAACCAAAATACCTTATAACCCAAACCACTCCTCCAACAACCTAGATCTCTTCCTCACCGATGACTCCTCCAAATACAAAGTAGTGAGTCCCCTGGGTAATTCGGACCACAATCTAGTGCTCATCTCCTCCTGCATGCAACAATGCTTACACAGACACTTCCATACAAGAGTAGTTGCATTATAACAGTGCCAAGTGGGACAGCCTCTGCAACTTCTATGCTACATTCCCATGGTTGGACTATTGCTTCTGGCCTTCCAACCCAAACATATGCACCGAACTTATTACCAAAGTAATCCTCACCAGCATGGAAACATACATTCCACACAGTACTCTGAACTGCCATTCCCTAACTAAATCTTGGTTCTCCAAAAGATGTGCCAAGGCTGTACAGATGAAATACCAGACATATCATAACTGGCTGAAATCAAGAACCTCATCCTCCTTTAGAGATTATACTGAAGCCCGAAATAGATGCAAAAAAAAACAATCAATGCTTTCAAAACAGAGTTTGAAAGAGCAAAAAAGCAGGAAATTAGCAGGCTGTCCAAAAGGCAGCCGAGCCTTTTGGTCTCTCACCAAAGCAATTGGCTGTAACTTCTGCCCAACACTATTTCCACTGTTATCATACCCAGATGGCTCTATTGCATCATCACCCACAGAAAAATCCAATCTTCTAGCTTCACACGTTGCTTCCAATGCATGCATAACTGATGATGGTAAATATCTCCCTAACCATTCCAGACATTCAACATACAAGGCCCCCTATATCCTTTTGCCAGGATGAAATCAGAAAAATACTGTCCAAATTAGACACAAAAAAGTCTCCTGGCCCTGATGGCATTCCCCCCAATTGTCCTGAAAGTTTGCGCACCGAACTGACTCCTATGGTGACAAGTCACTGCTGTCCAACTACTGCCCTATCTCGCTTACCTCAGTCCTGTCAAAAGTAATGGAAAAAAATCATCAATTCTCAACTCCTACACTACCTTGAAGACACTCACCTAATAAACAACTGCCAGTATGGATTTCGTTGCTGCCGATCAACAAGAGATCTGCTCACATGTGCCACCCATCTCTAGACAAATGCTATGGAGAAGTTTGGTGAATCTCAAGTGGTTGTACTTGATATCTCCAAAGCCTTTGACTGGATCTGGCACAAAGGCTTACTAAGCAAACTACCATCATTCGGTCTGACCCAGGACTTCTGTAGTTGGATTGCCAGTTTTCTGTCTGGACGCACACTGTGTGTGATGGTGGATGGCTTTCTATCCTCTCACCATTTAATTAATACTGGTGTTCCAAGGTTCTGTCTTCTCACCAACCCTCTTCCTGCTATATTTCAACGACCTACTTCAGTTGACTTCCAATGCAGTACACAGTTTTGCAGACGACAGCACATTACACTCCTTGCTTTCATTTGATAAACCTTACCCTACAGAACTCACCTCAACCTACAGAACATCAACCACCACCACCCTCAATTCCGATCTCCAAGCCATACTACAATGGGGTTCGGATAACATCACCAATTTTAATGCTAATAAAACCCAGTTCTGTCCTATTTCCCATAAAAAAGAACCATTTTTTCCCAGTATCCTTTTTGATGATACCCAAATTTCCAGACAGTTTGAGATCTCTCTTCTTGGAATTACCTTCACATCAAACCTCTCCTGGCAGAAACATCACAACCATTGCATCCTCAGCTTCAAAAAAATTAGGATTTCTTTTTCGCTCAAGACATTACTTCACCCCTGAACAGCTGTTAACATTATACAAATCACAAATCTATCCAGCTATTGAATACTGCTCCCACATATGGGGTGGGGCCCCTAAAAGCTCTCTCAAAATGCTTTTGACTCAATACAGAGGAGATCAATTAGACTTATTAACAACCCATCTCTTACCAACTCTTCCCCCCCCCATTTTCACACAGATGTTTGATTTCTGCAGTTATGTATATTCTACAAATATTTCCATGGGAAATGCTCATCTAAAATAACATCAATAATTCCTCCACTCGGTACTAAGCTCATTGGAACACGTGCAGCAGCTGTTGCTCAACATCTCTTCACAGTACACCTAAAAACAAAAAGAACAAGTTTCTTTTCCTCTGCCTTCATCCCTGCAACTGCTGCACTGTGGAACAGTCTCCCATCTACTGTGTTTCCAAAGGAATACAATTTACAGTCATTTAAATCAAATGTAAACAACTTTCTCCTTTCCCAACCCACTACCCATACACAGTACTAATGTACTGTAGGTTGATCAATGAACCTCTTGTGTATGGGTACAACATAAAAAAAAAAAAAAAAAAAAACTGCTGTTCTTTCACTGCTTATGAGTATCTAATTGAATGTTTCAAAGTAATTACTCCAGAAACACAAGATATCTTTATCATTAATTTTAATGGCACCTTTATCATCACTGGTTCTTTTTCAGCACATTTCTTCCATTTTTAATCTTTTTCAAGAGCTTCCATAACATTTTACTACCTTCATGATATTTAATTTTGGGATTCTTCCTGAAGTCTGTAAGATATGTAATGATATGGGAACTTTTGTTTCCATATCTTTTACTTAATTATCTTTCATTTGTCTTTAAAGGCACACATGCGTACTTAATTGCTTGGACTTTGGCCACAAGTTTTCTTTGAGGACTGTGTAACCTTGTGTCATTTATTCTTGAGCCCATTATGAGGTTCTGATTATCTGCTCCATATGGACATGGCTCACGGACTGAATTACTCTGTTGTTTCTCAAATTTTGCCACTGGATTTCTTAAGTTTGGTTCTCTTTTTTAAACACTCTCATATTTCCTTAAATATTTTTATATTTGAGTTTGTATATTTCATACCTGAAAGCTAAGCAGCTCTGATACTTTTTTATAACTTTCATACATTTTTATCATCATTAGATTTCTGATATGTATCCTCAACATTCTTCAAGATACCATGATACTACTACATGAAATAGTTTTCATTATCACCAACTTCCTGTTAACAGTTTCATCCAGATTAGTCTGTTATTTGTTAGGATTCCAGTATTGTCAAGTCTTATATTTCAGTCTTCTAAAGCTAACTGCAACAACACCCAACTAGAACTTAGTCATCTTCCTTTTAAGTGTTTTTCCTACCACCGTACAATCAAAAGGCCAGGTTTGCTAACCTTTCTTCTCCCTTTCGGTTTAACTGACCTTATCACTTTATGAGGGTGGTCTGAAAAGTTCTCGGCCTAACAATGAAAAAACAAATTTATAATTTCAAAATTATTTTTATTTTTCAACATAATCTCCCTTAAGACTAATACATCTATTCCAGCAATGCTGTAGCTCCATTATCCCGTCCCTGTAATGGTTCTCAGTAAGATCTGCAAAATACTCTTCTACAGCTGCAATCACCTCTTGCTTTGAAGAAAAATGCTGACCAGCTAGGAAGAGTTTTAGTTTTGGGAAGAGATAGAAGTCAGAGGGAGCCAAATCTGTGGAATAGGATAGATGTTCCAACAATTCATAGTGCAGATTCCTTAATTTTCCCATTGTCAAAATGCCTTTGTGGGCAGGTGCATTGCCCTGATGAAAGATGATTTTTTTCTTCTGCAAACCAGGTCTTTTCTCATCTTGAGAAAAGACGTGCTACACTTAATTCTGGTTATTGTTTTAACCTTTTCAAGATAATTAATAAACAAAACGCCTTTAGCATCTCAAAACCGATGCTGACCTTTCCTGCTGATGGAACCTACTTTGTCTTCTTTGGCGCTGAACAAACGGCTTCTGTCCACTGTTTTAACTATTGTTTGAATTCTGGTGTGTAATGGTGAATCCAAGTCTCATCCATAGTAATAAATCAATGCACAAATTCAGTCTTATTCTCTTGTTAAAACGCTCCAAACACTGTTCGGAGATTTTCATGCAAGTCTGTTTTTGATCTGCTGTGAGCAAGCACAGCACCCATCTTGCACATAGCTTTTTCATTTGCATTTCTTCATGCAAAATATATCCTACATGTTCTTGTTTGAAATGCCTATAGTCTCAGCAATTTCCCGCAATTGGACTCACTGCTCATCCAATACCATATTGTGCGCTTGATCAATGTTTTCTGCTGTTGTTACACTTTTTGGATGTTCTTTACATGGATCGTCTTCAAGGCTGGTAGGGCCACATTTAAACTCGGCAGCCCATTTCTGAATTGTCAAAAATGAAGGCGAAGAGTGCCCATAAACTTTTATGAACTTCAAATGAATTTCTTTTGGCATTAAACCTTCTTTTACAAAGAATTTTATAACCACATGATACTCAATTTTATCCATTTCAAGGGATACAGACAACACTTTTGCTTCAGACAGCTGTATAAAACAAACTACTTGATAGAATGACTAGCAATTTCATATGGATGCTTATAACAGATGTACCAACTTAGAAGAAAAAAATCTTGCCGATAGTGTTGCCATCTATGGTCGAGGCAGAGAACTTTGACCACCTTCGTAAATTAGCTCTGCTTTCACATTCTTGAATGCTAATAAATGTCCAGTTTCATACTAATATCTTCAGTTTTCATATGATTTTACCAATGATGCCATCTGTTCACTCTCCTAATTTTCTCAGAATTCTCAAATCTGATAGTTGATCAAAGATTATCTTCTAATATTTGACCAGGTGGTTTAGTGTTTTGATTAATTTCTCTTTTCTTCAATTTTAATGTATTTAGCTAACTTCCCCCCATACTATCTTTGCTTATTCTGTTGTCGATTTCCTTATTTAATTGCCATCGTCACTAAAAATTGTGAATAAATAGCTGAAATATTTAATGTTCAAAAGGTTGTCTGTTGAAAATTCATTTGATGTGTTCCATATTCCTGCCTATTTTCTTTTTTTTTTTTTTTTTTTTTTTTTGTATTCCTGATTTTCATGTCAAATTTGTCACCGCAGCTATATTTAGTTTAGTTAAATAATCCTGAAACAGTGTATACTGGTTTATTTAAGAGTATAACATCTGCATAAAAATAGAGCTGAGATTAACGTCTTCAATTCTGACATCAGGTTTAATGCCATGCATTGACAAATATGAGTGAAAATAGCATGCATCTGATAGCAAGCAAAAAAAGTCATCCCTAACTTCTGTAAAAGAGTGTGGTGAAGAAGGAAGTGGAAAAGTAGATTTTGGACACAGATAGTAGTAGTAAGTGAGGGGAATGCACTCTCTGTGTGCATTTAAGATATAGTGTACGTTATGAAACTTATGGATACAACTACCATATTAGAGTAAAACTTTAGTTTAATATAAACCAAAATATACACTTCATGTTTCAACCTTCACATTAAAGTCATCTTCTGGAGTATACGTATATATATATATATACAAAGAAACAAACTGCACTACAATCTACATGGCATGCTAAGGCTACTGATCAAACGTTAAAACTATTTGCCTGACCTCTGGTGCTTAGAAAAAAAAAAGAAAAAAAAAAACTCGCTACATCAAAGCTAGAGTCCTGTTATTGTTATTATCTATTAGATATTAGATTACAAAGTTAAATTAAGCTGGAGAGTAACATGTTTATACAGAAAATAATTGATAATAAATAAAATTACTTACATAAGTATACATATAAATTGCAACTGGTATGAATAGTGGCCAATAAAAAAATGAAGAATTGTTTCGAATGTTAAAGTCAGGGTTTGCTGCAAACTAAGTGGGCTGAATGTGTGAAATCCAAATTCTTGGGATTTTTAAGTTCCATTATTATTAAGATTAGGATGATTAATCACAATTTCACAGCTGCTTTAAATTTCCATTTATACCAAGTTTTAGTATGATGCAAAGAACAAGTACTTTACCAATCAATTCGATGTAGGGTGTTAAGAGCGTAATCTGAGAAGCCTGCTTCACAACAATTATTGTATTAATGTGTCGTTTGGAACAAATCCTAAAACACACCCCAACTCAATATCACCAGAATTGAAGATCGCAACATAAAATGCCTGAATGGCAAAGAAATGGAGCTAGCTGAAGAATTAGATAAGTACCAGATCAACATAATAGGGGTGACTGAAACAAAACAGACCAAAACTGGTGAGCTCTTTCTGAGTAATAAATACAACATGTTATATTCAGGCAATGACAATCAAGGAAAAGAAGGCGTAGCCATAGTATTCAGCACTAAATACGAGGTTAATCTTCTTGAATGGCAGGCAATTTTAAGTAGAGTGATGTGGGCAAATATCAGAATGGAGAACTGGACAATGAGACTTATTTGTGCCTATGGTCCCACAGAAGGTTCTCCTAAAGTAGAAGTGGAGGAATTTTTTGAAGCTTTAGAAAAAGCAACTGACACAATGAAAAATGAAAAGTTGGGGATCTAAATAGCAGAGTAGGAAATGATTGTCAGACAAAAAAATATTTTGGGAAAATTTGAAGCAAAAAGCAAAGCGAATAATAATGGCAAATACTTGTTGGATTTCTGCTCAGGACATGGACTGGTTATTACTAACACCATGTTCCAACATAAAAATGTGCACAAATTCACATGGATAGAAGAGGCAAGGAATAAGAAAAGTCTCATTAACTATATTATTGTTGATAGTGATGTTTTCTCTCTGGTGTAGAACACTAGAGTGTACAGAGGATTTGAAATTGGAAGTGATCACCATTTAGTCTTAAGCAGGATAAAATTGAATTTCATATCGAAAAGAATAACATGTAAGAAAGTTCTAAAATGAATAAAAGTTGAGCAGCTCTCAGATGTGAACTGTAGACTAAACTATACAAACATTATTCAAGAAAAATGAAAGAGTTTGAGAACAGGAATCAAACCCTGGAGATTCAGTGGCAAGCTCTGAAGAAAACATTCATTGATTCTGTCAGAGAGGCATGGGGTGAGGTTGTCTGCACTCGCTGGTGGACACAGGAAGTTAAAGAGTCGGTGAAGAAAAAAAGAAGAAAGCATATCAAAAGTTCCTGGCAAATAAGTCAGCTTTTGCTCTTAGAGAACACAGAGACAAATGTATGAAAGCTAAGCACTGTGTAAAACTAGCTAAACAAAAGTCATGGGAAGACTTTGGTAAGAACATAGAAAATAAATATCGGGAAGGTGGCAAGATATTCTGGAGGTTGTTGAAGAAGCTCAGAAACAGAGGAAAGAGTGCTGTTGATAAAGGTGATATCAAAACTGGAGAAAAAGATATCCTTGAAGTATGGAGTAATTACTTTGAAAAATTGCTAAATGAAACTAGTAGTGATGACAGCACAGTGATAAAAAAACACTGACCAGGTATGCAATCAGGAATACATATCCATGTTTGAAGTAGAAAAAGCCATTAAAGTCTGAAATGTGGAAAGGCAGCTGGAGTAGATGATATTAGACCAGAAATGCTCAAGTATGGAGGTATAAAAGTTTTACAGTGGCTACACTGCATAGTTCAGAGGGCCTGGACAGAATGATGAATTCCAGATGATTAGAGTAGAGCTCTTATAGAACCCATATATAAAAAGGGAAATAAAACAGATTGTGAGAATTACAAAGGTATTTCTCTATTGAGTGTTCCTGGTAAGATTTATGCCAGTATGCTTGAGAAACAGTTGAACAGGATTGTGGAAGAGAAGCTTGGTGAGGAACAAGCTGGATTCAGGCCAAATAGAGGCTGTCATTATCAGATATTCACTTTACGACAAATAGTTGAAAAGTCATGGGAATATAACAAAGATCTGTATATAAGTTTTGTAGATCTGGAAAAAGCATATGACAAGGTGCCAAGAGAGAAGCTATTAAAAACGATACAGTTGTATGGTGTCAGTGGATCATTATATCAAGCAATACTTAGTCTTTATTTGAGTTGTAAGTCAGCAGCTAAAATTGAACGGATTACAGGGAGATGGTTTAATGTTAAATCTGGTGTCAGACAAGGATGTACATTATCACCTCTGTTATTCATTATCTATATGGATTACATTATGAAGTAAAGTGGTATAAAACCTGATATCAAAATTGGAGATGGTAATGTCAGCTCCTTGCTTTATGTGGATGATGTTATACTTCTAAATAAATCCGCTACAAGTCTGCAAGATTCCCTGACTAAATTGAATAACTGTTGTGATAGATATGGTATGAAGGTCAGCAATAACAAGACAAAGATAATGAAAATAGGCAGAGGCATTGAAAATATCAGCTGCATTGTGAATGGAGAACCTTTAGAACAAGTAAAACATTTCAGCTACTTAGGCACAATTTTTCGTGAAGATGGTAAATTAAATATGGAAATAGATAACAGAATCAACAAAGCTGGTATATTAGGAAGTCAATTGAATAAATTTATATGGAATAAGAGAGTAATTAGTCAAAACACTAAATTAGCTATATACAAGACAGTGTTCAAACCAATTTTAACTTATGGATCTGAGAGCTGGGTCAGAAGTAAAACATTTGACCAAAGACTAGAGACCGCAGATATGAGAGTCCTGAGAAAGATTAGAGGTGTGAACAGATGGCATCAATAGCAATATCATATTAAAAATGAAGCTATTAGGAAAGAAGATAACTAATAATTAAGGAATTGACAGCGTACACTAGAAATATAAATTAAATAAAGTTTAATATATACTTTCTATATTTTGGCAAATGTCACATTGCCATCTTCTTGGGAACTTAATACAAAGACAAGTGCACACAAGTACTACATAACAGCAAATGAGAACCGAAGCTAGGAAGTTAACGTTTTCCTAAACTCCTGATGGTGCCCCCTGGCAGGCTATATTGGTAGTTCTTGGCCTTTGGGCTGAAGTTCTTCTGATAAATGTTTCCCAAATTTGGAGCAGTCTCATGCATCCAAATTTGTTGATGTTTGGCATGTTCCTAAGGGCTTAGGCTGATTCCATGAATAGTCTTTCATATTTCGCCAGTAGGAGGAGAAATGACTGTGGAAGAATGATATTGTGGGATAAAAATGGGAATAGAGTGACTGATGCAGAGGACATAGTGGAATTGTTCAATGAACACTTTATTGGAGTATTTCATCCTAGAGGAGTCAGTTTTAATGCTAGAGGGATAGGACTGGTACGAGGTCTGGAGGTACAGGAGGAGAGTGTGTTTCAGATACTGAGTACTCTGGATGTCAGTAAATCTGTGGGACTGGATGGTATTTCGCCACGAGTTTTGAGAGAATGTGCTAGGGAATTGACAATACCTTTAACGTGACTTTTCAATGAAAGTCTGGCTTTGGCAAAGGTGCCCAGGGAATGGAAGGAAGGTAAGATAGTGCCATTGCATAAGGGTGGTAACAGACTGGAAGTGTCTAATTATAGGCCAGTCTGTGTGTCATCAGTAGTTGTTAAGATCTTGGAGAAAGTAGTGAGGGATCGTGTACAGCATTGGGCAGATGAGGGTAATGTTATCTGTGAGAATCAACATGGATTTGTGAAAGGACGCTCTTGTTTTAGCAATATGCTAGCCTTTTATAATAAAGTTACAAGAGCATTAGATGAGGGAAAGGCATATACTGCAATTTTCTTAGACTTGGCGAAGGCATTTGACAGGGTGCCACATGATAAGCTGATATTTAAGTTGCAGCACATGGGTCTGGATGTCAGATTGGTCAACTGGATTCAGGATTGGCTGTCTGATAGGTATCAGAGAGTTGTGTATGGTGGAGCAGTTTCCAGGAGGCAGAGGGTTACAAGTGGGGTCCCACAGGGCTCAGTACTAGGACCTATATTGTTTAACCTTTATATCAATGACATAGCCAGTGGATTGCAGGGGGATATTCAGTTGTTTGCGGATGATGCGAAGCTGGGAAGGATTATTAGTAATAGTGCAGATGTGGTAGCGCTGCAAGAGGATTTAAATAAGCTAGATAGATGGGCAAATGAATGGGGGTGTCAGTTTAATGCAGCAAAATGTAAGGTCTTGAGGTTTGGGAAACATCGATGGGATGCTGCATACTCTATAGGAGGAGTTATACTGGAGGAAGTAGGGGAGACAAGAGATCTGGGGTTGATGATTGATAGAAACCTGAAGTTTAGGGGACATATTGCAAAGGTGGCGAAGGTAACACACAGGATTGCTGCTATTATGAGAAGGACACTGACCTGCAGAGATAAGAGGGTTATCATTCCGTTGTATAAGTCTCTGATCAGACCACACTTGGACTATTGTTCTCAGATTTGGTCCCCAGGATTTGAAGGGGATAAATTAACTGTGGAAAGGATACAAAGACGGATGACAAAGATGGTTTCAGGACTGTACAAGGATAGTTATGAGGATCGGCTGAGAGAATGTGGACTGCAGAGTTTGGTGGATAGAAGAAGGAGAGGTGATATGATTGAGACTTTTAAACTGTTGAGAGGTGGTTACAGGGTTGACACTGGGGAGTTCTTTCGCTTGGTTGATCAGCGGGAAGGAGTGATGACAAGAGGCCATCCCTGGAAGTTACGAAAGGAAACTGTGAGCAAGAGGGTAAGGAGTGGTTTCTTTGTGTGGAGGGTGGTTGAGCCGTGGAATGCATTGCCTGATGGAGTGGTGGGAGCGAGAACGGTCAGTGGGTTTAAGGAGTGGTATGATAAACTTTGTGTTTCTCAGGTGGGGACTTCCCCTCGATGAGTCTTGACAGACTTTATGTCTTAGAAAGGACCTCCCTCGATGAGTCTTTTGACTCCTTGGAGGCCTGAATAATAATAATAATAATAATAATAATAATAATTTGAACTTGCTGCGGTGTATTACTGTGACTTTCTTCCATCTTATTCTGTGGCGAGTATCCAGAGCATGGTCTGCAAGTTCAGAGTGGCTGTACTGGTGAAATCGGATGTAGTCCTTGTGTTCTGAGATTCTGATATTTGCTGTCCTGCCTGTTTGGCCAAAGTAGGACAATTTACAGCTGCAAGGGACTGGTATACACCAGGAAGGTCTAGGGGAAGTGGTTGGTCTTTAGTGGAGCAGGTAATGTATGCCAATTTTCTATGTGGTCTGTAACAAGTGGTCGTCATGTTTTTTTAAGATTTTGTTGATTTTTTTCCGAGGTGCCTTCGGATGTAGGGAATGGTGATGGATTTAGAGTAATCTTTTTTCTGAAGGGGGGAGGTGGGTTGTGGATAACTGGTTTAAGTATTTTTTGGATTCTTTTTTTTTTGGAGGGGGGGTAGCCATTGGCTGAGAACGTGTCAATGATGTGATTTAGTTCAGTGGCTAGGGCTTGATCATTTGAACAGATTATTTTTGCGCTGTTGGCCAAACAGGCAGGACAGCAAATATCAGAATCTCAGAACACAAGGATTACATCTGATTTCACCAGTACAGCCACTCTGGGCTTGCAGACCACGCTCTGGATACTCGCCACAGAATAAGATGGAAGAAAGCCACATAATACACCGCAGCAAGTTCAAATATGAAAGACTATTCATGGAATCAGCCTCAGCCCTTAGGAACATGCCAAACCTCAACAAATTTGGATGCATGAGACTGCCCCAAATTTGGGAAACATTTATCAAAAGAACCTCAGCCCGAAGGCCAAGAACTACCAATATATCCTACCAGGGGGCACCATCAGGACTTTAGGAAAATGTTAACTTCCTAGCTTCAGTTCTCATTTGCTGTTATGTAGTACTTGTGTGCACTTGTCTTTGTATTAAGTTCCCAAGAAGATGGCAACGTGATGTTTGCCGAAATATCGGAAAGTATATATTAAAGTTTATTTAATTTATATTTCTAGTGTACGCTGTCAATTCCTTAATTATTAGTTATCATGTTTAGCCAGCGTATAAGCCTCTCAACAAAAATTATTAGGAAAGAACTTGAATTGTTAGCATCCAGGAATGCGTTAGCAGAGCTAATCTCAGGTGGTATGGTCACTTAAACAGAATAGGCAAGGAAAGATTAGCCAAACAAGTGTTCTCTGCCATGTTGGCTGGAAAAAGCCTCAGAGGAAGACCAAGATATAGGTGTATTGATACGGTAAAAAGTGCCTTAGAAGAGAGATATATAAATATAAGATCTGACAATGTTGTAGCTTTGACAAGTAACAGATTGATTTGGCAGAAAATTGTAGGTAGGAAGTTAGTAATGATGTAAACTTTTCATGTACTATCATATCCTGTACACCCCTTGAAGGTAAATGTCAGGAATTTGATGATGATGATGATGTGCCATTTGTGTTCTTTTTTACAGATAGGGATTGTAAATCCAGTTTTCCCAATATAAGGTAAGTTACAGGTGTAATCAATGCAATAAACTCCAAGGTGTGCCAATGGGCGAAGAGGATCCTTAGAGGTGTTGAATATGTTTTTTTAATTTTAAAGGTGGTTTAAAAATGGCATTAAGATTATAATGATGTAGGATTCTATTAATTTTTTCTGATAATCCTTTAATGTATGGGAGTGTTATGGTTTTTTACTGTGGTCTATATTACTTTTTGATGAAGTTTTATGAAGAATTTTATTAATAGTATTTTTGCTATATCTGTTATTTATAAATGTATCGCTAATAATTTTTAATTCTTGTTTAAGTGCTTGTTCATTAGAGCAAATTGTTATAGCTCTGTTTTTGAGGGTGTTGATGACTCCAAATTTTTGCGAAGCATGGTGATATGAGTTAGCATGTATATATTGGCTGGTGTGTGTAGGATTACGGTAAACAGTGAAGGATAGACTGCCTGAGTGAAGACGTGTGACTAGTGTGTCCATTGTTTTTTTGTATATATACTTATACTCCAGAAGATGACCTTAATGTGAAGGTCGAAACGTCGCGTGTATTTTGGTTTATATTAAACTAAAGTTTTACTCTAACACAGTAGTTGTATCCATGAGTTTCATAATGCATTCTGATCACTGTGTAAGCATGAAAGATAAGATATAGTGTGAGGTGTTGGTTGGGTAACCTCAATTATGGAAGGCTTCAGCCTTCCATAATTGAGGTTACTGACTTTGTAGGTCTGTTAATATTTCTTTTATTTTTAATATCAGCCTCATATATCATATATTTAATATATGATTTTTTGATAATTTGTATATCAAATTATAATTTGATAATTTATGATTTTTGATATATGATTTAATGCCGGCCTGATTGGCCGAGTGGGTAGCACATCCGCTCTCCAGCCAAAAGGCTGCGGGTTCGAATCTCGCCGTGGGCATGGATGTTTGTGATTGTCTGTGAAAAATACTAATAGTGGTGGTGGGTGGTAGATGGCATTGGTGTAGTTGGTGGATTGAGTGATGAAGACAGAGAGCCGTAGGGTAGGTGTCCTCCCTCAATGAGTCTTTGGACTTCCTGGAGGCGTCAGTAATAATAATAATATCATATAAACCTAAAAACCATCAATGCCATATCATTCCTAATATTAATCCCGCATATGGAAGAAATGGATAAAAGTAAACTGGTTCTTTGCTTTAGGAAATATATGGATTATGGTCATATCAGGCTTCCAATAAGCAAAGAGATGGTATTATAGCAGAAAATGAAACTCATTTGCTATCATCTGCTGAAATCCTCACCAACTTAGTTTCTCTCTCTTCTTTGCCTATCCACTAAACTTGTAAGTTGAAACCCTTAACCTTCTCCCATAACCATCATTCTGGAGTTCTGATATTACCTTAGTTAGTCATCTCTGAAGTCTCTCTAGAGTTTTTTCAACAACACTGGAAACAAGTTGACCAAATTTGTACAAAGAAAAGAATATGGAAGGATAGAATAACATAGAGCACTGATCTACATAACCTGTCTTCCAAAAAGCAGCCACCCATCAGACTGGAGGGAACAATCTAGGAATGAAAGAATTTAAAAGTTGGTGTATCTTCTGCTCCTCTCAGAGCTAAGCTTCTGTGGCACTAGATGCCACTAAGTAATAAATGAGTTTAACTTGATATGGCCATTATCCATATATATTCTCCAATGCAAAGAAGCAGTTTACTTTTATCCACTTCTTCCATATATGGAGTTTGATGTGGAGCAAAAATATGGCACTGATGGCGTTTTGGTTTATAATCTTGTATATGAGGTTGATATTAAAAAGAAAAAAAAAATCAGCAGATCTTCAAAGTCAGTAGCCTCATTACAGAAGGTCGCCACTTAACCAACATCTCACACTACATCTTAAACACATGAAGAGTGCATTCTATTCAGCTACTCCTGTTCCTATCCAGAATTTACACTTTCACTTCCTTGTTCAGCACACTCTTTTACAACTGCTTGAGACGACTTCTTGTTCTTTTTGTCTGATATGATGAAGGCAGGGTTTTTCATCCGACAGACCAAGCAGAATACATGCAATTATTGCCCTCACAGCTTTTCTTGCTTCAGCTCTAATTATAACTAAACCAAGATGCTTGTTCTTCTTCTCTCACTCTGTATAATTTGCATCAGTCTGCTGAAATTCCATCACCAACATAGTCTCATGATAAAAGTCTAATGGAGTAAAACAGCACTAGGAAATGGAAAATTAAACTAGGAAAATTAAAAGAAGTATATAATGCTTACTATATTTCTTCTGTTGCAGAGACATTGTCAGGAATACAAAATGAGATGCAAAACACAAAATGCAAGCTGTCCTCTATGGACACCCCCACCTATCAGCATCCTAGGATGTAAACTGGGATCTCGAAGTATTAGTGTTTCTCATAAAGTCTCTCTTCTCTACCTATCCCCTACACTTACAAGTTGATTCCTGAGTCTTGATATTGCCTTAGTTGGTAATCTCTGAAGTCTCTCTCTAGAGTTTTGAAATAACATTGGAAACAAATTGGACAAATTTGCACACAATGTTCTAGTTTGTTTGATCAGTCTTCTATAATGGCACAACAGAATTTTTTTCTTGATGCCACTGCCCTGTCGCATAGCAACAGCATATAGTGTAGTCTTCACAACTCTTGTAGTGCATTCTATGAACTTCAAGTGTATCACCTTTGAAATGTATATCACATTTGTCAATGCAAGGTTTGTATTCCAGTTTGCAGAAGTATAAAGTTGTATATTGTATTGGTGGAACTGTGCTTGTGAAGAACTAAAATAAAAATAGTATGTCCTCGACTCATATGTTTGAGCTTAGTCTCTAAATTTTTCTGAAGAACACTCTATATAACACTCTCTAATTTTGCATCATCAGCAAATCACTGAATTTACTCTATCAGTCTGCATGAAATATCATTAATGATAAGTTAAATGGTCATAACTAAAGAAAGGACAAAACCATGTGACACATCACTGATTATCTTCCTTTTATGGAATGTTGCTCTTCTGTATGGCCAGCCTTGTTGACCATGACTTACTGATTACAAAGTGCTTCCATTTTGTAATCAGTAAGTCATGGGTTCACATTTCATTGTGAACACGTATGTTGATTAATGTCTTTAAGTGGTAGATAAATGTACAAGGCATGTCATGTCCTGAAAGTAAGGTCCATTCAGAATTTACCACCAAATAAGATATGAGAGCTGGGTTGAATATGCATGGTAGCATAGAATGACTCATTAGCTAGCTATTGACTATTTTACTTTTGTCACGTTATCGTTTGCCTTCTGCGAAGAATTTATAATGAGTGCTGTGATTAAAAAAATCCTTCAAGTTACAAGGCTTGTGGTGGGATACGTTTTTTGTTGGCAAAAAAAAAACAGTAGTGTTGCAGAAATTCATTGACAACCATATAAGGTTTACGGACCTAATGTAATAAGTGACAGTAAGTGAAATGTAAATGTAATGTGTGACAGCAATGGTGTCATTTAAAGAAGGGCACAACCAACAGTGTTCAAAATGAAGAGTGCAGTGGCCTGCCAAATATGGTGACAGATGATTTGGTAGATGGGATTCACATTTATATGAGAATCCCATCTACCATAGATTTATATATATTGTTAGTTCACCAACAAGTGTTCTTCTCAGCTTTTGCACTAATTTTCCTTGAAGTAGTCTGTCAGGTGTATGTCAAGGCCAAAGATATCACTGAATATGACTGTCCCTTATCCTAGTACATTATTATGATTTTTAATAAAATGCAAATTAATTGCTTAAAGAGACTCTCTATATAGAATCCTGCTGACATCAGAATCTGATGCTGACAGATTCTGATATTATGGTCAGCTTTGACATTACTTTACTGTTCTAATATACCTTTGATGGAGACCCTTGACCTCATTAAACCACATTTCCTCTCTGATGTATTTCATTTATTCTGGTTCTTTTGTATAGAAAGGAAAAAATATACAAATAGTTGGGTTCCCCTTTTTTCTTCTATAATGAACATTTTTAAAACCACTCTACACTTAACACAGTAATTTGGCTGCACCATGCTGATAATTTGTTTGCTGTGTGTCCCCTTTCTAAACATACTAATGACACAACCACCAAATCACTCATTATCCTTTTCCATTTAGAGAAACCTACCCAGACACACACACACACACAAGAAGGCATTTACATAAGTATTCACACAACTACCACCACCACCCATCCCAGTAGCATGGCATTCTCTAAAAGCTTACACACTGAGTCAGAACAGGCACAATAAAGTGTCCTGTTCCTACAAGTTGGCATACTTTGAACAGACAGATAGATCAGCCACCATCCACAGATGAACACAAAACATACCTCTGCAGTCACGACCTATGGTCAGTCTGGTCTTGTGGACCACATATTGGCTACCACTCAAAAAAATCCTCTGAAAAAAAATACCATGCTCCATCACAGTAAATTTAAAAAAGAAAGACTTTATGAAATCTGCAGCTGCATTCAGAAATCAATCAAATTTAAATAAATACAAATGCAAGAAACTTCACAAAATTTGGGAAACATTAATCCTCAGAGATCCCAAATTGCAACCTAGGCCTCCTAAAAATGCCCATAGAGGCTGCCCCACCTAGATAGGATTTTAGGGTCATATCCATGTGTTTCATTTAGTATTGTGCTGCCTTTGTATGTGTATGTATGTTATGAGTGTTAGTCTGCACTCCCTGAACATGAGACAATACACTGGAAGAATTAAAATAGTTTTTAATAATTTCTTAGTGCTGTTAATGCTCCATTAAAACTCCAACATGATAACATAGGATTCTCTATGATGGTTAGCATGGATTTGTAGAGTAGGTCTTGAGATTCAAGCATGGTGATATTCTTGGAAGTCACAGTCATTTAATAGACTGTCACATGATAGAGGAAAGATGGGGTGGATAATAGATTTTAGATGTATTGGAGATTTGCTCCCTGATCAATGCAAGATGTGTATACTAGGCAGTATCTTAAAAAGTGGTATCCTGCAGGGGTTTGTTTTAGGGATCCTGTTCTTGACTGCTATGATAAGTGATACATTCACAAGTGGGTATAAAGAGGTGGTTGTGTTACCATATAAAGCATTAGTTGGACTGTACATGAACTACTGTGTTCATATTTGGTCTACATTCATTGTGATGTGGAAATACTGCAGAGGATTCAGAGATGAATGACTAAAGTAATATCAGGATTTTAGACGTTGTTTATTGGGAGAGGTCAAGGGAATGTAAATTACAGCATTGGATGGATGAGTAGAAAAGAGTTTTATAATACCGTCTATATTAATCCAGTAACATGAGACAATGGCTGACTGTATACCTAGAGTCCGAATAATAAATCAAGTAGGGGTTAAATGGATGAATAACACCATTAAGCTTGAACTGCAAAAAAAGAAACAACTATGGAGGGAATTTAAGGAGAAAGGTGACCGACAGGCACATGAACGGTATAAAGCCCAGGCCAGAAGGGTAACGAGTGTGGTAAGAAAAGCAAAAACGGATGATGAAAGAACATTAGCCATGCAGGCTAAAGAGAATCCCAAACAGTTTTTTCGATATGTTGCAAGTAAGAGAAAAAATGTATATGGCAGAATGATTTTAAAGAATGCCGATGGTAGGGAGGTAACCGAATCAGTTGATATAGTGGAATTACTGAGCGAGCACTTTGCAAGAACATATCATCCAGGTGGTGACATTGCAGGAATGAATGAACCAATAGATTATACGGGAATTGTGGTGAATGAAGTGGAGGTGAATAGTCTATTACAAAACCTCAATGTCAATACATCATAAGATGGTATACCAGCTTGTGTCGTACGTTAAGCAGCTAAAGAATTGTCAGTGCCCTTGACCATTTTGTTTAATTTGAGTCTCGGGTCTGGGTTAGTCCTGAGGGGATGGAAAGAGAGGAAAATAATTCCACTGCATGAAGGAGGTTTCAAGACTGCTGTTGTAAATTACCAACCGATTAGCATATTAGGAATCATTGTCAAGGTCTTGGAGAAATTAGTCAAGAGAAAAATAAAGGATTGGATAGATGAAAATGTGATACTGTATGGGGGACAACATGGTTTTATGAAGGGTAGATTATGCCTCAGTAACTTGCTCACGTTTTATAACACAGTGACGGCTGAACTCGATAAGGGTAATGGTTTACAGTGATTCTGCTGGACTTTGCTAAGGCCTTTGACAGGATACCACATGGAATTCTAATCAGTAAACTGCAGCATATGGGGATGGATATAGGCAGTAGTGAGCTATGGAAATTTTAACAAAGGGCTTTCATCAACTAGAAAAAAGCCGTATTTCACACAAAAACTTTTATTAATACAGCTTGTGTACAAATGCCAATCAAAAAGTATGAGGGGACAATCAACCTGTAAAGGCTATCATTTTTAAACAAATCTTTCATGATCTAAACATGAAATATTTGCACACAATCGTCTCTGTTAATTTATCTTACATATGAAAAACATTTTTTAACTATCAAAATGTAATAAGATTAAAATCTTTTATAATCGCACATATGAGATAGTCCACATTTTTTATAAATAGGACTATACCAATCAAGAGGTATAGTCCTATTTATTTATATGCGATTACCAAAAGTGAATTCTTATTTGTAAAATGGTAGTAACAGTAACTATATAATATTTTATTTAATAAAATCACTTTGTTAGTATTTCAAAAAATTATGTTTTTTTTTTGAAAAAATAAAGTAAACAAGAAGAACGAGGGGCTCGGAAATTTGAGAAAAATTTAACAAAGGGCTTGGGCGAGCCCCTTATAGCTCACTACTGGATATAGGGTTGGTAAGATGGATAGGAGGGTGGTTGATGGAGAAATATCAGAGAGTGGTTTATTCAGGAGTAGAGTCCAGAAGACGGCCTGTGACTAGTGGTGTGCTGCAGGGTTCTGTTCTTGGACCACTACTTTTCAATTTGTTCATTAACGATATAGGAAAGGATCTGAGAGGAAGTGTTCACTTGTTTGCTGTTGATGCAAAGTTGGGTAGAGCAATAGTGAGTGCACAGGATGTCAAAATTTTGCGAGATGATTTGGATAGTTTGGAGGACTGGGCTAAGGAAAATGGATGTCAATTTAATGTGTCAAAGTGTAAGGTTATGCATTTTGGGGTGAAAAGATTAGCAGCAGTATATCACATTGGTGGAACTGTACTCCAGGAGATTGATGAGGCCAGGGATTTGGGAGTGTTGGTGGATAGGGAGTTGAAGTTTAGGGAGCACATCGCAAAAGTGGCTAAATCAGCTCATCAAATCACTTGGTTGCTGAAATGACAACCAGAGACAAACAAGTTATTGTTCCTCTGTATCGAGCCTTGATAAGACCCCATCTAGACTACTGTGCCCAGATATGGGTGCCATGGTTTCTTCCCGATGGGAAGGAGGTGGAGAGGATCCAGAGATGAGTGCCCAAGATGAAAGCAGGGCTATGGAATGAACCTTATGAGAACAGGTTGAAGATTTGTGGGTTGCAGAAATTGGTTGATAGGTGGAAAAGGGGTGATATGATTGAGACATTCAAATTACTGAAGGGTTTCTATAAGATTAATTCAGAAGATATCTTTCTTCTGAATTAATACAATTCAGAAGAAAGGGCAAGAATGTGGTTAGCAAGGGCGTTAGAACTAGGTTTTTTACTTGGAGAGTAGTGAATGAGTGGAATAAGCTGCCAGAGTCTGTAATGGGTGCCATGACTGTGAATGAGTTCAAGGCGAGGTATGATAGATACTGTGTGAATGTTGAATAGTTGTTCTTGACATGATGTTAGGGCCTCCCTCGATGAGTCTGTCGACTCCTTGGAGTTGCCCATAATAATAATAACAACATCCCCTCACTAACAAATGTTAGTGAAAAATTTTATCTCTTTTTTTTGTTGATCAACCCAACTCTAATATACATTCCTCGATACAGAGGAACAATAACTTGTTTGTCTCTGCTTGTTAAAGTATTTTTCAGCAACCAACTCATAACCAACTTTGAGACTCCTGATAGAGGGGGAGGAATGAGTGTCATCCCTGGACGTTCTGTAAATGGATTGAAGATTTGCTTCCTGAACAATGTAAGATGGCAAAGAGGAGAGTGAGGAGTGAATTTTTTACATGGAATGCATAGTGAATGCTGGAAGTGTGAATGAGTTTTAAGGTTCTGTATGATAGATAATGTTGCTCATTAATTTAAATCTCCCACAATGAGTTTTTAACTCCATGGATGTTGCCATCATAATATAATAAATGTAAAATATGTAGAAATGTAATTTTCATTTAATTAAAGCAAAGTGATTATACTATTGTTTTCCTTCATTCAATTAATTTAGTGTCTTATTCAATTTTAGTGTTTTTGCTTTGAAGAACAGAGATTAAATCCCCTTGAAGAAGTAAGAATATAAAATTATTTCTTATGAACAAATTTCTTTACTAAATTTTTTCTACTTTATGGATACCATAATTCATAAATATTATTATGTGACACCTCCAGGAAGTCCAAAGACTCATCGAGGGAGAGTGTGCCAACAGCATTGAACAATTGGACTCCTTCCAACTACTAACTGCGCTCAAACTTGCTTATCGTTTTACGAGCAGAGAAGCTACGAATCGACCAACCTTTGCTGGCTTTGATATCATTATCCAAGTTGTGCCTGCAGGAAAGTACAAGTGCATTATCAAGGGAATGAGGGAGTTGAGCTGAAACAGAGAACTATGCATTTGTATAAAACTTAGTTCCATTCAATATATGCAGCTTTTTAGAGTATTATGAACAATTTTAAATATATTAATGATTGATTTTCAAAAATTCCTATAACAAAAAAGAGAAATGCAAATTTTGATTTACTATGCAGATTTTTTTTTTTTTTCCAGTTAAGCAGAAATTATTAAATAACACATGTTGGAGTGCAAGGAAGGAAAACTGTGTACTACTTCATAAGGGAGAATTCACATTACTGATGTCGGAGTATAGGCCAGCTTGTATCAGGAGTGGTAGTAAAAATGTTAGAAGTAGATTTGAGATAGAATAAAAACTTGAATGAAAATAGACATCTTTCTAGAAAGCAGCATTAGTTCTTTATGGAGTGATCTTGTTGCACTGCAGTAACCTGGCTACATTTTATAATAAGGTGACAAGTATATTACCCAAGGAAGATACTTATACAATACTTTTTTTTAGCAAAAAAAAATATATTGTTAAACAGCATAATTTTCAAGTTATGATCAGTGATTAATACCACATTGTAATGTGTAGAATTACAATGTGGTATTAATGGAAGGAAGGGCATCCGGTCGTAAAACTTCAATGCCAGCTCAAACTATGATATGAGTCAAAGAGAAAATGATATAAGGGCTAGGGCATACCCCTTAAGCGACGCACAGCCACATCACCCTACAGCTGTGCGAAGTGGATGAGGGCTACCGCATCAAGGGCAGGTGCGGTTAAAGAAGCGAGCCCAGCAGGTGGAGAGGATGTTGCAAGTGGGAACACTGAATGTTGGAAGCATGACTGAAAGGGGAAGAGAGGTGGCAGGCATGATGAGGAAGAGGAAGTTGGACATTTTATGTGTGCAGGAGACAAGGTGGAAGGGGGAAAAGGCAAAGGAACTGGGAGATGGATATAAATTGGTCTACTCTGGAGCGAATAACAAGGGAAGAAATGGTGTAGGAATTGTGGTGTGTGGCGGAATGAAGGGCGCTGTACTGGAAGTGGGTAGAAGGAACGACAGGATAATGCGAATGAAATTGGGTCTTGGAGAAGAGCGGGTGCTCGTATTATGTGTATATGCCCCGCAAGTTGGTTGTACAGCAGAAGAGAAAGATGAGTTCTGGAACGTGTTACATGAAGAAATGAGGGAACTGGAAGAAAATTAGATGGTGATTGTCGGAGGAGACTTGAACAGACACATAAGGAGACAGAACAGAGACTGTGAGAGGGTACATGATGGCCACAGCGTGGGAATGATGAACCCGGAAGGAGAGAGGATTGTGGACTTTGCAGTAGTGTTTGATCTGGCAAGTGTGAACACGTTTTTCTACAAGAGGCAAGAACATTTGATAACATTTAGGAGTGGTAACGACAGTTCACAAATTGACTACATTTTGATTAGAAGAAAACATCTTAAGTTTGTGACAAATTGTAAAGTAATTCCAACAGATCAAGTAGCACAGCAACACCGACTGCTGTGCGCAGACTTTAAAATAAGATCGAAGATAAGAACCTCTGGATGCCATGGAATGAAGACAATTAAGTGGTTTTGTTTAAAAGAGGAGAGTGTGAGGAATCGTTTTAGGGAGAGGGTGTTAGAGAGGATTTCGGATGGACTGGAAAGTGTACAAGATTGGTGGAAACATTTAATTTAATTTAATTTAATTCAAAAGTAATCCTGAGCTGTGCAATTGAGGTGCTTGGTGAGACATCTGGAAAGATTAGAGAGCAGAAGGAGGGTTGGTGGTGGAATAATAACGTACAAGTGGCAGTGAGCTAAGAGGAAGGCAGAAGTGGGATGAGTCAAGAGTGGAAGAGGACAGAGAGAGGTGTACAGAGAAAGAAAGTAAGAAGCCAAAAGAGTTGTGGCACAGGCAAAGGCCATGGCATATCAAGATCTGTATGATCAATTAGAAACAAAGGAAGGATAGAGAAAAATTTACCAAGTAGCAAAATGTAGAAATAAAGCAGCAAAGGACATCTTACATGTGAGGCAGATCAAAGACGCTGAAGGAAGAGTATTATGGAGGGATGTGGACATAAGAAACAGATGGAAAATATACTTTGAGGGACTTTTGAATGAGGAAAATGCAAGGACTCACATAGAAGATGGGAAGCCTTCTGAGGGGATGGTGCAGAACATCAATAGAGTGGAAGTGACGGAAGCCATGAAGAGGATGAGGGATGGAAAATCAGTGGGCCCCGACAGAATTCCAGTGGAGGCATGGAAGGCACTGGGGGAAGAGGGAATTGACCTGCTGTGGGACCTGTTCATGAAAGTTTGCCAACAGGAAAATATACCCGAGGAATGGAGGGAGAGTACTCTTCTCCCCCATCTACAAGGGTAAAGGGGATGCACAAGACTGTAAAAATTACAGAGGAATAAAGTTGATGTCCCACACAATGAAAATCCTAGAAAGAGTTCTTGATGGTAGATTGAGGAAGGAGGTGGAGATTGCAAAGGACCAATTTGGCTTCATGCCTGGTAGATCAACAACAGATGCTATCGTTGGGTTACGGCAGATGATGGAAAAGTATCGAGAAAACCAAAGGGAGCTACATCTGGCATTTATTGATCTGGAGAAAACATACAATAGAGTGCCAAGGCAAGAAGTCTGGAAGTGTCTGAGGGAGAAGAAGGTTCTGGAGAAATATGTCAGGTTGGTGCGGGAAATGTACAGAAATGTGAAGACAAATGTTCGGACCTGTCTGGGACAGACAGAAAGTTTTCAAGTAACAGTTGGCATGCATCAAGGGTCAACATTAAGTCCGTTTCTGTTTAATATTGTGATGGAGGTGGTAACGGAAGAGGTGAGAGAAGATGCGCCTTGGACAGTGTTGTATGCAGATGACATCTTGCTGTGTGCAGATTCAAGAGAAGAAGCGGGAACTAAACTAGAAAGATGGAGAAAGTACTGGAAGTAAGACAGAGTATATGTGTTGCACAGTGGGCGGCAGACAGGAGACAGATCTGGAGCTGGAAGGAAATGTCATCAGGAAGGTGAGAGACTTTAGATACTTAGGTTCAACAGTGGAAGAAGATGGAGGAGCTGAGAAGGAAGTGGAATGCAGGATACAAGCGGGTTGGAGGAACTGGAGGGAGATGGCTGGAGTGTTATGTGATGAGGGTGCCGATCAATCTGAAAATCAAAATCTATAGGACAGTAGTGAGGCCAACTATGACATATGCTATAGAAACTGTATCCCTGAGGAAAAATAACATCAGCAGGATGGAAGTAGCAGAGATGAGAATGCTTAGGTGGATGTGTGGTGTGACCAGAAAGGATCGTCTGAGAAATTACTATGTCAGGGGAACAGTGAAAGTTACAAACTTAGAAGCGAAAATGCAGGAGGCAAGGTTGTGATGGTTTGGTCATGTGATGAGGAGGGAGGACGAATATGTGGGAAGATGGGTCATGCAGATAGATGTGCAAGGAAGGCAGAAGCGTGGGCGGCCAAAGATGAGATGGAGGGAGCTGGTAGAAGAGGATTTGAGGATGAAGAACTTGGATGTGGTGACAGTCTATGACAGGAAGGTGTGGAGGAGACTCATTATCAACAGTGACCCCACTTAAGTGGGAGAAGCTGCAGAAGAAGAAGAAGAATGTGTAGAGTTACAGTTAAACAGGTCAATTACTGACAAGTGATTGGAAGAGAAGGTTGGCAAGATCACGGACCAGTGTGAAACATAACGGAGTTTTTTATATTGTTCCCACCCACAAAATGTTATGTGCAAACCTATATTACATTTTGTGCTGTGGGTGGGCTAAGGATTTTTTTTTCTATTTTTATCAATTTTATATTTTTTAATTTATTTTTTACATAGTCTGGAAAGTGGTCTCACACCAGGCAATGAAATTCATCTCCTACCTAAAGACAATCACAAACATCCATATGCATGATGGGATTCAAACCTGCAGCCTATTGAGTGGAGAGTGGATGTGCTAACCACTCGGCAAAGCAGGTCGCATTATTGATCTTCACATGGAATGCATTTGGTATATAAAGCAAGGAATATTAGAAATAAAGGATGCTGAGTTTGTGGCATTGAATCAGTTGCCACAAAAACGAAGACTTTTGGTAACTGAGTGTAATACATAGGCAGGAATGGAAATACAGGGAATCTTTCAAGTGGAAAGGACAAAGGGAGGAATAGCACTTCTAACAAAAGCAAAAGAATTATACCTGCTCAGGATGAAAGCTGGCAGTGCATAATGATAACTTTGAGGATTTTTGTTGTGATGTTGAGATTAATAGAATATCTGATAAGATGTTGTCATAGGCCTTGAATATAGAGAATAATGATTCCAAAATATTTTAGACAAATTAGTTGGGCAAATGAAAAGAGAATAATCTTAATATGAACTTTTAATTATAAGAATATGATTGGAGGATAATGGATAAAGATGAGGTAATTTAAATCATCCTGGAAGCTCTCTACATCACCTTGATTAACTACCCTCAACTTTCCATCATCGGCAAACAACTGAATATCTCCCTTCAAATTATTTCCTATGTCATTTATGTACAAATTAAATAGCAATGGTCCAAGCACAGAGCCGTTTGGCACACCACTAGTCACTTGCCTTCCCCTGGATTCTGCTCCTCCATATACTACTCTTTGGTATCTGTCCATAAGCCATCCTTTTATCCATGTCACCAGGTTCATATCCATTTGTTTCAATTTGCATAACAGAGTTCCATGTGGTATCTTGTCAAAAGCCTTTGCAATATCCAGCAGTATCATTGTATAGCAAGTGTGACCACAACGTGGCTTGCGAGCTGCATGTGGCTCACATCCATGCATCACACAGCTCTTCATGATCTACCAGGAAAAAATAAACAACGAGAGAAGAGGAGACAAGAAAAAAGAGGAACAAAATAAAAAAAAAGAGTGAAGAGAGAGAGCAAAACAGGATTAATAAAAATTACTGCAATAAAAAAGTTGACTTCGAAACACACTAAATGAAGTTTACTTGGAACAATTAGAATAATTTTAAAGTTGAAACACAATAATTTTAGTTATTTATTAGTAGAGGTCTTGTTGTATCCATTTTCTTAGTAAGCTCCTTAAAATTAGGTGTGTAATTAGTAAAAGCAGTTCTTACAAGCTAGTTACACCCTTGCCATGCACACACACTCACTCCTGTTCCATCGCATCGGTCAAAAGTTGTGGCTCTTCTAAGTTTTACCAAAAGTATTTTGACTCCAAAAGGATGCATAGTTGGCCACCCCTGTTGTATAGCCATTGTCATAATCACTTGCCTTGTAGTTTCACATATACCCTTCTTAACTGAAATTTTCACGTTTTGCTACCTCCCAAGTCGAAACTACATGATCACTTTCCTGAGTCGGAGGCAATGTAACCAGCTTAGTTATTGACAGATCTTCTGATGTTATAACAAGATACAACACTCTCATATTCCAAGTTGCCTCTGTCATATTCTGCTCCAGGCAATTACCTCTCAGTAAGTATGTGAATTCCATTTCCTTCCTACCATACAATCTTTCTCCTTTCCAATCTATGTTGTCGAAGTGGAAGTCCCCCTCCTCTCCATAATAATTACTCGACTTGCACTCATTGTACTAATCTGTTAATGTATGTCTTCCATATCATATCTGGCATCCCCTGGCCTGTAGTAGCAACCTATTTTATATTTTGTTCTACTCCTCAACTTCGCACCAGATGAATTCAAAAGAACTACTATCTGGCTGACTAACTCCTACTCTTGTTGGCTGCAGTTCATCTGATACCATTAGAAGTACTCCCCTGTCCTGTCTACTCTATCCTCCCTGAAAATACTAAATCCATCACATTCTATCCCTGTAACTGCATCATCTACTGTTAGCCAAGTCTCACTAATGGCTATAACTTTCGGTGAGGTTGCACTAACCAATGCCAAAAACTTCTCTCTCTTATTCCTGATGCTTCTAACATTAGTATATCAAAAACGTTTACATCCTGAATTGACTACCCTATTTGATATTGTTGCTTGAGAGACTAGATTTCACATTTTTTGTTCATGCATTTTGTTCACACACAAACATGTTTGCATCCACCCCTAATATCTTTAGTTATTCTGACTTTTCACTTCCACACTCAGTGAACAGTACTCTCTAGACACCAAACTCTAAATCTATTTAAGTGGAGTCCATTAGCATTGTACAAATCTTTCAGTACATCAAACTAAGGCCACAAGTCCACAAAGTCTATCATTCTTTCTGCACAACCTGCATATTGTTTAATTAGCTATCATTGCCTCTATCACAGTGTGCTAGCAGATTTGCAAAATTACCTTCTTGGTCTTCTTTTTCACTTCATCCAATAATTCTTTCACAACCTCCCTCATAGAGTACTTCTCACTATTTCAGGTAGCACGTGATGAAAGCAGTGAAAGGTTTTAGAATGTTAGATTTAGTGAGGGCTTCAGAAAATGTAGTTGGAAATAATGTATCAATACTGCCCCTTCACTATTGCTCTCACCACATTTTCCATAATTATCCACCACACACACACACACACTCACACACTCACTCACTCACTGGTGTCCAAAACCTATGGATGAACACTATTTCTGAATTAATATAATTAACGGCTATATTTTAGCCTGTTTTTGTTTAGGGGTGTCCCTTATATTTAATACATTGGCTAACATAACTCAAAAGGGGTATATATATATAATTTAGGACATTACGGGCGAGTGTAGAAGGCAATTATGGCAGAATAAAAAATGTTGAAAAATTATGTACATACCTTGATTTTGGTTTAAAGATGCCTTCTAAATCCAAGCTGTTGTGGAAGGGGGGAGAAGAGAGGGAAAGAACATGGGGATGTACTTGGGACATGGGAAATAAGTTTAGGAACCCGGGTTACAATTAATAATATATATATAAATATATATATATATTATTTTGTTGTGGGGAGAGGGGGGGAGGAAGGGGAAGGGTATCCTTATATGGAAACTGGGGCAAGGGTTTACGGGGTGTGGACCGTTTCGGTCATCGTCTGACCATCGTCGGAACTTTGTGGGAATGACTGTAGGGCTATGTCAAGGCTGCAAGATGTATCTGCCAAATTTGGGCATTTGTTGTCGCTAAATGGCCAGAGGCGTGGCTTAATTTGTAAGTTTTGGAACGTCCAACATTCGGAAATTAGGTAGGGGCGGTGGACGTTGATAGAATTACCATCACATTTTATGGCAATAGTTTCGGATATTCTAAGCATCGTTTCGTTTTCTTGTTTGTCAATGATTATGGCTTTGTCAATTTGGGGAATGTGTTTTAGTTCAAGGGCGTGAGCTGCAATTTCAGTCTTCCTTGTATTCTGTGGTTTGTTTTTCTTTTTGATGTTGCGATGTTTTTTCGTGTTCAGATATTCTGGAATGGGAATATTGCAATCCCTGAAGTGCTCTTGTAGTCTAGTCCATAACGATCTAATTGTACAGCCCGTGTAGGTGACGTTACAGTCTTTTTGACAAGGAAATTTGTAGACTACGTTGTGGTGTTCGAATAATTCTTTATGAGTGAGAGATTTAGTAGGTTTTAGGAGAATTCCTAATTTATGGTTTGTGGTGAATACTAGCTTATAGTTCGTGTTTTTGAAAATGTATTTGTAAGCCTTGTATGTGTTTTGGATGTATGGCAATTTGATGACCATGCGTGTTGGGAAGTCTGCTTTTGTTGTATTATTAAGACGGCATTTTGCCGTAAAGTTTGCATAATTTATTAGATGCGTGGGGTAGTTTCGATTTTTGAAAACCTGTGTTAAATACTTGAGTTCAGTGTTAAGAAAATTGCTGTTGGTGGAGAATTTGTAAGCATTGATAAATTGTGATAGGATGACTGATTTTTTAACGGAATGTGGGTGGTATGAATTGAAATGGAGGTAGTTTCCGACATGTGTGGGCTTGTGAAATATCTTCGTGGCAATTCTGTTATGGCTTCTGATTAATGTAAGATTTAAGAAATTGATGGATTTGTTCTGTTCTGTTTCCATGGTGAATTGTAGTCTGTTGCTAAAATCGTTGAGGGATGTGTGTAAGGCGGAGATGTGTGAGGGTTTGCCAATGCATAGAATATCTATTTCTGAATGTTACAACTGAAAATTCAGATGAATCAACTTTTGGCAATTTGTATCACTGATGATTTCAAGTTGAAAGTGGGTACACATTCAAGTGGTAGCAATCAACAGCATAAAAAGGCTACACTAAGCAAATTGTTTTTGAAAGAAGCTCTTTTTATGAAGGAATAAAGTTTCAAACGTTGATGTCTTTTAATGCCTCAAAGACATCATCTAGATAATTATTGGAAACTTTGAAGAAGGCTGCAGAATTACTATTACCTTCTGCTAGAGAGTTTGGAATCTCACATAGCATTGTATCCAGGTGCTGGGCAGCATTTCAAACTAGTGGTATGTGTTCTAGACATTTTTGCAAAGAGGTTGTCCTTGTGCTACCATGAAGATAGATTTTTGGTTATAACAGCAAAACATGATTGATACACCATGGCAGGGCAGGTCAGCTTGCAAGTTGGCTCCATTCAAGCACAGCTATGCTGATATCTCAAAAAACTATGGCAAGACATCTGCAGCAAGTAGGCCTGAAAGTTTTCCAATTTGGTTATATTATAAATTAAAGATACCATTATCATCATCATCAAATTCCTGACATGTACCCTCAAGGGGTGTACAGGATATGATAGTACTATATGAAAAATTTACATCATTACTAATTTCCTATCTACAATTTTCCTCAAATTAGTCTGTTACTTGTCAAGACTCCAACATTATCAGATCTTATATTTCTATCGTCTAAGATACTTTAAACCATATCCATCCACTTATATCTTGGTCTTCCTCTGGTCATTTTCCTGCCAACCTGGCAGAGAACACTTGTTTTGCTAATCTTTCCTCACTTATGCTGTTTAAGTGACTATACCACCTGAGATTAGCTCTGCTAACGCATTCCTTTATGCTGAATGTCAAGTTCTTTCCTAATATCCTCGTTTTTGATATGATATTGCCATTGATGCCATCTGTTCACACCTCTAATCTTTCTCAGGACTCTCATATCTGTGGTCCCTAGTCTTTGGTCAAGTGTTTTACTTCTGACCCAGCTCTCAGATCCATAAGTTAAAACTGGTTTGAACACTGTCTTGTATACAGCTAATTTAGTGTTCTGACTAATTTCTCTCTTATTCCATATGAATTTATTCAGTTGACTTCCTACTATACCAGCTTTGTTGATTCTGTTGTCTATTTCCATATGTAATTTACCATCTTCACTAAAAATTCTTGCCTAAGTAGCTGAAATGTTTTACTTGTTCCACAGGTTCTCCGTTCAAAACACAGTTGACATTTTCAACGATTCTTCCTATTTTCATTGTCTTTGTCTTTTTATTGCTGACCTTCATACCATATCTATTACAACAGTTATTCAATTTAGTCAGAGAATCTTGCAAACTTGTAGTGGATTTTTAAATGTGTGGACAGACTTATGTGTTCATCGTACATGTTGTTTATTTTTTAACGGTATATATTAGAACACAGAAAAATAAGTAAATAATTAATGTATTAACTTATTGCTGATATTTCGCTGGTGTTATAACCAGCATCTTCAGAGCACAAAAACACAGTTTTTCACAATATGCGAGACTATAACAACATGGTATAATCAACAGACTAGTTAAACAAAATTGTAGCAGCAACACAAAGACTAGAGTCCTGATTTTGGCGCCCTCTATCTGAAAAAAAAAAATTGCAGCTGTCACATAAGACTAGAGGCCAAAACAGAAAAAAAACCGGTACTAGTTTTTTCTTAAGATGACTGTCTCCCAGATTTTAGGCAAATTTATACAAGCATATTTGTTGAGATTTGGAGTGTGTCAGGGCTTCTGTTGCCTCTAAGAACAATCTCTCTGACTTGTAAGAGCTTCTGTGTAGTACTTTTATGTTCTTCCAGTTGATCCTGTGTGCAGGGGTATCCAGAGCATGGTCTGCTAGGCCCGACTTGCCATAATGATAATGCCGGATGTATCTTTTATATTTGCTGATGTGGATGTTCACAGTTCTTCCTGTTTGACCATAGTAAGCTTGGTTACATGAGTAGGATAATTCGTAGACTCCTGGATGTGTTAAAGGGGGAATGCTGTCCTTGGGTGAATGGATAAGGGTTGCTAATTTGCCACACGGTCTGAATGTAGTGCATAGTTCATGTTTATTAAGAATTCTTGAAATCTTTTCGGATGTGCCTTTAATGTATGGGATGGTGACTGTTTTGTTGTAGTTCTCTGTGGTGGATAGTGGGAGGGGTTTCTTAGGAGTTTAGTATTTTGTTTATCTTATGGAGATTATAGCCATTGGCCAAAAAAAGGTGTGACGTAAGTGAGCCAGTTCAGCAGCAAGAGCATTGTCATTGGAACAGATTGCTCTTGCTCTGTGGGTTAGCGTTTTTAAAATACCATATTGTTGAGAAGGGTGATGGTGTGATTGTTTGTGTAAATATCTTCCTGTATGTGTGGGTTTTCTAAAAACTGAAAATGATAAGGAACCATCTGGAAGACGTGTGATAAGTATCCAGGAAGGGTAGACAGTTATTAACTTCCAGTTCTGTTGTAAAGTGGATTTTTGGATGTTGGCTATTTAAATGCGCTAAGAATGTTTCCAATGTCTCTGGGCCATGTGGCCAGATAGCAAGCACATCATCAAAATAGCGTAGCGTTGCCAAATTATCAAAAAGCGTAGCCAAAGTGTTGGTTTGAGAGTGGCTGTATTGATTGCTAGTTTTTTCAGGTGTTCTATGTAAAAGTTGGCTGGGGGGAAAGGGGGGGGGAGCCCATGGCTGTTCCATCTATTTGTTTGTATATTTTCCCTTTCCATGTGAAATATCCTGCATGCATTGTGAATTTGAATAGTTCAAATATATCAGGGGAGAAGTGTGACTTCAGTAGATTGAGGGTTTCTTTTAGTGGTACATTTGTAAATAGTGAGGTGATATCAAAGCTTACTATTAAGGCTGAGGTTTTTAGGGTATGGTGTTGTAAGGGCTGAATTTTTGACAAAGGAGGGAGAATTGTTAGTGAGAGTGGCTAGTAGCTTAGCTAAATGTCTAGCCAGTTTGTATGTGGGACTATTTATACTGTCCACAATTAGGCATAAGGGTGTACCTTGTTTGTGAATTTTTGGTGCTCCATAAATCCTAGGTGTTTTAACATGGAAGGGCTTGAGTTTGTTTACTGTGTCTTTGGGCCAGGAAGTGACTTTTTTCAATAATTTATGCGCCTTATTCCTTTGTGTGTTAGTGGGATTGCGATCTATAATTTTTATGTTGACTGATCTTGTAACAGTGTCTGCATTTTGTTTTCATATTCTGTTGTGTCCATCACCAAGGTTGCATTCCCTTTGTCTACTTTTGTTATGATAATCTGGCTATTATTCTGCAGCTCTTTTACAGCAATGATTTCCTTATGCGGGATATTATTTTTTGGAAGCTTAGACTTGATTAGGATGTTGGCCACATCTAAACGTATGTTGTTGGCTATTGTTGGAGGCAGGTCGTATATTCCCCGTTCGATGGATGCCATTATTTCGGCTTTTGGAACTTGTTTGGGAGTCACGGCAAAATTGTGCCCTCGACTTAAAGCACTACTGGCTTCTTTGCTTAAGGTGAGCAACGATAAATTCATGACAACGAGGTCTTGTTGTAATTACAGTCATTGTATAGCATTGCGTTGTTGGAGATTTTCAAACTTATTTTGGTTCCAGTTCTTGACTATGTTGAATTCTTTTTTAGCCGTTGCATCGGTGATGTTATCTAGGATCTCCCATAGTTCCGTATTCAGAATATTATATAGTGTTTCATGTAGTGCTTTGATGGTTGAATTTGATTTTGCTAATTCCAGACGAGGGGCTTTGATCTGTTCACGTAATAGCGCTACACTCGCTCATTTATAAATGCATTGGGCTTTGGCCAAGTGGAACTTGTTTTTGATTTTAACACAGTTTGATATTAAATTGGTGTCTCGGCAGCTAACAGGAAGAACTGGGAACATCCGCATCAGCGAGCATAAAAGATACATCTGCCATTATCACTATGGCAAGTCGGGCATAGCAGACCATGCTCTGGATACCCCTGCACACAGGATCAAATGGAAGAACACAAAAGTTCTATACAGAAGCTCTTATAAGTCATAGAGATTGTTCTTAGAGGCAACAGAAGCCCTGAAACACACTCCAAATCTCAACAAATATGGCTGTATAAATTTGCCTAAAATCTGGGAGACAGTCATCTTAAGAAAAAACTAGTACCATTTTTTTTCTCTGTTTAGGACTCTAGTCTTATGTGATAGCTGCAATTTTTTTTTTTCAGATAGATGGCGCCAAAATCAGGACTCTAGTCTTATGTGATAGCTGCAATTTTTTTTTTCAGATAGATGGCGCCAAAATCAGGACTCTAGTCTTTGTGTTGCTGCTACAATTTTGTTTAACTAGTCCGTTGATTACACCATGTTGTTATAGTCTCGCATATTGTGACAAACTGTGTTTTTGTACCCTGAAGATGCTGGTTATAACACCAGCGAAATATCAGCAATAAGTTAATGAATTAATTATTTACTTATTTTTCTCTGTTCTAATATATACCGTTAAAAAATAAACAACTTCTAGCGGATTTATTTAGAAGCATAACATCGTCCACATAACGCAAAGAACTGACGTTAACATCTTCAATTCTGATATCATGTTTAGTACCACTATCCTTCATAATGTGATCCATATAGATAATGAATAACAGAGGGGATAATGTACATCCTTGTCTCACACCAGATTTATCATTAAACCATCTTCCTGTACTTCCTTCAATTCTAACTGTCAACTTACAACTCAAATACAGACTAAGTATTGCTTGATATAATGCCCCCATTGACACCATATAACTGTATGGTTATATACAGATCTGTTATATTCCCATGCTTTCTCAACTATTTGTCGTAAAGTGAAGATCTGATCCCGACAGCCTCTATTTGGCCTGAATCCAGCTTGTTCTTCACCAAGCTTTTCTTCCACAATTCTTCTCAACTGTTTTTCAAGTAAACTTGCATAGATCTTGCCAGGAACACTCAGTAGGGAAATACCTCTGTAATTCTCACATTCAGTTTTATTTCCCTTTTTATATATGGGTACAATTAGAGCTCTACTCCAATCATCAGGAATTCGTCCCTCTGTCCAAGCTTTTTGAACTATGCAGTGCAGCCACTGTAAGACTTTTATACCACCATACTTCAGCATTTCTGGTCAAATATCATCGACTCCTGCTGCCTTTTCACACTTCAAGCCTTTGATGGCTTTTTTCTACTTCAAGTATGGATATGTATTCCTGACTGCATGCCTGGTCAGTGTTTTTTACCACTGTGATGTCATCACTGCTTGTTTCATTTAGCAGTTTTTCAAAGTAATTACTCCATACTTCAAGGATATCTTTTTCTCCCGTCTTCATGTCACCTTTATCATCTCTAACTCCTTTAACAGCACTCTTTCCTCCATTCCTAAGCTTCTTCAACAACCTCCAGAATATTTTGCCACCTTCTTGATATTTATTTTCTATGTTCTTGCCAAAGTCCTCCCATGACTTTTGTTTAGCTAGTTTTACACAGTGCTTTCTTACATTTGTGTCTATATTCTCTAAGAGCAAAAGCTGACTTATTTGGCAGGAACTTTTGATATGCTTTCTTCTTTTCCTTCACTGCCTCTTTAACTTCCTGTGTCCACCATGGAGTTCTGATTTTTCTATCCTTGCAGACAACCTCACCACATACCTCTCTGGATGAATCAATCAGGGTTTTCTTCAAGGCTTGCTACTGAATTTCCAAAGTTTGGTTCCTGTTCTCAAACTCTTTCATTTTTCCTTCAATAATCTTTGTGCATTTTAGTCTACAGTTCACATCTGAGAGCTGCTCAACTTTTGTTCGCTTTGAAACTTTCTTACATGTTATTCTTTTCAATATGAAATTCAATTTTATCCTGCTCAAGACTAATTAGTGATTACTTCCAATTTCAAATCCTCTGTATACTCTGGTGTCCTGCACCAGGGAGAAAACACCGTCAACAATAACATAGTCAGTGAGACTTTTCTTATTCCTAGCCTCTTCTCTCCATGTGAATTTGTGCACATTTTTATGTTGGAACATGGTGTTAGTAATAACCAGTCCATATCCTGAGCAGAACAAATATGAATTACAATAAAGAAGACTGATTATTATTACATACAATTATTACAAACTATCAGAATCTAGCAGGTAAATGAATTTCAAATTCTTTACATTTCATTTTTCCAAATCAATAAGGCACATAGCAAGTGCCGATTATATGTGTTATGAAAGCAAAACTAATAATATACTAACATAAACAATTGTAAAAAGATTCATAATTATAAATTATGATTATATATACACTACTGATCCATCTCCCTTGTCCAATGTAGCTTTCACTTTATTGTAATAAGTAAGTAGTTTACATGCCTCCTTTTAGCAAACTCATCCATCCATCAAGCTGCATTGATCTCCTTTCCACTCAACTCCTCATTCCATGCTATACCTGCAAGCTGTAATCACTTCATGGTTACTCTCAGCAATTGGGGGATGATTTGACACCTCATTTATAATAACATCCTGTGCCCTATGTTATATACTGCTTGAGGTAGATGTCCTTCAAAAACTCAAAAAACTCAGTTCTTTCAGTTGCTATGTCATCTTCCAAATCTATATTGCTGTAATTAAAATAACTCTAATGATCACGCTTTTACTATTTGCTTATACATTTCCTGGTCACTACCCTCCACATTACCATGTCTATAGCAACATCCAACGAAGTATTTCATTCTTTTACATCTCTATCTCACACCATGCTAACTCAAAACCACTACCACTATTTCTCCCATGCATCTCTACCTTGTATGACATAACTCTTTTTCTATCATCAATAGCACTCCATCCCTTTTTTTCCTTTCTATCATCACGAAATACATCATACCCTCCATCTCTATTCCTGTCAGAAAGTCATCTTCATCCAACAATTTTTGGATGAAAGCTCAATCAATGCAACCATTTCATATCTCTTGTTTCTGATAGTTCTAACATTTGTGTACAAACATAACAGCTCATTCCTGGATCTACAGCAGGTTCACAGATACCACTTACTAGATGCGACTTCTCCATACCTTCCTTGGGTCATTTCTTTTTCTCCTTGCTCATCCCAGAACCTTCTTCAAATCCAACTGTTTTCACTACATACTAGTTGATCCCCATCCCTTTTTGTCCACACATCCACTCACATCCTCTTGGCACATCAACCTTTCTTGCACTGTGTTCCTCTGTCCACTCTAAGTCTTCTCATTTCCATTTGTCTTGCACTTGTTCTCTCTTTCTCTATACTCATGCTACCCACTTCTTCATTCATAAGCACCACTTCATTCTCTCCTTCCTTACTCTCCCGCTCTTTCACATTGCTTCTTACTTGCTCAGATTCATTATCTGCACTCATTACTCCCTTCCAGTAGTAGTCTCTCTAAATGACACACCAAAACCATTCAAATGCAGTCCAGGATACAGTTCATTTCTTCCTTCAAACTCACTCCACACGTTAACAAATTGCACTCCTTTCTCTTCATGCATTTCTATTAACATATCATTCATAATTCTTGCTCTCTGCCTCAGCTCATCACTGTTGTACCTGGGCAACACACTAACTTTCCTATCACTATTATCTTTTATCCTTCCCAACAACCTCCTGATATCCAATCTTACATTCTCCTAGCTCTCGGTGAAGTTATTTGTCCCCACTACCTCTACCAACTCTTTTATCCACTTTTCTTATCCAATGACTTAATCGCTGTATTCATTTTACCTCCTGGAAAACAACCCTTGGGCATCTTCTCATTTAGAACACCCTGTAATAATCAAAAATGCCATTTGTGGGTCTTTCATTAACTCTTTCATACTGACATCATTTGTTTTCCTATTTGTCACTCTTCCATGCGTAGTTACAATTCTCGTCATTTCACCCTGCATCTGCCTCATCTTCACCAACTCAGCTTGTAAATCTTGCATTCACTCTACCTATTTTATTGTCAGTCACACACACACTTGTTTGCCATCAACTCTGCTCACCACCTTGCTGTTAATTGCACTCCATTTTTCAATCATTATCACTCACTTTATCGTCAATCAAATTTTTTTCCTTGCTATCACTTCTACACAAACTTTAACTGCCATGTTCCCTACTCGTATTTAAGCAAGCCTCATAGTCCATCAGAATATCACATTTTCTACATACCTACACTCATTCTTTTCTCTTATTCATCTTCTCTACATAAATATCTCAGAAATCTTCCAGTGCGTACATACTACATTCATGGCACCATCATGCCATTTTTTTTTTTTAAATCCAAGCCGTTCCTTTTATCACCATGTTATATCAGTGTGATAACAAAAACAATGAATTTATGATAATACTGCCTAAGAAATTTATCCAAACACTACCTTACACACTCAAATATCTCACAATAAAACTCAGTCTACAAATTAGACATTATTGGAACACATTAAATATAAAATTTACATATCTTGCTGCAGCCCATACAATGACAGATATGTAACTTTTGTTTGCTCAGTGGATTTATTACGCTGTAATACTGGAAATAAATGTATAATTACAGATATATTTTGTTAGTAAATATGCATCACCCTTTGTTTGTAAACCATGTGGTCCTTTTAAATCTTCATGGTCTTTAATGTAAACTAATGCATCATACAATTCACCCAACTGATACCTAATTGGTCTTACTATGTCAATCCATGATTACTTTTTAGGGTAAATTTGGTAATTATTATTTTTTTTTTAACTATGCTGTTAATGCATGTTTAAATTTAATTTAAAATTTTAACTAATCTGTTGATGCAACAACAACAAAAAAAATTATAACTGCTGGATTGTAAAAATAAAAATGATTCTAAATTACTTTTTACTTTTAGCTGCATTATTTATGACTAAATTTAAAGAATTATGTTGATTTAAGTTTAATAGCATGGTTTAATAAAGTGGATTAAATTTAATAATTAAGTTAAATAGTTTAATTTAAGTTTAATATTAAGTTTAATAATATATTAAATGAGACATCATAGGTTTAAGTGAAGTTTGCAGACAGGATGAACATTTAATAAAACTAAAAAATGGAGACTACTTATACTATTATGGGGAAACTAAGGACAATATGGAGTGGGATTTCTAATTAAGGAAACAATTACACACCTTATAGAAGAATTTAATTATACAGATGAAAGAATAATAGAAATTACACTTAAAATAAACTCTAAACTTAAAATCAGGATCATCCAAATATATGCTCCCACCTCATCCCACACTGATGAAGAGATAGAAGCATTTTATGACTCATTGCAGCACACTCTAGATAAAAAAAGAAATAGCAATCAAAACTTTACTATAGTGATGGGTAGTTTTAATGCCAAAGTAGGTCATCCCATTCACCAAATAGATACAATAGGACTCTACATATATGGTACAAGCAGCAACTCAGGAATGGCTCTTACAGAATTCCCTATCAGTAACAAGCTTTATATTATGAATAAATTTTTTAAGAAAGCCCTCAAAAGAAAATGAACATGGAGAAGTCCAAACAGAGAAATAAAAAATGAAATAGATTATATACTGTGTAATAATAAAAAAAAAATAGTTCAAGATACCTCAGTACTAAATCAAGTAAAAACAGGAGGTGACTACAGACTGGTCAGAGCCAAAATTAAAATAAACTCCAAATTGGAAAGACTAAAATGGCTAAACAACAAAAAAACAAGAAGTTTTGACTTAAAACCTATCGAAACAAGAAGAAAGATTACGAAGAAAAATTCAATCAAAAACTAGACTTAATAAATATATTTGAAGAAGACGACAAATAAAATAAGCAAAAACCTAACAGAAGTCATAATCTCAGCAGCCAGTGAATTCAAAAACAACAAACAACAAAAAGACCATAAACTTTCAGAGGAAACCTTACAACTACTAAAAAAGAGACGAAATATGAAACAAGACAAAAACTTAATTTCTAAAATAGAATATGCAGAACTATGCAAAACGATAAGGAAAAAAGATGAGAAAAGAAATAAGATTTTATAACACTAAAAAATAAAAGAAACAATTGAAAACAATAAAAATATGAAAATACTAAGAAAATATTTATCAGTTGGCAAAAGTCAAATAACTGCAATAAAAGATAAGAATAGAACTACAATAAGAAACGAAGAACAAATCCTAAGCAGGCTAGAAGAATTTTATAAAGAACTCTATAGTGATCCTTCAGTGGATAAATCAAATATAAATAACTCTTCTCCATTGCATATGGAATTCATCCCCCCATTCACTTCAGATGAAATAAAACTTAATTTTTCATTTGTTTTAATAAAAGCATTAAAACAACTGGAAAATGTCCTGGTGAAGACCAAATTCACATAGAATTAATTAAATGGGAAAGAAACAATATAATTCACCATGTCACAAACTTACTAAATCTATGCCTAGAAGAGGGGACTGCTGCTTGTTCTACTGGTTGATTGGAGTCTAGAAGAGATGCTAATCTGTACAAAATTCTCACAAAAGTAATAACAAACAGGTTAGCACCTCTTCTAGACTCAAATCAACAAGTAGAACAAGCAGGATTCCGTAAAGGCCTTAACACAATTGATCATATTCATGCAATAAAATAAATAATAGAAAAAGCAGAAGAAAACCGAATGCCTCTCTGTTTAGCCTTCATTGATTATGAAAAAGCATTTGATTCCCTCAAAACTAATGCAATAATCAAAGCACTCCAGAATCAGGGAGTTTCTGGAGAATATATGGACCTCCTCCAGGCAATATACCTTACTGCAACAGCAACAATCCAACTTCACATGAGTAGCAATAAAATATCAATTGAAAAAGGTGTCCAACAAGGAGACTCTCTATCACCCAAAATCTTTGCAACAGTCCTTTAAGAAATATTTAATAATATAAACTGGACAAACCTTGGTATAAAAATTGATAACAGAAACTTAACACACCTGAGATATGCAGATGATATAATTTTTGCAAACACTCCAGAAGACCTTAATATAATGATGGAAGACCTATATCATGAAAGCAGAAAAGTCGATCTAAAGATAAACAGAGAAAAAACTAAAATCATGTTTAATCATTTTGTAACACCAAAAAACATAATAATAGCAAACAATTTCTTGGAGAGAGTCTCTTCATATACATACTTAGGTCATCTCATTGATCTAAACTGTGGACTCCAAAAGGAATAAATAGGAGAGTTCAATTGCCTGTAGTGCATTCAGAAAATTTCAAAACAATGATGTCCCACTCTGTTTAAAAAGGAAGACATTTAACCATTGTATACTTCCAGTTATCTCATATGGTTGTGAAACTTGGTCACTAACAAAAGCACTGGCAAATAAATTAACAACTTAAAGAAAAATGGAGAGGTTGATGCTAGGCATCACATTAAAAGATAAGAAGCAAAACGCCTGGATAAGAAGCCGGACTCGCATCACTGACATCATTCTTCACCACAAGTGACTAAAAATGGAAATGGGCCAGACATCTATCCAGAAGAGATGAGCGATGGACCACCATACTAATGAACTGGATTCTTAAAGAAGGGAAACGAGGCCGAGGACGTCCTAAAAGAAGGTGGAGTGATGAATTGTCAAATTTTGTTGGGGAAAATTGGTCAACCATTTTCAAGAACAGAGAAAAGTTGAAAGAACTGGAGGAAGCCTTCGTCCAGCAGTGGACAGAAAATGGCTAAAAGAAGAAGAAGTTTAATAGATATCTGTGAACTGCACTACTTTTGTCGGGCATATTGGTGGCATTGTCATAGTTCTGCCCTCGCACAATATCTACATTCATACAATTCTGTAACTATTCTATTAAAGATAGTTGGATTTCCAAATATTTGAATGAAATATCGCAAAAAAAAAAAAAAAATCACATATTAATCCTGAAGTTTTAGAAACAAATCAAATAATAATGGATATTTTTTTTCCAGTGACTATTATTAGTTG
Source organism: Typopeltis vanoorti (assembly GCF_054136105.1). Taxonomy (NCBI): domain Eukaryota; kingdom Metazoa; phylum Arthropoda; class Arachnida; order Uropygi; family Thelyphonidae; genus Typopeltis; species Typopeltis vanoorti. Next base: position 23,921,098 of record NC_143557.1, on the reverse strand, counting down.
CAGACTCTAGCACTATTGTATAATATTTTGCTTGTTTTAATTTATTTACTATCTGACATTTAATTTTTTGCAACGTTTTATTAATTCATTTTGAATTTATGGTCCAAGGTAATGGTACTGTTTTTTTTTCTCCTGATTATTCTTCACTTTATTTCAGTGAGTTTTCAAAACGTTATCAAACAAACTGAAAAACTCAATTTTTTAAAAAAATTTGATTGTTTGCTTCTTACAATTTGGATGATGATGATCCTCTAAAAGATGAATTCTGAGATGCTATTATTCTAATAATTGCACAGAAGCAAACAAGAACAACTTTCCAGGTTTTACTTCCTCCATCACTTATATGTTGTTCAAAATTAATAGTTTTAAACAAGTTTTTGTTTCTTGCCACATTGAAAAATTACATGTGTGACAGATTTTTCATGGCAATGGACAGATTTTTCCAGTTTGATGAATTTCAAAACTATTTAAATGTTTGTTAAAAATTCACAACGAAAGCAGTATACACTATAATTTTTAGAGAATAAATCAGCCAAGTCCAATCAGCTAACTCTCTGTTTTTCAAAACATATTTGTAATAATCATCAAAATTTTTTGCAAACATTTGTTAATGGGAAGAAAAAAAAAAGTTCTTTTGTCTCAGTTGGTTCTTTTTTAACTAATCAATCGCCAAGTACATTATCTATAATTAATTTTATAATTCTTCTAGTAGTTGTGAATGTTCTTCATATTGATCACTTTATAATCTCTTCTGTGTCAGAAAATTTCCATTGTCATTTCCATTGTCTGCAGGTGCAGTCAATATGGATGTAGATTGTGATGTGCCTTCTTCATGATGTGTAGACAATTCAACTCACTTTACAAACTCCCTTCTATAATAAATTCAGTTTAATCCTTTATCCAAGTGTGAGCAAACAAAGTTTGTGCTTGAAAGTATCTTCAGGACTGGGGTAAGGTGGTGCAACACCAATCAACTCCTTGCAAAGGTGGAGCAAGATACTATCACTGTCATTTTACACTCCTATCTCAGTATCTCCCATAATGCAAAACACATCTCCTTGCAAATATGTCTAATGTTATGCATTAAGGGAAGGGCCTTCCCTTAATGCATAACATTAGACATATCTGCAAGGAGATGTGTTTTGCATTATAAGGGAAGGCCCTTCCCTTAATGCATAACATTAGACATATTTACAAGGAGATGTGTTTTGCATTATGGGAGATACTGAGATAGGAGTGGTAGTAGCTTGCTCCACCTTTGCAAGGAGTCGCCCTGGTGTTGCACCACCTTACTCCAGTCCTGAAGATACTTTCAGGTGCAAACTTTGTTTGCACACACTTGGATAAAGGATTAAACTAAATTTATTATATTCTAACCAAGTGAAAAATAAACTTTCAACATCAAAAAGCTCCCTTCTATTCAGAAGGATGGTTCCCGTTTTCTGCAGGAACAGTCTATACAGATGTACGGATTGTACCTGCATCTTCTTTATGATTCTCTTTGTGTCTATTTTCTGCATGCGTAATCAATTCTGTAAATTCCACCAATAAATGGAGGGGAAAATGACTGCCAACTTGACTGGCTAATTGGAATTACAGGAAAACATCAATTATCTGTGGCAGTTGGAGGATGCTACAGCCTGGATAATTGAAAAACACGGTTAATCCAAATTACATTTTATTGGGTTAAATACATAAAAAAAAAAACCAAAGATAAACATTCTTAATGTAAATACAAAATTGAGCATTTTTAAACTTATTTAGATAGCAAGTCCATGATTTTTGTTTGTTTTCTTTGTAGCATTATTTTTTTGTTTTATTTTTGTTATTTGCAATGTTATTTAAAATACACAGTAATGGCTTCTGTTATTTTATGAATTCAGTTGCATAGAGAATTAAAAAAAAAAAAAAATGAAATTCGTATGTGCTACAGGGGACCATGGTTAATCTGATTCCACAGATAATTGAGCCCTGGATAATCGCCATTTTACTGTATTTAGCTTTACGTATTTTTTTAATACACTGCACCTGATAGTCTTTTGCGTTAATTCATTTCTTAATTTATTTACTTTAAACTTATACTTTTTTAAAAAAAAAATAATAAAAATTTTTATAGTAATAATAAATTTTGTTTTGATATATAGCTACTCATATTTCCAAATATGAAAGAATCTGCTTTAACTCTTGTACTATTCCAAGTGATGTAGTCTAAGAAGTACTAAAAATAAAACTCTTTTATGTCTATTGTCATTTTATTCTCATTCATGTAACTGTCCATTTTTTTTTTTGTCTTCACTGTAATTATGTAATAGGATACCACAAAATATAGTGTTTGACATTTACCAAAATGCCCCAAAATACACTCAATAAAATATAATAAAATTAGTTTAATCCTTTATCCAAGTGTGAGCAAACAAAGTTTGCGCCTGAAGTATCTTCAGGACTAGGGTAAGGTGATACCACACCAGGGCAACTCGTTGCAAAGGTGGAGAAAGCTACCAACACTCCTATCTCAGTATCTCCTATAATGCAAAACACATCTCCTTGCGGATATGTCTAATGTTATGCATTAAGGGAAGGGCCACAACCCAGACTAGTTTCGACCTTTATTGAGGTCTCTTCAGTGGGAGCCAGGCCCTAGTGGAAATACCACGCATAACGCATAACATTACTGGCTGGATGGGTGAAGCAAATATGCTTTTCGTTTTCCCCTTTGTCTGTTACGTAAGTGTTTTGAGTGGGTTGTTTAATGAGCTTTATGCTCGCCTCCTGATGGCTGTGAGTTTAGCTGTGTTTAGCTGGACGTAGAATGGACTTTGGCCTTTTGTGTTTGTTTCTTTCTTCTTCGTTATATTCTGAGGCTTCCTTGATCAACGGGTTTGGATGGTTGCTTGTTGTGGCAAAGAATTTCTTTGCAAGATCTGTGAGTAGGGGAGAGATGTAAGGGATGTTCATTTCTCTGTGGATTTGTGAGTTTCTGATGAACCACGGGGCATCTAAGATCATCCTCAGGCATTTGTTCTGTATTCTCTGTAGTTTTTGGATGTTTGTATTCGTAGTTTGACTCCATGCAGGGGATGCATATGTGATGACCGGGCGTATTACCATCTTGTAGATGAGAAGCTTGGTTTGTATGTCCAGTTTGCTTTTCCTGTTGATCATAGGGTAGAGCTGCGCGATTACTTTCGATGTCTTTGAGGCAGTGTACTTTATGTGATTGTTGAAGTTGAGTTTTTTGTCGAGTGTTACTCCGAGATATTTGATGTCGTTCTGCCATGGGATCTTGACTCCTAAGAGGTGAATGTCATCCGTGTTTTGGACTCTCTTTCTGGAAAACAGAACGGCTAAACTTTTTTCAGGGTTTACTTGGATCCTCCAGTCTGCCAGCCATTTTTCAATTATGTGAATGTTGCTTTGTAGTTTTCTAATTGCCAGATTTGGACTCCTAGATCTTGCCAGTATTGCAGTGTCATCTGCGTATAATGCTGTGGTTGTTGTTCTTGGATTCAGAGGGATGTCTGCTATGAAGATTGAGAACAGGAGAGGTGCCAGAAGTGATCCCTGAGGAACGCCTGCCGATACCTTTCGTCTGGATGATAGTGTTTCATTGATTTTTATTTGCATCTGTCTTTCTTTTAGGTACGAGTGGATGATTTTCGTTAACTTAACTGGTATGTTAAATTTTATGAGTTTGTACAGGAGGCCTTGGTGCCAAACTTTGTCGAATGCCTTTGCTGCATCGATGAAGATAGCAGCTGTGTGTTGTTTCCAGTTGTAGCCTTGTGTGATGATCTCCACTAGCCGGTGTATTTGTTGGACTGTGCTGTGGCCCTTGCGGAAGCCGAACTGCTCGTTTGGTACTATTCCCATTTTGTCTGTTTCCGCTTGAAGCCTTGAGAGTATCACTTTCTCGGTCACTTTTCCGAGGTTGGGTAACAAGCTGATTGGTCTGTAGTTTTCAGGGTGTTGGGGGTTCTTTCCCGGCTTCTTCAATGGTATGATATTTGCGATCTTCCAAGCTGTGGGGAAATGTTGGTATCTGAGGACAGCGTTAGTTATGTTGACGAGATGTATTATGGCCTTTCTTGGGAGAAGTTTTATTATCCGGTTGCTTATGCCATCTGGGCCTGGAGCCTTTTTGCTGTTTAGATGGGTAATGATGTTCGTTATTTCTGCCGGAGTGGTGGGAGTGATGGGTTCTGAGTTATCTTTCTGCAGTTGTAAGGTTCTCTTAACCTGACGGTGTATCTTATATATGAGGTTGATGTTTAAGTTTGTGTAAGATGGATTACACTGTGATTCAAGTTTATCTGCTAGTGCTTCAGCTTTCTCTTTATCTGTGTGTGCCATTCCTTTCTTGGTTTGTATGGGGGGTATGATTTGATGTTTGATGCGGATAGTTCTTAGAAATTTCCAGACAGAGTGGTCTTCCGCATTGATGTTGGTCAGTTTGTCTTCCCATTTTTGGTTTCTATGTTTTTGAAGAGCCTCTCGGACCTGTCTGTTTAGGTTGTTGAGTGATCTTTTGTCTTGTGGTGCTCTTGTGTTATGGTATCGCTTTCTGGCTTTATTCTTTGCTCTTATTAGATCCATTATTTCCTCTGGGATGTGGCTGGTTGGGTGGAAGACTATGGTTTGCCTGACAGCTTTCATTGCTTTCTGGATTTGGCTGGTTAAACTGTTTATCGCTATGTCTATCTCTTCCTTTTTGCGGATGATTGGGACTGGACCGATGTGCTGTGGGAGAACATTTGCTAGCTTGTCCCATGGTATGAATGTGTGTGGAGGAGAGTGTAAGTCTGATGATCCTAGCTGGAGCTCTATGGGATTGTGGTCCGAAGAGAGTTCGTTTATTGTTTTCAGTTGGTATTGGTATTTGATATTTTTAAGAATGGCGATGTCTAGCACATCTGTGCTGCCTGTAGGGCTGTAGTGGGTTGGTTCAGTGGGACCAGCCACAACCATAGAATTGGTCAGTGCATAGTTGAATAACGTGGTGCCTTTGGTGTTGTTTGATGAACTAAACCAAGATGTGTGTTTTGCATTGAGGTCCCCTGCTATGATAATGGAGTCGTTGAATCCTAGGATGGAATCCAGATCTGTTTTCAGTATGGGTATGCTTGGTGGGTTGTAAGCAGCATAAATTTTTATGCTGTTGGCGTTGCTGGTATGTACTTCCACTCCGGTTACTTCCAGGTTCCTTGTTTTGGGTTTGGGTATTGTATTGTGATTTAGGTAGCTTTTGATGCATATAGCAGTGCCTCCTCCTCTTGCACTAAGTCTATCATTTCTGTATGTAGTGTAGCCACGTATTCTTGGGTTGTTTGCTGGCCTTAAGTGGGTTTCTCCAATTAAGATGATATCGGGACTGTGTCTGGTTGCGAATTCTTGCAGCTCCAGGACTTTGTTTGTCAATCCGTTTGCATTCCATGCGACTATCTTGAGTGACTTTGGTTTGAATTTTTTGTTCATCGTGTGTGGCTGTTATGGTAGTTTGGCTTCCTTGTGGGGGTATCTTTCTGGAAAGTGGTGAGATTCTGGATGACTGTTTTGCTAAATTCTTGCATCATGTTGTACAGCGAAGCTGTTAAGGCTGCTGTTAAATCTGGGTTTGCTTGCTCATGGGTGGTGGGGATATGATTGCTTGCAGCCTCTGCGTACGTTTTGATCTTGGTTGTGGGTCTCGTGCCTTCCTGTGTTGATGTATTTCGGATTGAAGGGTGACCTGTTTCATTGCTTTTGGTGTAAATGCGAGTGGGAGCTGGGTTATTTCTTGCCGATTCTCGATTTTTTGGGTGGTAGAGGCATCCTTTGTAATTGGCTGGGTGAGGTCCTCCACAGTTTGCACATCGTGCAGGAGTTGTGCGTGGTTTAGTACAGGTGTTGGTCTGGTGTCCCTCGCCACATTTCAGACATCTGTATGCTGCTCTGCACAATTTTTGTGCATGTCCGAACTTTTGGCATCTGTGGCATTGCCCTGCCGATGCCTTTTTCCTTAGTGGCTCTGTTGTTATTTTGAGCCTGCAGATATCTGTGATTTCGTAAATCCTTTTTTGGGTATTACTTATTTCAACAAGCACAAGTGGCATTGGCTTTTTGTCAGCTCTTATCATTCTGCTGACTTTGACTGGTGTCAGGCCTTGTTTGATTAGGTCAGCAGTGATCTCGTCGATCGTGATTCCCTCAGCAACCCCTCTGAGGACCACTTTAAGGTTTTTCTCACTTGGCAGTGAGAATGTGTGGAAGGGTAGCTTAGCGTTGTCCAACATCTTCGTCATTTTGCGGTAGTCGGTGACTGTGTCTGGCTGAATTTTTACGCCATCGTCTGTGTTTCTGGCAGTCGAGAATTTTATGTTTTGTTGGCCTAACGATTTTGAGACTAAAGTCCACTTCTCTTTGTCCCGGAGGATGACTGGTGGGACCTTTTCAGTTTTAACTTCTGTGTTCTGTGGTGTTACGTCTTCTTCCATGTGTTCTTGTTCTGTCTTCCGTCTCTTGGGTGCCTGTTCATCTTGTAAGTCTAACTGTCTATCGGTTGTTTGTGATGATGTGTTTGTGAGTTCGGCATCTGTTTCCTCTTCGTCTCCCTCTTGATCGTTGACATGTGTATAAATGTTTAGGTATCCTGGGAATTCTGTGTCAAACCTTTTCAGAATTTTCTTGAATAGGTCAAGCAGCTGATCTTTGGTAAAGGCTTGAACTAGTTCATCGGTGACGTCCATGTCTGTCCAGTTAGGGTGCGTGTGTGTGTGTGGGGGGGGATACTGGTCAATAACAAAGTCCAACTTACTAAGTAAATTAGTAGCAAGACCTTACCTTTCACTGAACACGTTTTATTCCAGATCCAATCCTCGGAATCGAGTTGGTTCGTCCATCACTGAAACACTATAATATCACTATATCACTGTAATATCACAATATCACTATAATATCACATTCCTCAATCGAGTCCTCCCTCAATACTCACTGAGTCGCCTCCGGAATCAGTTCTCATTCACGGTCTTTTTTGGCTTCCTTATATCGTACACACGGCGATTGTAAATACACTACCGTCAGTGAGAGCTCTTGACTCCATCAATATAGTTTACTTGTTCGTACTTCCTTTACAGATTTACTGAATTCCTCTCTATGTCAGGTCTTGGGCTATCACCTTAGAAGTTTCATGGATGCGATTTTCCTGCGTTATAGTTACTCAGATGTAAGGTCAGATGATCAGTGGAAATACCAGGCAGAAGCATTCGCAGGTCATCTCCACCTATAGGAGTTGCCAAATGGTGTGCCACCCTTTTTTAATAAAGTACTCTGGATTTAGAGAAGGTTGTTGAAAGTTTTATGTATTTAACCCAATCCAGAGTACTTTATTAAAAAAGGGTGGCACACCATTTGGCAACTCCTATAGGTGGAGATGACCTGCGAATGCTTCTGCCTGGTATTTCCACTAGGGCCTGGCTCCCACTGAAGAGACCTCAATAAAGGTCGAAACTAGTCTGGGTTGTGGCCCTTCCCTTAATGCATAACATTAGACATATCCGCAAGGAGATGTGTTTTGCATTATAGGAGATACTGAGATAGGAGTGTTGGTAGCTTTCTCCACCTTTGCAACGAGTTGCCCTGGTGTGGTATCACCTGACCCTAGTCCTGAAGATACTTCAGGCGCAAACTTTGTTTGCTCACACTTGGATAAAGGATTAAACTAATTTTATTATACTCTAACCAAGTGAAAAATAAACTTTCTACACTCAATAAACTTATTACACATGTAAATTACAAAAAAATTAAAATAAAGAATTTAATGTAAAACACTTCACATTTTATGGTATCATTACATCATCAAAAAAGAATGGACACTTACATGAAGAAGAATGAAATAACAACAGATATTACAGAGTGCTTTCTTTCTACTGCCTTCAGGCCAGTCATATAATTCTAAATCAGTGGGGCACTGTCAATATAGTCGTTAACACAGCAATAAAAAATCTTAACAAAAGTGCCCATGGTTCCTTTAAACACAAATTCTTTTTTAAATGCAAAGTTTAAAAAAGAAGTTAGTAAATTAAAACTTAAATTATAACAATTCCATAAAATTTGCATAATCCATATAATTAATAGATTATTCACATAGTGAATATGAGAAGTGAATGTAAAACAGAATGAATAACGAAATTAGACTATATCCTTATCGCAAAACAGATTTCTCAATCCAGGTTGAGAGATTTAATCTTGCAGAATACAGAGTTTCTAGTAGCCACAGAAAGATTCTTCACAAAAGTCTTTTCAAATTTGAGAAACACTTTAAAGCACATATGGGCAACCCCCGGCCTGCGAGCCGGATCCAGCCCTAATCTATTTCAGCAAAGTTTGTCTGATTCATAGTGGGAGAAAACATGGTGTGCCCTACTAACTCACATTAAGCTGACATCATATGACTTGTGTAAAACACACTATGTTTTCTCCAACCAAGGTCTCTTTCTCACTTTGACTAGCACGTGTGTGAACATGTTACAACATGTCAGTTCGGTACTTGCATTGGTGTTGTGCTTTGTTCAGTGCCTGCGGTGTAGAAGATAGTTTTGTTTGACAGTTCTGAATATCGCTTATAAATTTGGGACAGTATCAGCGGTTATTGCAAAAAAAAGAAAAGTAGATGTAGAGAATCGTCAATTTCAAGACAACTGGACAGAGTATTATTATTTTATTCTGAATAAAGGTTTGCCTGTATGTTTGCTGTGCAATGAATCCGTATCCGTTAACAAAGAATACAACTTGAAGAGGCACTTTACTTCGAGACATGTGGATCACCCAAAAATTGATGGACAACTATGAAAAGATGAAATACAGAAGTTGAAGAAGAACTTGGATATCCAACAGCAAATATTCAACAAGCAAAGAACGCAGCACCACAGCATTGTCAAAGCCAGCTTTTTGGTAAGCGAAAAAATTGCTAAGCATTCTAAGTCATTTGGTGAAGGAGAATTTATCAAAGAATGTCTGCTGGATGTTGCAAGTATAATATGTCCTGAAAAGAAAAAAGACTTCAAGAATATTTGTTTGTCGAGACGTACTGTTGTCCGACGGACAGAAATTATGGCTGATGATATCAAAAAAAGTTTAAAAGAGAAGATTGCTAGATTGGAAGCATTTTCGATTGCTTTGGATGACAGCGCCGATGCCTCCGATACAGCACAACTAGCAATATTTATTCGAGGAGTTGATGCGGATTTCAACATCACAGAAGAATTATTGCTTCTTTGGCTGTTAAAAGGAACAACTAAAAGGTATATTTACCGGTGAAGATATATTTGAAACAGTCAACACAGTCTTCAAGAAATTTGGGCTTAAATGGAGTTCACTATCTGGCATATGCACTGATGGAGCTCCTGCAATGGGTGGTGCACAGAAGGGATTTATTGGAATAGTTCATGAAAGAGCAATAGAACTACAAATCCATCCGGAAAATTTAACAAATTTTCACTGCATTATCCACCAACAAAATCTGTGTGCAAAATCGATTAAATTCACAAATGTTATGGAAGTTGTAGTAGCCAGTATTAACTTTATTAAGTCACTTGCACTCAATCGCCAATTTAAGGAGTATTTGGCAGACCTATTTTCGGATTATGAAGATGTGTCTTATTATTGTGAAGTGAGGTGGTTGAGTAAAGATAAAATGTTAAAACGATTTTATGATCTGACAAGACATAAAATTTGAAACAGTCAACACAGTCTTCAAGAAATTTGGGCTTAAATGGAGTTCACTATCTGGCATATGCACTGATGGAGCTCCTGCAATGGGTGGTGCACAGAAGGGATTTATTGGAATAGTTCATGAAAGAGCAATAGAACTACAAATCCATCCGGAAAATTTAACAAATTTTCACTGCATTATCCACCAACAAAATCTGTGTGCAAAATCGATTAAATTCACAAATGTTATGGAAGTTGTAGTAGCCAGTATTAACTTTATTAAGTCACTTGCACTCAATCGCCAATTTAAGGAGTATTTGGCAGACCTATTTTCGGATTATGAAGATGTGTCTTATTATTGTGAAGTGAGGTGGTTGAGTAAAGGTAAAATGTTAAAACGATTTTATGATCTGACAAGACATTGCAGATTTTATGGACATAAAAGGAAACAATTAACCAAGTAAAAGATGATGAGAGGGTGTGTGATTTAGCATTCCTTGTAGATGTCACCGGATACCTAAACGAACTTTATGCATGGACATGTCAAAGCTTTTTGTAATAAACTAAGATTATTGGAAAGTCAGATAGTAGAAAGAACTAAGAATTGTTATCATTTTCCTACTCTAGCAACTCATAAAAATATCCCTTATAATTGTTATGGAGATGAACTGAAGGCACTAATAGAGCAATTTGTACAAGGTTTGCTGACTTCAAAAACAAAGACTCCTCATTCGCTATATTTGCTCGTCGGATGGATGCTGATGTAAATAATGTGCCAGAAAACTTACAGATAGAACTTATTGAGCTTCAGGCAGATTTATTGCTAAAATCACAATTTAACAACATTGCTTTGACGGATTTTTATAAATTTTATTTGGTGGAAGAAAAATATACAAATTCACGTGCCTTTTAAAAGAAAAATCATTTGTCTTTTCGGCAGCACATGTATGTGTGAACAGTTTTTTTCGAGGATGAAATACAATAAATCAAAAATTCGGACAAGAATAACAGACGAAAACCTCGAAAATTCTATGCGATTATCCTTAAGTAAATTAATGTCAATATTGATAGTCTCATAGTTGAAGTACAAGGCCAATCTTCATTAAATTGTTATGTCATTCATTATATTATAAAATTTATGTACAGCTTTATACCAAAACATTATATTATAAATAAATGAAATATGAAGTAGCAACTTGTTTTAATTCATTTAATATTAATTTATTTTATTTAATAATTTGGTCCGGCCCTTGACTTGGAGACAGAATGATAATTTGGCCCCCAAACTAGGAAAGGTTGCCCATGCTTGCTTTAAAGAATGCTCTGACATTCTCCACAGTCAACCTAATCTAAATTGTAATGATGGCCTAAAAATTTAAAAATTCTGGGAAATGGTGACTCTGAAACTGTAAATTATTATTATTATTATTATTATTACGGGTATCTCCATGGAGTCAGTAGACTCATCGCGGGAGACCCAAACTAGCAAAACAATATCTGTCATATCTCTTCTTGAATTCATTTACAGATGAAGAGCTCACAACAAAGTCAGGCAATGAATTCCACTCATTCACCACCCTCCAGGCAAAAAACCTTGTTCTGACACCTTTGTTAACCACACTCTTCTTTAATTTCCAGAGATGACCTCTTGTTCTTCCATCACTATCACACAGCTGAAACATTTCCCCTGCATCAATCCTATAAAAACCTTTTAGTAATTTGAATGTTTCTATCATATCCCCCTCTTCTTCGCCTATCAACCAATCTCTGCAATCCACAAGCTCTCAATCTATCAATGTAGGGAGCATTTTTTATATCACTCACCAACTTGGTCACTCTTCTCTGAACCCTCTCCACAGCCTCCTCATCTCCAAGGAATCCAGGTGACCAGACCTGAGCACAGTAATCCAAATGTGGAAGTATCAATGCTTTATAAAGGGGAATAATAACCTCTTTATCTCTGGATGTCAGTGTGTTCCTCAACAACCAAGTAATCCTATGTGCAATCTTCGACACCTTAGCAGTGTGTCCTCTGAACTTCATCTCCTTATCTACCAATACCCCTAAGTCCCTAGCCTCATCAATCTCTTGGAGTACCTTTCCATCTATGTAGTACACAGCTGGTAATCTTTTAATCCCAAAATGCAAGACTTTACACTTTTCCACATTGAACTGACATCCATTTTCTTTTGCCCATTTTACCAGCTTATTTAAATCCTCCTGCAAACTTTCAACATCAGCTTGATTTTTTATTGCACTACACAACTTTGCATCATCAGCAAACAACTGAATATCTCCCTTTAAGCCGTTTCCTATATCATTTATATACAAATTAAACAACATTGGCCCAAGCACAGAGCCCTGAGGCACACCACTGGTCACCTGCCTCATTCTATTCATAATATATTGTATATATGTAGTTTTTACATAATTTTTAATGTATGTATGCGTATATATTTATAGGTTGATGATTCTATGTTACAGGTTGATTTAGTTGTTCGTTCTTTTTTATGCATACTTTTTCATATTTACTTTACATGAATAATCTATAAATTGTATTCTAATGCAATTTTATGGAAATTGTATAATTTTATTTTTAATTGTTGTTTAAGAGAATACTTGCACCATGGGAGGTTTCTTTAAATGAACATAAAAAACACAATAATAATAGGAACCTAATAATAGTAATAGTATTCATTTAAGGCCATATATTTCAGGTTGAATATTACAGGCCATTATCAGTGGCGACAATAGTTAATTATAAAATAGAATATGAACAATGGATTGATTTCAGTAAGAGCCACTTGGTTTTATACATAAACCAAGGCAATGGTATCACTAAGGGAATATTGCAATATTAATTATTAATTAGCTATTTAAAATAAAAATAAAAATTGATGTGATTAGAATAAGTTCAGATGGTGAAATAAAGTTTCAGCACTTTCTTTAAATAAAAATAAAAATTGATGTGATTAGAATAAATTCAGATGGTGAAATAAAGTTTCAGCACTTTCTTTAAATAAATGTTTAAATGTATACCAACATTGATGAAGTAAGCATGTTTCAGACCATAAGATATTGTAGTCTGTATCTGTTCTGTGCTGTGTCAAGTCAGATTTACTGTTGCTAATATAGGATTGATGTTCTTGTATTCTCTTTTCTACAGAGCATTCAGTTTGTCCCAAGTAAGACCAAGTCACAAGGAACTTGGTAGATACCAGATACCAGGGGAGATAGAGGAGACTGTTTATCTTTTGACAGTAGAAACCATGCTGATAATTTGTTGATAGGAAGAAAAGTAGCCACTAAATTATATTTCTTAAGAATTTTGGAAATAGATTCTGAAATACCAGAAATGTATGGGATTGGAACTTGACATACTGTTTCCTTGTTATTTAAGCTAGGATTATAGGAATTAAAAGGCTGTTGTGTGGTCCTTTCTGAGAAGCTACTGACTTTCATGTATCATTTGATGTTTAAGAGTTCCTGATGATAGTCAAGATGTGGAACAAACCGTATGAGAACATCACATAATTCCAGTCTTCTGTGATGGATTGCTGTTGAATGTAGTGACCAGTGAAAGTAGGCTTCTGATAAATTATTATTATTATTATTATTCAGGCCTCCAAGCAGTCAAAAGACTCATCGAGGGAGGTCCTTCCTAAAAAAATGGAAGTAATTTTCACTCTAAAAGAAATGGCATATGCCCATGAATTTGTAAAGGGTGCCAAAAACCTAGCTAGGCTACTGTTTCCATGAGTTCCTCATAGTTTCATTGGCCAGAGCAATAGAAAGTACTTTGTAATGTCTGCTGTCATTCTATTATGCTTCATGTAACTGTCTTTTCTTTTTGTGTCTGCCCTCTGATGATGTGATGAAAATGAAATGAGACATTTATTTCCGTTTATATAATTTACATATACAGTAAGTTCATCATGTGTAAGAATTACATTTGTATTAATAATTAAATTCACATGTGAACCTCATAAGAGCTACTCACTGAATGAAAGTATTTTGATATAAACTATTTCATCTGTACTGTTGATTTTATTTTATTTATTATTATTTTGCTATCAATACCTTTCGTTGCAATGGACAAGAGAAAATAATATCATACACGAATAAACGACATTGATTATGTACCCAATCAACTGTTAGAGACTGCTTTCAAAAACTGTGTGTGTGTGTGCATAATTTTTAATACTATAAATCACATGCCATTGAGTGCATTCATCTTTTTTATTGAGTATTAGTTTTGACTTTATTCACCTCATGAATTCTCTGAAAGAAAGAAATTGTGTCAACAGTGATAACATCATGTTGAAGGCTTAATGGATTTTTTATACCCTAAAAAGATTAAAATAGAATTTAATACTTCCTATATTTCGTCCTAGTCACTAGAACATCTACGGAGATTACAAAAACAACTAATGTAACATGCACACAAATATCATACAATACTAAGCCCAACCACGTGGGTGACGCTAAAGTCCTATCTAGGTGGAGCACCCTCTAAGGACGGTAGTAGGTGGCCTGGAATGTAAGGTGGGACCTCTGGTGATGAGTGTTTCCCAAATCTTCGGAAGCTTAATGCAACCATATTTATTAAGATTTGGTTGGTTTCTGAGATCTGCTGCTGCTTCTAAGAAAAGTCTCTCTTTCTTGAATTTGCTGTGGTGGAGCATAGTGGTTTTCTTCCATGATACCCTGTGGGTGGTGTCCAAAACATGGTCAGCCAAGCCTCAATGACCATAGTTGTGTTTACAGATGTAAGACTTGTGTTCCTCCAGGCGGGCAGATGCTGATCTACCTGTTTGTCCAAAGTATGCCAGCTTACAGGAACAGGGTACTTTGTAAACTTCAGGCAGAGAGAGGAGGGAGCTGATCTTTCGTAGAATGGATAAGGGTAGCAAGTTTGCGGTGGGGCTTATATGCTGTGTGTAGGTTGTACTTTTTTAGAATCTTGGCTATTTTTTTGGATGTGCCATGGATGTAGGGTATGGTGATGGCATTTTTAAAATCTTGTTGACGAGAAGGACAGGGAATGGGAAAGGAACTGATTATTTTTTTGATACTGTGATCGCTGTAGCCATTGGAGAGGAAAGTGCTGTGTTTGTGGTTAAGCTCAGCAGTGAGGGCGGTTCCACTGGAACAAAGATTGTGGGCTCTTTTGGTAAGAGTTTTAATAATGCCATATTATTGAGAGGGGTGGTGGTGGGAGAGTTTGTGAATGTATCTGCCTGTGTGTGTGGGTTTTCTGTATACAGTGAAGGCAAGTGTATCATTATGTTTATTATTTTAACGGTATAATAGAACACAGAAACTAAGTAAATAATTAATTTATTGACTTGATGCTGATATTTCGCTGGTATTATAACCAGCATCTTCAGAGCACAAAAACACTGTTTGTCACAATACGCGAGACTAAAACAACATGGTGTACTTAACCAAAATTGTAGCAGCAACACAAAGACTAGAGTCCTGATTTTGGCGCCCTCTATCTGAAAAAAAAAAAAAAAAAAAAAAAAAAAAACGCTATCATATATTACTAGAGTCCTAGAAAAGTGCTAGTTTTTTCTTAATATGACTGTCTCCCAGATCTTCGGCAAGTTAATACAGCCATATTTGTTGAGATTTGGAGTGTGTTTTAGGGCTTCTGTCGCCTCTAAGAACAATCTCTCTGATTTATATGGGTTTCTGTGTAGTACTTTTGTGTTTTTCCAGTTGATCCTGTGTGCAGGGATATCCAGAGCATGGTCTGCTAGGCCCGACTTCCCATAATGATATTTCCGGACGTATCGTTTATGTTCGCTGATGCGGATATTCACAGTTCTTCCTGTTTGACCGTAGTAGGCTTGATTGCATGAGCAGGGTACTTGGTAGACTCCTGGATGTGATAAAGGAGGAATGCTGTCCTTGGGTGAGCGGATGAGGGTGGCTAATTTGCTACATGGTCTGAATGTGGTGCGTAATTTATGTTTATTGAGGATTCTTGAGATCTTTTCGGATGTGCCTTTAATGTAGGGGATGGTGACTGTTTTGTTGTAGTTCTCTGTGGTAGATGGTGGGAGGGGTTTCTTAGGAGTGTTTAGTATTTTGTTTATTTTTTGTGGATTGTAGCCGTTGGCCAAGAAGTTGTGGCGTTAGTGAGTCAGTTCAGCAGTCAGAGCCTTGTCATTTGAACAGATTGCTCTCGCTCTATGGGTTAGCGTTTTTAATATGCCATATTGTTGAGAAGGATGATGGTGTGATTGTTTGTGTAAGTATCTGCCTGTATGTGTGGGTTTTATAGAGGGCGCCAAAGGATATTACAGATAGAGGGCGCCAAAATCAGGACTCTAGTCTTTGTGTTGCTGCTACAATTTTGGTTAAGTACACCATGTTGTTTTAGTCTCGCGTATTGTGACAAACAGTGTTTTTGTGCTCTGAAGATGCTGGTTATAATACCAGCAAAATATCAGCATCAAGTCAATAAATTAATTATTTACTTAGTTTCTGTGTTCTTTTATACCGTTAAAATAATAAACAACATGTTCGACGAACACATAAGTCTGTCCACACGTTTAAGTGTATCATTAGGCAGGCGTGTGACTAAGGTGTCTAGGAAGGGTAAACAATTGTTCTTTTTCTTTTCCATGGTAAACTGGATTTTTGGATGTAGGCTATTGAGATGACTGAGGAAGGAGTCTAATGTGTCTGGGTCATGAGGCCAAATAGAGAACACATCATCTACATATCTTAGCCAGATAGAAGGTTTGAGTGGGGCTGAGTCTATGGCTCGTTTTTCGAAATCTTCCATATAAAAATTGCCAGGGGGGGTGAGAGGGGGGAACCCATGGCGGTTCCCTCTATCTGCTTGTTGATTTTGTTCTTCCAAGAGAAATACCCAGAGTTAATGGCAAAGGAAAAGAGATCTAAGATGTCAGAAGGAAAAACGTTTTCTAAGAGAGATAAGGTTAAGGGAATATTGGTAAACAAAGTTAAGGGAATATTGGTAAACAAAGAGGAGATATCAAAGCTTACCAATATGTCTGCATTATTCAAGGTTAAATTTTCTGGGAAGGATTTAAAGCGGGCCGAGTTTTTTATATAGGAAGTGGACCTTCCGGTGAAGGGGGGGGGCGCAGAGAGTTGGCTAGCTGTTTAGACAGTCTGTAGCAAGGTGCATTGGGCATTGGTGGCATCTACTATAGGCCTGAGTGGGGAATTGGGTTTGTGGATTTTTGGTAAACCGTATATTTGGGGGGGGGGGGAGCGGAAAGGTTTAAGTTTTTTCGTGATGTCAGGGAGCCAGGAAGATACTTTTTTAAGTAAGATTTTTAATTTCTTAACGTGCTCTAGCGTGATGTAGGTAACGCGATTCCAGAGGATAATATTCATTTTACGATTGTATTCACTGGTATTAAGAACAACTGTGGCATTACCCTCATTTGCTCTGGTGAAGACGATACTTTTTTCTTTCCGTAGTTTCAGGAGAGCTGTGCGTTGGGCATACGATAAATTACCTTTTGGAGGCGAAGAATGAGGGAGGACGTTGGCTATGTCAAGTCTGATGTTGTTGGCTATCTCCAACAGTAAGCGACTGATCTCCCGTTCGATGTTAACCATTACATCAAGCACCGGCACTTCCTTCGGAGCGACGGCAAAATTCTTTAAGGAAAGGTTTAAGTTTTTTTGTGATGTCAGGGAGCCAGGAAGATACTTTTTTAAGTAAGATTTTTAATTTCTTAACGTGTTCTAGTAGGTAACGCGATCGCGGAGGATAATATTCATTTTACGATTGTATTCACTGGTATTAAGAACAACTGTGGCATTACCCTTATTTGCTGTGGTGAAGACGATACTTTTTTCTTTCCGTAGTTTCAGGAGAGCTGTGCGTTGGGCATACGATAAATTACCTTTTTGAGGCGAAGAATGAGGGAGGACGTTGGCTACGTCAAGTCTGATGTTGTTGGCTATCTCCGACGGTAAGCGACCGATCTCCCGTTCGATGTTAACCATTACATCAAGCACTGGCACTTCCTTCGGAGCGACGGCAAAATTACAGCCGAGGCAAAGGGCATTGACAGCATCGTCATTGAGCCTTTTGGAAGAGAGGTTTACTACTGTCTGGAGTGGTTGAATTTGTGGTTGTGGTTTGTCTTTAACCAGGTTGTTATATTTCTTAACGTGTTTATTTTTTATTTTTTGAAATTCTCTCTGTGCGGAAGTTTCCGAAATGCCAGAGAGAACCGACCAAAGTTCAGGGTTAAGAACGGTGGAGAGCTCTGAATGTAAGGAGCCAATGGCGGCGTTCGTCACTGATAGGGTGGCACGAGTAGAGGCGATTTGCTCGCGTAGTAATGCCAGGCTGGCACGGTTGTATATACGGAGTGCTTTTTTGGAATGGAAATTGATCTTCAATTTAACGCAGTTCGGTATCACTCTTGTATCCCGACATCTTTTTAAAAAGGCCAACCTATTTAGTTAACTAGATAGTCGTAGTTTTGACTTACCGTATTGCTTGGATTTGCGTGCTAAATCTTCTCCATGAATGATTAGAATTCGTGTGTAGAGGCTTAAGTGCTGTGAGGAAGGACATCGTGTTGGAGGCTTAATGGATTTTTTACAACACTCAAAAAGGATTAAAATAGAATTTAATACTTCCTATATTTTTGTAATTTAATGTAATTATGTATTATTATAATGTATGTATTAATGTAAAAAATCCGTTAAGTTTCCAACATGATGTCCTCACAGCACTTAAGCCTCTACACACAAAAGAAGTGATAACATCAGTTAGGTGGCATTGTTCTTTATCTCATGATATATATATATATATATATATATAATTTGGTCTTAGGAAAGTTGAACTGAATTAAAAAGATCTTAGTTATCTTTCTGACACACACACACACACACATACTCTCAAGTGTTTCTGAAGAGAGTATTATTCATTATACACTTGATAGTGGTGATAATAGTACCCGTTTAAATAACTGTATTTGCCTTATCAGTGCATCATTTTCAGAAAATGCTGTCACAACTTTGTCTGCCACTTTTTCAAGTAAATAAAAACTTAACATTTATTGTAATAATAAAAATATTATATATTTTATTTTTATTATATAATTATATATTTATCTGACCCTTCAATTATCAGAACAGCAAGTTCTTATTATTGAAGGGTCAGATAATTGAAATAAAATTGCAAGTGATCTACCAGAAGTCACTTGTGACATGCAAAGGTGAATTAATTGAAGGGTTGTTGTTTTCAAGATTGGTAAATGGTAGATTACTGTGTGTTTGAGTGTGAGTGAGTGATATATTTTCTGAAATAGGACATTAACTACCAATAAGTTAATTAATTTTTTTTATTCAACTACAAAATTCTCTTTCTTTTTTTTTACCATCCCTTGCTCTCTCTTTTATAGGTTGACATGCCTGTTTTCTTTTATTTGGATCCTGAATTTGCTGAAGATCCAAACATGGAAAATATTAATGAAATAACTCTTTCTTACACATTTTTTGAAGCAAAGCCAGGTTTGGATCTACCTGCATCTGCTTTCAAGTTATAAATTATAAAATAAATATATTTTTTGTATTTTGTTGCATCATTATGTAAATTTGTAATAAAATTTAAAAATAGTTTATTTGTGCAGTTGCTTACTTATTGATTGATGATAAGAAATTAGAAATATCAATATCTTCAACATTAATCTCTAAAATATATTATTATTATTATTATTATTATTTAGGCCTCCAAGGAGTCAAAAGACTCTCGTGGGAGGTCCTTCCTAGGAAACACAAGTCTATCAAGACACAACGTGGGAAGTCTCTCCCAGGAAATACAAAGTCTATCATACCACTCCTTAAACTCATTGACCGTTCTTGCTCTCACCATTCTGTCAGGCAATGCATTCCACAGTTCAACCACCCTCCATACAAAGAAACCACTCCTCAACCTCTTGCTCACAGTTTCCTTTCGTAACTTCCAGGGATGTCCCCTTGTCATTCCTTCCCACTGTTCAACCAAGCTAAAGAACTCCCCAGTGTCAACAGTTTAAAAGTCTCAATCATACACCTCTCCTCCTTCTATCCACCAAACTCTGCAGTCCGCATTCCCTCGGCTGATCCTCATAACTAACATTGTACAGTCCTGAAACTGTCTTCGTTATCCACCTCTGTACCCTTTCCACAGTTAATTTGTCCCCTTCAAATCCTTGGGATCAAATCTGAGAACAATAGTCTAAGTGTGGTCTGACCAGGGGTCTTATACAACAGAATGATAGCTCTTTTATCCCTGCAGATCAGCATCCTTCTCGTTATTGCAGCAATCCTTTGTATCACATTCACCACCTTTGCAATATGTCCCCTAAATTTCAGGTTTCTATCAATCATCAACCCCAGATCTCTTATCTCCCCTACTTCCTCCGGTATATCTCCTCCAATAGAGTATGCAGCATTCCATCGATGTGTCGCAAACCTCAAGACCTTACATTTTGCTGCATTAAATCAACACTCTCCCCCATTCGTTTGCCCATCTGTCTAGCTTATTCAAATCCTCTTGCGTGACTACCACATCTGCATTATTACTAATAACCCTTCCCAGCTTCACATCATCCGCAAACAACTGAACATCCCCCTGCATTCCACTGACAGTATCATTGATATAAAGGTTAAACAATATAGGTCCCAGTATTGAGCCCTTTGGGACCCCACTTGTAAATAAAATGTAACTCTTTGATGCCTATCGGACAGCCAATCCTGAATCCATTTGATCAACCTCACATCCAAATTCGTGCTGCAACAGAAATATCAGCTTATCATGTAGCACCCTATTAAATGCCTTCGCTAAATCCAAGAAAATGGCAGTATATGCCTTTCCTTCATCTACTGCTCTTGTAACTTTATTATAAAAGGCTAGCTTATTACTAAAACAAGAGCACCCCCTCCCAAATCCATGTTGACTCTCACAGATAACATTACCCTCATCTGCCCATTGTTGTATACAGTCCCTAACTAATTTCTCCAAGATCTTAACAACTACTGATGACACACAAACTGGCCTATAATTAGACACTTCCACTCTGCTACTGCCCTTGTGCAATGGCACTATCTTACCTTCCTTCCATTCCCTGGGCACCTTTCCTGTAGCCAGACTTTCATTGAAAAGCCAGGTCAAAGGAGCTGTCAGTTCCTTAGCACATTCTCTGAAAACTCTTGGTGAAATACCATCCAGTCCCACAGCTTTACTGACATCCAGAGTACTCGGCATTTGGAACACGCTCTCCTCCTGCACCTCTAAACCTTGAACCTGCCCTATCTCTCTAGTATTAAAATTTACTCCTCCAAGATGAAATACACCAATAAAGTGTTCATTGAACAATTCCACTATGTCCTCTGCATCAGTCACTCTATTCCCATTTTTATCCCACAATATCATTCTTCCACAATCATTTCTCCTCCTACTGGTCACATAACTAAAACATTCCCTAGGATTTTCTTTGGATCTTAGGGCCAATCTCTTCTCATATTCCAGTTTCGCCTTCCTTACCATACTAGTCACTCTCATGGCCTGTGTCTTATATTCTTCATGTATCTTCTCTTTACATGTCTCCTTATATCTCTTCCATAGCCTCTTTTTCACATGCAGCTCCTGTTTAAAATCGTTTGTCATCCACTTTAGACCAAATTGTGTCCTCTTCTTCACTCGTGGAATACAGCTTACTATTGCTGCTAACAAATATTCCTTCACAATTTCTCAAGCACTAATGATATCCCGGTATTCAAATTCCTCTATCCATGAAACTTCCCCAAGTTGATGTCTAAGACTATTGTAATCACCTGCCTTATAAGTCCACATATATTCCTGTCTCTTTGATACTCCTGCATGTCTATTCATCTTCCAAGTCAAAACCACATGGTCATTCTCTTCAACTGGTAGGAGAGATGTATTCTCAGTTATTATCTACTCTTCTGATGCTGTAACGAAATCCAAAACTCTTGAACCTCTTGTTCCCTCTGTTACATGTTGCCTAAGACATTTGTCATTCAAGAATGCTAGAAATTCCATTCCCTTATTGCTACGTGCATCTTCCTCTCTCCAATTTATACTGCTGTAGTTAAAATCTCCCATAACAATCATTCTTCTTGCACTTGCCAAGCTCAACTGTCTAAACATCTTATGGTCCCCACCCTCTGTGCTCCTTGGTTTATAGCAACACCCAACTAAATATCTCGCCTTGCCTATCTCTACCTCACCATATGCTTTCAAAATCATTAGTGTCACTGCCTTCCAAAGCCTTCACTCTTGGAGGACATAAGTTGTCACTTATCATAAGCAGTACTCCACTGCCACGCTTTCCCTTTCTATCCTGCCAAAAAATGCTGTACCCTGCTACTTCTATTCCTGTTATTATATCCTCTTCTGTCAACCATGTCTCAGTGATCCCAATAATCATTCGCCTGGCTCATTCTATCAGCGCCACTAATTCCTCTCCTTTATTTCGAATACTCCTGGCATTAGTATAAAGCATAAAAATGCCATTGTTTCTATACCCAGCATTATCCCCTCTAGACTCCACTGGGCTCACTGCTACCTGATGTAGTCCCCTTTCCCACAAGAGGCTACCATCCAAGGTGGATGGTAGCCACCCCTGCTACCATCCACCTTGGGCATTCTAGTTTCCCTGCATTGACACACTGACTCGTTCATAACAGCAATCTCTCCAGATGCCTACGTCCTTCCTCATTCAAATGTAAGTGGTCTCTCGCATACAATTCCTCTCTGTCCTCAAACGCTGTCCAAGCATCCACATATTCCAATCATTCTGACACATTCTAGCTATTGTTATTCAGTATGACTGCTCTTCTGCTCAGCTTGTCACAATCATACCTAGGCAACACGCACACTATCTTTCCTCTCTGTGTCTTCTTTCATACTACCTCAAGCAAGAATCTGCTATCTCTCGCTGCCCAATTTACATTACCTCTCATGTTATTTGTTCCTACCATCACAATCATATCATCCACCCTTTCACCCCTCTTAATTGCCATAGCCTCACTTTCTATTGTTCCTCCAAGCAAACATTCCTCACGCATCCTATCTTGCACACCACGGATCATTGAGTCACCGTACATTACGCCTCTTACCATTCCATCTCTCCTACTGTTTCCATTCCCTCTTGTATTATTCCCATAACTCTCTTTCATTCCCTCTCTTCCACTTATCCTATTCGTCCTATTCTCTCCTCTTCCATCATTCCTATAACTCTCTCTCATTCCCTCTCTTCTACTGTTCCCATTCTCTCCTCTTCTATTATTCCCATACCTCTTTCTATCTCTCATTCCCTCTTTACTGTTCCCATTCTCTCCTCTTCTATCATTCCCATACCTCTCTCTCATTCCCTGTCTTCTGCTGTTTCTATACTTTCCTATTCTATCATTCCCAAACCCTCTCTCATTTCCTCTCTTCTACTGCTTCTATTCTCTCCTCTGCTATCATTCCCAAAACTTTCTCACACTCCTATTCTGATTCGTCTTGCATACATCTCTTCCATTCTCTTAATCTCATCTCGTTCACAAGATATTTCACCTCTTTCAGATCATCTATCCCTTTCTGCAAGTTAATCACTCTTACTCTGCATTCTTTTACCCAATCAAAACCATCTCCGTAAATTTCAAAGTCATTCAAGCCCTCCACACTCCCGACTCTTATTTTCTCATTCATACTTTGCTCGTCATTCTCTCCTATCACACTACTCATCTGACATTCATTTCCTGTCCCTGAAGCAACTAGGTTGGTTATCGATATATCCAATTCATTAAATTCTTCCCACTGTTTGCATTTTGCACATATACGCACTCACCTGCCACATATCCAACTCCCGGGAAGACCTGGGAGTTGGATATGTGACTGTGACCTGGGCTTCTCGGTAACCCAACGAAACTTCAAAAGCAGAACCACTAAATAACACTTGTGTTATTGAGAAAAAAAATGCAGCAGAATTCACAAAAGAATTCACGCTATACACCATTTAAAAAACACTTTTCCCTACCGCCGCTCAAATTACCCGCCATGTGCTTCAGCGACCTTAGCACCCTCCACATCCAATATGTTACTGGGATGTCTGTGTGGTTTGTATGAACAGATACCAGGGCAACTTGTAGCAAAGTCATCTGCTCTCTTCATGAAGACACATCACATGCAACATTTCTTCCAGAATACTGTGTTAACTCCAGAAGCTCTTTATGACCCAGGTTTGTTCAGGAAACAACCTGCTACACCCTACAAAAAAAAAAAAAAGGTCAAGTAACAAATATATATAGAACACTATAAATTAAAGATGCCAAGAAATTATATTCTTGGTTTAATCTTTATCCAAGTGTAAGCAAACAAAGTTGTGCCTGAACTATTTTCAGGACTGGGCAACTCTTATAAAGAAACTAATGACTTCACATCACTTGCCTTTGTATCCCATAATGCAAAGCACATATCCTTACAGACATGCATAATGCTGTCTATTATGGAACGGGTCACTACCAAGGCCGGTTGCTATCTTTATTGAGGTCTCATCAGTGGGAGCCAAACCCAGAGGCGACACCAAGGTTTAAGTAATGCAGAAGTCAGTCATATTTCCATATATATGAGTATCCAAAAGGTTATACTATAAATTAAAGATGCCAAGAAATGATATAACCAAGTATAACTGAATGGATAAATTTGAACAACTATCTCTAATCAAGAGTATTTTAGTAATAAGGTCA